>NC_141821.1:30900736-31556808 GCF_982586985.1 Callionymus lyra
GAGGGAAACCACGTTTTGTCCATATTTATTCAATATTTGCAGACACGACACGAGTTAGTCAGGCGGATTCTATTTCATTTTGCTGAAGAGGAAGATCCTGTTTTTCCATCTCAAATCTTCCTGAAGGCTCAAAAACAAGAGATGGAAAATCTGTGTCAGCAGAGTGAATAGCTGCGGCTGCCTGGGAATGAGGACACCAGGAATGGGAATACTATCAGAATTTTTGGGGGGAAACGTCTCAATGTGACCTTGCTTCTATCTCCTCCAGGAAGTTGAATTATGCAAATCACTGAAGTTGTCCTCACTTTAACCCTGTTTGACTTTACTTTTCTCAACTGATGAGCAACACATCGTTTGAATCACAGTAACCTGTAGATGCACATGATGGTTATGTTGTTTGTATGCAAGTTCTGTGGAGTCACCACTGGTTTAAACGGGGTCAACTAACACTTGAGGATGAGGTCAAGTGACTTTAATTCCGTGGTCCTCTATGAATGTCCTGTGATGGACTGATAACATGTCCAATGGGTCTCTCTTGCCAGGTATAGTTGTCTTAGGTTCAAGAACTGCAATGAGTGGCACAAAATAAATAAATACAATTTGACCCATTTTTGGAGTGTTACTGGCTGTGGGAGACAGTGTCCTCTAGCGGTCATATGAGAAATGACAATCCGGTACTCTGGCTATTTTCATTGGAATTAATTCAATTTAGTTCAGTTTAGCAAGAAATGTATTCGCTAAGATTTAATCGAACTTCCCTTTATTTCATAACAAATATTCAACGACCATATACAGTAAAATGAGTGAATTTTCGATATCACAGATCACTTTAAATTGTATGTTTCAGGTTTCTCATCCTAGGGAGCTGGAATAGAATTATGGAATTGAATAATCCAGGTGACCTCTTAAATCAGACTTGAGTAGAGTGGAACCATACAAGTATTCAGGAAGACGGTTTGTTTATTCATTCATTTTCTGCTATGTATACCCTCATGGGGACTGGAGCCTACCCCAGCTTCTTTGTATTAGCTACCCACGACCATTTCAACAACCTTTCACAACACACAAGATACAAACTTCGCACGGAAAGTTGCTTCTCTACCTTCTTGCTGAGAGCACTGTCATGTTCGCCTTCACATTTATATTGAATGTTTAGTTAAATTATGTTTCACCAATAGTTATTTAACCAGGACAGGATATATATATATATATATATATATATTATATACACACTGTATATATACACATAACACATCTTAAACTAACTTTAATACAAATTAAAATAAATTCGGAATGTTTTTATAGGTTAATTTACAACTGTTTTGGGGTTGTTGTTTTTTGTCTTATGACTTGACGTCCCCCCCCAGAGGACAGTGATTGGAAAGGTAAGATATGCAGCCAGACTTGGAGATGCTTTAATCACATGTTCAGAGGTAGTTCAAAAAAAGAAGGTAGGAAGTCCCTCTGAGAAAGATGATTTAAACGTGGAGAGAAGAAGACGTCGAACACGTGTTTATTAAAAAGCAGCTGACTTGTAGCATTAGTTAAAAGATTGAGTGTGAAGGAAACATTGACAGTATCATGAAACAATCGTTTTCTGTTTTGATGAAAAGCCTTTTATTTTTTCAACACATTTTCCAATTGTCATTTTCTGGAAAGAGGAACTTTACTGGACTTGAAGAACATGTCGCCGGTTGAAATGTACTCCAACAAATCGTTTTCATCTTCGGTCGAGGACTTGTACGTCAGCAAAGATCCTCCACTTCCACTTCCCTCGTCGTCTGAGAACAAATCGTGTACTTTCGTTTCGTTCTGAGGCTGTAACTTCTGGTTGCCGCCAAGGGCCCTGAGGTCCAGGCGACTCTGGTTCCCCTTGTGACTCAACGACGGATCTGCTCGGACGCCGCTGAAGGACGCGCTTCCTAGCACATCCGCATACGTAACAGCTTTGATTAAAGTCGGACGTTTTGGCAGACGCACTATAGAAACATTACGGTTTTGACTGGTCGGAGATGGATTGAGTGTTCTGGTTCTCCCAGTGACCCGTGTCGCTTTGACCATACCGCTGGTGAAGGAGTTCATCAGTCTCCCCTTCATTTCATCGGCTCCAGGGCTAGGAACGAGAGGAGATATAGTATGTTGGACTCGCTCTGGTTGATAATAACCAGCCACCACTCTGGGAGTCATTGTTCCGAAATGTAACGCGTTCCTTCTGCTTGTTGTAGTCCCCGGACCCTGAGCGGCCTTGTGCGGGGGCCGGAATCCATGCAGGTTGTAAACTTTCTTGAGTTTGTCTGAAGCTGGCTGGTGAAGTTGTTGTTGGATCAACGTAGACGTGCTCAGCGTTGTTAGCATCTGCTTGGCTGTGGCGTCCATCTCCACGTTTGGTTTGGGCTTTAAAGAGAGTGAGTTTTGAACCTCCTGGCTGGCGGAGCCTTTAGGTTCATAAGTAACTTTAGCTTTCTGTGGCGACAGACCAGTTCTTCTGCCGAACCCGTTCAGACTGTAAATCCGCTTGTGACTTTTATACACTCGTTTCCTGCCCAGGCTGTCGTCCCTCTCTAGAGAGAACGTCTTGGTCAAATTTAAAACAGCATGTGGAGTCGTGGTGCTTTCAGGCGCTGATGTTTTTGGAGCTGCTGGGGTTGTTGCAAGTCTCCTTCGACCGAAGCTGTACTTGGGCGATAAAGCAGGGTAGACTTTTGTCATCTTCAAATTGTTATCCAGGTTTTTATTAAAGCTAAACCCTGGGCGGTTTCTGGGGATGGATGGAAATGCCAGATTTGAATTTTCCTTCATGTTGGGCCTCCAAGGACTCTCCGACCACCTGAGACCAAACAAGCTTTTCTCTGGTGAAGATTCTTTGATGGGTGCCGCTGTAGCCGCAGGAGTCTCACTGCCAGGGGCGCCACTTCCTCGGAAGTTGGCTCTGGGCCTGAAATGTTGGGGAATCGTGTCTTTCTCTGGGAGTTGAGTGGGAGGTTGAGTAACCGTCTGTTGCAAGTTAATGTTTAAGGCAGGTTGGTTTTTCGTTCTTTCTGAAAAGTTTGCCAACATTTCGGTTTGGGCCTTTTCCTGCAGGTTCTCCTGGAGGACAACACTGGGAGGTTGGGAGATATGCATAGTGGTTGTGGTTAAGGTGTTTAGTCGATCAAGAGAATCTGGTTTGATAGTGTCTTGTCCAAGTGAGGGCTTCTGAAAGAGATACGACCGCATCGGCGTTTGTTTCAGATCTTTGTGAGAGGCCAAGCTTGGGGATTCCTGCTTCATACCTGCAGGATCGGAGGTTTTCCTGCCTGATTGTGAGAAGAAATATCTGCTTTGAATTCTTGGAGATGGACTAGCTTCTTTGACAAATTCTTCCGAGCCTCCATGATAAAACCGTGTTGGTGATGCTGTCTGGTCAACATATTCTCGAGGATTTCCAAAACCCCTTGGTTGCAGGAGACCAGAGGTGTGATGAACGGGATCTGGAGTGTTGAAGTTCGAGGAGGCCCTGACGATGGAAGGCGAATATGAACCCACAGTCTGTGTGCGGAGTCGATTCACTGGCCTCGTCTGACCCGATCGCGACGGCTCAGCTTCAAGACGTCCGTTACCACGATACGCATAGTCGTAGGGCCGGTCGGTCGGAAGGTTCCAGCCTGTCCCAAAGTCATCGCTGATCTGGACTTTGGCTTTACTTGGAGTTGAGAAGGAACGTTGAAGATAGTTCTGGTGGTTTTGTTTGTACTCGTCAAACATCTTCTCACCAGTTCCTGAGCGCAGTTTTACTATTCGGGCTTAGATCGTGAAAAAGAGCAAAGAAGCCATCAATACATTTCAACTCACATTAGCCAGAGATATGTCATGACACAGTGTAAAAATAACTCAAGAAAAAAAAGCATGATTTAAAGATTTAAATAGTATCATTCAGACGAGGCCACAGTTTTGAAAAGCTAGTCACTAATATGAATTGTAATGTTTGTTTTACACTCGCTGGCAAAACCAACCACTGAAAAAGTATTACAAAATTTCTACGTTTTTTGCATGAGACGGTAAATTTGTTTCAACATTTATTTCAAAGCAATTTCTAGCCACTGTACATTAATGAAACGACAAAAAAACTACTCTTAAACGCCAATTCTAGTCACATGAAGTCTTTCACGTTAACTTTTATTTCTTAATTGGAATAAACACTAGTTGACTGAACAATGTGTATAGTTGATAAATGTATAGAAGGGTTGATAAACTGCCCCTTGTCTTAAAAATACTAAAGAAAGTCACTCACCTGCGGAGTCTGAGCTCACGGCGAACAACACGACAACAGCACTGACAGCAACCCACACACGCTGGAGTCTGCACGGGATTCACACAAAAACTGACTGTTGCGTGACGTCAATCAAAATCAACTTAGCTGAACTTTACCTGGAGCCCCTGAGCAACATGACCTTAACCCAGAGTTGTCCACAGTGTTGCTATGAGTTGTGTTCGGAGTGTGGAGGTGAGCTGCTGCTGCAGAGGTTGATTGGGAGAAACACACTTCACCTGGCGGCAGGTGCACTTCCTGTCGACGTGACCTGATTAGAGCTGCTGCTGCCATCTGCCTCCTTCCACCGTTCTCGCACACAACATGCATTTTCTGTAGCTCGGTAAGTCCTGTTTGTTCTTGAGTTATGTTTATAAAGACCTTCTAACAAGTGTTTATAGCGTACAGTCTCCAGTGAAACCAGAGTTCTTATTTTGGTGAGATACTAACCTTTTCAATGTATCAGTTGTGTCGCTCTGTCATAGAGTTTAATGTTGAGACGACATGGTCGCTGGAGCCTATCCCAGTTTCATCGGGTGAGAGGCAGGGGACACCCTGGACAGGACGCCAGTCTGTCACAGGGCACACATGGACACACAACCATTCACACACACTCATACCTAAGAACAATTTCCCCAACTCCAGAAACTCCAGTTTCCTCCTACAGTCGAAAACATAGGTTGTTTAAAATGTGATCTTCTGTATAGACTTCTGTATAATTGGTAAATGTTTGAAGAGTGTCATCAGAATTTGAATTTCTTCATTATCAAAGAGCAACACTGTTAAAATACATCCATTCCAATGCTTTATCAAGTCACACAAAGCACTTTTGAAGTCAAAGTTTGAATACTACTTGACAATACATTTTCTTTTTTAACGGTTTCAAACCATAATCGTTTTTTTGTTGGATCAAAAGTATGTTGAATAATGTCAGAGTTTTCTGATCTATAATGATTCCATTGAATCCAATAAAGGAAGTCTCATTCAAAAATAAATACAATACTCATGTGAACAAAGATGTACACTTTATTTAAAAAAAAAAATAGTACGAGTAGAGTACGCTTCTACAATAACTTAATAAATAGACAAAGAAAAACATTCAGCTACAGTTAGATTAGCTACAATATGAGGTAATTATTTAAATATACAAATGGCTCGGTCTAAAGATAAACACAAACTAGATGCTACCAATGAGACAGGATCAGTGGCATGTTTACAAAAGAAGGTACTTTGTAGATTTCTTGATCTTTGAATGTAATGCATCAGAGTCAACAGGTTGGAGTGGACGTTTCTTATGATCCCGAAGACTTTCTCCAAGTCCAACCTCTCAGTGAATGGTCTTCTGAACGTCTCCTTCCATACTCCGGTGGTGAGTCGATGCTTGGTCAACCTCCAGAAGCTCCTCAGAACATGGAGCTGGACATCAACACCAGGTCCCGGAAGTCGATGTCGGATAACGTTTCTGTGGAAACACCCGGAATCAAATATGAATAAAGCAAATTTATGGTTTGTTTTTTCTGGAGTGTTAATCCAAACTCTTTAAACTTTTCTAGTTAAAAAGATCTTTAATCTTATCTTTAGACTTAGATTGTATCATCTTGTTCTTTCTCTTTATTTCTCTTTGTTCTTGTTATTTATTTTGATTATTTTTTATGAAAAATTGCTGTATTTGCTGTGGATAATTTGGAAGGAAAAAAAACAATTTCCCGAAGGAGACCTCCTGGGGGATCAATAAAGTTCTACCTAAACTAACCTAAAAGTCAATATTGTTCATGGTCTCAAACACAAACGTAATGAAAACATTCCTCATAAGAATAAGGCCTTTAAGGTTGTTTTTTTATTTAAAAAAAAAAAAATTCACTCACCATCTCCTCTCTTGCCGACTATCTTCCTCCACACTTTCCTGAAGGACCGCCTCAGCGTGACGCGTCTGGAGCCCACAGAAGAGTCTCCCTGCTCGGTCTTGAGATCCGCCTCCTGCCGGCTCTCCTCCTCCTCCTCCTCCGGAGCGCCTTCAGCCCGCAGCACCTCCAGGACGCTCTGAGTCACTCGCAGATCCTGGACGTTGGTGTCGCCGGTCATGGAGGTGCTGTGTCGGCACAGAGGACAGCGGATCTGGAGGCCGGTGGTTCCGTCCGAGTCCCGCCGGCAGCGCGCCAGCAGCGTCAGGCAGCTGTGGCAGAAGACGTGCCGGCACTGGAGCTCGCGCGGACACCGAGCACCTGAGTTGAACCTCAGGTAACAAACTCCGCACTCGAGCCCGGAATACATGTCGATGAAGATGTCAAGTGGATCTTTGGATGAAACTGACTCGCCTGTCGTTTATGAAGCAGCGTGGGAGGCGCGTCATAACATCTGAGGCGAAACTTCATGATTCACCGCTGACGTCACGACACGCCCACAAACTTCCAGGTCTGTCTGGGTCAGTCCAGTCAACCAGTTTCACAACAACTTAGCGCCTATTAAAATAGATTTTCTCGCGGGGAGAAGAATATTTGGATAGAAAAGTTTTAGTATATTGTTCAAAATAGATACATTTTATTTTACAAAAATACTGGTTCAGGACCAGAGGAGAGAAATCCTTCCAGGCTGTTGCTCCTAAGCTTTGGAACGATCTTCCTCTCCCTCTGTGTTTGATGATCTACTGACTCCTTCAAGAAACATCTTATTTTTTCAGGTTTTCCTTGATTTTCTGGAACTCCGGTTGTGTTCTCAGTTTTATCTTGATCTTTAAAGTATATACTTTATTGAATATTGTTTTGATTGTTTAAGCGCTTTGTGACCCGGGTCTGGAAAAGCGCTATACAAATAAAAATTACTTACTTACTTACTTACTTACAATGCGTGTATAAGAAAATGCGAATTAGAAAGATTGATGCAAAGCATTTTAAATTAATTTCCAGACATACTTTTCATCTTAAAACTGCAGCTCGCGATGTCATATAGCAAGTATAGCACTCAGTTTAAAATGTATTGTTAATTCTCAAAATGCATATTTTATGTGTTACAGGTGGTGTGGTTTGGCTTTTTTTTTTTTACAATAAACCATAAAATAAAAACACAATTACAGTCTAGTAGAAGAACTCACATTTCTCCGATCCTTAAAACTCTTCACTCGCTTCCAGTTTCTTTCAGGATCAACTTTAAAATTCTGGTTCTTACTTTCAGATCTATTCATGGTCAGACTCCTCCTTACATCACTGACCTCTCCCTCTGTGTTTGATGGAGTCTACTGACTCCTTCAAGAAACATCTTAAGATGTTTTTATTTGTTCAGGCTTTTCCTTGATTTTCTGGAACTCCTGTTGCGTTATCTGTTTTATCTTGACCTTTAAAGTATATACTTTATTGAATATTGTTTTGATTGTTTAAGCGCTTTTTGACTGGAAAAGTGCTATACAAATAAAAATTACTTACTTACTTACTATATCCAGTTAAGAAACTGTGTCTTTGTAATTTCCAGAAGAGTTGAAGTCATAACTTAAGGCGGGGGGCCAAGGTCTGGACTGTTCAATATTTGGTTGGTAAACACAATGAACATCATGTACAATCACACAACTTTATTGACACACAGATGTCAACTAAACAAACTGCTAAAAGGAAGAAAGAAGAACATGCATTTAATGGCAAACCGCTTAAACCAGCAAACGTACCACAATATTTATGGTGTTGAAATCCCTGACTATATTGTGAGCCTGAGTAGAAATATAACATGTGTGACGTGATGACTTAATGTCCCATCAGTCGTGGTAATCCCCAAACACTTTCCCCTCCTCCTAACTGTCACATCCTGGACTCCTTATATGGACAGTCATCTGAGATAAGGGCTAACAATGAAACTCTGTGTGTCAGTGAGAGTGTGTGTTACTCTTTCCTGAGTCCTGAAACGGAACCCCTGTTGCTATTTATTGAATCATCTACTTCCAGAATTCCCCACAAATGACATTCATGTTTTTATTTCCGTGTAACAAATTCTATTTAACAAGTCATTGAAGAGGTTAATTTTGAACTGCTTTGATATCAAGAAAGTTTGTCCCTTATTAAAAGAACGTGTTTCAATTGCAGTATAGCAATCAATAATGAAATCTTTAAACAAACAAGTTGTAAAACAAAGTTGTAAACGTCTTGCAGTAAATGAATATTGTGATGAAAACCTCAGGATTCATTAGATCAGGGAATCATTAGACATTTAAGCTGACCTTCTATCATCTTCCTACAGACAGACTCTGAAAACAAGGCAATACTTCAAAGACTTGTTTAGCCTTATTATGTTGCGTTGTTTGTCCCCAGTTGTGTCTAAGTAATGCGCAAATGTTGACTCTTCTCTTGTCAGAGCATCCCATCTGTAACAGCCGTCAGTCAATCATGTATGACTGACTGATCTATGGCCACAAACTAAAAGTTTAGCATTTAGATAATTCTGTGATCACTCCCAGCTGAAAATAATGAACCCCCCTACGCAGATGCACATTTCACTGACTCATACTTTAATCATTACCACCAGGTGACTCAACACGGTCACCTGTCCAGCAGCATCAGTATGAGGCCACAATGAAGGAACTTTTTCCAGAATTACCCCATGCAGTCAGATCACTTTGCTCACTTTACATGTGGTTGTACAGGTTTTAATAGTATTTCAAAGCAAGGTTTGATAACATTCTAGTTCATACAATCTAGTCCAAAACTGGTACGTTGATATTGAATCTAAAAATAACCAGTAATTGGTAAATCTCTGGCTTATGTTCCCTGTTTAACGTCGTCTCACTCTGGGGTTTAATTAAAAAATGAAAAAGCCCTGTGGGGAACAGACGGAGAGGAAAATAGGTGTGACAGAGTGAGGGAGGATCCTAGAGATCCAGCCGAGACATGCACACGGAGGCAGGAACCTGACGGACTAGTAGACGCTGTATGGAGTGACATCCCTGCTGTCATGTGATGAAGTTGGGATGTGTTCGGGAAAGTACCCACAATATCCAAAGGTGAGTTTCTCCTCTTGCATGGAATCGTTCACGTGTTCAACCTGATGAGTAGAAGCTCAAGATCACTTCCTGGATCGACAGAAGTATTTCACCAGTAAACATTCAGTTGTCTTGCTTCACTATGAGGTTCAGAAAAGTCAATGTTTCGAGTCAAACAAGCTAGTTGAAAAATGTATAATGTAAGACTGAAGCTATGAAGTTATTTTGCCTAAGATTTTGGTTAAAATGTTAACATTTTAAGTAAGAAAGCTTGAATTATATATGTTATTGTACATGTCACAAGTATAAAAGAAACGGAATGATGTATCCTACAATAAGTCCGTACCACTTAATTAAATACAAAATGTACAGTTTATACACAGGATATTATTGAGAATAAAGTGTATACTTTCTTCATGCATTAAGTGATGATGAAAATGATGATCAAAGTACATGAATGCAGGGAACTTATGACAGTAGTGCAACACAGTAATAAGTTTGGTACAATTGTTCAATTCTGGCATCACTGTAGGAGTCTGTGATAACACAGTTTACAATCTCGTGTGTCCTGGGAATATGTTTCAAAACTCCAGGGTTCAAATCCAAACTGCCAAACCATTTTATGGGGAGGTTTGTCCCCAAATCTCAAAGTAGATGTTAGATGCTAGTGTTTAAGATAAGATCATGAACTAAGGATCCTATCGAAGTCAATATTTGCTGAGAAGTAGGGCTTATGTTGAAATAAAAGATCAGTGTTCTTTGAAGGTGAACAAACAGAATACAGGTTCAGACTTTAAGAATGAAAAGACAATAGCAGACTTATACTTTGTTCTAAAAACACACATTCTGTTCGACCTTAGACCAAGACCGCTGCAATAATTTGACACCACGTATGGTTGCGTTTGACAACCCTGGTCTAGGTTGTGAGTAGCTTGGGATGCCAAGCTCTGTCATCAGTCAGAGACTCGGACAAGGTTATGTTTTCTGGAACGTTTGATACAATTCATTAAATTCATCAGCGTGGCTTGTGTTTCACAACCATGTGACTAGAGTATTATCTCGCGACTGCTCTTGGCTTCTTCTGTTTCTTTATCTTACACTTCCCACAACATCCCACACTCTGGTCCAGGAACATCCCACACTCCACACATGCTGAAGAAGAGCAGGGATCGCACTAATAGTTGCTCCACAATTCAATGGTGCGATAATAAACCTGTGCAATAACAATCACATTGTAATGTACATATTCATATCTACTTATTGAACTTATACACTAGTACTGTACATATTTGTAAAATTATAGTGCAATGAACATACTATATATTTAGTACTGTATATATTTTCTACTTATTTATTTACTGTTTGTTTATTTATATTTTCATCTCAGAAGACAGTTGGTAGAGTAACTATGTAGTAACTGCAACTAACAGGAAATTCCCAAAAGCATCCATTTCCTTATACTGACTGGATTACAATGACATCACTTCCTGGCTTTTTAACTTTGATCCCTTAACTTCTCTCTCAGATTCCGGGAAGACTTTGAGTGGGTCCTGCTCGACATCATGTCCCTGTGAGGAAATGCTGACTGATCAAATGAATGAAGGCTATGACTCAGTGTTTGTGGAATCTCTTCAGAAATCTCGGCGAAACAACAGAATCCCAGAGGGGCCGAATTGGGTTTTTAAACAGGAGACCCAGTGTTGTCTCTAATGCCACTTTGCTCACGAGTCTGTTTGTTCTTTTGTGTATGGACACATTATTATCAGAGCGTGTGGAGAGCATCGGCAGGATGGCAGAAAAGGCTTCATACCATCACCGGGAGACGGCAGCTGCAGCACAGAGGACCTCCTCAGGGGAGCTGGTGGATTCCGAGTGTCCCATCTGCTACCAGGAGTACAACCAGGACAGCAAGTGCCCCCAGATGCTGGCGTGTCTCCATGTTTTCTGCACCGACTGCCTGCAAAGGATCACGCCGCGTCCCGTTGACCCTGCCGACCCCAACGGTCCACTGTCCATCTCCTGCCCTCTGTGTCGACGCCTCACACCTCTGGACACCATCTTGACCTCGCCTGGCGACTCGGACATTGTCCTCAGCTGGCCCCCCGCTGTGATCCACTTACCTCTCGCGCACCCTCTTCCCACTAACACGGAGAGAATGGCTTTATTCTTGGAGGGTAACCACAGTGACTCCCAGTACATCATCCTGCCCACGGTCAGCCTCACGGTCCAGCAGATCCACCAGGAGTCGACGCACCCGCCGTCTCAGGTCGTCAGTGAGCACAGCACGAAAACTATTCTCTGCTTGCAGATGCTGGCGGTCACCTTTTGGGTTCTGTTGATCATCACTTGTGTAGTTGCTGTGGTGTTGGGGCCAAATTTCCTCAACAGACCGCTTTAGTCGGCTGTTTTTATTTTGCATACTGACGCCATCTAGTGGTGAAGTAACGTGCTGCATGCATCAACCGCACCGAAAAATCCTACTTTCTTAATAGAAATTGTGATAGAAACATGAAGGAGAAAATAATTAAAGAAAAAAAAAAAAGAAGAGTTTACACAAACATGAATCCATAATGTATCATTTGATCAGTTCTGGACTGACTTTAGTGTGAGGTTGTACATCTGAGTTGGAGAAAATAACTTCCATTCTTGAGTCTTACACTTGCAATTATTATCAAATATCTTTTTTTTTTACAGATGCAGACAAAAGTCTAAAACCAATGTGTCATAAATATGTTTTCTAATAAATATATTGTTTTTCTATAAGTAATTATATATTAAAGTATCTTAATAATGTGAGCCTTGGAAGTGAATACTGTGATATTATTTATGTTTTTCTAATTAGTTCCTTAAGGATAAATAAATACATTCTCCGAATTTAAACAAATCAAATTAAATCATTATTATTTATTGGTTCAGGCTTTGAATCTCAATAGCTAAATTATCTATTATGTTGATTCATTGTAGAGTATTATTGTACTATATATTTATCATATTTTCCACATTACTTGTATATGAATAGTTCATGCTTTATTCTTTATTTTGGCACACAATCCTAACAACTCAGGATTTAGATCAACAGAGTATGGCTAATGGTTAAAATGGGAATATGCTTGATTCATTTATTGGTAGAAACAATTGTCAACAAATTGTATTGATTATGCAACAGTTGAAATACAACATATTCATAAAAATGTGGCTATAGTTTACTTTTTATTTCGAATCTAAATTAAAACCCTTTCCTTTAACCATTTCTTCTCATCCTTTTTCTTGGCAGGAGAACATAAACACAAAAAAGAAACACTTGACATTGGAACACTTCTGTGAATGTGAGCAAAAAACATCTATTTATTACAAGTATTTCAAGAAAATCATATTAAGAACCAGCCATAGCTAGATCACATCTGTAATAATGACCTGCCAGAATTCTTAGAACAATATATCAAAGCATTGTTGGTTTTCATATGGTCCCATGTCCACTTCTTTTTTTAAGGTGTGTGATGTATTCATCTTTATTTAAGGAAGATAAACCAAATCACTTTTGTTACTATTTGAAAGCTGTTTTTTATATAGAATTAAATCTTCAGTTAGGTGTGATATCATTTAACAGATTGTTTGTTCACCTTTAACTCTATACTTTTTATAGTTAGATTCGTTTTCATGTCATATCCCATTATGTGTTTATTATATAGATTCACCCTGGTTAATTGAAACATGTTAAATACATTATACATCATAGTCTCCGTTTTGATTTAAGTAAAACATATTCCAAAACCATACAGAGGTTGATTGAGAACTTTGGGAAATTGTCCGTAGGTATGAGAGCGTATGTGAACTTTGTGTGTGCCCTGCGACAGACTGGCGTCCTGTCCAGGGTGTCCCCTGCCTCTCGCCCTATGATTTTTTTATTTTTTTATTTTTTTTAATTTTTTTTTGATAGGATAGGCTCCAGTCTCCCCGCGAATTAATATTCCCATTTTTGTTTTATTAATGATTCCTTTTTTTGTTTTATTAATGAGTAGTATTAATTTGTGTTTATTTTTGCAATTTAAAAGGCATGTATTTGACTAGCTAGACATTAAGTCTAACTAAGTGGGGGTGGGGGCTTCTGGGAGGGCACGTCGAGCACACGGGGTTGCGTCATGACGTCATACGCCGCGTTGGCTTGCAAAAAAAAAAAAAAAAAAGTGGTGAAAAGTTTCGGGACCCCCTCCTCCTTCTCCTGCGCTCATGTTTTTGTTGGGGGAAAAGTTGTCGGTAGTTCGGGCGAATGTAGCGTGTCCGTCGCGGTCTCACCCCACGCCAGCTGGGGGAACCTAAGTTTCCGAGAGGATTCCAGAGTTTTTTCGGGAGCAGAACTTGTCGTGTTCGCGTCCTCCTGCTCGGGGGGAGAGAAGAAAAAAAACCCGAGTGGCCATCATCGGCTCACCTCTGGCGTCTGTTAGCCGAGCGAGCTAACTCACTCCCGGCCAGCCTACCTCGCCTCTGGCTCTTCTTCTCTCGCTGCCAAAAAAAACTCGCAAGTATGGCGGAGACCAAGATCATCTACCACATCGACGAGGAGGAGACCCCGTATCTGGTGAAGATCCCCATTCCTGCCGAGAACATAACGCTGCTGGATTTTAAACAAGTCCTGAACAAGCCGAACTACAAGTTCTTCTTCAAGTCTATGGACCAGGACTTCGGGTGAGTTGAACGGATTTACTGATGTTTTTAAAAAAAAAAAAAATCCAAGTCGAGTCCACAGTGAAGCCGCCACTTTAAAACCCTGTGACCGTGTTCCTGTGTCCAGCTGCTGCATATTTGTGCCTGGAATAATAAATAGCAGTGGGTCAGCATTAAACTGCACCACTTGTGTTGTCATTCAATCCCCGCGTGGATTAAGCTTCATGAAAATGAATATCACACTTAAGAATGCAGGTAAAGGACTTAAGAAAACATCATCATTACAATGGGAGGAATTCCATGTCCCTGCTGCTTTTCTTTGGCCCTAATCCTCATCCCTCCCTCCTCCAGTCCATCATCTTGTGAGATCCTGCCTTTCCTTTCTCCCAGGGTTGAAGCAGGGGGTTTTGTCTTCCTTCTCATACACCCTGGCCTGGCTATCCTTTCATTCCCTCTTCCTCTGCCCCCCTTTCTCACCCTACCAGCTCCTCTTCTTCATCAATTCATCTTGTTTGGTGGATTCTGGTCATTTTGCTCTGGAGGAATGTGTGTTTGTGGCTCATTCATCCGTGGGGAGCTTTTGGGGTTTCTGTTAAAGGCATTGTAACTTTTGAGGTGCACGTTTCCTGCATGAAGCTTTGCCTTATAGCCACAATATTAAGTGATCCACCAGATGACCCGAAGAAGACCGGGCTGTCCGTCAGAACTATAAGTCGTGGACTGTTGCTGGTCAGACTGGATTCATAATTGATGCACTTTTCACTCTGTAGTGTGTTGTGCCAGTGAGTTCTTGAACACTGTTGCCACCTGCTGACCTATTGATAATCATTTTCTACAATCGATATGCAAAACATATTATGATATTGAAATGTAGAGCAATACTTTTGGCTTTTAACACACACAAAATGGGGCATATACTCTTTAAGTGTTATTCTAGTTCTTTAAAACATTTTTTTTTTACTGGTGATTTAATCTGTCTTTTAACAATGGGTTTGTTTTGCAAACTCCCATTTTCTTTTCTCCCCTTCTCTCCTTTCCTTGTTAAGTAAGATGCATTACTATCATTCCTAAACCTATTTTTCTCCGTTCATATAGAATGACGATTTAAAACCTTGGAATCCTTGAATTTAAACATCTTTTTTTAAGTTAAGTGCTGGCAAATCATTACACATAAGGGCATCTGCAGCATCTCCGGTTCGAACTGCTTTGCCAGCTCATACCCATAAAAAGAGAACAATTCTGCACAGATGAAGTAGTAAAAATTAAATTACATTAAGTGCTGAAAATGGGTGTGTTTGAAAAGGACCGTCTTTGGCGTGTCCTCATATTTGACTTGTGAATGAAGCATCACAATGTTGTGGCTTGTTTTTTAGTGCAAGTTCTCCTAAACTGCCATTAAAGCGATTCTAGAGCCTTTTTTATTGCTTTGTTTTGTTGCATACTTATTATAAAGTCTGTATTTCATAGTTGGTTGACATGCGAAGGGCACAAAGTGTGTTTTCTTCGTTTTAACTGTTAAGGATTGTATTTTATGTCCAATACTTTCAAGATGTTTTTTATGAATACATTTCCTTTTCAAAAAGGTACAAGGTCAGTATATTGACTCCGACTCGAAGCGTCCTTCAGTAATACAGATCCAATATTATTTTTACTTCTGTATCATATCTATACAAGTAATAAAATATAATATTCTCAGTTCTGAAACCACTAATGGCAAAATGTAAGCTTTTTGTTGCCGTTGTGCGACATGACTGGAAGTGATTGGAGTTTCCAAGTAATGCAGGTCTTGTGAAACATTCTTTGAAACACTTAGAAACGGTTTCTTCGGTTGCGTTTGCTCAGGTCTCACCTGACTATTCACTGGAGTTCCGAGGTGAAATTTTCAAACATAGCTCTGGGGTCAGCTGTCCAATCCATGCAGGGACTGCCCCCCCCTCCGTGACCAGGCAGAAGAGTGTGTAATAGTGCATGTTTTCATTTGCCTTGGTACAGGGCCAGCTGTTGGGCCAAGCTGTGTGTGGTAGTGGGGGAGATTCACAGCCGGCTCGGACTGGCCCACGTTGGGAACCAGGATCTGGAGCAGGGCCATTTGGGGAGTCCATAGGGAGAGAAGAGGCGGGTGTCTTTCAGTCAAAAGTTATTGGATATTCTGCGTTTGTGTTTAAGGAATGGAGGGGGTGGGGGGGTGCACTGTTGAGTTTGTAAGATGAATTGTTCGAGATGCAGAGCGTTGGATGTGTGGAATTTAATGGCAACAAGGGAGAGGAAGAAAAAGGAAGTGGGGGTGAGGATGCATAGAGTGTATTACAGCAGTGTTTGTGCATTATCTGAGGTATTTTAGAGTGTGTGTGAAATGACTCCAGACTGTGGTCACTTGTTTATTTGTAAGGCTGTGGAATGAAGACAATTAGCCTCTCAGGAGAAGAATGTAGATCTGCCCTCCACTCTCGTGGTGCAGTTCCTCACAGCGGGTGACGGAAGGATCGCGGCAGCAGATACTCATTTGTTAATGACGAACACGGGGAAACTACTTCCTGCTCCACTTCTTCAACCATTCCCGCAACAACCCAGCCATATGCTAACACTCGCCCACTAAACCAGCTCTCAACAGCTGCCCACCAAAGCCCGGTGCAACCCGACGGAGTGTCGCACCACCAGGCCTGGGTCGGTTTGAAGACACTGCGGATGAAGAACTTGAAAGAGTAGAAACGTCTTCGAAGCACTCACACCAGCCCCTGCCCTAGTCAACGAGTGTAGTAATAACATTGTGGTGGGCTGCTGGGGGGGAATGACACAACTGAAGCCCACTGTTTGTTCAAATGTCAAACACAAGGAGAATTCAGAGGCAGGCGACCCGCTCAAGTCCCAACAATTTATAACATGATAAAAGGTGTCTTTCAAGGGACTCTTAAGGATTATGTTTGTTTAATTAAAGGGTTAGTTCACCAAAAATTTAAATTTCACTCATTTTCTACTCACAACTCCTAATGCAGCAGCTTCAATACAAGATGGACATTACAAATGAGCACAGTGGAGGTATTTGGATGTTCTTAAGTGTCTTTTTGGACGGAGATGAAGACAAGACCACTGAGCTCCGGTCGCTACATTAAAATGAACATACATTTTTGACTATAACTCTTTTAGTTTTAAAAATAACCCCAAAGCTTAGTCGACATGAGGGTGAGAAGAAAATGAGGACATAAAAATTGAAAGTTCAATTTTGGGGGAACTATCACTTTAAGTTTTTTTTTTTATGATGGAATAACATCCCAAAGAAAAACTGTTTTTGGTAACTATTGCTGAGGGATCATTATCACTTATGTTAACACCAAATGCTTTAAAGCAGCTCCCGGTAGTTTTGAGTACCTTAATATTTTTGTACTGAAATAACTTGTGATGACACATCAACTTAAAACTAGTTGAATGACTTGTATACCGTGACTTGAGGAGTTTTGGGTGATTTTTGTTTTCACTGTAAAAGTTCTTGGGGATGGTGTGAACATGCTACATATCGTGGTGGTGGTTGGGGGAGGGGTAAATTACTGTACAAAGTTAAAGATATTTTATTTACAAAGCCGTCATAACACATATCATACTTCATTATCCACAATCGGATTCATTACCTCATCAGTATCCATCCTTCATTCAGTCAATGGAAGTCTGGAAACAGAAAATTCGGCCAACTGCTACAAACTGGGACATGGCCACTTTTAGCGAGTGCTCATGGGAAATGTGGTCCCTCGTCGGGCTAAACACGACCACTTTAGTCCACTGGCGTCGCTCGACTAATAATCGCATAGAGCTGCTTTAAGAAAACTGTTTATTGTCTGATAAGCTTTGTTACACTACTAAGTATTTTATTGTAGGTATCGGTCCGCTTTAACGGCTAGAGTCGGGCTTAACTATATGAATTCTGTATTATTAGTTCTTATCCTTTTGTTATTCTCTTGTTCAGAAATTCAACTAAAATATTTATGCTGTTAAGTGGCCAAAAAAATGTCTGTTTCACATTTACTTCTTTATTCTTTTTGTATCTGTTATTGTCGATACTCTTTCTGAATTTGTAACATGTACAAAGTCTGATTTGTCACTTTTTCTTTATGGCTTTTCTAAATCCTGAAGTGCAGTTTCTGCCTTTGTTCCTCCTCGCTGTTAAGATTCAGTAAAAACCCTGATATTACTTTTAAAACACTGTGATTTAAGTCCTCTAAGTTTCACTATTTCTGTGTGTTCCAGGGTGGTGAAGGAAGAGATTTCAGATGAAAGTGCCAAGCTGCCATGTTTCAACGGCAGAGTTGTGTCATGGGTAAGTAATATGACGATTGTATTATTGCACATCACCTCAGTACAAAATTTAAAAAAAAATGGTGATGGCGCCTTCTTCTTTTGACTCTGAGTCTACCCTTTATCCAGTGAAATTCTCGAAATTCCTTTCGCCTCATTGATTGCAAAAAAAACATGTGTTCGGCCGTTGAACAGAGAAATGATGGTTATCATTGTCAAGCGAATAACTCTGGATTGTAATTCATGAAAGAAAATAGTTTTGAGTGATATTGTTGGGGGGGTGGAGTTGAAGATGATCCCAAGTGACATTCTTGGTGCATTTAACACATGATCCAACCCAAGAGGACATGTCTACAGTCATGCATACATTTCAAAAAGCTGAGCTGTATTCCTGGGTTATTTTCTCAACATTTAAATATCATAATCACCATTTATCTAATCGTTCAACTTGGCAGGAGACCAATTTGTCCTGGTCACTGTATTTCTATCAGGTGATAAAAGCAAGAAAAGAATGAATCGGCATGTTATGGGGATGCATGGTTTTTATCAAAGTTAATTGCTGTTTTCTTATTGCTGATTGGTGTTTACTGACCAAACAAAGACGTAGTTTAATGGTCCACCAGAGATCACATCAGTTTGATCATTTCACTCTGGAACAGTCGTTTGGACTGTAAAACATTTCTCATTGTTGAAGCTGAAATCGTTCCCCTGAGAGTTGAAGGGGAAACTGGAAAGGCTACATTTGGAGGGTAGTTTTTGTGATAATTGTTTGTTAAAGCAAAGTCGTGTTTAACAGTGAATGTAAAGCAACACTTGGGTGGAAAACTCCCAGCTCAGTTGCCCCTCTGCCTTCAGGTTCCATTTGAATAGAGACGACAAACCAGGACTTGGCCCAGATTAGCAGGTTTGAGCTCTAGCATCTGTTAAGTGCATAAGAATGAAGGGAGGCATTAAAGGGGGAACAAAGCGAGCAGACCGGAGGGATTGATATGTGATCTGCGAGCCAAGACGGGTGGAGGGCTCCCACAAGTGTTGCTCAGTTGCATTAGCTTAAAATGGGGGGGACCGGCAAGTGTAGGAAAACAGTGTATTTTGTCGAGTGAGAACACGCCTGACTTAATTTGAGTAAATTGGACGGTGTGAAGCCTGTTTACATCATCGGGTCGAGTTTCATGAAGTCATGGAAGCATACCTGGAAAACCATCACCACAGCTGCATGACGTCACAACTGCACAAATATTTCTAGTCTCGTCTTTGGATGTTAATTTTCTCTGCTGGAGTTACTTTTAGTTGACGTGAGAGCTTTTTGACTGGTCATTTCAGGAACATCCTGGTACTTTAACATTGGCAGTGTAAGTGAAAAAGAAAACCAGCATTCTCATTTTTGTTGACTTCCTTAAATAACCTTTAACATTGCACAACAATCCCAGGTCGACCTGGGTCAACCAATCTCAGACCATTGGATTAAAGGTTTGTTTTTAGAAGAGAAAAAAGAGAGAAGGCTGAGGGAGACAGATGGATACATAAGTCTCTAAAAGCTTTCTTGTCATGTCACCAACTTAACCTTTTTGAATAGGGTCAATTTGATTGCCTGACTGGAGAAAAATTTGAAAGATTTCCAATGCCCAATTGCTGTCTTGTGTCCGGACCGGTGAGCGGGAGTCGACCTGTGCACATGGTGTCTGTAACCTAATGCTGTGCTGCAGTCTTTGTGATTGTCGACGTGAGATACCAAGTGTTTGTGGGACACTTTTGTTGCATAATGAAGAGAGACAGTTGTAAGTGTAGGGTAGCGTTTCACTCTGCCCCTGAGAGTTCCCCGTCAAAAGAGCACAGTGTTTGTGTGTCAAAGTAATTGACATCTTTGCCATTTATTCTCCTCCCTTTCCCGTCCTCCCACCACATCCTTTCTGTAGGAATTCCTCCAGGCCTCATCCCTTTAAGTCGTCTGAATGTTCTTGTCTCTGTTTCCTCAGCTGGTATCATCTGACGCTCCTGCAGCGGAGTCTCCTGTAGCCGTGGTCCCAGCACCAGTAGAGACGGTCAAGCAGCCATCACCTCCTCCGCCGCCGCTGCCACCTCCACCCGTGGAGAGGACTGGGGGTATCGGAGACTCCCGACCACCATCCTTCCAGTGAGCAACCTTTGTCAAATCTTTACTTTACTGTATGTGCTGCTACTACTTCACACACAGTATCAGTTTCAAGAAAGGCAGTTATACCTGATCGTAGCTGGGGACGCCCTTGTTTTTTAGCAGTACACAAAGACCTACATATTAATGCACGTACAATAACCGTAGGGCTCAATACAGAAAAGTACCTACTCGCCATTTTCTCAGCTATGATGAGCTCACATTATAATGGCTCTAGTATCTCTGAATTATATACATATTAGTTTAAATAATTGCCCCCACCTTAAGTCATTCATGCGAGTGTCTGCATGTCTGTTTCTATTGGTTTATAACTATGTGGGTTCAGGCTTAATATTAAATTAAACAATCTGTCCTCAGCTCCACTCGATGTGTGGTTTCCCTCTGACCATACACATCAATTCTTTCCAGGCTTTAACCGCAACTGGTCTGACAAACATTGTTTGGATCTCTGAGACTGTAATGCTGACGTATAGGATAGCAAACGCTGTTTATAAAGTGTTATCACTG
Organism: Callionymus lyra; assembly: GCF_982586985.1. NCBI lineage: Eukaryota > Metazoa > Chordata > Actinopteri > Syngnathiformes > Callionymidae > Callionymus > Callionymus lyra. The sequence goes on from NC_141821.1 coordinate 30,921,587, forward strand.
CAAGAAGGCACAGCTTAAAGTTAAATGTTTCAGGCTCACACCTGTTAACTATTAGAAAAAGACGCTTAACGTCTTTACTACCGATTATACACGTATCACCTGGATTTATTTAGATTTTATGGTGGAGAATTGTGGTAGAGCTCTTTAGTCACTACAACATAATTAAGACGTTCTTAAAGGTCAATAACTGCCTAAATGAAAATCTCTAATTGCATGAATAATAAACCAAATCCACAATTTTCCATACGAGCTTTCACTCAATGAACTTGTATACAGATTTCCTAGCTGTTGATACGCGTTATGTTGAGGTGTTTTTAGCTGATATGGTTGGACAGTATTAGTGGTCACTCCCTCTGACAGCAGAGGTCATGCTACATCACCTCGCAACTGAAATAACATTGTTTCGTGACTCATTTAACCCGATTAACTCTTTACCTCTCACTTGCTACCTCCATGCGTGTAAAAAAATAATTTACACCACACATTTAAAAAGATCTCAGTGTCTGTTTCTGAAGTTCTGTATCAGAAGCTCGCTGATTCTTGAGGAGTTCTTGTACCAATAAGCTTTTGGAATGATCCAATTAAGCCTCGACCAGTTTTATAACTTGATAACGTTTGATTTATTTCTCTACAGTCCAAATGCTACCGGCAGTGTGGAGACGTTGGACGAACAGACAGAAACCGAGTCGGTGGTTTCCTTCAGGAGGGAGCGACCTCGGCACAGAGAGAACATGGAGCCGCACGGTGAGAGTCGCACACCAGCACTGTTATCAAGATCTGGCGCTTCTCCATGGGCTCTCAGATTAAGGGATCACGGTGGAATCGGGGGAACGAGGAATGTTTGTCAGCTGTAGGAACCACTTCCTCTGAAGGGTTAACGTGTTTGATGTCTGCTACTAGGACCTCGCATGAATGGACAGAGCCGCCTAGAGCGCCACCTAGCGGGGTATGAGAGCTCCAGTACGGTCATGAGCAGCGAGCTGGAGACCACCAGCTTCTGTGATTCTGAGGATGATGACACCATGAGCAGGTATGACATTCATTACAATACATGTGGTTTTGGTTTGTTAACATTCTGCTCACAGCTGTAAATAATTACACTTTAGTTCTTGAGGAAAACACCCTAACTTTGTTGAACCCAAAGATGTTTTTTTACTGTTCGCTTATCATAATCGTAATACAAACTTAAGCCTAATATGGACACTATTAACTATCAAAACACATTTGGTTGCATTTTGTGGCTCAATAATCGTCAGTATTTTTAGAATTTATAGTCTCCTCAAGTAGCTGCAGTTATTGAAACTTCACAAACATTTGTGGACTACTTTGTGTGTTTGCTCTCTCTGATCTCCTCTGTACGACATCCGTTAAAGGTTGACCGCAACATGTTTGACTTCTAGTTGTTTACCTTCTTCTCACCCTTGACCTCCAGGTTCAGCAGCGCCACGGAGCAGAGTACGGCCTCCAGGCTGCTGAAGAGGCACCGCAGACGCAGGAAACAGCGCCCCCCTCGCCTTGAGAGGGTGAGTTTATCATAGTCAATAGTTTTTCTTTTTCAGAGTCATGTTTATTGCCTGTAGTGAAAAAATGGGGATGTTTTTTGTGCTGATGTGAGCATTTAGAATCTCATTTTGAGGTCACTTTTGTTGTTGTTCTTCTTCCAGGCATCATCCTTCAGCAGCGTGACCGACTCCACCATGTCCTTAAACATCATCACGGTCACCCTCAACATGGGTGTGTGAGCTTAAGTCATCTCTTCTAATCTGAGGAAGAAACTTGGTATTCATCCTGTTTCTGCTGCTTCTCCCTCCATTGTAGAGAAGTACAACTTCCTTGGCATCAGCATCGTGGGCCAGAGCAACGAGCGGGGGGATGGAGGGATCTACATTGGCTCCATCATGAAGGGAGGAGCTGTTGCTGCAGATGGACGTATAGAACCAGGCGACATGCTGCTGCAGGTCAGAGAAGGAGATCAAACTACACATAATTGTATTATTGTTCATGCCAGTGACAAGTTTATAACCAGTTTATTCAGCTTCTAAATGAGTCTTCCTCATCTCACCAGGTCAACGACATTAACTTTGAGAACATGAGCAACGACGACGCTGTCCGGGTGTTGAGGGAGATCGTACACAAGCCAGGGTGAGTCCAGCTTCAGCAGGGAGACACTTTGTGTTTAAGCCGTTGTGCTGACGTTTGTCTGCGGCTGTCTGCAGACCAATCATCCTGACCGTGGCCAAGTGCTGGGATCCTTCCCCTCAAGGCTACTTCACCCTCCCCCGCAGTGAGTTCCAGACTTCCTCAAATTCTGTGCTTCCATGTTTGTTTCATATTTGTCGGTAACAGATTCTTCTCCTTTGTGCAGATGAACCCATTCGACCCATCGACCCAGCAGCATGGGTCAGTCACTCTGTTGCCATGACCGGCACCTACCCTCCCTTCCCTGGCAGCTCCTCTCTGAGCACCATCACCTCCTCTTCCTCGGTAACGGAGACTGAACGTAAGTGCTGTTCTTCCATGGTGGAGTTGAACTCCCACAGTAATTGAAAGATGCCATGTTGCACACTGACCATAAGCAAGTGTAGAAAGAATCTATTGAAGCAATACTTGGATCTAATGTGTTTTAAATGCCAACTGACTAATGCACAATCTTTATTTTTGTGGCAGACGCATATCTTTTTCTTTTAAGTTGTTATTTATTTTCATTAAGCACATAAACCTGTTTAATAACCGAATAAACCGTGTAAGAAAATGTATAACTACCGATACAAAACTCAGAGTTTAAAACTAATAATTAACTTGAAAACTAAAATAAGAAGTGCAGACAACAGTGAATTAATAAAACCACAAACTCCCCTTAACACTTCACTTATCACATTCTTTTTCACAAAAAGGAGCATTTCTGCTGGAAAAACTATCTCTGATGTTAAATGTCTTTGGTGTTTTACCTCGGCCCCTAATTTCGTTCGTGGAAATTCCAGTTGTGTTGTCTCCTTACTTGCCGGAAAGTATTCCTGAACAACAGCATTATGGCTGTCTGTCATAACAAGAGGTTAAAATGCTTGTAACAATAAAGAAAGTAAATATTAAATTAAGTAACATAAACTTATATCTATCGTTGTTTATCAAATAAATATGGTATCTTGTAAAATATAAAAAGTGCATATATTTCATAAAGATCATGGTTGATGGATTATTGCAACCTGACCCCCAACATAAACAATAATTTGTGTACTTAATTAATGACTTTATCGTCAGCATGAGATTCTGTCTTAAGCCCTATTCGCACGGGATAAGTATTACCTGGGGACCTCTGTGTTTTGTAAATGACCTCCTGTGTTATTTTAAGTGCATTGGCGATAAGCGATGTCTGTAAAATAGTATTTTTACTGACATTACCAAGAGATACAGATCTAAAAAGAAGGGCAATTACTGAAAGAGTTGTGCAGACGGTCAACAGCGAGAGCGCTGCCCTGCACATAAATGTGCTCCAACATTATTCTTGCAGAAGAGTCTGTTACTGTAGTGTAACCGAGTGTATCCGTGTGGGAAACAACGAGGCTGGAACTTAGTTTGTAGCTGTGCAGCGTCTTCTTTACTTTCGTCATGTGGAACACACCACAACAACTACCAACTCCATCTCCTTCTTTTTCAACCTCAATAAAACAGCGGTAGTAAATATTTAAACAATGGCGAGTGCCTAGAACTCTGTTACACTGGCATATATACCACATTCAGTATTACAAACACAGACATTCGGATTCACACGGGACTAGTATTATCACCAGACGTCTGTGTTTGTTGAATTACAGTAGATAATTTGCGTCAAAATTATTACATTACAAATCACAGACATGGCGAATTCGCACGGGATTAAAACTCAGACATTCTCCGCAATTATTACAAATTACCAGAGGTCCACAGGTAATACTAATCCCGTGCGAATATGACTTTAGAGTGAATATACACTTATGTGAACATGAACTTGAAATGTTTTTTTAATATGAATTTTTCAGATATTTGACTGTGTCACTTTGTTTCATCTGTAATTTAGTTTTTTAGTGATTTCTTTTCAGTTTTCTTGGTGTTTTTTATTTTATTTTTGACAATCTTTATAAGAATCTTTGAGAAATAATGCAAAACATTAACTTTCTTTCCTGCACAGTAAGAATGATTGTGTTACATTTATATTAAATTAAAATTACATCGTTGTCTGAAATCAAAATCCTCTTTTTCCTTCTCTCCACAGGTTTCGATGACTTCAACTTGTCACTACACTCGGACATGGCCTCCGTGGCCAAAGCCATGGCCTCTCCAGAGTCCGGCCTGGAGGTCCGAGACCGCATGTGGCTCAAGATCACCATCCCCAACGCGTTCCTCGGTGAGTGGAAGCTCACTTTCATTTTCAGAAGCTCTCTGCACCTCACATGACTTACAGTGCAGCCATTATGTTCTGGGAATGAAAAGCGTGTGATATGTGGCGGGGGCGAGGGGGCTGTGGTACCACAGTGTGTCCCGACTGGAAACATGTGTTAAATTAGAGTCACCTGCAGCTGAATAACCAGCAGTAATGACATCAACTACATGTTTATCTGTCTTCATGGTTTTGGACCGACACAGAGGTTTTGGGTGTTTTACTGGTATTAAGAATCTTTAAATGTTGTGAACTTGTTTCAAGTGCAGAACCGCAGGACACAAAGAAAACGTGCACCTCTTTTCCTGCAGTAAATACCAGGCTGGTACAGCTTGTGTTTTTTAGAAAAGAATCACCATTTGTTCATCTAACGTTTCTTTTAAACCCTGGCTATTATTATCTATATATTCAGGTTGTACTCTTTGATGTGTTTAGACTTAAGCTACGACTTGTGCAGCAAACGTTCCCACATATCAACATGCTTTCTATTTCTCCAGGCTCGGATGTAGTGGAGTGGCTGTTCCACCACATCGAGGGCTTCCAGGACCGCCGGGAAGCCAGGAAGTACGCCAGCAACCTGCTGAAAGCCGGCTTCATTCGACACACGGTCAACAAGATCACCTTCTCCGAGCAGTGCTACTACGTCTTCGGGGACTTGAGTGACTGCGAGAATTGTAAGTTGTTGGCACAAGTTAGACCTAAAGTTATAATTCACTCATTTTTTACCCACCTGCACATCGAAGGGTTGGGATTATTTTCAGTTTAATCTGTTTCTTTTTAGAGTTTAAGTCAAAAATGTTTGTTCATTTTAATGTAGCGACTGGAGCTCAGTTGTCTTTGTCTTCATCTTTTTCCAAAACGACACTTAAAAACATCCGAATAACATCTAGAAGTCTATATTGAAGTTGAATTGTTTGTTGTTTGTTTTTTTTTAAACTCGCAACAGCTGATAAACACATAAAAAGGAACCTAGCTTCCACGCTCTCGAGAATCAAACCGTTTTGATGCTATTCATGATTAATGAGGAAGTTTCAGAACTATCTGGAGAATTTGCCTTTTTCCATTTTGGGATCAAATGAATCTTGATGAGATCAGGTATATTTCTAAGGGTCATTTGTTCCAGTGAATGTCAGTCATATGAATGTAAATTTAAAAGGTGTGTGCAGCAATAGATCCATAAAGCTTGTGCTCACGTCCTCCTCGCAGACATGGCAAACCTGTCCCTGAATGACAATGACGGCTCCAGCGGGGCCTCGGACCAGGACACCCTGGCTCCACTGCCCCTCCCTGGGGCTTCTCCCTGGCCCATGATGCACACCTTCCCATACCAGCCGTACCCCACCCACCCCTACTCCAGCCAGCCGCCGCCGTACCACGAGCTCACCAGCTACAGCTACGCCCCCGGCAGCACCGGCAGTCAGCACAGTGAAGGTGAGTCGTGGAGCCGTTGAAAACGAGCGCTCTCTGATTCTGTTCGCTAAAACTCTTCTTCGCTTCCAGGAAGCCGAAGTAGTGGGTCGACGAGAAGCGAGGGGGATCGACGCCGCAGCAGTAAAGGTCCGGGTAGCACGGTGGGCGGGGAGAAGTCTCCATCGGGTGGCGCCGGCGAGGGCAACGCAGAGTCGCGCTCCGGCAGCGGAAGCGAGTCGGAATACTCCACCCGCAGCAGCTTGAGAAGAGGCCACGGCTCGGCGGCTCCCAGCGAACACAGCCACGCCTCTTCCCAACGCTCGCATCACCACAGGATGCCACAGCCGCCCCACATGTCCCCCTACCCCCCCGGCATCCTTCCCTACAACCCCATGATGGTGATGATGGTACCCCAGCACCCACACCCCGCCATGGCGGCTCACGCTCTCCCCCATGCACAGCAGCTCGCCGCCATGCACCCGGCTCTCCCCCTTCCTCCCTCCTCCACACCGGGAGGACCTCCCGGTGCCCCCCCGACCCGTGACCTGGGATCCGTGCCCCCCGAGCTGACCGCGTCCCGCCAGTCCTTCCACCTGGCCATGGGAAACCCCAGCGAGTTCTTTGTGGACGTGATGTAGATGGAAGACTTCCACGTGTGTTTGCCTGTAGCTTCCTGTGCTCACTGGGTTTGGGGTTTTGGGCACTTGTGACAAGTTTGGTGACAACAGGGTGAGACATTGACAGAGTGAAAAGTGGGACAGAACATTTTACAATTAAATTAGAGAATAAGCAGCACAAACATGGCCGACATATCATGGATTAACTTATTTGTGGTTCTGATTATTTCCTGACAGTTTCATGCAACATTGATTTTTGTTACCAAGAAAACTGGGTTCATCATGACTGGCTTGAATGAGCCAATATTCTAAAGTGGAACGACTAAAAATCCAGCCAGAGAACTTCTGAAGTTTATACGCGTGGCGCCATCGCGTGTGATGGAGACACATCGTCATCATCATCATCATCATCACCATCATCAGCATCGTGGCGAATGTCGAGTGCCTTACTTGTTTTTTGCGACACACTCCAGGTACAGAGAAACTAAGTGACGTATTTCGTTATGTAAATGCAAACATGCTCCAATGTGAAAGAAAATAGGCCCAAGATGGTCAGCAGTTTAGCCGCCACTTTTTAGAGGTCAAACTTTTCAGGAGGGTTGCCACGGTGACGAGAGAGTGACGGTCAAGATCTCATGGTACTAAGATGAGCAAGTGGTACTTTGTGTTTGTGTCCATCTCCAGCTGCTGTGACCCTCGGCTCCTCGTGCTTTTTTATCTTCCTGACTTGCATTATTCATCCATTTTCTTGTATTTTATGAGTGACTATATAAATCATGTATAACCAAACTACTAAGGTGCTAAATGAAGTCATCGTTGCAAGAGTGACGGCAACATGCTGTGCATTACACCTTTGTTTGTGTACTTGAGAATAAATTTGATACTCACATCCTGTCATGAACTTCTGTTCTCAACCTACACAAATGAGCACATACACCTGACAGTTTCCTGAATCATTTTCTTAGATTCTCTATTGAAAATACATGTGTAGTCAGGATTTTAAAATATATATTTTTAATCGGTTTGTGAATATTTGTATATCATAGAGATACAACTTCTTTTTTTGCAGTAAAACTTTTATAAATGTATATTCAGTAGTTCCATTCAACTAGACACTAAGGCTGTAATGATTATACAATTAAATCAAGGACAACTCTTTGTACAATCCTGCTCTAGGAATTGTAGTATGACATCTTTAGTCTCAAAAATGTACAGTATTTGTGTCTTGGCCTTTTAAAGCATGTATTTTAGCTGTATATCGTTTTTGATTGTTAAAGCGCTTTGTGACCCTGGTCTAGAAAGGGGCTTTACAAATAACCTTTACCTACTTTACGTACTATTTCACAGAGTACACCCCCTATATTTTTGTAAATTTTGAATTCAATATTTTCATGGGACAACGATGAAGAAATGGCACTATGTATCATATCAGTTTACAGCTTGTTCAGCTCAAAATAACAAGGCCAATGTCTTGAGTGCTGGAAACAAATTAGTATTTACTATATGACATTTTTAGTTGACAAGCCGAGATGAATCCTTATTTAAGTACCTGCCTTATTGTCGTATGTACATGATAAAGTATTTAAGTGTTTGATAGACTTTTACCTTTTAGAGGGAGAAAGTCTTGCTGTGACTCAAACACAGAGATAAGATATTATTTATAAGTTCTAAATACTGGTGTCTACACAGCAACCGTCTCTGGATCCCAGTGGAGGCTGCGCCCAGCATGGTGGTCCCTGAGGGAGTTCTTTCCAGCAGAGGCTGATCAAGTTTTTGTAAGAGAGAGTTTTATTCTGACAAAGTTTGTGAGTCTGAAAAATTCATGGAGAACAATGTGTTTCAGCGTTTGTAAAAGAAAAACAAAAAACATTTCGTTTAAGTTTGTAATTGTGTTTCAGAAAATGTTGTTCATTTTGTTTCAGAGTGAAAAAAAACTTTTTTTTGCAGAATTTCTACATTTTCATTATGTTTAGGGAAATTTGAATTTTGTTTTAGAATTGAAAAAAATGTTTCAGTTTTTAAAACATTGTTTAAGGAATTTGTTCACAGTAAAAAAAAAAACTTTAGGAAAGTTTTGTTTTGTATTTCATAAAAATTGTAATTCTGTTTCCGAAGATGTTGTTTTGTTTCTTGTTACTCTCCTGCGCTCCTGCCAAGGCTTACATTTTTTATACGCGTTCCAAACGTTTTAAGATTGTCCCAAGAAAGGCCCCGTAGTGATGTACTGCGCATGCGTGATTTCAAATCGAAATCGTCCCACCACAACAAACCTAGAATGTATTTGTTATAAGTTTTAACCATAAACCTTGTGTTACATATTTAATATGGATGTGTTTTTCCGGGTCTAACTGGTCCTCGTGACCGTCCGAGAGCACGATGGTCGTGGAGGTGGAGAGCTTCTATGGCGTCTACATGCTGTTCTGTCTGAACCCCAAGTTTAAAGGACGGATCTACATCGGCTTCACCGTGAACCCCGAGCGCAGGATCGGACAGCATAACGCCGGGCGACACCGAGGGGGAGCGAAGAGGACCAGCGGCAGAGGACCCTGGTACGAGCCGAGACCCGTCATCTAGACGTTTGTGTTGCATCTAAAGGTGTCCCTGTGTGTGTGTGTGTGTTTCTTCTTCTGTGCAGGGAGATGGTCCTCATCGTGCACGGGTTCCCTTCAGACATCGCTGCTCTCAGGGTCGGTAGAAAAGTTTGTTTGTACAGCATTACTCAGAGATTAGATCAACATGTCACTTGTGTAGCTGAACTGCAAAACGTAAATAACACAATATAAACAAATACATTTGTGTTATTAATGTTTTCTCAAAGGTGCTGCACGAGAAATGGGTTCAATATTAAAATACAGTGGCTGCCTTAAAGTGATTTAAATATTTGCAAGTTAGTGAAACAAATTTAACAAACTTGTGAAACTAATGTTCAACATCTTGAAACAAACGTACACATTGAGACAAATTACACAATTGTGAAACAGAAGTAATAACGTTTGAAAGGAAGTAAGTAAGTAAGTCATTTTTATTTGTATAGCGCTTTTCCAGACCAGGGTCACAAAGCAATTGAGAGAAATAAATTAAACCGATTGAAGAAATTGTAAAATAGCTGGAAAATCTATTCTGCTAGAGTCAACTGTATCCTCTCATCCTCAGTTATCGACGGGATCTCTTCGGATTTTAAAGTTCCTTTAGCTACGGAGGACATAATAAATGCTGCCATCTAGCGGCCTGAAGTTTAATTGCAACTGAAAAATGAACAAACTGAATATTTGCATGTTAATAACAAAATCATTAAATAAATGTACATGTTTTCTGTCATTTTTTATTTTTATTTGAGTTTGTTTATTGAGTCTGTACATTTTCTTTGCAAATCCCAGCCACCGTAGAAACTCTCAACTCAAGTCCACTTAACTTTATTCATAGAGTACTTTAAAAATACCAGCAGTACAAGAACATAACATGTCACACAATGTAAAAACAGAACTTGAGGAGATGAGAAAAAGCAAATAAGTAAAAGGCACTAAAAACAGCTATGAGTCTCATGCAGTGTAAAAATCAAGGGAATAAAAGTGAACTAACAACTAACATAGTTTTTTAAATGAACCTCATATATGATCATCTGATGATATCAAGTTTATCAATGACCTCGTGACGACCTCTCAGCACGTGGAGTAACTCTGGTGTTTCCCCCTCAGTTCGAGTGGGCGTGGCAGCACCCCCACTCCTCCAGGCGTCTCTCGCTGGTCTCCCGGCGCTCCAGGAAGGAGTCCAGCCTTCAGTTCCACTGGCGTGTTCTGTCCAACATGCTGCGCGTGGCCCCGTGGAACAGGTTACCCCTGACGGTGCGCTGGCTGAAGCAGGAGTACAGGATGGACTTCCAGCCCAGCCTGCAGCCTCCTCTGCACGTCCCCATCGCCTTCGGCAGCGTGAGGGCTAAGAAGAAGTCGACGTCGGCGGGAGACGAAGACGACCAGATGTCAACATGCTTCATCTGCAGGCGCCCGGTGAAGGTAAGAGTCCGCCGTTGTTCTTCGGTCGCCCTTTGGTGGACTCACGACTTGCATTCAGTCTTCAGAGAAGCTGAGCTGCTTCCACCCGTCCTGCCAGATGAGCAGCCATTTGATCTGCCTCGCCAAGCTCTTCCTGAAGCCGGAGCCTTCGCATCTGCTGCCTGTGGAGGGCCAGTGTCCGGCCTGCCACGGCTGCCTGCTGTGGGGGAGTCTGATCCGCCACAAACAAGGCTGCCTGGGAGACCTGGAGGAGTTTTCTCCGTCTGCCTCACAGGTAGGTCCTTCACACAGTGAACACGGAGGATCTCCTCTAATGTCCTGTTCCTCCACAGAGCCACTGGGCCAACGAGCTGGAGTTATACTGACAGAGACTCACGCCATGATATAAATGAGTATTTATTATGAAACGTGTACCTGAAACTCAACATACATCAATGTTATCCATTATTTTTAAAGCTTTTTAAACATGTTTTTAATCCTGAAAAGAATGTCTCAACAAATTAAAAAATATCAGTAATTAAGTTTGCATTTAAGTGAATATTATCAGATTAAATGACATTTTAGTGGTTTCTCTAAATCTCCTGAAATTGTTTTGTGGTAAATATATTGTTTATAAAACCTGATAATAAATGTGCTACAATAAATGTTTTATATATATATATAGTTTGTTTATAAAGAAGCTTCACGTCGCCACCACTAGTGGGCAGTAACAGCATGTAGCCAACCTCACAGATTTAGTGGGTCTTTCCCTTCCATTCATCGTCTGTGACAAAGCAGCTCTAAATACGAGTTATTGAAGTGACTTTACGCCTGATTGAATCACAACAAAGTGTTACTGTGTGGACGCTGGTTCTTTAAAAGGATCAGTAGGTGATTTGTGTCCAGTTTGTCGTCACTGCTGGACTGCAGGCGTCTGAACCGTGATCACCGGCTGGTCATTAAAAGAAAGAGAAAGTGAGCGTAAAAGTTTTCTGGGAGCTGCTGGGTCGTGTCGACTCACCATTTTGGGAGATGGAGCGCAGCAGTTGACCACCTTGCAGCAGTAGGCGGCCAGAGTGGCTGAGATGGCCAGCAGGGCCACATTGATGAGGGTGCCCTCGGCGTGGAGGTGGGAGTTGATCCCCTGGTGAGTCAGTCAGTCAGTCAGTCGTCATGGCGACACCGACGCGAGGCCGTCACTGTGACCACTCACCTCCATCTGATCGCAGGCATGTTGTTCTGTTGTGGTTATGTTTTCGGTGTACAAATCCCAGCAGTATTGCACGTGAGACTCCATCTTGACCAGCGAGCACACCATGTTGACGAAGGAGGCCACACACGCCACGATCTGCATCGCTAGACACCCTCGCAGCTGAAACCATTACATTAGTGCTCGTGTGAGTAAGCAAGCTTGAGTTGCACACACAAGAATGTGGCGATGCGATACATATGAGGAAACAGCAGCATCGCTGCGATATATTGTGATAAATATAAGATACCGTATGAACAAGGATATATTTGTAGTATTGTCTTGACTGAGTACTTTGACTCTGATGTTGCAGAACTTCTCTTGACGAAGTGGTACTTGAAAACCAAAATATAACAAAACATCAGATGCTAGAGTCAACTGTATCCTCTCATCCTCAGTCATCGACGCTTCAGATTTTAAAGTTCCTTTAGCTACAGAGGACATAATAAATGCCGCCATCTAGCGGCCTGAAGTTTAATTGCAACTGAAAAATTAACAAACTGTGAATATTTGCATGTTATTTGTTACTTTGAAAAATCGATTTATTTTTTATTTTTTATACTTAATAGAAGTATAAACCAAAATGAAAATATGATTGATGCAGTGCTGTTGAAAATCCATACAGTATTGTGGAAGAATACAGTGTATGGATGAACTACTTTCTGACTCGAGTATCATAATGCTTCATGAAATAGTGTTGTCTCTTTCAGAGCTCAGTAGGGGGCGCTCTTGGTTTTAAAATCATTTATGGTTTCATTTGCAAAGTAGTTAATCGACGAGAGAGCAAATAGTTTCATGAAGCCTTGACACATCAGTTCACCAGACCTGGACTCACCGTGGGCAGGTGTAGGTTCTGCGCTGCTATGGCCAGACTGCCTGCGATGATCACCTGAGAAGGAGCGCAGCATCATACATGTGCACCATCGAGAGATGAGCCGGTGAGACATGCATGCTCTCCACCTACCATGGCGGACGAGACGAACAAGGGGATGTCGGTCCCTTTATCGCTGAGGTCTTTGGAGAGGAGGACGCTGATGGTGAGGACCTGGAACAGGCTCAGGGTGATCTGAGTGATCTGAAACACAGCAGCGACGTAGCCAATGAAATGTTGCATCTGGAGGACGGACGACTACAAACCCCGAGAGCTTTGGGTTCCGCCTCCAGGTACTTCTGTTTTCGGAGGCTGTTTCTCTGGAAGGTGACGGCGACCAGAGGACTCTGGCTCGGCGGGTTCTGAGGCGGCTCCACCACCACTGCTTCCTCTGAGAATCAAACCAGCCTTGAGTTTGACCGTTGAGTAGAAATCATCGTGGCCTCATAACAGCCCATCTATCTAGCCATCTATGAGGGGGGTCTCACAGTCCAGGGAAACTGATCCAGGGCCACAAAAGTCACCTCGACCTCAACTCTTTTGATATATTCTTCAAGACTTCTCACCAGATAATTTACTTTCACTCATTCCCTCCATAGAAACCTGATGAGGTTTTATTAAACAGTGACGATATTATAAAAGCTCCAAAGGTCTCAAGAGTTGAAGTTTGAAGAAAACCTGCTCTGGATTACCTGCAGATTTTGAAAAGAAACATCAGAAATGGATGATAAATGTTGGTTTGCTTGTTTTTGCCAAGAACTTCTGAGTTCTTCTCAGTCTGGAAAGAGAAAGACTGTCTGTGCTGGTATTGCTGTTTTGATGTTCGAGAACAGATGAGTATGTTTCTGTCATTGATACTTTACAGTTATTTAAAAATGTATTAAAATAACATTTTCTTTAATGATAAATGTCGATACACTGTTTCTTTGATTGACATTACATAAGTATATGTAATAACTATTTAATTTGACACATTAAGTGGGCAAGACAAGTTTGGCGGGAAAGAAGGAAAAAAATGCCAACGAAGAAATTGATTCAATACATTTAGCATAGCTACTTACTAGCTAGTTGATAACAATGCTAGTGGTTGTCATTTTTGGTTAAAGTTAAGCAAAGATGTGTCCTAAAGTCTAAATTCTGTAAACATCCAATAAAAATAAAAATAAATTGTAATTTCTAATGTCAGGTTGAGAGATTTTCTAATGCTCAGATGGACCCTAACCAGGGAAAACCTTTGCTACAGTTCACTTGTTCATTCATTTCTGTTCTTAGTATATACCCAGAAAATCACTTTTCAAAATAAAATAAATTTAAATTACAGTATAATCCAAACTGTCGATGCAGGGCAACAATTGATGACTTATTACCAATTTGTTTGCCAATATTGACTATGGAAACCCCAAAATGTATATTTTATTAAGAATATAATTAATTAAAGTTAAGTCGTGTTGAGAAGGTCAGGGTTCAAATGAGGTCCAAACACCAATTATACTGACTCACAACTGTGTGAACACTGTAGCTTAACTCTGAAAAGAACGATTTTTTTTGGATTTAAACATGTGTGTTGTCTTTTTACAAGTTGTTTGTGGAGCAGGACAGTGTGTGTTGCAAGTGTGTGTAACGGAAGAGAGAATGAATGCCAGAATCAACATCTGGTTCTCATCATCAGAAGCAGAACAAACGTGTATTCTTACAGTAGAACCTAAACATGTACACGAGTCAGCTTTACCTGCCATCATCGCGGCGTCTGCTTTAGCTTTCGAGCGGGTTGGACTCCGGGGTTCGGGCTCGTGATTCCAAAGATTCCACGGATGAACTTTCCCCAAAAACACGCACAGCTCGAGTACCGTTATGGACGACACAAGTTTCCCCCCGAATATTTTTTTCCAGACAGCTCCCCTTGCACCCCGCCCTTACTTGTTTGTAATTTTTAAACGGATAAAAAAAAGTTTCGATTAATCAAAAATAAGAGACGAAATCGATTCACCAAGTCGTATATCTAATTTAACACTTGTAATATAAATTAAAACGTTTTTCTTCTGCTGAAAAGCTGCGGTTCAATGTTCCGACAAAAATAATTTGGAGACAAACTGCGATCCATCCCAGTCTTCTCAGTACATCATTGTTCTTGAAGTTTTCCTCAGAGAATCTAGTTTTCCATTTCTTTAGAAAGTCGCCTTTAAACAATGCGTGGACTGTTCGAGCAGCACGATCACGGCTGTGTCATTTCAGAAGATATTTCACTTGAAAACTCGTATCAGAAGTAGAGAGTACTTGTACTTTCTCTCTATGTCTGTGGGAGCAAAATAACGCATAAATATATAGTTTATAAGGGTTATGATGCTGTTCATTTTACTTATTGATATCCCAGAATAAATAACCTTATACACACTACAAATATTTCTGTTCATTTACCCTAAAGCTCTAAAGGAACCATCATAAATATGGATGTGTTCAGACCACTGATAAATACAACCTTATCGTGTTTAACGTCAGCACCAGAGGTCGCCAGGAGAGGGCATAATAACGAGTATTGAGTCTTTTCAGAAAACCTCCTGGTATTTTTTAGCTAAAACGTATTTAAATCATTTTTTAAAAATTGTTTTAGTCACAGGACTTGAATCAGACACAACTGTTCTGTTGCATGACAGCAATTCTATCAGGTGTAATTACCACGTGAATCATGTGTACAAAAACCTGTATAAGCAGGTTTAAGGAAGTCTATTCAAAATCCGTAGTTAAACTGACCAACCCAGTCAAACAAACCCCTTCATTAAAAAACAAACTTCTGGATATGTATTTCAAACTCAAAGGCTTGAAGGCTACATCTGGCCAATTGTATCATACATTTATAGAATTCTATTATAACCATCATGCTCATCGTGAACTCTTGAACTTGATAGCAAATATCAGAACTAAAATAGTAAGAAAGACTTACATCTGCTGAAGAGGAAGATAGAAAATAAGGGAATTAAGTGAAACTGAATTAAAAGGAGGTTATGTTATGGTGTAGCCTGTAGGATTTATAATAGTATAACTGGAAAAGACGAATTACGAACAGGAGTCTGTTCTGGAAGAAAAGGTAAAGTGCACAAATTATATGAATTATTCTTCCATTTCTTTTGAAATCTGTACAGAATAAGATGCCAGATGCGTAACAACACCTACAGTGAAACATTTACATTATTCTATACTAATTTTTTATTGAACAAACCACAAACACACAAATTTGGTAGAAATATAACAACTTTTAATGGCACATGTGAGTAACAACATGCTGACGTGGCTGTCAAAACAGTGGACTTGCATGTCTTAGTTGCTTCAATCTCAAAGATGACCTGACGTGTGTGAGACTTCGGGAAAACACATTCCACCATGTGACCTTACATTCGCACGTCAAAAGAAAGGATTAATGATTTGTTTCTAGTTTCTCAGCAGAGGAAGTAAAGTTTACAAGGCGTCAAAAAGCTGTAACAATTTTTGTTCAGAAATCAACGTAATTTTGTGATGTCAACCCGAAGGAGGAAGTGAATATGTTAGGAGTCTCACATGGATGTCTCTGAGGCGCCACACAACAATAAGAAAGTAAAGGTACAACGTAACGACGCAATCAGTGCAATTCAATTCTCCTTCATATCCGTTTGATTTCCCTTTGTGTTGATCCACATGCTCAACAAATTCCCTTTTAATAAAAATGCGACATAGGAAACAAGATTTGACATTTTCAAGATATACTGACCACAGTTAGGTGTGTTTACATGAATATTAAGAAGCCTCCAGCTCCAAAGAAGCAAAGAAAAAACTTAAAATCCTGCAAAACTGTGAAACATAGATGACTGCCTTTTATGCTAAATGAACGAGCTTCGCTTTTGAACTCTTGAAAGACAGTTTTGAATCTGACCAAAATCTCATAACATTTCTTAGTTTTATCCTGTGTTGGTTGTTGACTCAAACATATTACTGTTAATTATCATGACATCTTGGAGTGAAGGCATCAAAACAGATTCTTTCAAAACTTGTTTGTCTTCTTCGTGTTTCTCGTGACAACATTTCTGTGCCTTCCATGTAAACAAAGCAGGTGACGCGATCAAAAACAAGATGAGCCGAACACATTATACTATAGAAAGCTCTATGTTTGGAAGAAAATCAAATGAACAGAAGAGATTTTTAGTAACAGAAAATCTTAAAGGCAGCTAAAATAATACAACAAATCAATAGTTAAGTTGATCTCAGTATTAGTCCCCTTTCAAATCTAACTTCCTTCATTCATGCTTTTTTAACTGTTCTGTTTTTCAGCTTTATTGCTTGGAAGTAAGTTCATTTGACTGACAGGCTGTTCTCCAACAACACCAATAACTACATAAACTTTAGAATGTTTTGTGTTAAGTACACTCAATCTGTGTGTACTCATAGATGACCTGATTAGGACTCGATCATGCGTAACCTTTGTGCAGTAGACTTCTTTGCCAGTGATTGGTAAGTTTGTCTCTGAACTTTGAACTTCACACCAACACAAGCTGAACAAACAGAATTAACTTCCATTCAGAACCTTTCTCTATAAAACACATTAATTTCTTTCCCCAACTTGGAGACAAAAGAACAACAACTAACTTCATCATTGGTTACTGGCAGCTGTTCATCTCCTGGCCTGTGTTACATGAGGTGTGTCACCCTTCCTGAGGTGTGTACTTCAGGGTGTTGTTTGTATTGACACTTCTGCCTTAAAACTTGACAATAACTTTGAAAGTAGCTACGATGCTAATGTGCTTCTGGGGAGCCACACATGAAATAAAAGCCAAATTTAAAAATCACGATAAAAAGATAATCCTGAAAATCTCTCCAAGAAAAACAAAAACAAAGGACTTGATCCATTTTGTTGGAAAAGGAACCTGTGACCTCACAGCGTCTGGTAGCCGTCGGTCCTCCTGCGGCGGCTCACTAGGTAGACCACCAGCACGATCACGATCAGCACCAGCAGTGTCAGTCCAACGGCCACTGGGATGCGGTAGTCGGGCTGGTCAGCGAGGCAGTGGTCGGCTGGAGAACAGAACACACACATTAGATCTGCTGCCACTTAAAACAGTGTCCACGTGGCAGCAGCACCACATCCTTCAACCCACACTGAGATACTAAACTGGGTGACACTTACGAAAGCCAAAGTCGTTGCTCTTGGAGAAGTTGAAGGCCTGAAGTCGGTCTTTGGTGACGTCCAGATGGAATCCGTTTCCCATGTATACGGATTCCGTCTTGCAGGAATAGGAATTTCCGATTTTTGCAGAAAACAAATGCATAGAGGTGTTTTTGGCAGAGTTCTTGCTACCTGTTGGTACAATAAGAAATTTAATTCAAACAAGATGTTCCCTCAACCTGTTCTGCTGCATTGCTTCAAAAATAGATGGGAAGTTTCCTGTAACACCCTGTGCCAGTAAAAGAGATGAACCCAAGTTTGAGGTGAGTGTAGGCCAGTCTTACACAGCACAGGTAGAAAAACCGGTTTGGCTGAATTGATGGAGTCACAAGACTGCCATTGGAAACACAAAAAAACATGACAACTAGCTGGAAATAATACTAATGTAAGTGCATCATACGGAGGCAGATTCTGTTGACCTTGTGTTGGCTTGTGTAGCATCCTTTTTTCAACAATAAGCCTTTAGATTAGAACATATAATAAAAGAAATACAAAATAAAATTGACAGTTAGCTATCAATTAGCTAACTGTCAATTAGGTTTGATAGTTTGTCCGTACACTGTACAAAAATGACATCTGACAGAACAACGGCTTTTAAGTGCTAAAGGCTAAAGCAAAACTTCCACATGACAGACACAATCATGCAAACCATCTTTGGGGAAAAAAAAGGTAAACTGTTTAAGTCAAAGCAACGGGTCTTTCTGTCAACATGGTTAAAAGCATATGTTAGCTTTCAGCTACTCTTACTGTGTCCTCCAGCATGAGTCATTGTGTTGGCGTATGTATGTAGTGTAATACCTTTGACTCATTCTGAAGCTAAGACTAGTACACTATACCTTATCATGAACTCACCAGTTTTCATTGGGTAGTTGATGTCGAAACTCACTGTGTCGGCGTAGACCGTGTTGTTACCGACACTCTGAAAGGAACATTTAAATGGTAGAAGAAAGAAAAAGGTTTATTACTTTGCATGTAACAGAGGTGTACCTTTCACGACGTCAAAGATAGGTCAAGCATGGAATGAGGAAAGTTATTGATATACATTTCTAAATGGCAGGTCAACGGATAGTTGACCAACTGTCTTTTCGGGATGTGCTTTTAACTGGGAAGCTTGGATCTGCAACATTGTTCCTTCAATCACTAGCCAAACCTTGTGACCATAGATGAGAGAAGGAACGCAGATCGACCGGTAAATCAAGATCTTAGACAAAAATGTATTATTCTCAAAGATACTTTGTTTAGAAAGTATTTGGGTCGATGAATCATAGATTACAACAGTAATATGTGTTGAATGAAAAGGAAAGTCAGCAATAACATCAATTCTTTTAACGCCCTACAGTCTGACATTTTCACAGAAGTATAAACATATGAGGAGGAACAATGACATTTCATTGTATTTCATATTACCAGGAAGAAGAAGTGAAAACTGTTTCAAAACAGGTTGAACTACTGACAAGACTAAACCATTGGATAATTTACCTTGTTGAACAAGAATGTGATAAAACCCTCTGGGAAGACCAGAGTCAGGTTAGCCTTGGTTTCTGCACAGAATCCTTCTCCCTTGGTCTTGTTTGGATTAACAGTGAAGGTCCCGTTGTTCTTAAAGAAAAGAGAAGAAACATTTGGACTCTGACACAGTTTTAACCACCTTCTCATGCACCAATCAGACGCGATCCAATGACACATCCCGTGGTCATTACTGGCCTAACATCGGAAAATAAAAAGCTTGTGAAACAAAATAATGAAAAAGCTAACACTCGCAGAATAAGATGTGGTTACAGTGCACTTAGAAAGAAGGGTTGTCTAGATAAAAAAGACCTAAACAATGAGCCCAACATGTGTTGACCAGTGAGCAGGTTGGTAGTGAAGGTATGCACTCATCTGGCACATTTTTACCTTAAGAACCTGGTTAAAGAAGTTCTGGGTTTGATCCTCATGGCTTAGATGCACTTATTCAAAGCTACTTTTGGCAAAGGCTTGTTTCCATATTACACGTAACTATAAGTAATAAGAAGACAAGCTGTCCACCGTGACACAAATTCTGCATCTACTCTGAAGACTGATGAAAGTGCCATTGCAAATTCTTTTTTTTTTAGTAAATACAATAATGAAACTAACCTCTTTTGAAACCAGTCGGACCTGCAGCGCCATCTGTGCCTTCAGGCACACAGATTTTTTATCTTTGGACATGATGGAGTAGTTTCCTACAGTCACAGGGGTTGAAGGTGTGGGCTTCGGAGGTGTAGGTTTCGGAGGTGGAGGCTTTGCAGTGGTAGGTTTCGGAGGTGGAGGCTTTGCAGTGGTAGGTTTCGGAGGTGGAGGCTTTGCAGTGGTAGGTTTCGGAGGTGGAGGCTTTGCAGTGGTAGATTTCGGAGGTGGAGGCTTTGTAGTGGTAGGTTTCGGAGGTGGAGGCTTTGTAGTGGTAGGTTTTGGAGGTGGAGGCTTTGCAGTGGTAGGTTTCGGAGGTGGAGGCTTTGCAGTGGTAGGTTTCGGAGGTGGAGGCTTTGCAGTGGTAGGTTTCGGAGGTGGAGGCTTTGCAGTGGTAGGTTTCGGAGGTGGAGGCTTTGCAGTGGTAGGTTTCGGAGGTGGAGGCTTTGCAGTGGTAGGTTTCGGAGGTGGAGGCTTTGCAGTGGAAGGATGTTTTGAGGTTGTTTGATTGGACGGAGAAGAAGACTTATTAAAAGGACTAGCTGTAATTGTTTTTGTTGGTTCGTCTGCTTCATTTTCTACAGCTGTGACAGCTGCAACCACAAAAGCAAAAATAAATGTAATATGTTACCATCATGTTATCTTTTACCAACATCATGCTGTTTAACATGTAAATGTTCAGTGACCTTAAGTGTCCAGGGAGGTGCCTTCACATAAAATGTATTATTGTTTTTGTAATTAAAAATATATAGGTATATAAAATAGACTATAAGATAATATGTTGTTTGATTTGGTTTTAAATAAATCACATGCATAATGACTCAAACTTCTCTATATAATCAGTGACTTATATGTAACTTGATCCAATGGATAATTTATCTACTTTTTGATGAATATTGACATTATAACACCTAAAAAAAACATTGAATAGGGAAAATAAAATGATGATTGACTTTATGGAAAACAGAACTTTCTATGATGAGAATAAAAAAAAACAACACTTTTACTAACACATTACCTTGATGTCATTTCATCAGTTCTGCTCGTTCTACCACTAGGGTCAAACTCAATCACACAAAGAGCCCAAAAAACTTTCATCAGGCGGCGGAACGAATATGTATATTCCGGATCCTACAGTCAAATATGAGGAAGTACAAGTCTGATTCTAATTGTGTCCTTTCATTTCTGGAAGTTTGAATCTTAATAATCTCGTGTTTTTTCCCTTCTATCTAACACTCCCATCACCTTTGTCAGTATCTGTAACACTGGCCCTTCTGTAGGTGTATCAATATATCAATATATCAATATATCAATATATCAATCTATCAATATATCAATATATCAATCTATCAATCTACTTTCATTTAGAGCCAACCTTCAGGGCCACTAAAACCAGTCAGTGTCCTTGAGTTTGACACATGTATGAACAAATAAACACATTGGAAGTAAAAGAGAGCCTGTTGTCGTTGAGGGTCTTTTTTGAAAACCACTGACACCATGTTGCAGCGTGTGACTCAGAGCTGAGCACCAAAGTTCCAGGAAGTCATAGAAACACTCCTTTCACGCGACAAAAAACATTAAAAACACGTGAATAAAATACATTCAATTCAATATATTTATAATTACAGACCAAAGCAACGACAGGCGGATTGCGCCATGACCTGCTCTAATAACTTTTATTTATTTTTTCAAAATCTATTTAAAGTCTGGTAAAGTTAGCTGAAGTGAGTTATTGAAGTGAACACACCTGTAACGACGCAGCAGAGCAGTGAGGCAAAGATGAACACGTTCATGGTGACTGGCAACTGTCGGAGTGACGGTGACTGACTCGCGTCTTCGCACTTGAACTCAATCGCGCACTGCGATCAGAAAAGATGGTGCGCAGAATGCGACAGGAAGTACTACAAAATAAAAGATGTGCGGGCAGGGACCACTTTATTCCAACATAATAGCAACTATAACCACAAAAAAAACAGAAATGTATTTATTGTGATCACATTAGATTTACGGAATAGCATCATCTTTAATCTTATGATGTTCAATGATTTCAGCCTTTCCTTTATTTTAAAATCGGAAGTGCAATCTTTAGTAAATGATTACAATATTTAGTTTGACCAAACAAAACAAGACTTCTATTTCTCAGTAAACGAAAGCGTCGCATGCAACTGATAAGTGTCACCGATGACAAATAAGCGAGAGGTTTACGAATCGAAAGTAAATGAACAGTGGGGGTCTGATCACGCTATCAATCGTGTGAACTAGAAAAAGTCAACACAACTTTTAATAATAATACAACACTTACCATGGTTAATATCCATTTAAATCCTATACTGACCGGTAAATCGAGTCAAGTTGAAATAGTACAGTTTTTAAATTAAGTATCACCTGTTTTTATAGTTGATGTATTACAGTATTATAGCGTATGTAGTAGAACTACCAAATGCAGGGACGTTTATAATCCTGCTGCTGATCAATCCATATGATAATAATGATTATTTAAGGGCTTACCAGAGAAAAGTTTCGAGTTTCCGATGCATTTGTAAACGTGGTACCAGCCACAGAAAGAGTAATTTCAATGTAAGTTAGTAAGTTATTTATATTTTTAGAGCGCTTTTCCAGACCAGGGTCACAAAGCAATTAAACAATCAAAACAATACTCAATAAAATATATACTTAAAAGGTCAAGATAACACCGTATTGTTACCTTTTGAAGGGAGTTTTTTTTACCTGTAGAAGTAAGGTTAGTTGTAGGTGACAACTGACAACAGATTAAGTACTGTTCATAATTTAGAAGGTACCAAGGTGATGAAACTGGACTGTGTAGTTTTGGGAAGACTTTTCACTTTGCATCCAAGAGGCTTCTGCACTTGCTTTGGAACCCTCTGGATAACCATGACCTGAATGAATAAGAACTTTCACAGACAGTTAATTGTTATATTATTACCATATGTAGTAACATCCCTTTCATAAAAGTAGTTGTCTTGTCTTAAATACATTATTATTACTATTTGTAATTGTAGCGGTTGTGTAAGTACCAGTTGTGATATCATTTGGGTTAATCTAGAAAGCAGTGCCTTATCTGTCTGATCCATTTTGACACGCACAAGTTGTTTGTGTTTAAATGTATTTAAAAAGAATCAAACTGTTCAATGTAGTAAAAATTCAACTTCAGTGTTTGAATGTCTTCTCTAAGTACAAAAAACATGGACAATGGCTGTGCAATAAATAGCTAGACTACTTTATTAGTTTTAAAACCTTGCCTCTTCACCCGGCCCATCACCCCAGGAAGGATGTGTGGCTGTTCATCCTCTTTTCGAATCGGGTCATCTGCCAGAGCCCTGAGAGCTGGAGGTTCCTACATGGTATTTTTGCTGTTTCTAGGGCTACAATCTTGCTCTGTTGGAGCCACTTCACCAGTCTTCTCAATTAGTTATTTTCTTTAGCTTTGGTATTGAACTTCTGAGGATCCTTTGGGCGACTTCAATTCGCTAGGCAGGTTCTATGTCAGTCATGTCATGGTCTAGAACAGGTGTTCCAGTAATCCAGGTGTGGTTAGAGAAACTAAACTCAGGTGGGATAAACTACAGTACAGTTTTAACAGGAGGGTCAATCACTTTTTCCACATAGGGCTGTGAAGGTTTGGATTTTTTTTTTAACTGCATTTTGCTTTCTTACCCGAGAAACGTGAAAAGATAAGAAAGAAGGAGGCATAAACTTTTTCATTCCACTATTCGATTCAGATTATTTGTATAATCCAGCTGTAGCTGTATAGGAGTTGTGTAAATGTTTTGAATATGAACTCATGAATGCTGTAGTATTGGCAGAATGGACTAGTGGTGGTAGTAGGGTGAAGGAAGAGCAGCATTATTGGTAACAGAAACAACAGTACAAAGTATCAGGAGAAGTTACAACAACGAGTGTTGAGTTTGGAGTTTAGTAACTTTGGTGGCTCAGACAAGTTGAGCCTGCGTTAACCGTATATGACCTCACAAGGAGGAACTGCGAACAGACTGGTTCCCTCCACCTCGTGACCAAGTGCAGTAGCTGCGTCAGAGCCTGAAAACATCCACTTCCTGAACTAGCCCTGATCCCGAGATGCAGCCACAGATCAGAAGCTGACTCATCAGATGTGCATGTTGCAATACTGTGAGACTTCTTGTATTCCTTCTCTAAAAGTTCAGCTCAAAACGAACCGCAGCAAAGTCGTTCACATGTTCAAGTCCATTAATTTGAAGCTGTCCGGCTCTGTTTGCCTTCTACAAACATTGTGGTCAGATTTTGAAACTAATGTTGACCTGAACTTAAATGCGGAAGTGGAGCTCAGAATGTCAGCAAGAAACTGGTTTTCATTCTTGCACACCCCCACAAAAGGACAGAAAGAAAACTCAATGCATATCTCTGCCAGTGACATCGCAATGAAAATCTACTTTGCAGCTGCAATCTAGTGCTAAACTATTTGTTTATGAAAATAAGTTGTTGTGCTGAAACAGCGTAATACATAAGTGTTAAATAACGTTGTAAGTAAGTAAGTAAGTAATATTTATTTATATAGCGCTTTTCTAGACCAGGGTCACAAAGCACTTAAACAATCAAAACAATACTCAAAAAAGTATATACTTTAAAGATCAAGATAATACTTAGAACAACACAGGAGTTCCAGAAAATCAAGGAAAAGCCTGAACAAATAGAAACGTCTTAAGATGTTTCTATTTTATGTCTACTTTTACTGTAAATCATTTACTAAACCGAATGTAATGAGTTAGCTTTCATTGGGCAAAGTATGGCTAAAAATCTTTTTTTAAACAATATAGTAAGATTTCATAATCAATACAATAAACATCTGAATTAAAAACGTTACATTTATATCCTGCTTTCTTTTACTTTAATGTCATAGGCTGTGACAAAGGGAGAGTAATGTACAAATTCCAAAAAGCATAGTTTTAGTTCCAGCTAATGAAGACATTTCACGTTAATTCAAAACCTTTCATCGGTCAGATTGTGTTATCTCAATAAGTTTTAAATGATCTAGTGTCTTATTATTCAGTCTTCTTTGACCTTGTGTCAGTGTTGGGAATATTTATGGATTATTGTGGACATCTAGTGGAGAACTTGAAAACACGCTTCCTGTTTCCGAATGAGAAAAGAAATATGGCATTGAAATGCGTCTAAATGGATTCAGAAACAGTTCCCATGTCTCTGGATGATTTCTTGATGTTTATTTCTAAAAATGACCTGGTCAACGAGAACCTGCATAAACTTTGAAGCGAGACATTTCAGGCCAATAGTTGGTTATTTTTGTGGCAGATATTTCTATTAATAACAACATGAACTAAAAACTAAACTTAACCTAAACTAAGAAAGATTCTTAGATGTAAACACCGAAAAAGTAAAGAAAACTAAAGACTATTTTAGAAAACCAGAAAACAACAACAGAAAAACAACATAAAATCAATACTTTAAACTAAACTATGAAACATATTTTAAAACGATGTAAGCACTGTGCACTAACGATTATTAAAAAATCCAAAACATGTTGTTTGATATATTTATTTTTTGCTAAACAACCGGATCGGATTTGTATGGTTTGAAAAGTTGATATATTTAGTCAATTTGGATAAAAAATGTTCTACTCGTAAAAATATTATTTGATTCATTTTACTGTTGTGTTGTGCTATATGTCAGTCATGATAGAGTGTATTAAACAAGTGAAACTTCAAATACACATCTGTCTTCCGCCTTGTTACTGTTGGTTCTATGGATGACGTCAACAGCGTCATATCGAACTCCACTTCTACGAGGCGATTGTATTTCCCGCGAAATGTGTTATGATAATGAGGTCCCGCTCGGCCAATCGTCGAGCGCCAATCTCACCAGGCCCCGCCCTCGATGACGACTCGAGCAAGACAAACGTACTAAACCATAAAAGGAGTGTACTCACGCATGCGCAGTGGCTCGAGTTTTGTTTGAAGTCAACTGCCCTACAAGCAGCAAAGTCGCCTAAGCATTCGCTTTTTAGCACAATTTTCACCTTTTCTTTCGGGTCAAAGCAGAGTTTTCTCTATGCATCGCAGGGACGATGTTAGGCCAACACTACCCGAACACCGACAAGTCGCAACAAATGGCCAACTATGTGGAAGATTATCTGGAATGTGTGGAGTCTCTGCCACTGGACATACAAAGAAATGTGTCTCTGCTTCGGGAGATCGATGCCAAGTATCAAGGTAACGTGAACATCTTCCTCCCCTCAAGTGTGTGTGGAAGCTGGTGCTGACACGGAGCTTTGCCTCCCGATTCCACCGAAGCTCCTCGGCTTTCCATTCGTGTAGTTCGTCCAAGTAACCAGGAAACTAACTAGTAAGACTAACCTACACTTGGTAAGACCCGCGTGTTAAAATTACAAGTGGAGCGTCCGTCAGTTGTCCAGCTCTCAAACACTCCCTCCGGTGACCGACGAACTCCATTGAGAAAAACGTCAGTTTAGCGTCTCTCGCTGTCGATCGACGTGTTTCCGCCGAGAAACAAGTTCGTTTGGATGCTTTCGTTCGTGTGACTCTAACGCTTCATTCGGCTTCAATTTCAGTCGAAAAGCGTGTCTTTCACGAGGTGAAAATGTACTTTTTTTTTCTAGAGAAGGTTGGTTGTTTCCACAGGGATTACACGCGAACGTCACGAACGCGTCAACACTACGAGTGTTCGCCATTTATCGTCAATGTCGAGCATTCTTTTAATAAACTGGACATGTTTTTCCCCGGACTAGAGGAGTCCAAAAAAATGTGTGATGTCGTCTATGGAGTCTGGCGTCACCACATGCCAGATGCATCGAGTCACTCCAGTGTGTTTGTGAGTCTGTGCTCGTGCACGAGTGCGCGTGTAACGAGGGGCACGATCTGTGTTTCACTCTTTGTTGCTTCTGTTGACGCGCCTCAGTGACGCGCTGTTCCGTCGATGCATCGACAGCCTCGGTGACTCGAGCGTTTGTTGTTGTAACACGAATATGTTTTAAAGAGAAGCGTCGCTTGTTCTTCTGGGTCTCCTTCCGTGAACCGTGTAGCCGGAGAGCTGGACTCTCGTCAGCCTGAGCCTCCCCCCTCCTGCTCGCTCCCTGCTCGCTCTCCCCCTCCTCCCTCCGCGCTTTCGTCATTTCCGGTAGGCGGGAATGTGTTTCCCCTCCTCTTCCGGGTGCTTCAAAACATGACCCTTTGTTTACCGAGCGACATGTCACTCCTGTCGAGATGCATTTGTCTTCGGACGAACTCAGGATGAATGTGTCTCTCTTCTGTCAAATATGCTGTCAATCATGTATTTTTCTGACAGTGACGCCTTAAAAAATGATTTCTATTTTATTATTGTAATAACGCTGAATACTTGCTTAAGTCCTTGTT
Organism: Callionymus lyra; assembly: GCF_982586985.1. NCBI lineage: Eukaryota > Metazoa > Chordata > Actinopteri > Syngnathiformes > Callionymidae > Callionymus > Callionymus lyra. The sequence goes on from NC_141821.1 coordinate 30,948,855, forward strand.
TGGGACTTTCTTGGATGTTTTTTTTCTTCAATATAACGAGTGAATATTTAAATCATACTTGTAAAAAGAAAGTTATTTAACGTTTTAACTTCACCCATCATATATATATATATTTTTTTTGAACTTGTTTATTGTCAATTCACATCAATCATAGATGACATATCCATAATATGTAGTATACATACAACAAGGTAATCCTATTCAAGTCATACATCAGGTAGATACAAGAAACACAGCAATACAAAAAAAAAAAACGACAACAACCTTTACCTTGAGACAAATTAAGTTAGAGCTAAACATTCAGTTCAACATTGTCTGTATTCAGATAATGCATCTTAATATACTTTTACTTCCATCATATTTTTGATCCTCTATTTTCGTAGTATATAATATGGCTCCTGAGGGAACTTGATTCCTATTGAAGTTTATCTGTCCTGTATAAAGGAAAACATGACGTTGAAGTTATTCATTTAATGTTGTTAAAAAACGGATAGAAATCAAGCTTATTAATGCCTTTTGTTATTTAATACATTTAGATAGTTTTTATTTAGTTCCATTTGTTTTGAAACCCGTTTATATGTAAAATACATTCAAAATTTAATGTAGTATTTTGTGTATTTGTAAACTAACAATTATATATTTTAGCAGATTATTTGTTTGTTGTAAAACAAAGTTTACAAATTACATACTCCATCTGTCTTGAAAAATGAAAAGTAACCTTGGGTGTTCAGTGTGACCTTGGCGACCCTTGACAATGTTCTACTGTAGTTCTATCATCGGGTCAAACTTGAATCCTGTGTCATGTTTATTTCATGCATTCTGTCCAGCAACTCAATCCAGAGCTGCTCAACCTTCCAGCCTTTTCTAACGGTTCTGTGTTTGTCTCCACAGAGGTGTTGAGGGAGGTGGACGAGGTGTTTGAGAAGTACAAGGGCGAGCAGGATGCTGCCCATCGCAAGCGACTGCAGTTGCAGCTCCAGCGAGCCCTCATCCTCAGCCAGGAGCTGGGCGACGAGAAGATCCACGTGGTGACCCAGATGACCGAGCTGGTGGAGAACCGCTCGCGCCAGATGGACGCTCACTCCCTGTGCCTCCAGGACTCCGGTGAGGCCGAGCGGCCGCAGACGGAGCGGCGCACCAGCATCCAGGACGCGGCGTCTCAAGAGCGCGCCTCCACGCGGCGGCCGCGGCGACAACGCAACAGCGAGAGCAGAGACTCCAACCACCCCTCGGCCAACGGTTCCATCATAGACGACCCTGTGGAGGAGCTCCCCACCCCGCCCCCCAGGGAGAAGAAGTCCAAATCCGCAAAGAAGAAGAAACGAAAGTCCAAACAAGAGCGGGACGCCTCGCCGGTGGACTTCGCCATCGACCCCAACGAGCCCACTTACTGCTTATGCGAGCAGGTGTCTTACGGCGAGATGATCGGCTGCGACAACGAGCAGTGTCCCATCGAGTGGTTCCACTTCTCCTGCGTCAACCTGACCTACAAGCCTAAAGGCAAGTGGTACTGCCCAAAGTGCAGAGGGGACAATGAAAAAACCATGGACAAAAGTCTGGACAAGAACAGAAAAGACCGGCGCTCCAGGTAGTGGTCCGCCCGAGGACCACTGGAACGGGACCGCAGACTGTGGAAGCACAATCGAGCAGCATTGTAGCTGCGCTGAAGTGAATGGAGCACAAGCTTAGGTCGAGCCAGCAGCGACCACTGGTCCTGCTGCTGAGACTCATCATCATCATGCAGTTACTTTGTGAGATTGTTCAAGTGGATTCATGAGTACATCTGCTCAGAATGACCTTCATCACAGTGCAGAACATACCAGCAGAGCATTGTGGCATCAGCTCATAAGACTCTAACCCTCAAGGAAGACAATTTTACATCTGTTGCATTTTTGTTTGGATTAAAATCTACTTTATTTGGATTTAATGCACCATCAAGAGCTACTCAAAGTGTATATGGAAGAAGGTTTGACAGAAATGTCAGAGGGTGACATTTCCCTGAATCATGATCATCTATTGGTTAGAACACTTAAACGGGATGTTTGTTTTCACTTATCGTTGTGTACATTTTTCATATTCATTAAAAATATAGCAAATCATTACTTCTGTCTGTGTTTTAACCAACAGGGGCCAAAGTTTAAGTTGTGCAGATGCATAAATTGACTTCAACACAGACCCACATAACTTTACATTTTTCTCCTCAAAACTTGTGCTTCCCCATTCTTCGTTGCATACGCTTTTTGGGATTTTAACTTGCTAAAAAAAACAACTTGGAACAATATAAACATGTATGGAGTGTGATCTAGGTTTCCTTTTGTCCAACAAGTTTTTTTTTTTTTAATAGGGGAAAAAACGCCACATGGACCAAAGCTGAAATACTTAAGTCAAGATGTGTAATGTTGACTTGTTAGACCTGATATTATAAAGTTGCTATTGTTCAGGAGCCTGTATCGAAGTTACAGTATTGGTACTGGTATTGAACATTTGAGATCAATATACGTGGCTATGTTTGGCGTGTCAGCTATAGTGATGTAAGCATGGCTCGTGGAAGCGGAAGTGCATTAATAGTTTTTAAAAGTGATGGTTATTGAAGTTGCATTCTCAGAAAAGGAAGTTAGACATGATCAGGTTCATAGGAACTGATAACAGCTCGTACTGGTGATTCTGTGCGCTGGAATAAAAGATCAACCTGTAGATCAACTATTTATTTACAAATAAAAGTTCATCTTTGTCAAAAAAAAACAACTAAAGTAATTTGAAAATCACTAAAATGTTTGTACAAAGCCACATGAGTAACAGCAAACATTCCGTCCAACATTTAAGGCTCCAGGAGTCGCATAGGAAACACGGCAGTGTAAGCGGGGCGCCCCAGTTCGGAGCCGAAATAGAAACGACATGGCACTCCACATTGGTTCCTGCTGGTGGAAACGGTTCGAGCAGGTGCATCCTGAGTTTTCCCAGCCTGCTTTGCTTCTCCAGGTGGACGATGAGCAGGTAGGTGCATGTTGGTGAAGACGCACGTCGTCCGGACACAGCAGAAGTCTGCGCTGGCATCGAAGAGCAGCCGACATCTAGTCGTCTTTTCCCCCAGTTTTACTTAACTGCAAGAAAATAATGTGTTCAGAGGAATGTTCGACGCACTTTTACCAAAATAAGAGTTTTACTTACATGCTGCGTCGATGTCACGAGGAGAGACAGAAAAGATGGTTAGTCTGGGCTTTTTGAACAATGCTGGCATCTTGTGGAGAGAAAGCAAATGTCACCTACTTTGATCACGTCAGTCCAGTTCCAGCCTCGGGGAAGTTCTCCTTTGTTATCTGAAGGCAGATGTCACAGTAAGAGTAGATCGACAGCCTCGACCCAAGGTTCCAAACACAAGATGCTGCACCTGCTCTGCTGACCATCTTTCTCTTCTGAGCTTTGGTCAGCTGCTCCTTCTTCACCTTCTTGTCCTTCTTGGGGGAGGTGGACACCTCGCTGCTGCTCAGAGTCTGAGACATCAACACACTTCCATAAATACAATTTTAAATAACAGCCTGCCTTCTCATGCATCTCAATATCTAAAGAGTGCAAACAGAAAGTATTGACATGTTCAATCTGGGACCTGAAACTAAGTGGACATACTGACCACAGCAGAGACGACAGGTTTGTGGTTCTCCATCAAGGTCTCCTGGTTCTCTTTGGCCCACTCGAACAGCGTATACATCATGGCGGTGCCCAGATTGGCTTCCACCTGCTCCTCCATCTTAGACAGGATCTGCTGCTTGTTTTCTGGGGATCTGCCATCAAAACAACCACAAGAAATGTCATGTTTAGATTATAAACAAATGAATAACTGCAGAGTGTGAGGACAGAATAAAAGAGTAGACACTCGCTTTTGTTTTTGGAGGAAGTCAACGTTTTCTGTAATGACGTCACCAATGACAGCATAGAACCAGGTGCAAAGGATCATGGGATGCATAAGTCACTGCTAAGGATAAACAACATAACAGCTACAGCTAGAATACTTTAGATTTGTTTCTCCAACATAATGTAATAGTTTTATTTATTCCATAAACTGTTTTACTGATTACAGAAAAACTAATTTCAGTGACAGCGAATAACAAAATATTTGGTTGTCAAAAATGAGATGTTTGTCCCATTTCACAGACACGCTACATACTAGTTTATTTGATTTTGAGTTTGTTTCTTTAATTTACATTTATTTTTGATGCAGGGAAGATGATCATTGTGCTTTTATTTGACTCTCTTCCCAAAAATGTATTTTAAATATTTGCATATAGTTTTCTTTTCTTACTTAAATACTGTTGAATTATTTCAGCTTCTTTAGGCACTTTTGAACATCTTGAACATGTTGCAACAATACCATAATAATAACGGTGATCACTTTGGACACAATTGCCATCACATAAAACTTTTCATACCCCATCTTTATTCTACAAAAGTGTCAATTTATTTAGTTTTACAATTTCTTTGCTCACTAAAGGCTTTTTTACAGGTTATAGATTAAACAAAGTTTCCAATTTAACTGTATTTTCTTCATTGTTCGTTTTGTTTATGAACTAAATTACAAAGTATATATTCATTTAATAAAAGAGGCTGTTTTACACTCATTTTTGTCTAAAGTATGACTAGTGTCATTTCACAGTAGTGCAAAAAAGTTAATATTCCAAAACTGGTATCAGATCATTATCCGTCGATGCTCAAAGCCCAAGTATCGGTAACAGTATCAGGGCCATAAAAGTCGGATCGTGCATCCCTAAAAAAAACAACCAAAGAACGCTTATGTGTGATTAAAAAACGCTTTTTTAACCGTCTTCATGGCTGCTTAGGTTGTTGGAGGGAAGGCTGGAGTCAGGAAACTTATTCATAAATATAACCAACATTTGTCAAAATTTGGAAAGAAAACTTACATCTTATTGTTAAAAAAAGCTTCCATGGACATTTGAGGAGCGGTCTCAGGATACGTCTCCGGCCATGTGAATTCCAAGATGAACGATTTGGTGTCTTCCAAGTCTCCTATCTATACCGAAAAACAAGGGTCACTATATGACAATATAAAATACAAGACATAAGCAAATCCCGGATTAAGGAATGTCAGAGACACTTAGAAAGTTGAACACAAAACAGCACCAAAATAAGAAGTTGCACAATGACAGTAGAAATAGAGTTTAGTCAGTAGAAATAGAGTTTAGTCAGTAGAAATAGAGTTTAGTCAGTAGAAATATAGTTTAGTCGGTAGAAATATAGTTTAGTCAGTAGAAATATAGTTTCGTCAGTAGAAATAGAGTTTAGTCGGTAGAAATAGAGTTTAATTGGTAGAAATAGAGTTTAGTCAGTAGAAATATAGTTTCGTCAGTAGAAATATAGTTTCGTCAGTAGAAATAGAGTTTAGTCGGTAGAAATATAGTTTAGTCAGTAGAAATATAGTTTCGTCAGTAGAAATAGAGTTTAGTCGGTAGAAATAGAGTTTAATCGGTAGAAATAGAGTTTAATCGGTAGAAATAGAGTTTAATCGGTAGAAATAGAGTTTAGTCAGTAGAAATAGAGTTTATTCATTAGAAATAGAGTTGAGTCAGTAGATATAGAGTTGAGTCAGTAGATATAGAGTTTAGTCGGTAGTAAGAGTTTAGTCGGTAGAAATAGAGTTAAGTCGGTAGAAATAGAGTTAAGTCGGTAGAAATAGAGTTTAGTCGGTAGAAATAGAGTTTAGTCGGTAGAAATAGAGTTGAGTCGGTAGAAATAGAGCTTAGTCAGTAGAAATAGAGTTTAGTCAGTAGAAATAGAGTTTAGTCAGTAGAAATATAGTTTCGTCAGTAGATATAGAGTTTAGTCGGTAGAAATAGAGTTGAGTCAGTAGAAATAGAGTTGAGTCAGTAGATATAGAGTTGAGTCAGTAGATATAGTTGAGTCAGTAGATATAGAGTTGAGTCAGTAGATATAGAGTTGAGTCAGTAGATATAGAGTTTAGTCATTAGAAATAGAGTTGAGTCAGTAGATATAGAGTTGAGTCAGTAGATATAGAGTTTAGTCATTAGAAATAGAGTTGAGTCAGTAGAAATAGAGTTGAGTCAGTAGATATAGAGTTGAGTCAGTAGATATAGAGTTTAGTCGGTAGTAACAGAGTTTAGTCGGTAGAAATAGAGTTAAGTCGGTAGAAATAGAGTTTAGTCGGTAGAAATAGAGTTGAGTCGGTAGAAATAGAGCTTAGTCAGTAGAAATAGAGTTTAGTCAGTAGAAATAGAGTTTAGTCAGTAGAAATATAGTTTCGTCAGTAGATATAGAGTTTAGTCGGTAGAAATAGAGTTTAATCGTAAGAAATAGAGTTTAATCGGTAGAAATAGAGTTCCGTCAGTAGAAATAGAGTTTAGTCGGTAGAAATAGAGTTTAGTCGGTAGAAATAGAGTTTAGTCAGTAGAAATATAGTTTCGTCAGTAGAAATAGAGTTTAGTCGGTAGTAATAGAGTTTAGTCGGTAGATATAGAGTTTAGTCTGTAGAAAAAGAGTTTAGTCGGTAGAAATAGAGTTTAGTCAGTAGAAATAGAGTTTAGTCGGCAGATATAGAGTTTAGTCGTTAGAAATAGAGTTTAGTCGTTAGAAATAGAGTTTAGTCTGTAGAAAAAGAGTTTAGTCGTTAGAAATAGAGTTTAGTCAGTAGAAATAGAGCTTAGTCGGCAGATATAGAGTTTAGTCGTTAGAAATAGAGTTTAGTCAGTAGAAATAGAGTTTAGTCGGCAGATATAGAGTTTAGTCGGTAGAAATAGAGTTTAGTCAGTAGAAATATAGTTTCGTCAGTAGATATAGAGTTTAGTCGGTAGATATAGAGTTTAGTCGGTAGTAATAGAGTTGAGTGTCATCCACTTAAACTCACTTAAACTCATCCACTTAAACTCACCCGAAATTGAAAAGAAACAGGACTGACTTCCTTGAAACATTCATCTCCCTCATAAATGGAGCGAAGGGCCTCGAGCTCCATCTGTAGACGAACAACATGGAGAGAAAAAGGTGAGTCATATAAAATATTGACATACATTAGGTTCTAGAACATACAATAATGCAAAGAAACACCAGATGTTAACTATCATCGCAGCACTAAACATAGTTCACTTTTTTTCTGAAGGCGAGTAAATATAACAAATGTGTGTTTAGATAAAGTATGACCGCGTAACTATTGTTTTATTAAACATTACAGAGTAATATGGCGATGAGATCATCAGGTCGTTTTTACTGAACCTATGCTAGTATTTATGTTAGCATCCATTGGCTAACACTAGCTAGCCTTCCTCTTACTATTCGTTCGTACCTCTTGATCTTCGTTGGCTGTCATCGTGTCCACAGTTGTCTTCCTGGCACACGCGTACAGAAGAGGATTTAATCTTGCAGCAGGATCACGAATCCATTTGTGACTCTTAAACTTTGTGTGCGGAACGCCTCAGCTGGAGCTGCATGTGGCACCGGGATAAAGCGTCGCATGCGCGTATCCACTTCCTGTGGAAGGATGTGCTCTTTCAAAGTAAAGCTTTTTGCTCGTGATTTCCAAAATGAATCACATTAAACAAACTATACAACAATTTATTGGTTTGCGCTTCCAATAGTGCCGTTTGTGGCAGCTTGTGTTGACCCTCAAAACATAGTATTAAGATAAGATAACCCCAAGTGGAAGAAGATGAGCTGAGATTTTAGATTTCTTTATTCTACCACATTGGGGAAATCTGAATTGTCTCAGCTGTAGTACACAGTTGTAGTACATTAGTAAGTATATTTAAAAATGTTTCCAAAGTTCATTACATAGACAGATATATAGTACATGTCAAGCATAAGGGAGACATCTGTTATGGTACCTTATTCAGTTCTGCAGTGCATGCAGAGGAGCCTGTTGCTGTTTTTACTCTTCTGAGCCGCCGTTTTTCATGCAGACAGTGTCGAGGGTTACTCTGGATGCTCTTCATAAGAGCCTTCATCCTTTTCTCCATTACTGCTCCCACAGAGTCCCAACACACAACCCCAAAGAACACGGCACTAGCTAGAAAAGGAGCAACATTTGACTGTTGACATCAAAAGACCTCAGCCTCTTCAGGAGAAGAGTCTGCTCTGACCTTTCCTGTACACCACGCTCGCCTGAGCTGACTAGTCCAGTGTGTGATCCAGGTGGTCCCAGAAACTTGTACGACTCGTCCACATCCATGCGAAAGTCCACGATCATCTCCTTTAGACGCGTTATGGATCAGAACATTTCTCTCGCTCCAGTCTGAGAAAGCAGCCACCAAGTCCTGTATTCTGCTTCCTCGCCTCCCTTCACACAACAGCTGTATTATCGGAATGCTTTTGTATGCGGTATGTTGCACAGTTGTGTGCAAAGTTAATTCCAAGTTATTACATCTTCTGTAACTTATAAACTTCTGAAACTTGGCATGTTTCTGATTCCCTCCCCCATGTATATTTACAGTATATTAAAGCGTTGACAGTAAAGTTTAATTTTAAGCAACTGATGAGTATTTATATCAATAAGAGCTCCTTGTTTAAATGTAACCACGTGCCTCAATGTATATATAGACCAACTTTTAGGACCTGCCACCTCATTTCATGATGCCTGCAGGAGTTTAGTGTGAAGTTTTCAAATAAACAAAATAATTGCTGCAAGCATCATCTAGTAGGCTCCCAAAACCCTGGACACTATTTTGTGAAGCCTACTAGTCTGACTCATGGTGCCCCACTAATGTCTGTCTTTCCGGTTGAAAAAAACTTGAGAAAGTATTACAGCTATAATCCATTTTAAATTCTGTAAACTACATCTTGATGAATTACATTTTCTCTGACATACTGTGAACCCCAGGGGGAACCATTTGATGAATCATTTGCATATAAAGAAACAGCAAAAAATGTCTGACTCAGTGCGATCCATCATTGTGGTTCCTGCAAATGTGTCTCCTGAATGCAAAATAATTCCCACTCAACTGTTTTTTTTTTTAGATCATCCTATATTTTTTGAAGTGGGCTGTGATTCTCAACACAAGATTCTCCACACAAGAATGTCCAAGCCAAGGTTTATGGATTGTAACTTAAAAGAACTGAGGGGAATAATTTAAGCACCGTTTTAATTTCAGTGGCCCAAACCTGATTTGACCTGGTCTTCTCTGCTTCTGTGCACATAGACGCAGGGGTGCTGCAACATTGCTGCAACAACAACACAAAGTATTACAAACAAACTGCGTTCTGGCTCTGGGTGCAGGAATCGCAGCAGGAAGACAGAGTGGAACAGTTTGTTTGCTGCCGTACTGTGATAAATGGACACATGAAAACAATGCAAATGAGATGTTTCAAACTATTTATCGTGAAGAGTTTTGTCATTGCTGCGTGTCTCTTCTGGAGGCAGACACAATCCTACTAACAAGTTACAAACAAACATGAAGACACGATGAAAAAATAAAAATAAAAGGTAGAATACAAAAACAAAGAAAGATCCCACCCTCCACCCCTGTAGAAAACCTCCCTGTGGTCTCGGAAATCCAGACCCCTACCCACCTCTTAATATTCCCTTTTCTAGGTTAATGCAAATGTAATTGTATATCAATTGTAAGATGCGTGATTACAGCACTTGAATTGTCTTACTTAACTTGACAGTTTTGTATTTCTCAAACATATTTCAATTTATATATATATATTTTTACATTTATATTTTATTTTTATTTATTTTTGATTGCCTGCTATTTTCTTGGCGTTTTTAGGTTATACATATGTTACAATGTATAAATACAAATACAAAAAAAATAAAAAATAACTAAATTCGTCTGCAATACTTAGAATCTCCACACGAATGCGCTCATTACACAACTTTGGAATTCCAACCAACAACTCACGTATGGACACGTCTGCAAAACTTAATACATCTTCCACATGACAATTCCCCGTTGGTTACCCAGGATGATGTCGGGTGTGTTATTGTGTCTATATAAAACACCACTTTAAATCAATAGTTTTAAGACAAAACTGCATATTTTCACGCTGTACATGCTTCTCTGTTGAGTCACATAAGAAGGTCCAAATCCTTTAAATGAATGTTGCGAAATCTGTTGTGATTCACTCTATAAACAGGCACGTTATGTGTTTTGTGTTGAGGTTATTGGAACATTTGCAGATGTATTAGTGTGAAGCTTTAGAGCTCATCTTAGCTTGTCTCTGCTGTATAAACATAGCTTCTCATTTTCATTCCGTGGGCTCAACAATGTTGTGCTACAGAGGAAAGTAGAAAGTAAAAAGTAAAACACAAACAGTCAGTGTCCTCACTTCAATTTCTGCTTTCAAAAGTGAAGCCAATGCAGATTGACCACTTCAGGCTTTGATGCCAAAAGTAAGCAAGTAAGTAAGTAAGTTATTTGTATTTATATAGCACTTTTCCAGACCAGGGTCCCAAAGGGCTCAAACAATCAAAACAATATTCAATAAAGTATATACTTTAAAGATCAAGATAAAACTGATAACACAACAGGAGTTCCAGAAAATCAAGGAAAAGCCTGAAAAAATAAAAATGTCTGAAGATGTTTCTTGAAGGAGTCAGTAGATCATCAAACACAGAGGGAGAGGAAGATCGTTCCAAAGCTTAAGAGCAACAGCCTGGAAGGATTTCTCTCCTCTGGTGCTGAACCGTGTTCAGGAACCATCAGTAGATTCTGATCAACATAGTGCAGCCTCATGAGTCCAACATAGAAATGTTTCTGATATTTGTATTTGTTATTGTATCAAGTCTAAATATAACTTTCTTAACCCTTGTGTGACCAAAGTGACCTGAAGGGGCCGACAAAAAATAGGTGTGTTTGTGGTATCCTTTGTGTGGTCTCTGGGTCAAGGTGAACAACCTCCCTGGCTTCCATAAATGGTTGAGGTCGTTTACATTGACCCAGAGACATCACAAGGGATACTACAAACACATTTTTTTCTGGGACTTCTGGTCACCTTGACCCAGAGACAACACCATGGATACCTCAAACAAAATTGTTTGTTTGGGCCTCCGTGTCAAGGTGACAAGATAAGGCTTAAGTCATTCGTGTAGGACTCTTTTTCTTTGTTATTTTTTGTCAAAATATTTCCCCCCTCATCATACTTTGAGATAAAAAATTGTTTTATATTCATTTCTTTGATGAAAAGTAACATATTTTATTGCCATATTTAGGTCTACTTCATATTGATCTTTCATATTGATCACTTGTGTGTTTCTTTTTTGGCTTAGACCGTCACAGTATTCCCACCCCTGCCGTAAAAACCCAGCCACAAAAACGACTTACGGTTCTCATTATACAGGAAATTATTATACAAATTCCTATTCATTAGTCTTCCTGATTTTGCATTATAATGGAGGTGGTTGAGTTTTCTGAACACTGAGTGTGTATTTGCTGCTGTAGCCTCAACTAAACGGCCTAAAGTTTATCAGATTAAAAAATATATCTATATACTGTATATTTATATATCTATATATCTATATAGTTATATATACATATGCATATACTTACAGCTGCATTTCCAACCAGTAGTAGGAGGATGACATGTATCGGTGCTGATACTGGTGTAAATATCTTGGGAATATATATATATATATATATATATTTCGTTTCTCATATTTCTTGATCCAAACTTGCAAAACGAGCTGCCAGCAGGTGTCGATAGCGTTCCAACAGCTGGTTGAAATCATCGTTAAATATTAGTAGAAGAAGAAGCTGTCACCTCAATTCCGGTTAGTGTGTAGCGGCATTGTTTGATTTGAGACATACTATCTGTGGAGAATTTGCGTACTAGTTAGTAAGTACACTATCCTGATGCATACTAACCTCCAGTGCACTAAGAGAAGTATGTGATTTGAGACACAGCACTGGTCTATACTTTATAGTCTTTACATTAATTATTTAGTATATACTTGGTGGTTCAGTGTTGGTAAAAAAGACCTGTAAGTAAGTAAGTAAGTAAGTAAGTAATTCATATTTGTAGAGCGTATTTCCAGACCAGGGTCACAAAGCCCTTAAACAATCAAAACAATAAAATATATGTGCTGAGTAAGCGTGTTGTCATCTGCCCCCTACTCCTTCTATCTTTCCCTCAAGGCTGCTACACAAGGGTAGAAACATGGATCCACCTTCTCAACTACCTTCTGAGACTCCCATTTACAATTTAAGTCTCTTCAGTTGTTGATTCCTGGTTTGGAACAGTTGCTTTTATTGTCTTCAGACTCAGTTAACTGTGTTCCGTCATCGCGCCGCTAACCTGATTGGAGTGGGACTCCCTGCTGAAGAGCTTGATGGCTCCCGACGCCACAGACGCTACTTATCTGGTGTCAAACAAAGAGCAGAGCAGCAAGGTTTTGTGATGACAGGACGTCTGTCGCCAGAGGCTTCCTGACAGCTTCACCCCCTCCCTCTGTGTCTGCGCTCAATAAAACTGGCACTATTCCATTCATTCCAAGTGTTTTCTCAAGACCTGATCCCAGCATTAATTGAAAATGTGCATGTTTCATTCAGAAGACACCAGAGGCTGCCCGCACGCTTCCATTATATCGCAATACTTACTAACTTATGAACACCTTAGGAGTGAGAGAGTGAGAGAGTTACGATGATGGTGTTGGAATAATGGAATGATTGAAATGTGATGAAAGCAGGATGAGAGAGAATGTAGGGGAGTATTGTCATGGAGACTTTCATGGCTGAATAATTATAAATAAACGGAAAGCTTGAAGGTAAAAAAAGACCCGGCATACGTGGTGCAGTGGTCGGGGTCCTCCCCTGTTGCGACTCAAGCATATGCCATGGATTAGAGAAGTTATTTTGGGGTATTAAAAACAGGCTTTAATAATATGTTCCCAACAGACTTAATTACACGTTTTGCTAGAAAACCAGTTTGTGTCTGTACTTTTAAAAGCAGAACATTTCTGTAAAAAGTATTTTATATTGCAGATCCTACTGGTCATAACCTTTATTAACCTATTATTTTGTAGTAGAATGCTTTGGGGTGGTCTTAGGGGGAAACCTAACCGGGTGCTGGGGTCCTCCTCGTCATTTGTATGTCTTTGTTGAAGGAGTGATGAAAAAGTGATGCTTTTCCAAATTCAATTGCAAAGACGTTTGTTGCACATCTGCACCTTTTATAAATTCTCGACCATGGCCTTCTTGTAAACCCCCTTATTGATTTGTTATTCGCTCCAACTTAATCCAGGACCACTGAGAATACATTTTCTTAAAAATCTCCTTGTAATTATTGCTGTATATAAGGGTCAGGATGAGACACCTTCTCTTGGCCATATTCAAAGTATAGTAATAATAAATAACAATGAAGTTGTTCTTTTTATTCATTTATTTTGCTGTATTTGCCTTCATTCAGTTTCTCTCTTGACAGGTTAATGACACAAAGCTAGAATCAATGCTACCAGGACCCAAGCGTCGGGGTTCCAGTCCGCAGTGTCAGATCATTAACCTCTCTTTTGTTCCTAAATTATTTGAATACATCTTCCTTGTGCTTTTGAGTTTTCCTGGGGTTTTACATGAGCGTGATTTAGATTCTCTGCACCCTTTAAGTTTGTCCTCTATAGTTTGAGTACACTATGCCATTCACTATATTACGTTACTTATGGTTATTCTTTCTGTTCTGTATCGGAGTTATCCCAAATATTAACGAAGGAATTTTTGTTTCCTCCTGGTCTGGTGACCCTTTGTTATGGTTTCACAATGTAAGTTTGTTTTTGTTAACTTCAAAGGTTTCAGGAAAGTTTTTTTCCTACCATTTTTTTTCCTACTCACAAGCAATGTTTTGTCATGTTCAGAGACAACCGTCACTTGCATACCTCGAGTCACATTCTTGTGAACACCTGTCACAACTTGAGTCCGAATATTTGACCGAGTAAAGGCATGAATAACCGTCCTCGGCGAAGCTCTTTTCTTCATCAGAGAACATGAGGTCAGTGAGAACTTTTGACTTTTGCTAAATATTTAGTTTGCAATGTTAGACGAAAAGAGGTGAAGAACATAACGTTAATATGAATCAGAAATAATGATCTTCAAATAAGAGATAAAAAGTGCATGTAGGCGGATGCTGTTAAAGCTTACTTACTTGAATGTATGTTTTTTTATCATTGTTATTGAGTCATTAATGTGAATAAATAATTTGTCATCAAAATCTATATAGAATTTATGCAATATATGTAACTTTGACATCACTCAGTGCTCTTTAAGTATCTGTTCCTCAGTATAAAACTTGGTACATTCACCTACAAAAAGTCACTTCTTAGGATTTTTACACAATAATAAAGAATAATGGCTACGGCTTCATGGTCAGACTTTAAATGAGTGGCGCAGTCATTGAATTGTCGAGCGGTTTTGTGATAGAAAAATGGTTTGTGTGGTTATTATCCCACTCTTTCTAACCACAGATGTAGCACCTTAATAATGTAATTCACTTCCGTTCCATTTAATTTCAAGTGTCAAATCATAACAGAGCTATTTTAAGACCTGTTACAGTTTAAGTAACACTTTAAAAGAGTAAAGAAAAGCAGGTCCCAGCAACTCACAATGAGTAGCGATGGTGAGAGAAAACTTCCTATTCACAGGCAGAAACCTTGAGCAGAACCAGACCCTTAGCATTATTTATATGAAATGATGAATTTGAAACAGCAAATTTGTTTTTAAATCATGTTTCTGTCTTAGCAAAAGATGTAAATATAGAAAAAGCCAAGGAAAAAAGAAAATGGATGAAATGGGATCAGCCACGGATCAAACAATGCACTTGGAAAAACTAGTTGGAAAAAGTATGTTAAAAACTTCACAAGAGGAAAGCTCAACTAACAAAATTAAACGAGAGACGAATAGATCCTGAAACTTTCCTTGCAATCCTCCACAAATTGAAGTTAATTGCAACCATTTGTATCTTTCAACTTTTGCTAGCGACCCACAGGTAATACCCGCGGGTGGGAGAAGTAATGAGCGTATCATGAGGCCAGAAAAAAAGAGATTTAGGCTGCCAGCTGAAAAGGTTACCCAAGTACAGTGAGAAAAAAAACTATTGAATAAAAGAGCTTACATACCATGTTTTACTGCAGGAGCGAGAAGCCACGACCCTCAAGAGAGGAGTCAACTTAAATAGGGATTTATGTTACGTAGGTATTTTTTCATGTATTGTTTATTTAATATGATTTCATATTTAATATTTTTTTTACTTTGTTAGTACATTGTTGTTTTGTGTTTCATGTCACGTCTTCCAATAAAAAAACTATAAAATATAAATAGAGATTTATTATTTCATATTTATTTTTTGGATTCAATCCTAAAAAAGAGTATAAATAATTAATAATTTACGGATGTATTTATATTTTGGCTACGATATTGTCAACTTAATTCTACCTTATTGCAAATAAAAGAGTTTCAAATAAATGATTGTCTTCCTGGACTGATAATGAAATGAAAGATGCATCATTAAGTCCAACATGTTTAAACAATCATAAATTGTCTAATTTGCAATTGGTCATGAAAACAGTGAAGACTACATCAACAATCTTTGATACCATCGTGTTACAAGCTGGACCGATGACCTGGCTTCACTTTGGGACATGAGGAGGTACTTTCCTTTTTATTTGAACATTTCTTTTCCATCAATGACGGAAGTCCTCGAAAGGTCAATCATGAAGGATGTGTGGCCTTTAGACCAAATACATCTTATCATCTGTCCTTCATGATTAGATGGCCGCGCTTCCTCTCTCAGCATTATGAATGAGATGATGGATTCTGGACGAGCGCTTCTGACCTTTTCAGCTCAAGAATCGGTGACATGCCTTCCAAGGCAGAGGCGAGGCAGAGCAAGAAGACATTTCTGATGTGAAACTCGCTGCAGCTGAGTGATGGCCCGCCCACCGGCAGGATAAAGAGGCGGTGAAGTGGTCGTGTGGAAAGAGACACATTTTCCAGATGAGGTGAAATAAATCGCTCTCATCCAGCGCTGCCTTCGACTGGCTAAGTCAAAATCCATGCTATAATTCCAAAGTCAAAGGGAGCGGGAGTGTGACACCACTGGCATGGGGGTGGATAGACAATGACTCTGGGTTTCATCTCTGCCTGCCAGCCGGCTCGATGCTAACATTAGTGTGAGGATCTCAGACCCCTGGAGGGGGCCACGCAGGCCCCGACTGGACTTTCCCGACATCTTTCTGGTCCAGATATGGTTCAGCCGAGATAGGCCATGATCGACTCCGCATGAGGCTTTGTGTGTTTTTCATAAAACGATCCTAAAAGGCAGAACTCAACGCCGCTGCTACATGAACTTCACTGAGGTTATTTTCAAAGGTTTAATTAACTCAGGGATGTTGGCTATGCTGAGGTCTGCTGGAGAAACAGCATCATAACTGACAGGTACATATTAAAGCAGAACCATCTTATATATGTTTCGAAATGCTTTCTGGACTCACTCGAGGTGACGGTTGACAGGATGGAAAACCTTTCCACCATGTTGGAGACGTGTTTTCTGCCCCATTTAGGAAACCAGAGAAAAGTATTTTCACCACCTAAATAAACTATTATAGTTCTATCCTACCAGTGCAAATGCATTCCCTTTTCTTGGTCGATCTGTTGTAAATAACTGTGATTTAACTACTAACTTAAGTTCTGTTTTGAGGCCAGAATTGTAAAACATTGGCTCTTTACTATCTTAACTCTTGTTCATAAAGATGCTGCTCATTATATCCAAAACCTGCTCAGTTAATATTAACAGACCCAAGACAAGGGCGCCCTCTATCTGACCCCCGGGTCTGATCTGTGTTAGCCCTACTGTAGGAGGCGCCAATGCTCTGGTCACAAATCATAATCCTTGGTTTGTATAAATCTGGATTATTTAAATGATCTCTATCTGGTTGATGGTTAGTGCAGAAGAAACTAAAACCTCTGGTTTCTTCCCACTTCTGATGATATACAGTTTCGTGGTGGGGGTTTCAGGCATGATAGTCCATCTGAAGGTTTGAGCATGACTTGACAAAGCTCTCCTGACCTTGGGGTTTTTCTCCTGGGGAGTTCTTTGGCTGTTGCAGTCTCTCTGTCGCGGCACTTGACGTGGATCATCCATCATCTTTCAGAAGAGCCTTTATAATGAAGGGCCAGATTTAGGAGTCCCTCACAGACATCTTTGCACCGCCGAGGCATACTTAAACAATTCTCAGCGTAAGATTCTCAAGAAATGTTCCTCCTCCATGTCCTCCTCAAACTCTCTCAATGTCATTTGAATTCTAGGTTGAAAATCAAGTCAACATTATTAAACCCCCTGGAACTATTTAGTCACAAGTCTGCCCTCTTCCACCTGATGACAGCATCCAAACAACAGTTTGATAATGATGATAAAATGTCTATAACACCCTGTTCATTTTCCTCTTGTCACTTCTGCCAAGGAGATAATATTATTATTTTAATTGAATGTCAGCTAAATAACTCAAAAACAGATTAAAGGAAATGTTTATTCTTCATATTATTATTGTTTATTCTGAGTTCTGAAATTCACTCATTTGAATTTGATGATTGGTTTTATTTTGATATTTCAAATGCTAAAAAAGTATTTTATTCTAAGTCCATGTTGGATCTCATTCATCCAGGTCATGGTTATTCTGAAGCGAGGCAAGTGTAGAGTTTAGGATGTTTCTTCACTTAAGATTCGTCCCACTTGTTTTCAGAATCAGAAGGTATTCTGTTTTTTAAGTCTAGTCCTCAAGATTATCACGTAAGCAGCAGTTAGACATTATACTTAATTTAACATATTGTTAAAGTCAAAACAATGATGCTGTTTAAAGGGTTATTTGATTGTATTAAAACCAGTTTCTTTACTTGTACAACTGGTGACACAGTCCAAGTGTCCACACAGCTGCTGATTTCATTTCTGTTTCTTTCTTTTTAACCAATAGAACTGTTATTGAGTAAAGGTTTTATTTTTTAATTATAGTCGGAATCAAGTCCTTTCTGTTCACACATTGGAGCACCAACAGTGGTGTACAGGAAGATCGCAGAGACTCGACTACATTTTACTTGAACATGTCTGTGTTTTTGTGTCTGACATGAATCTGCAGTTCTGAGAGACTGAAGCTTGTAAGAAGATGCTTTGCTCGTACGTAAGTGGCAGTTTGAGCTTCTCTTTTTTTTAACCCAAGCAAACAATAAAGCAAAAACCTTTTATGTTCAACTGCTGTCACTTACTGATGTGTGGGTGGGAAGTCGACTTCATCTCCTTGTTCCTTATCTGGTTTCATTTCTTCACTTGCTCAACTTCTGTACAGTGTTCCATCTGTGCCAAATAAGCCGACCAATCACAGAGAGGAGAAAGCTTGTTTCTGATTGGCTGTTTGGTATTCAACAGCAACGCTACAGATATTAAGTCAGGAAAAGTGTCGTGACATAAAAATGACACCATATTAATTTAGTTATTTTCCTAACAGACAAAAAGGACAATCATGTAACCTCCTTGGCAGAGGTAGTGAAGAGATGTAGGGCAAAGATAAATCTGAGTTGCTCTCTGATGTTACTAACTTCCCCAAAAAACCTTCCAGAGGATAAGTTTACTACTATCTATCTAGTTCTTTACCAGTTAGAATCCTCTCCTTACAGAAAAGTAGCATTGGATTTCACTCATCAAACAACCATCCTGTTCGTTCTCAAAAATGCCAAAGCCGTCGTGTCCTTGGATTCTTTATTCAAATTCGGCTCACATCAGTCCATCTTTTTTAAATATTCAGCGTTCTTGGGTGTAAGTGACTTCCTTTTATTGTTTCATAACTGATTCATGCAATGATTTAGTGCTTCGCCGTCATGAGAACAGGAGACAAAGCAGCCACGAGGGTCAGAAGACAATGACCAGGCTTGTCGGGACACCTAATTGAATTTAGAGACAGGGTGGGTAGGTAATGATGATGATCATGATGGTCATAAAGAGTGAGTCGTGTCAGGTCATGGAGGCGCACACGTTCATCTTTGCCTTGGTCTGTCCTGGTGCAACACCTTGTTCCGCTGGCCTTGTGGGTTCAAGGATACAGATGTTCACCGAGATGATCATATAGGGGATGGAGACGAGGTGGTGAAAGAAAATGAAAATGAAAATCACATTTTCCTTTTTTTTACTCACAGTACTCTCACTTTGAAAACCAATAATCCATGTATAATAAGAATAGTATGGCCTTCGCAGAATCCCTATCCTCATGTGTAAATGATTGGTGTGAAATCTAAGCCACGTTTTGTCAATTGCTCTCAGCGCAGGGGGGACAGAATCAAAATGATTTCAAAATAAAAGCTTACTACCGAGGTTTACATCTACAGCGTTCAAATCGACAATTATACCTCAAACACTAACTTAAATGTGTCATCTGGCAATTCAATTGAGTTATTACATGTGTATTAAACCAGACGAGGAAACTGTTTGAAAACATATAGTTAGAAATACATTTGAAATACAGGGAAGACAATTCCTAGAAGAAAGAATATGTCAAACTGTAGCCAAGGCAGTTGTCATCTTAGTTGTCAGTCAATTATTATTATTATTATTATTAATGAGAGAAAAACACTTTAGAAAAGTGGTATGTTTTTGTACGACAAATTTAATTTAATCTAATCGAATTTAAGGATTTGTTTAAAGAAGTCAACGTTACTGGATAAGGGCGAATAATAATCTGCTGTTCATACTTTACTACATACATTGTTTGTACAGTGTATTAAACCCTTATGTAAAAGGCTTTTATTGTATGTCTGTCTGTGAAGTTTTTGTAAACTGAGGGTGAAAACCTATATTATTACTCCTATGGTATGACAATCTACATATATCACATTTAAAAAAACGATTTGAATATTTCGCTTGCAATTCAGAACAATTTAGCGTCTCCGAATATAATTTATTTTGGCGGTACGGACCGGAAGTGCGGCGACCTCCTCGCCCGTACATGACGCTGGGAGTCAGACGGGGGGAGGCAGTGGAACAACGGCGAGGAAAAGGGAGGACGGCCGGGGCTCCGAGGTACACAGGGATGTACAGTAAACACAGGCAGAAAAAAGCCCCGACATCACCGGAAAGATGTGGACTTTTACTCTTCTTCGTCTCTTTTCTGCTGCTGAGTGGCGTCCTGGAGGGCGCGCGCGAGGACGCCCGCGGACACGGTAAAGAGCGCGCGACACAAAAGTTCTGTCAGCGTCTACCAGTTGCTGGTCGAGCCGCCGAGGCGGGTCTGTGGACAGTTCTAGCGGTGCGGGTCACACTCCAGACAGTTATCTGACCCGGACACCCGAGCTAGGAAACTTTTGAGCTCCTGTCCAGAGAACTCAACAGTGTCTTGTCCTGGAAAAAACACAATATTTATGACTGTAAACAAGTTTACTCTGTATGAGCGTAACCGTTACCGTAATTACTGTAGGAGCCGTTACCCAGTTTGTTCACAGTGAATTAGAAAAGACAAGAAAAGTAGGTCCTGGAAAGGAAGAATAGGTCATTAAAATAAAAAATCTGTTAACGAAGCAACACAAACGTTAATTCAGTTTTTTATTTAATGTGTTTTGTGTTGAGCTTTTTTAAAATAAGTAGTGTGAGTCAGTGTGCCTCATTCCTGAGAGTGTGTCAGAAAAATGTTGAACTTAAGACTTATGGAAAATACTCTCTCTTGATATCATGTCCATAAAAGGAGTTTCTGGCAAGATGAGATTTTTCATCACGAAAAGCTTCGACAATCCATTCACTTTGATTGACAGCAAACCTTCATAACTAGCACGTCATCATTATCTTCCAACTACATGTATCCTTCAGGTGTGTCATGTCCTCTTTCATCTGAGTGTCATGATCAGCATGTGAGAGAAAGAACAACAGAATATCATTAGACACTGTCTGGCAAAGCAAATTAATGCAACAATAACTACCATAAACAACTAGTAACTACTGGTATTGTGACAACTTAGTGTCATCGTATTGAGAAAAGATCAAGTGAATGGTTTCTAAAGAAGATGGAGGCGTGTCAGTGTCTCTATTGTGCCACAGACAGAGACGAACATTGAAGCTAGGTTTTCTTCTGACACTAAACGGCTGCTTTACTAACTAATACAAGCCCTAAGATGTTAACGCATGTTGACAACTGTGCGACAACCACCGTTTCAAGACAGAACATAATGATTTGTGTCATTCAAAGCAGAAAAAAAGGCTTTTTGTTTCAGTGAATCTGCATTTTATGACGTGTTGGGAGGAGAAAACGTAAACAAAAAGCACATTTAAATGAGGGTTCAGGTAGCGTTTGTTTGTAATGGTGGACGTGTGACTGCAGTGATTGAAGCGATAAAGCATCGTCACGTCATAAAGAAGACTAGATAGTGTTTCATACTTGTTTAAAAAAACAAATGTAGCCTTTTTCTTTACCAATTCATTTTCTTTTATTTTTTCCTAAAAAAGTGTTAAAATATTTTTCTGCTCTCAACAATAAACATGTGTTTGTTGGTTTTGTGTATTAAGGTACACACAAACTTCAATCTAAAAGGATTTTCAACTAGCTAAATGTGGACAAAACTGAAACTCTGGTTATTGCTCCTGATGATAAAATTCCATGGTTGAGTCAGTACTTGGGTGACTTAGGTCAGTCTGTCAAACTGAGCCTGAGAAACCTGGGTGTTGTATTTGATAAAGACATGTCTCTAGTTCAACACTGCAGAAAACTGACCAAAAACTGCTTCCTTAAACAGAGAAAATCTCTAAACTTAGGAAAATGATGTCACAACATGATCTTGAGCTTGTAATCCATGTGTTTCTGTCTTATCGTTTGGACTATTGTAACAGTTTATTTTCATGTGTTATCAAGAAGGAGCTGTCTCGCCTGCAGTTGATTCAGAAATCTGCAGCTCTAGTAGAAGAACTCACATTTCCCCGATCCTTAAAACTCTTCACTGGCTGCCAGTTTCTTTCAGTATCCATTTAAAAATTCTGGTTCTTACTTTCAGATCTATTCATGGTCAGACTCCTCCTTACATCACTGATCTGATCCAGCCTTACACCCTGGGATTTTCTGGGACTCCTATGTTTGTCTCTTTTTTTGCCTTTAAATATATAAATACATATTTATATTTTAACTGTGTAGTGTTTTGATTTTTTAAGGACTTTGTGACCCTGGTCTGAGAAAGGTACTTTACAAATATAAATAACTTACGTACTCTATATTTACTTCAATAGAGGAATGGTTGTTCTTGCTTCAAGTTGCCATTTATCATATATTAATCTGTTTATTTTGGCGATATAAATATCGCCCAGTGTTTATTGCCCCCTTAGTGATGTCATTCAGGCGTCAGATTTGCTCGGACATTTTAGTAAAAATAATTTTGAAGCTAACAGAGAGAGAAATAAATTTTTCTGTTGCAGAGATCCAATTGATCCAAGAATCCGATTCTTTCAGGATCAATTTGAAAATTCTGCTTTCAGATCTATTCATGGTCAGGCTCCTCCTTACATCAGTGATCTGATCCAGCCTTACACCCCAGCTTGGGCTCTGAGGTCTGTTTCTTGAAGGAGTACTTCTACTGACTCCTTCAAGAAACATCTTAAGACATTTTTATTTGTGCAGGCTTTTCCCTGATTTTCTGTGTTTGTCTTATGTGTCTTGAACTTTTAAAGTATACATTTTAACTGTTTATTGTTTTTGTTTGTTAAAGTGCGTTGTAACCCTGGTCTAGAAAGGCTCTTTACAAATAACCTACTTACAACATAAATTTTTTTTAGGTCATGTGATAAATACATTATTAGTATATTAGATTTTATGTCGAATAAATGGTATTTCTTCTGACCATGTTGTCACTTTGACATAGACATCTCAAATTGAGTTTTTCACTGTCATTCATTAATCATCTTAATCATGCCTGCATTATGAATTTAAACAACTTTAAATCCAATCAAAAACTAAACTACAAACAAAAAGTCCACACCCAAAATAAAGAACAACTTGTGTAGATGCATTTTACGACATATGGTTCTACATTTTCCTTTATACTGTCTTTGAAACAGTTCTTCCTTTAATTAATTTAACACCAGAGACAGAACACAGTGACACATGTTGTAACAAGGATGGATGATCGGCAAGAGCGAGGACTCCACATCTTATTTACGGCTATTTTTGTGTCCGTTATTTGAAGCACTTTCTCGTTGTTGAATGGACTTGCTGTGAAATCCTGTTATTGTCCAGCATTCCTCCTCTGTAAAAACCTCAAGCTCTCAGACACCAGCACACAGCAGGAGTTTATTTTCAACTCGTCTGCCGATGAGTTCACGATGGTCTCGATCCTCTGAGCGACGATGCTTCTCAAACCGCGAGCGACCGAGATGACTCAGTTTTTCAGCTTTTCATTCACGATTCTCCGAGTATGAAGAACGTATCTGAGGGCGGTTGACGTTCCCTCCTCGTCGCTCTATTAACTTGAGCGTAACATGTGGCTGCCACAGCGATGCATTGGCTGCAGGAGCTGAATAGTAAAACTGGTAATCTTGTTTCTCCGCGCTCTTAACACGCTTTAGATTGATCAGTGAACTGGTGAGAGTTTAGGAACTGGCGGCAAACTCGCTCTCGTCAGCTAAAATTCTTATTTCCTCTGGAAACTCTGGAAAAGAAAGAAGACAGTTGGACTGTAAATGCTGTGGCTGATGCTGGTCAGTGATCGTTCTTCATGACTTATTCCTCGCGTGACTGAAGCGTTTGAAATCAGTGCAGCCAGATGGTTTTTGAATGTAGTAACAGCATGTAAATGCCGACTCATCAGAAAACTTTAGAATATTGTCAGTGTTGAATTTGCAAAACATTTGACAGGGTTTGTGGCCCTTGGCTTAATGATGTCACAACACAATCTGGAGCTTGTAATCCATGCATTTGTTCATACTCGTTTAGACTATTGTAAGAGTTTTTTTTGGTGTCTAAACAAGAAGGAGCTGTCTCGCCTGCAGTTAATACAAAACTCTGGAGCGAGAATTCTGACCCGCTCTAGTAGAAGAACTCACATTTCTCCGATCCTTAAAACTCTTCACTGACTGCCAGTTTCTTTCAGGATCATTTTTCATATCCATTCATGGTCAGGCTCCTCCTTACATCCCTGATCTGATCCAGCCTTACACCCCAGCTTGGGCTCTGAGGTCTGTGGATCAGAATCTACTGATGGTTC
Organism: Callionymus lyra; assembly: GCF_982586985.1. Classification (NCBI taxonomy): domain Eukaryota; kingdom Metazoa; phylum Chordata; class Actinopteri; order Syngnathiformes; family Callionymidae; genus Callionymus; species Callionymus lyra. Next base: position 30,973,007 of record NC_141821.1, read on the forward strand.
CTGAACACGGTTCAGGACCAGAGGAGAGAAATACTTCCAGGCTGTTGTTCCTAAGCTTTGGAACGATCTTCATCTCCCTATGTGTTTGATGATCTACTGACTCCTTCAAGAAACATCTTAAGACATTTTTATTTGTGCTTTTACCTGATTTTCTGGAACTCCTTTGTTTGTCTTATGTGTCTTGATCTTTTAGAGTATAGATTGTAATAACTGGGTATTGTTTTTGATTGTTAAAGCGCTTTGTGACCCTGGTCTAGAAATGCGCTTTACAAATAACTATTACTTACTTACTTGATCAAATATGAGCTTTTAAATATAAATTTTAATTTTGTTTCTTTCACATTTAATGGGTTGATGCAACACTGTGCAACTTTTCTTTTTTCATGGTTTATTTAATGATTGGTTTACTTTTAAACAGTCAGGAATTATGGTGTAGAGAGTCTGTGAGTGTCATGTGACCACCACACTGCTTTACAAACACTGGGTCGGAGACAGTGTTTTTTATATGAAGTACTGAGAGATTTTTTAACTTAATCACAAGATAAAACCAGAAAATGACACAACAAGAGTCTTGATTTTGTTCAGTGAACAATTGTTCCCAAAGGAAATTGGGCTAAAGGGGTTAAAGAGAAATTGCATTTACATTGCAGTTACATTTACCAGACACTAGGGGAGCCAGGAACACTGTTGAAAAAGATATATATCTTTTAATTAAAAACGAACAAAAATAAATACCAACAAGAAATGATTTAGTTGTAATATTTTAACTGATATATTACTTCATCTCCCATATTTAAATGTTGGAAAATCCACATATGAATTGATTTATATTGAACACGTTGAACTAAAGTAATAAATCACTTAATTAAATTAAATTACTCTCCATGTCGTGGCACAAACCTTTTGATGATCTATTTGATTCTCTCTGTCTTTAATCTCTAATTCTGTGCTCGCTCCTGCTGTGTTGTGAGTTTTCTTGAATACACACTTTGTTGGCAGCAGATGCAAAAAGAAAGCTACAAATAAAAAGTTCAGGTCAATAACAGAACAAGGTTTTCCTGTAATCCTGCAGGTACAGTCAAGAAAATCAGCTCATTCATGTGCCTTTATGAGTCACTTACGGTGAGTTGTGTGACTTAAGCCTGGTCTGAGTGTGTGAAGGACTGTAATATCAGACTGTTTTTGGTTTTGCTGGATCTGTTTACATCCTGCTGGAACATGCAGAAAACAGTTCCCTCGCCTCCCTTGTGGAAGCCCCTGCCGCCCGTGCCCCTCGCCATTTCCCTCACTCTCACGTCTTGTCGTGAAAAGATTAAAAACCCCGGCAACCTTCTAATGCACTTCTGATCTTCTGGGACTCTAATAATCTCCCAGCTCAGCACTTTCCCACAATATCTGACTACAACATGGCCCATTTACCAGCAGAGAGCCAGGGGGGCTGCGCTCCACATGCTTTTGCTATGCAAGCCCAGTGCTCCGAGAGACTGTCGGAGCATTCAGCGCCGCCCGACCTCTAAACAGGCAGAGATTCATTAGTTCGCAGACACAAAGCCAAGTTCACCTTTTCCCTCTGTTTTCCAAACCTGGTGCCAGAGAGACTCAGAGGTCGTGCCCTTGAAGGCTCTATTATGGATTTACTAATCCAACAAGAGGTATTTGTGCCGCCCACTGAATTAGCATAAAAGCTCACCTGCGCTACGACTGTGTGGGTCTGCCTCAGTCATTACTCAAGTGTTTGTGCTGCGAGGGCGAGCGTCGGCGTGCAGGTGAGCGTCTCAGCGGCAGCTTCCCTCGACGCTCAAGTTCTTTAATGACGGGCAGAAGAACGAGCCGGTACCTGAGCATCCGCTGCTGCTCTTGATCCGTCAAGTGCCGTCATCGCTCCGGAGTTTTGAATCAAACACGTGGAACGAGTGAAAGAATAAGAGGGACAAATCATGTGTTCTGTTCCATCCTCTCACTGGTTGCCATGGGGATTGAACATCTTCTCCTGAAATGTTCCTCCCAGAATGACCTTCCTCATCAAGCGAGGCATTAGAATAAATGCGAAGCGTCGCACTTTTATCCTTAGAATAAACTTGCATGTGAAGAATAAAAAGTGTTCATGAAATGACTAAAAATGTACCCCAAACATTCTCTCCCATCTTTATGACACTACATCTGAAGAGTCTCACCGGTTTCTGACATTTAACCTGAACCTGACTTTTTCTCTCTGCCTTTTCCACCACAGCTGCTCACACTGACGTCCTCTAAACCTCTTTTATGATTCTGTTCTTTTGAAGACATCATAAGTTGCTCCTCCACTGCGCTACATTATTCAGAAGCTAGCTGACTTCCATCAACTGTTGTTAACCCTTCCACTCTGTTATTGTCCTCCTCCGAGTCATAGGAAGATATTGTTCAACTGTAAGGGCTGTAGCGAGACTCTAATATTATATGAAATATTCTGCTCACGAAACAAAATACAGGTATACAGGAGTCCCTTGGGTGATCGTGGGAGTTACTCCCACGCTTTAAACTAAAGTTGTGAATTAGTGTCTGTTAAATTATTCACTATTCAAACACATGTTGAGGCCTCATAATCCTCATTTACAAACCTTTCCTAAACTTTCATGAATATTTTTTACATCCTGAAACAGTTTTTACATTCTCAGAGAACGACATAATTTAAACATGAAGTTATTAATAGTTACGACAAGTAGATTGTAAGAGTTTAAATTAAGTAATTTAACAGAGTATTGTTTTGATTGTTTAAGCGCTTTGTGACCCTGGTCTGGAGAAGCTCTATATAAATATAAATGACTTACTTACTTACTCACAGCATTTATTTGAACTTTGCAACATTGCATATGAGGGGCTATTCCTCTCAACAACCCTCTCAGAAACGGTGATCTGAACAGCTATTGTAATGCTTTGCCGCCCAGCAAACCAGTCACAGCTGTCGGTCACTTCTGACATGGCACCATAGACGGAGAATTAGAGTGCGGTTTTGTAGCAACACATCAATCGTCACTAAATAGAAAAGTGTGTAGAAAAGCAACGAGAGAGGTTCACTGTTTTGTTGGCACCATAACAAGGTGTATTAACTGCCTCCCATTAAGTTGAAGTTTATCTACAGTTCATGCAAATCACCTGTTTGTATCAGTGTGAATAAAGACAAGGATATTTGCCTTTCCTGACTGGCTTGTTACCATTTTATTAAAGATGAAGTACTGTGTTAAAAAAAAGAGACAGAGACCTGAAAGGTGATAGGGCGAGCGACCTCTGTCTTGCAATATTTAGCAAAAGATACAATTGCTACTACAGACTATTCTGTAAGATTAGAGTAGATTAGAATCTTGCAGATGTTTCATTAACTTAACCCTTTTGTTATATCAGGGTCAAGGTTAATCGTAGGCCCCCAAAAAACTTTGGGTCACCTTGACCCTTAGACAACACAAGGGTTAAACAAACTAAAATAAATATAATTCATAGATTACACAAATAAAGATGTGAAGAATGTTTTCTTGTCTAGCCTTTTTTTTTTTTCAACATTTCAGCTTTTAGACTCACTTTTTACTATCAGCTAAAGCTAGACGTCCTAAAGAACCCTCTACATTTTCAACAACACCAGTGTCTGAACAAGGTTGATCTGAAGGGGACGTACTGCTGAAACGATATATCAATAAATATGGCAGTATTGGTACGGCACCCTTTAAATTGTGGAAACTACAAAAATACTAAATGCTCTGTGATCAAGTTTTTGGAAGAAGGAAATTTCTATAATCCAATCCATTTTTGGTCCATTAAACCACCAGCATTCAACAGAAAAGAATGGATGAGTTGCTATAATCTTTCAATAACCAGCATGTTGCAGTGCTTGGTGACAAAGTGGAACAGAATCCATAGTTATTGGTATGTAAATATTTCAGCCTTCCAGGACTTTCATGAATAATTTACCACATATCACTGCATCTGGGCTCTATACTATCTCTCGCTCATTCAAAGAGTGACTACCGTCGTCTCCCAAAGGAGAGGGAAGGTGAACAAATGTCTAAGAGCTAACGTGTGTTTTGCCTCCTTCAGTACAGCTCTTACTGAACAAGAGAGTCACCAAAATGTGTTTTCGTGGTGAAACGCAGTTTACAGTATTTCTTTATGTGGTTCTTCTGTGTGGGAGTGACTTTTACTGCAGATATTGAGCAGCTCTGTGGTCTCTCTCTTCAGCTTCCATTAGGCCAGAAGTAGAAAGAAACTCAATTATAGTGGAGGAAAAAATAAAACAAAATAAGATTATTGGTCTAACAGGTTTCTGGCCTGGAGGACTTTGGTTTTAGATTCCTAACACATTCGGTATTTTTTATCATTCTTAAAAAACATTACTATTATGAAATATCGCTCTGTGTCCTATAGGGTGATTTGTAACAATTTTATTAATTTAGTTTCCTGTTCAAGCAGCTCTATGCGATTTCTAGTCAAGTGACGCCAGTGGACTAAAGTGGTAGTGTTTAGCCCGACGAGACCACATTTCCCATGAGCACTTGCTAAATGTCACAAAAGTTGCCATGTCCCGGTTGCAGTTGGACAAATTTTCTGTTTCCAGACTTCCATTGTCTGAATGAAGGATGGATATCGATGCGGTAATGAATCAGATTGTAGTGAATGAAGTATGATATGTGTTATGACGGCTTTGTTAATAACATAACTTTAACTTTGTTTTTGTACCGTCACTACCGAAAATAAAAATAACACAAAACACCTCAATAATTAACTATAAATAAGATATTTTTGGTGCAACAGGTCTTTTAAGAATACAACTTATCTTTCATTATCTATTGAATAAATCATAGAAACAAAAGAATGTGCTGTTGTCAAATGATAAACAAATACATTCTGATGAATCATGTTTAAAGGTATTTCAATCATCAATAATTAAGTATACTTTTACTTTAACAAACACTTGTATATGCATTGTCCAAAAATCTTAATTTTTTTTTTTTATAAATGTGCATTGACACACTTGAGGATTATAGGATAAAAACATTAAATTCCGCAAAAAGGTTTGGCAGTAACGACATTACTAAATAAGCATCTCAGCAAATTTGATCTATTGTTTAAACAGAACCATTAACTCTAATGAGGCTTCTTTGTTGCGATGTTGCTACAAACTGCATGCACATTTTTTTAAACCTGGCCTACACACCGTTTATATGTCCTTATATATGTTTTTTCCACTTCCTAGTTAGTATAAAAGTTTATACGATCTCTAAGTGAGTTTAAAACTCTGCGTAAAAGTTTTCTGCAATAGAAGTTTGTGACAGGTATGCCATAGCATTTCATTGCAACCTACATTTGAAGGTATTTCCTGTAGGTGACGCATTTCACCTGATGATTCTATCTTCTCTGTATGACCTGATATAGTCTGAGGGAAAACTGTCCTGCTGAGATAATATCTGGAAATTAAGCTCAGACTAGGCGGTGATTCACATTGAACATTTGAGGGATGACTCTACATCATTATTGATGAACCCCAGCTTAAAATAGTTTTTATCAGACTGGACGTTACTGTCTGTTAAGTGTCGAAGATTATTAGCCAAAACATTTGTTTGTCACTCTCTGCTCCGATGACTTTTCGGGCTAAAGTCTGAGGATTGGAACAAACATTTTTGTTTTGAATCCCAAATTCCCTGGAGTTTTTAATGTTTGGGATTTGTTATTACTGCTGCAATTTCTTTTCCTCGAGACAAATTTGAACAAGATCAAACAAATCCATGAATTTTACATCACGTTGGATGCATCCCACATGGGGTGAGCTTAGAAAGGAGGGATCAAATGTTTGGAGAGTTGGAATTCATGGACTATATCAGAGACGGTTTAAACTGCAGAGAATACACATCATCTCACAGATGCGAACATCATGCTCCGCTCGAACAGCGTGACCCGCAGATCTACAGTCCATTCACGGAAGATGTACTTTTAAATATTCTGCAACTGCACTTGCAGATGAACTTTCACCTCTGTAAGGAAAAGAAAATCTCAGGAAAAGATGCATTTGGACGAATAAGCCTCAATAATTGTAGTTTCAGCTCATGTTAACATGAAATCTAGCTAATGAAGCAAATACCTTTTTTTCTGTTGCATATTTAAACACATACTTTGTACTGCAATGGCACTTTTGTGCGATTGTCTTTTTTTACATTTTTTATTTACAGCTTTTAGCTAGGAAAACTGCGTTTCTTTGTCAACATTTGTTTGGCTTAACCAGGTTAGTGTGAAACTGACATGAAAACATGTTCTATACCATTTCAGACCCTCCAATTTATCTTTATTCAATATACATTCAACATTTGTTAAGAGTCTTTGATAAATAAAGAAAAAAACAGGCCTTGGGATTTTATATTTGTTAGTAAACCTTTTTTTGCAAGTTCCTTTCTTAGCATCACAAAAATTGCATAGAAAATGAGGATCAAGTAAAATATTTCTCCTCAATTTTTAAATGTTTGTTAAGAATAAATAGAAATAAATGCTTTTGATCCCGTCAGTGTATCCGTTTTGTGATGTTTAGTTTTTGGTCTCTGGTTAGCGTGCCGTGGAGGCTCCCTAGGCAGAATTAGTTGGGAGGAGACCACTTGACAGATCCGAGACCAGATGGAGAGATTAGAAATGGAGTTTGGTTTGGGAACATTTGAGACAGTGCCAGATGGAGGACTAGGACTCCCTAAAGAAGGTCTGACGTGACTGATGTGGATAACAATAACTATAGATAATCTTGTTTTATTTAACAGCTCTGTTGCTAGCAGCTAAACCCTTCAATCCACTGCGTGCATATTCCTCACATATCCGTCAGCCGAGTCGATACGTTTCTATTAAAAACACTGAGTGTGTTTTCAACAGATGTGTGTGTCCTTTGTCGTAGGTCAGGAACAGGTCCGTCGCTCTTGGAAGCTTCACGCAGAGTTTCTATTTTTGACAGACGACGAACCCAGAACACAGTCTCGCATCAGAAGAAAGAGAGCAATTGTCCTCTTAGGGACAGGGACTGAAATACGCAGGACAATTTAGTGAATTACAACATTACGAGGTTGCAAAAGGAAGACGAACCATAATATTATTGACACGGCTAAGTAAGATGGAAACTACTTCTATTTTGTTTTACATATTTTTAAAATGTGTAACATTCCATTCATTCATTCAAATGTGTTACATTACATTCATTAACAAGAACAATAGTTAACTTAAAGATCAACTAATGTGTAGATTGAAGTGTGTCTTAAATAGATCTTGGATCTCTATCGTACTCATCAGTATGTTTGTACAAAACTATCTTTATATAGTAATAAACTTCAAAACATTGTTATAATGAGGAAGACTTCAACATTTGAAACATGTGAGTAAGTCAGTAGAGTTGGGTTTTTACGTTAGTAACAAACACTGATGACCTTTTTTTTGTACTTTTCTTAAAACGTAAATGCATGAGTCGGCGAGATCTTGTGTCGTTTAAAAAAATGTGTAAGAAATATAAATATAATGTTTTTTCTCAGAGATTCATCTTAATAATTTGATTTAAAAAAAAAGTTTTCACACAATATTGATGTTTTACGTCTTGTGACGTGTGTGTATTTCAAAGTCTAAATCTTCTTTTCAAGCGTATTCCGTCTTTGTCCATTAGCTTCATATACGGCAAAGCTCAATATATTTGCATAATACAATACTTTAAATCAAGTGTTTCTTTCAACAAACGACCCCAGATTTCTCGTGTGTATCCATGAACTAATTCTCTACGCAGGCTTAGACAAAACGTTGTGTATTTCTGTCTGAATCTTTGAATCTGTGCGATCTTGCCCCAGAACTTTGAAGTCATGTTAAATTGACTTTGAACACCAGGAGAAGTCAAGCAGATAAATGATTGAGCGTTCCTCAAATGAGGGTGTTTGACACTGTCCTGATGGGATGTAAAAATATTCATCTTAAACAACCTAATTATAAAGTTGCACATAAAGAAGTTTAAAAGTCTCGGCTGTGGACAGGAGCTGGCCGACTGTGTTGCTGTGACTCTTGTCATTCTCTCTCGGTTCGTGCTTCAAAAGCTCGCAGAAATGAGACTCTATTTTATTTCTGGGTTTTCCTCTTAATGAGCATGTTGGCTTCATCTGAAGAGAGCGTCCTCTATACTGAGGGGAAAAAAGCCCAAACGGTGTTCCACCTACTTGTGAATATATTATAATGACTTAAAAAAAACCTGCACCTTCAAAAAGAGGGCCCTGAAGTGGGTTAAAGGAAATTTAAAAAAAAGAAGGATTTTTCTCAATTCAACATTCAGTCAGGATGGAAGGGAAGCATCACTGAGCGTTCCTCGCTGCATCTCTCTCCGACTGGTAACCTCCGGGGAGATGGAAGATTTACTTGTTGATAGGACGTGTGTGTAGGCGTGATGTGAAACTGGAACAAGCAGCCATGAAAAGAATCCACAACTCTAATTAAAGTTAGCATCTGTTGTTTGACAAGAATTGCATAGTTCCTCTTTGACCCGGTCCACTTTCGAACACTCTCCTAGAGTTACTGTCGTCCAGTATGTACTGGGCTGGGGTTTGCTGTAAAAAAAAGTGTTGCCATTATTGAGTTCTGATACACTTTATTTAAATGCTGTCAAGGGTCAGTTTTTGAGGGGGAATCTGGGAGGAAATTTGCATCCACCAGAGCCTCCGTTTGTCTCGTCTTGTCCGGGGTTCAGCAGAGGCAGCAGCTTCAACAGGAAGGCCCAGACTTCCTCTCCCCAGCTTCATAATCCAGCTCTTCCCAGAGGACCTGAAGAAAATCCCAGGCCAGCCGAGAGACAATGTCTCTCCAGTGTTTCCTGGTTCTTCCATGCGTCCTTCTGCTGGTGGGCCATGCCCTCAACCCTAGACTGGCAAGGTGTCCAGAAGACATCCTATTCAGATGTCCAAGGCACCTCAACTTGTTGTTTGTCAACATGGAGGAACAGCTCCGCTACTCCCAGCATCTCCCGGATGAACATGCTGTCATCCTATTTCTAAGAGAGAGGCCAGCCAACAATTTCAGAAAACTGATTTTGGCTGCTTGTACCAACAACCTTGCTCTTTAACTATGAACGCCGCCTCAATCGAAAAGTCCATATAACTTTTGCGGACCGTGCAGAACATACGGACCATATCATGGTATCTGATACCCCATACTCCGAAAGCACACCCCATAGGATTACCCAAGAGACCTGGTTGATTTCTTTCTTCAAATTCAGTAGACAGGTTTTGCAAACTCCTATGCACCCTCAAGGCTTTTTTGGAGGGTGGACGGAACACAATTGTCTCTCCAAAATATTCCTTGAGAAACTCCTGACGACTTCAATATCCTTCTGACAGATAACTTCCAGATGATTACAGCTCCTACCTTGCCAGAGGGCTGACGTATACTGGGTTCCACTTTTCTTCGCCCCCCCCCCCCAGAAATGTTTGTCTTGGGTGACCCATGAAGCCCCTGACAACGTAGCTCCTAGGATCACTGGGACACACAAACCTGTCCACCAGAGTAAGGTGGTAACTCAAGTCTGTTGCTGGTTTATTGCACAACTTAGGAGAGCATTCGAGATTAAACCAATATCATGTGAATTTATATTCAATGATCTCTGGATCTTACCTGTGCTTTGCCCATTCAAAACCTCCTTCTGTCAAGTGCTGTGCGGTCTGGGATGAGGGTCAGCTCCTCTTGGATTGTTGGTTACTAACAAGAAAAGTGTGAAAAAAAGACTTTTGACAAGGAATGATCTCCTACTTAAAGTTCAGGCGGTCAAACATCTTGGCATCATGTTTGCTGCTGAGAGAAGGATGGAGCTTAACAGAAGAAAACACTGTTAATACAGAGAAAGAAAATATATGAAATGATAAATTGACTCATCTCTTGTTGTTAACATGTGTGTGTTGTTATGCCAGGGCTTAGTGCTAGTATTGCTAGCACGGTCCAGAATGAGAACTTCTGATAGTTACATGGCCTTCACAGTACGATAAGATTAGACAAGAAAGCTGGTTGGACAGTGTTGGTTCCCATTTCTTTTGCCAGAGAATTGCCCTAAACCATGCCCAGATCAGGTGTCATTGATGGTTCAGGAAATGTTTAAGGTCTCATGAAATTGGCTCAGAACCCCACGTCACCAATCAATAGGCATAAAAAAACAAAATGATAAGTCATTGTGAATATGTAAAATAGTCCAAATCTATCATTTCATGTTGCTAAAACCATTCAGACTTCAACAATCATGTAGCACCTTTTTAATTTAACTACACAAAAACTCTACAACTGTAACTTATCTTGGGAAAAGACAAGTTACAAACACTCCATGCAACAGCCAAAAACCCAATAAAGTTAAGGAACTGTATAAAACTCTAGTATAAAAGGGTCAAACACAAATAGCTTATTAAATGTCAACGTGTTAATAAGTTATCTCCATAAAACTGCAATTACGAACTCAAACTGTTTTCAAACTTCGTCACAACACTTCCTAATATGAACCTTTGTGTCAGTGAAATGAGGATATGTAGGGCATGTTTGGAAGAGCTGGCAACACACACACACACTCGCACACACTTCTCATTAAAGATTCACTTTCTGGTGCTTGGATTTGAGCGATTTATCTGTAATCACAGCCGCTGCTAATGAGCAACTGATTCTCTTGTTGCCGTGTCTGTTCGTATGCACACATGTGATGATACTGCTCAACTATAAGCTGCTGTTCAGGGAGAAGACGAATGAAATACACACTAGACGGTCAATATGTGGAGAACGTATGGCTGCGGCAGATATGGTTCTGATCTATAATGTCAACTGTGGCAGGATATGCTAGTTTCAATTTCGCTAAATACAAATTCGAGATCAGCTTGATGACTTTGGGCACCAGAGCCGGGCATCAATAATGTATGAAGCGAGAGCCAAATGTGGTCGTTCCATGTGTGTTCAGCGTGAGAGTGCAGGACGGGTCACGACTGCCGGTGTCGACTACACAAGGTCAAGCGGCGGAAACAACATCAGAACATGTTTGATGTTTCCTCCTTCTATCTTCACCGCCATGAATAAAAAAACACACCGAGAAGGGCCACACAGTCCACGACTTTCATATACACCTGCGACTCCGCACACTTCCTGCTTTGAATGCGTTTAATGTACCTGCAAACACCTTCATTTTTTCCTCCAAGACAAGAGTGTGACACATCGACTCACCCCTGTCATGAGCCTGCATTCATAATGAAAACCTGTGCTGGCAAGAGATTTAAATGTATTATATTCATCTTACCTTAATTCCCCTATTCTCACAAATGAAATTGCTTGTTTAAGAAAAAAAAAAGATTCAGTTCATTTAGTCATTTATTGTTTTCAGTTCAAGTCGTTGACATTCTGCTGTACTTGAGACTAAAGTGCTGCTGAAACCTTTAGTTTCCACCAGCAGGATCAGTGGAAATACTGAACTGACACATCAGAGAAGTGAAAAGTTACGAGGCGCTCACAGGAAAAAAAGTTTTGGGACCCCTGGTCTAAATGATGAGAACCCCCCCCCCAAAAACAAGTATTATATCCTTCACCAGACCAATACATGTCCACTTCAGGGTGTGACGGGTCAGAAGACCAACTAAGAAAACTGTTTATACATAAAGGCAACTTGTAAAGAGTTAGAAAAAATGGTGTCTAGTAGCTCTCGAACTAAACTTTCTACAGGAAACACATTCAAAGTGCAATTGTTTAAAGTGTGTAAAATCCGGAAAGGTACACACAGAAACAGGAGACGACCGGGACAGCTACAATCCAGGTACAAGGTGTGATATTGAGCTGAGTTCACTGAGAGAGCTTATCTGGTGTGTCCTGGTGTTACAGTGGCGTTGGAATAGCAGCCCATTTCACGCTTCTTCAATCGAGACATCACTAGGTCTTTTCTGTGGATAAGACGCAGCACTACTGAGTTAGACTAGTTACACTTGAGTTCATATGAAAGTATTTGGTTGAGTCTCGTGTTCATTCTTGCATGTCTCTGAGAGCCCTGAGAATGAGTGAATGAAACTGACCTTTTTGTGCCCATTAAACTTTACATGATACCAGTAATTCTTTCACACATTCACTTAAAACTTAAAACATTTATTGGCTGATTTTGTTGGAAATGCACAACTTCACTTTTCCATCTCTGTTCCAAAGAAATATAACAAAACAAAATGTGATTTAAAAAAATAAAAAAATAAAAAAATTTCAACATTTATTTTATTAACACACTTCTATACCTTTTAGCAATGAAAATATAATTATTAGCAACAAGCTTATCTGACGACGTTTTTAGTAGTGTTACAGGATTTCCTCACACACGTACACAATAATTCTTGTTGACACTGAGCAGGCTGAAGGTTCTTTATATCTGCATCTTTGATAGAAATCTGAATTGTTTTGTGGATGTTTGTGTTAGTTTACTAAGAATTTAGGCAAATTATAGTCTTATTTTATGTGTTTTTTGTTTTATATCTTTTTGTTATGATTTTTTATAAATGTATAATCTAAAATATATAAGCTTTATAAATGATCATATTTGTTTGTACAGTCTTTATTTCTTTACTTGTCAAGGGAAATTTTGGATTTCAAAAATATAAAATGAAAGCAGAGGTTTTAAAGGGGCTGACCCGATGATGTCAGTTCTTGGTGCAAATAAAATTGTTGATAGATGTAAATTTGACCTCAAGACATAAATCATGACCTGCCAGTCTAGATTTGGAGTCCAAAGCTTGAGATTGGCACACAAGACCTGAGAGTTTCTGGGTATTATTTATTTTTCTTTGGGTCCATTGTGTTTTAAAAAAAGAGTTGAACACTGGTGTCACACATGACCCCACATCCTAATGTTTGAGAACTTCAGAAATTGAATTGAGTTGAATTGTTATTTTGCGTCTGGTAGTCTGTCAGACTTCAAATAGGAAGTTTGTTTCAAGTCGAGCTGCAGTCAAGTCTGACAAACTCAAACATCCTCTCAAAACAATCCAACGTGGAGGAAATGTATTGAAGCGATGCGAGAGTGAGATGAACCTACAAGAGGAAGATAAAGGACTCAGTCTTGTGAGGGATCCCGGAAAGAAAGTTTTTGAAAGTTCACCTGTCCTCGACTCAAGGTCAGGTGGATTCTGTGTTTCTTCTGTGATTGAATTACGTATGCATGTGTGTGTTTGTGACTGACCTCATCGCTCTGTGTCATTTTCATTTATTTCACCAGTAGACGAGAACAAACATCCTCTGCATGTGTGAGCATAAGTTAGTATGAAAACAGGCTGAGGCACGTCTCACACACCAGGTTAAATATCGCCACCGTCAGACTATTTTCGGTTCATTAACAACACAGACGTGCATCTAAATAACAGCGTTGGATAATTCAGGTTTTTGCAAAAGAAGGCAAGTAGGGCCACGATAGCAAAATGTAAATCCTCCAAACAAATTCCAGTTTATTTTTTTATTTTAAGTACTTTAATAAATAACAAAACCAACATACAAATAGTTGTGATGGTGACATTTCTTTCCTTATAGATGCACAAATCAAAATCTATGATGCATTCAGACATTATTGAGACGCCTTTAAGTATAATTACAAACTGAACCTTTCTATAAATGTCTTCTATAAATGTGCAAATAAAAACAAAACAAAAAACAAACTATCATACATTTAAATCGTTGAGGATAAAAAAAGTTTTGTGTCTTAAATGTGTTGATAAAACGTGTTTTCATTGTTAGTTGAACGCGACATAAGTTATTGTGAACTGAAAGTCACTCGCCTTGAACTCTTTCAACAAGTCAGCAGGTCTTTCAAGTCTTTCCTCCTTTAGTTGTCAAACTTCTGAGACGACAGAAGCGCTCACGTATATATTGCTCTGTAGGTTTCACCAAAAACTCATTTTGGTATAAGTGCGGTACCAAAGAAAGCTGGTATCATTGTATTTTTAGCAGGTAGGTACCGAATTGGTACCGAAGTATCTGTTCTTGTGACAACTCTACAGGCAAACGTCCTGCCTTCCTTTATAAGAAGAATCGTGAACGATTTACTTTGATCCAGGTCGATACTTTAACTCTATTAACGTTCTTGTTTTTATTTCATCCTTCTTTCTTTAGAGTTGTAATCTCTCGTTAAGACACAATATTTCGTCATAATTCCTAATACATTCAGTATGATTTAGGGTTGCACTTCATTTGACTCTTAAACTCAAGCTTCTCCTCCTAATAGCAGCAGCTCCACATGCATGTTGAGTCAGACCATCTCAGTTTGGTTCGGCTCCAGGCTATTGATGCCATTGCTGATGCCGCTGCACCACGCAAATACAAATGAGTTCGCTCGCCCCGTGTAGTGGAGTCTGAGAAGGAAGAAAAAGGTTGAGGAAACAGCATCTACATCTTAAACAGCTGCACACATGCTTTGCAGCCACTAATGGTTGAACTCGTTCATTCTTCGACTCGTGTTGAAACCCCATGTTTCAGAAAGACTCCTGCTCTGTGTCGCCAGCTTGTGTCAGCTGGTCATGAGCCGTTGTCTTCTATACCAGTGAGACAGGGTGGCAAAAGTGTTCTGTTTGTTAAAGGTAATGTGTTGATTTAAGTGACTCTTAAATAGATGTAGGACCTCTATTGTATCATCAGTATGTGTCTGTTTGTACAAAACTCTTTTTTCATTGAAATATTTACATAAAAAAAATTGCTTAAGCCCCGCCCACTGAAAACACTGTTCAGTGGATGATGAATTATGTTTTACCATAACCACGCACACTCTGCTGTGATTGTTCAAACATTGAGGTTTGTCACCACGCGTCATTAACCCAGGAAGTCTCCACCTCCAAATAAAACGTACTTACCGACTTACTTACTTGTATAAACAAAGCTTGTGATTACAGCTGGCTGGAGGAGAAGTGAAGCCATTATTACTTCAAAAGGAACTCTGCTCTCGTAACCTCTTGTTTGCTGAGATTTCAGACGGGGGAGAACTTTATAAAGTAAAAAGTTCAAAACATGGTCATGATGAGAGACGAACTGCATCTTGGAGAGAAAGACTTCAACATTTGAAACTTGTGAGTGAGTCAGGGAGTTTAGTTTTCACATTGGTTGTCCTTTAAGAACCAGTTTAAAAAAAAAAAACAATATTAACTGCAAAGGCCCAAAAAGCTACATCACCTTCACCAAAAGGCTTTCTTGTGAGTCAGAGTCCTTTAGAGTAACAAGGTCTAATAATTATGCTTTCATTTTTGCTGCAACCTTTGCTGTGCACAGTTTCTGGCAGTACATTGTCATAGCTACTGATGTACGAACCTGAAGGTTTGAAATGTTTGGCTAACAAAGATATTTAAATTATTATGAAGAAAACAATGGAACATATCCGCTCGTATTTGTTTGTTACCATTCTATTTGTCCAGGCTTACGGTTCTGCTCCAGGCAGAAGACAAAGGCTCAGAAGGTTTACTGGCTGACAGTCTTAGACTGAGACCCTTCGTCTAAAATTGACTCAGTTATTAAGGATTTACTTTCATCTCTGACTTTACATTTGGCTTAAAATGGATAATTAAATAGTAAGATAACCTTTCAAATTATTTTCTGAAATCTGAAGGCAAATGTCAGCTCAGTGGACAGTGATGTGTCTTCGGTTGAGTGTGTCCCTGAAGCCATATGTCAGTCATCAACTATTTAAAATTTTAAGTAATCAGATTTAACATATGTTTAGGTATTTAAAGAGAAACTATATAAACATGAGACATTTTACTAATAAATAACCATTTGGTTTTATTTTTTTCATTTTATTTGACTTCTCAGATAAAATAAACAGTTATTTACTTAAAAAGTCATGAATATAGACTAGTATCTTGAACTACATTTAACTTGAACATGGTGTATTTTTGTGTTGCACCATTAAAATATCTTCATTCCAGGTGTGAAGAGTATTTTGAGCTGTGCAGTAAGAAGTGCTATCAGGAAATCTTTACTTTTAATGAGCTGTTGGGCAAGTGTTGTCTTGTTTTTCCTTTTCACATTAGAGAATACATTACCATTGAGAGTGAAGTCATCGTAATGCGCTCGTCTATCTCAACAATATTAAACTGATAACTAGTCAGTGGTTAGAATTGAATGAACATTTATTTTTTTCTTACCCAGAGTATTTGCTTCACCCATGTTTGAGGACTCTGCATTTGCCTTTCAAATACCATGGTGCTTTAAAAAAGTTTAACTTCAACCCATTAGCCACATTGATAGATAGGAAGTTCTTGTTTTTATATATATATAAAAAAACACATTTTATGTACAAGACAAATTGTATAACATCTATTAGGTCCTCATCTAAGATCCTGAGAGAAATACAGACAAATAAACACCAGACAAATGCTGCTAGCGTACTTAAGAGTACTGGACTTCTGGATGAAGTGCGGCGGTTTAGACACCTTTGTTAAAAAAGATCCTCTCTTGTACTCGTTGGTGGTGAAAGGTCAAGCTAATGTTTCCGCTGTAATGGTGGTAGAATCACAAATCCGTGTTGGACGTGAAAGAGAATTAATGGTTAGGTTTTATGAGCCCATTACATCTGGTGCTGCCTCTGTTACTGTCTCTGTGATAATCTCCTCGTGTTACTGGGAAACTGATCTGAAAGCTGCTCTGTTCTCCTCGTGTTCTCCGCTGAAATAAAAGCGTTAATATTCCGACTTTATCTGTGATAAAATATATGGCCGATCCAGTCAGACGTGTATAAATCACTCTTTTTTTAAAATGTGGTGTCCTGAGAAGTGTTTCTGTCGATTTGGAGCGAGCTCATGATTCATCTGAGCTAATCTCATCATCCTATTGAGATCCTGGCTGTGTGAGAACAGACGGCATTATTCTACTGAAAAGCTCCAGTCAAATTACCGCCTGAAGGAAGGAACTCTTTTGTCGGAACCACGGAAACCAGATAGTTTTACAGTGAGCTGTGGATTTTTCTCCAAACTTTAACTTCGAAATGTAGCTTTTTGTGTCAGTTTGCATTATTGTAAGAAGCATTTGTGTTTAAATCAATGGCTAAACGGCACGTGAACTCTGTAGTCATTGCTAATGGTACACATTGATATATATATTTATTTAGTACTTGGGTGAATTAGGCCAGTCTGTCAAACTGAGCCTGAGAAACCCTGGCGTTGTATTTGACAAAGACATGTTTCCTTCAACTGAGAAAAATCTCTAAATTTAGGAAAATGTTGTCACAACACGATCTGGATCTTATAATCCATGTGTTTGTGTCTTCTTGTCTGGACTATTGTAACAGTTTATTTTGGCGTCTAAACCAGAAGGTCCTGTCTCGCTTGCAGTTAATACAAAGCTCAGCGAGAATTCAGCCCCGCTCTAGTAGAAGAACTCACATTTCCCCGATCCGTCAACTCTTCAGTGGCTGCCAGTTTCTTTCAGTATCCATTTAAAAAGTATGGTTTCGGATCTATTCATGGTCAGACTCCTCCTTACATCACTGATCTGATCCAGCCTTACACCCTGGGATTTTCTGGGACTCCTGTGTTTGTCTCTTTTTTTGCCTTAAATATATAAATACATATTTATATTTTAACTGTGTAGTGTTTTGATTTTTTAAGGACTTTGTGACCCTGGTCTGAGAAAGGCACTTTACAAATATAAATAACTTACATACTCACATATTTATTTCAATAGAGGACTGGTTCTTCTTGCTTCAAGTTGCCATTTATCATATATTATTCTGTTTAATTTGGCGATATAAATATTTCTCAGTGTTTATTGCCCCCTTAGTGACGTCATTCAGGCGTCAGATTTGCTCGGACATTTTAGTAAAAATAATTTTGAAGCTAACAGAGAGAGAAATTAATTTTTCTGTTGCAGAGATCCAAACAGTTTTGGATATAGTGGAAGTGATTTGATTTTCTTCTGTTGGAAGTGTAGTTGTGACAGGGACAGGCAAAGCACAGGTCTGTAGGGAGGTGTACATCTTGCCTCCGAAACAAATCCCAGGTGAAATGTAAACTGTTTGACACTAAATAAATGCTTAAGGGCACAAAAAAGAAACATATCAGCTACAGGAAGGCAGGAGCTCGAAATTGAGAAACCCAGATGTGGAAACAGTTCAGAGATCCAGGTAGTTTCAAAAAACCGTTTAATCTCAGTTCATAAAAAACAAAACAAAAACAGAACGTTATCACAAAATACAACTTCAAAACGTGGCCAGGGACGTGTCTCAAAAAACAAAAGGTATTCACACTGGAAAAATGGAAAGCAAGAACTCAGACCCGGAGGCAGGGCCGCGGCTGGCCGACAACTGAAAGAAGATCAAAAACTCAAGTTGAAAACTAAGGATGATGATGACGTCAGAGTAAAACAGTGCAACAATATCAGTAAAGCGATGCAGGAAACCTAGTTTGCGAGACCAAATAATGCCTCCGTGGCGAGACGTTCCTTAAGAATGGGAAGAACCTGCCAATTTATCAGCCGAAACCACGCACACCTGCCTGCGTCTGTCACGTAAAATAAAAACAAAAAACAAGGGCTTCAAATGTTCAACATGACACCGGAAAAAAAAGTCCAAAATATCACCTGCTGACGAGTCTATTGCTTACATTATTGAGGAGACATATATATATTTGTATTTATCATCATAATTTGTATAAGTATTCATTATGTAAAATGATTGTCGATTTATGTAGATAATTCAGTGTCACTGTTGTCCACTGTTGTCCAGCGGGGATGTTAAAATAAAATGGAAAGATCTTCCTGAATATTATATATTTTGAATAACTGCTCATCCAATGTTTCTGATATTGTCACACTGAATTCCATCCCAGGGTTATGAATATTTACCAATACGCCCTCCAAAGCCCCCCCTGTCAACACCATTTCCTGTCAGAATGGACTGTGAGCTCATCCCTCAGTGTTTTAGTGGCCTCGCTGTCATCGACACGCACTTCCAGGTAGTGTGTCCTCATATTGATGAGCTCAGGAAGACGCTGAGGTAATAATGTGGCGTGAGTGGAGCTTCATCATGGACGACTAAGACCCTTCTGCCGCTCTCTCTTGATGAGTTGAGCCAGCCTCATGAAAACTCTGGTGCAAAGAACACACACACACACACACACACACACACACACACACACACACACACACACACACACACACACACACACACACACACACACACACCCCAACACTGAACGTCGTTGCTCGACTGCCGTTAAAACTAAATCACTGTTCCGTGCAGTTTGCTAACTCTATTCCAAAAGCAGCAGGTTTGTTGACGTTTATCAAAAGGTGTTTGGACTGGTGCTGGATACTTCAACGTAAAATAGAATTTTCATAAATAAGAGGCTCAAATTGACTCAGTTAAACACGATTGAATGAGAAAACTGCTCTTTTATAAACTACAATAGCAGAAGGAAATCATTTATAAAAAAAAAGCAAACAATCAAATTAATTTGACAACTTCTGTGATTGAAGAAAAGTACCTTTTCCAACAACACTCTTAACCATTAGACCAGCAGGATCCTTTCACCACAGCTACGTAGAAGTAGTTTGGATTGTTGGCTTTTTTTTGTTGCTAAAAAATATGTTTACACTCCATACAAGTAAATCTGTAAAAACCTTCCTGTATCCAAGAGGGGGCGATCTAGATCTCCACCAATATCTAATGTCAAATAATTCAGTTGACCAGGGTTAACCTAAGGGTAACCTTAGGTTAATGTTCATTGAATCTTTATTTATAATTAAATTGTGACCATAGCTGGGGTTTTTTTTTATAAACAAGGGGATCCTACAATGTTGTTCACATGTAAAAAAGGACATGACAAAGCCTATCAGCGACGGCGGAAACATAACCTCGGCTCACTTGATTATCATGTACATCACAGGAAACCAGGGGCTTCATGTTCTAAGAGGTTCAGAGATCTTCTACTAAATATGTCCGGAAACTGAAATCCAGACGATGGTGCAGCACTAATATATTCGTATGTATGAATCCGTGCGCGACACGAATTTAGGCACTTTTCCTTCTTACATTTCAATCAACGTACAATTAATCGCAGACTTGTTCGTCCCTTTCCATGCCCTCTTTTACATATGCAAATCATATTAAAATGAGCCAGAGTCCATGATTTTTCTCTCCGCGATCAGAAAAAACTAATGAAAACATGAATGTAAACTGGTTTATATTCGTTCATTTATACATTTCTGACATAGATCACATACTTACATTTAAATAGTGCAGACGAGTTCCGTTGTGAATGTTTATATTTTATATACACAGTTATTACCGCGAATAATTTATGTACAGACGATCAGGGGCTTATTTGAAACGTCTCAAAATGAGTTTAACAAGAACAAAACTGTAAATCAGTAACTTAAAGCGTTGAGTATTGATGATGAAGATGAAGATGATCTGATCGTCTGAGCTTCATGTAAATGTCTGACGCAACTGCAACAAACACGCAAGTTCTTAATACATTTATAAAATAAAAAACGTTTTGTGTACAAATGAACAAATCATGTGACAGTGTATTTATATAAGTGTGTTTTTCAAAGAGATCCGATCACGTTCCGATGAGCTTGTTTTTATAATATAACAAATAAAATGATTCATGTCTGATGCTTCAAGTCAACAAAAGTCATGAAAGTTTTTGTGAAACAACTTTTAATCAAAGTGAAAAAAAGCTGCAGAATGAAAGGAGCTTTTCATGACTTTTGTTGACTTCAAGCATCAGGCGCATCATTTTCTTTGTTATATTATAAAAACAAGCTCATAATTCCTTAATTTTTTAATAAAATAGCATAGTGTAAAATAGCATATTCAAATATTCATTATAAAATGATAGATGTTTTCTTAATAAATACAGATCATCAATTTGGTGAATGAGAACATATTAACTTGTGTAACTACAACTATTGTGTGTTAATTTATGATCAATATTGATCGTTAATGTTAACTCTGATGTGAACATCTCAACGTGACTAGTGAGGCTGACATGCATCTGAGCAGCTGATCGTACGCGACCTAAAGACCTTGCAGGAATTATGAACTTTGTACTGCTCTTTTCAGTATTGATATATATGGACTTTGACGTAAAAGGTGTCTAAGCACATTTTGTGTGCGTAAAACCCCTTAGTACATGAGGCCCCAGCTGTTTAAATAAGGATGGACCAATGTAAATGGTTTCAAATCCGATGTTTTTTTTGTGTACTTGCAGAAAAATGGATCATTGGTTATTCATTATCAGGAAATTCAATAAATGGCTGAGAAGAGCGTGTTCCTCGATGTGCCTTCGCTCCATTTCAGAGAGAGGCCACATTGATCGTTTCATTCCAGACAAACATAAACAACTTTATAAATGTATGATGACCTCACATCACCCCTGAATATTCAACTCTGGAAACATGAGCAATCGCAGAGTCTAAAAATTCTATTAAGGTTGTCTCTTTTTATCTCTCCAGGGCCACAGAGAGGAAGGACGGTGGTGGCTCGCTGGCTCTCTGAAGGACGAGCGAAGAGGGAGGCCGGCACCAGGAAACAGGTCAAGCAACACATCAAACCTTTGTTTTGAGCCTTAAGTCATCTCCTTTTACAGCCCGGTTATTGCCACGGAGAAATATTGGGCCAGTAAACATGACTTTTCTGTTAACAAAAGCTGAAGTTTGCTCTCAGCCGTGTATATTACATCTAACATCGCAGTCTCGCCCTCAAGACGTGCACTTGGTATTAGTTTGTGACTACGTCTCGTGTGAAGCAGTCTGTGTTATTAGGATCTGGTGTCGAGGATGAGTGTTTTTTCACCGCATGTGTCCTGAAGGAGTGTTCTTAATATAATATTGGAGGTTCCATGAAAGTATTTTAACGTTGAATATCCTGACCATTTAAAAGCATTTTGAGCTGGTTTTAGCTGGTTAAGTTTTAATAATTAGAAATGCTCCTGTTCCTGTTAACATGGACTCAGTGGTTTGTCCTGATATTGTTGGTTAAAAAGCTGGCTCGGTGCTATACAGGTTCCCATGCTTGGCTTAACTGTCATGTTGGCAGAGCCATTGTTGTTGCTGAAGGCAGAGGAAAACATCAGCCCGGTGTCCTCGTGCGAGCCAGGTGCAGCAGACACGTTTTACATTTACTGCTAGCATCAACAGAGACGGCATGAGATGGAACAATAGTGAGATAAAAAACATCTCATATTTTAGATCTATAAATTCATTATTTTAATCATGAATAAAACAATGAAACCTTTCTACTCTGTCATCTCAGCGTTGTATAAGGACCCTGTGAGGGCTCCATAAATGGAAGGGCCTCAGGACGCCCTTTGGCCACACTTTGAGTTTGTTCGCATTCAAGCAGTTTTTCTTTGTTAAATAATTTATTAACATTTATAGAAAAGCTTGTCACCACCGACAGGACACATATATAATTAAATGAATTACGTATATCCTGTCTAGAAAATCCCCTCAAAAAATCTAGATTTTTGTGCTTTTATGACATTTACTGTTACCATGACAAAAAAAGTTAGAAAAAAGTTTTCCAACTATCATTTAACAAGCTAGATAAAGTCAAAAACATGTTACAAACGCCTCTGCACAGCAGTACCTGTGTGTCCTCTCATGGTTTGATCCTCCACATCACCTGTTCTTCTGTCTTAACTCGAGCGACAACACAGCGACCAGTATTTGTATTGATGAAAAACAAACCTCTGTATGTAGAAGTATCTGAAGTAAATCAAGATACTTACACATTTCTTTACCTTTACCGATCAATACCATCATCGTCATACAATAACTCCTGAACCCTCTGAACGATTTGAAAAACTCTGTTTTTTGACAGTTGTAGTAATGAGTTTACTGCGAGGAAAGTTAGGAGTCATTGAGTGTTCACTGAGGTCGTACGAAGGAGTCAGAAAACGATTTAATTTTAGTTGGACGGATACCTGGGTAGAGTCACGTCAAATATTTGAGTGAGAGTGTCACTCAAAAGCATGCTGCTCTCAGTGAGAAAGAAACCGCCAACCAGCCGCTCAGTCAAACATCAGAGACTAAAATGTGACATTACACTTGTCTTATAGCAGAAATGAACAATTACAGACCAGGAGTAAATGTTTATTTTAAACATAAACGCTTTAAATTCATCATCCTACTTTCCTTACTCGTGTCATTGTAAAGTTCCTATCATCTTGTATAGTATAGTACATTCATTTTTAATCAGATTTTAATAAAGACCAATAACTTATTTTAAAGAAAAGGACTAGCTCGTACATTTAAAAAGAAAAAGTAAACAGTTTGAGAGCATAAAAGCAGACGATGTGTGTAGAACTGGGCTTCGAACTTCAGTTCTTTTATGGCACCGACTGAAATGCTTCGGTACTTTCAAAACATGCAATGCTTTTCGGTAGCCACTCGTGATCAAAAGTTGATCATGTCCATTTGTGAAACAAATACAAATACTAATACAAAATGCTAAGGAACAAAGGCAGTGGACATTGATTGACATCGATTTGGCACAATATTACATTTGGAAGGGAACAAAGTAGTATCAGGAACTGGCTTCAAAGTGAAGGTACCGTCATAGTACCGAAATTGAAAGTTTTCGATCGATACCCAGCCCTACACCTGTGCATTCTTTCAGTAGTACAGGGGTTCTCTTAACAAGACGACCCACATCAACCCACATGGTCGTGAGACAGGAAGTACGAGGGAACAATGGAAGTTAAATTAGTGCCTGCGATCCTGAACTAAATTCTCTACTACACGTGTTTTAAGAGTCAACAACGTTTTATCCACACCCTTTATTCAAAGAAGACTTAACAAATGGAAGTTTGAAAGAACCTGGGATAGAATTATGCTTTCACGCTTCCTTGCATCATCTTTACGCCACATTCCCAAAACATCCGTTCGCGCCCCTGAGAGACTCGACTGGCAACATGTCTTGAGAACACAAGTACCTCACTCCTCCTGGCTGGGAGACTCGCTGTTGTACATGTTTTATATATCAACATCTGACAGTTTATGTAATTGTAGAGCACTTAAAGCTCTCCGAAGGTCCTTTCTATTCAACTCGAATGACTCTAAAGGTACAAAGCGTTAGTGCTACGAACATCGAGTCACTATCCATATCGATGTCGCATTAGTAGTTTTGTTTTCTTCTGTTTGAAGCAACAACTACATGTAAGATATATATATTTTTTCAATTCTGGATGGAGTTTGGACGGAATTATCAGGTGTAAGCTCGTCCAGACTTAACAAGCCGCTGACAGTAAGAGGCTGCGATCCTCCTGAAAGCAGACACGGTGTAATTGAAGCTGATTGCCGGAAGGTGCCTGAACGCCTCGTGTGCATCTTAATGTGGACAATAACGGCAAAGTGGAGCCCCGCTGAGAAACATAACTGCATTGAGTGATTCACGGCGACGCTGACTTCTTAATGCCACAGCTGAGTGATAACCCAGCGTGCTGAAGGCAGGAATCTGAAGACAAAAACCTCTTTTATATTCGCTCATCAATAACAATTGATTCTATTGTGTGAGATTGAAATTGTTGCTTTTGTCAGAGCCTGATGAACTACCAAGAAATATCCATCATGAACCATGAGCTAACGCAGCTGGTGATCTTGATATCCCTTTTTGTGGTAACAAGAATGGGAATAGTGGGTGACATCATTGGGTCGATGACCGAGGCGACGTGACATGGAGCTGTTGAGTAGAAGCACACACCAGTTAGAAGAATTTTACTTCCGACTGAAGATGTGTTAATGCCCACGTAATCCGTCTGGTTCTGCTGGGATTTGACTTTTCAGCTGAAGTTGATCACTCTTAACATGATTTTATGTAGTCACGACTGTAAAAATATCATTATTTCATTTTACTGTCATTAAACAGGATAGATAACACGAAAAAACATACGTCATTCATTTGTCCTACTGTCTTATCTTGAGTGCATATGACAGCGCTGAGTATGTTGCTGTGTCTCAAATCGCATACTACTCTTAGTATACTAGAAGTTAGTATGCATCAGTTTAGTGTACGTACTAACTAGTACGCAAGTTATCCACAGATAGTATGTCTCAAATCAAACACTGCTGCTACACACTAACCGGAAATCACATGACAGCTTCTTCTTCTACTTCTATTTAACGATGTTGAAATCAGCTGTTTGAACGCTATCGCCGACACCTGCTGGCAGCACGTTTTGCAACTTTGGAAAAAGAAATAAAGAAAAAAAATAAGAATCAAAATATTGGCGAGATATTTAAGCTGGTATCAGCAGCGAAGATGTGTCATCCTTCTACTGCTGTGGAAAATACACCTGTAAGTATATGAATATATATGCATTTATATATGACGTAACCTTTGTTTAAAACGTCATTAAGATGGCGGCTGTTTAGGGTGGTTAGTGTCCATCGAACCATACTCAGTTTTGTGGGCGTGTTAGTACGCCAATTTAGTGTGCATGGCGCACTAAATTTCGCATATTAAGAATTGAGACGCACTAACGCACAAAAAAACTAACTTTGAGTACGCTAGTATGTGATTTGAGACCCAGCATGGGTGTTAATGAAAAACAATATTTGTGGAAATATCAGAATAAAATTGATTAATTTCTTCGCTTTGACAAATCAATACGATCATCCTCACCAGTCTTCGTAGTGAAATCAACCTCAGTGTATGTCTCCTTCTTAGTAAATATTGAAGATATCCATCATCTAGCTTCAATTTAGTGAGAAACAGTATGCTTTTTAATACTGTCCAACTTTATACTCTCTGAAAAACACACTATTTCGAGTTCTATCATGACATGATTTTTTAATACAAAAAGGTTTACATTAACAACATTTATTTGAATTTGGAACTATGAGGTGCCGTTCCTCCAACCACCATGTCTGTAACGCTGACCTAAACAGCTCCAAAAATGCTTTGCCGCTCAGTCAACCAATGACAGCTGTCAATCACTTTTGACATAGTAACATCGATGTAGAATTGAAAAAGACGTGACTAAATACAGCAGTCTGTGGAAATTGGAGTTCACTGTTTTGTTGGCACCATAAGTAAGGTTTATCTGTGTGGTTCTGTTGCTCAAATACACCTGCCCTACAAACAATAGATTTCATTATTGGAGTTAGGAAATGTTAAAGAATAACTTTTACATGTAAAAATAAAAAAACAGTTCCTCACCACGAGCTCATTTCAAGTGCAGAAGCTGACAGTTGTAAAGAAACTTGATTTCAGTGTTTTGTTCTCAAACACAAGAGCACAGCACATGTACAACCAGGAAAAACACTGGGCATGATTGAGAACAACCCTGCAGGTGATGCGTTTGTGAAACATTTGGATTTAATCTCGACATCGCACAGACAAGATTGATGTTTTCTCTGCCCTTCGCTCGCCGGCCGCTGGAGACGGCGGCGAGGCTGCGGGTGGATAAACACATGACATCACTATTAATAACGTACAGGAAGCAGATTAAAGAGGCCACTAGGGCCGGCTTTCCCCACCTGCTAATAAACCGGTGCAGGCGCGGCGGCTATGAGGCATGTTTGATGGTGGTTGTCTCGGACACGTTCTGGATGAAATTCATCGTCTAAAAACAACTTCAAGGCGGCCATCGATGCCGTCTAATGACTTTCATCTCGCCGCTTCACATAGTACGGGAATGTTTTTGTTTTTCAACTTTCTTTTCTCCTGAGCAACTCTCCTGGATGTCATTCCTCTAACTCTCTGACAGGAAAGTGTAAAATCTCATCGCGGCCCCGTCCTCTGCCCTGGGTTTTATTCCCCTCGTATCCTCCTGCTTCTCCCCTCAACACTCCCTCCCACCCACCTCTCATCTCCCCTCTCCGGCTCCTTAGTGATGAGATTACCTCGCGGGTGAGCCAGTGATGGCTCTGACATTCTCTTCAGCAGGATTAGGGAGCGTGTGGAGGAAGGTGGTCGACAGTTGCCATAGTAAAATGCATTTTTAAAACCTGTGTACCGAAACTCAAATCTCTAAACCTGAGCACAATGGTAGAATTCATCGTATAAATTTCAGAAACATTTTACAACACACACTAATAAGGACGTGACATTTGTGGACGCCTTTCTCAGGGGCTGTTCTCAGCCTCTCCAACTAACAAGAGATTTTGGGGAAGACAAAGACAATTTGGAGAAACTCTGACTCCAGCTTTGTCTGGGATATGCTCAGTATGATCCAAGATATAATGGGAAAAAGTTCCTTTGGACCTCTTTGCTTCCGCAGATAACCCCCCCTTCGACCTTTGAGACCCTCAAACTCCATCTAGATCAATATTAAATTGTTATCACTAAAACAGTAATTGCAACTAATGTGAAAAAAACAAACTCTCCTGACTCAGTAACATGTTAATGTCTTCCTCTCAAAGATGCAGTAAGTTCCTCATCATGAACATGTTTTGAACTTATTACTTTATAAAGCTCTCTGAAATCTCGGCGAACAAGAGGTTACGAGAGTGGAATCCAGAGAGGTGGAGACTTCCCGGATTGGTGATGCTCAGTGACAACCTTTATGTTTGACGAATCACAGCAGAGTTGGCGTGGTTATGATAAACTATATTTAATGTCCAAAAAAAAAGTTTTTTTTGCCGTGGGCCGTCTTCAGAACATTTTCTAATGTAAATATTTCGATGAAAAGACAGTTTTGCAAACAGACACATACTGATTCAACATCTATTTAAGACAGCTTTCAATACATCAGTTGATCTTTAAGTACTCAAATTAGGACAACTCACTATTTTAGTTTGTAGGTATTAATTGAGTAGATTTGTACATTGAAGTAACATCCATATAAGTAAATGCACTGCTACACATATATATATATTTTTTTTACTGATTTTAATTCTATCTACTGTTGATCTGATCTTTTCTGCACTTGTGACCATCATTTTACATTTCCAAAAAAACACCCAACACAGAGACATTCAAATTTACACTGAAACATATTGTGATTTTTTTTCAACTCCCTTAACATCTGATAATATAAACTAAATCTCTGTCTCTCTTGAGTTTGACATCCACAAAGTGATTCATCACTCCTCACAGTTTCCTTCCACTCTTTCCTCATTCCTACTTCATGTGCACAGTGTGAAAAAGAAAAAAAAAGTCTGGGAAAATTACAACCAACCCATAAATCGAAGAAAATAATTGAAGCTACTGAAATAATGTAGTAGCTTTGATTTTGTGTTTGGATCTTTTAGGAATTTGGTGAGATATGTTTACCAGTATTTAATTTTTCAGGACTTCAGGATTTTAACAGCTAGTTGTTTCTTATTCACTGACGCTTGTTTTGTATTAAATAATTCATTTTCTTCTGCTCTGCTTTGTTATTTTGTCTTTACTTGACGTTCTATACTTCCCTACCAGAGCAGCTGTTGTGTTCTGCTTAGTCAGCGAAAAAGGCTGATGGCAGCGTTTCCAGATCACCGTCTGACGTCTGCAGATTCCGGTTTAGTCTGAGATCAATCCATCGTGACGGGAGGTTGTGCCTGTGTCTCTTTGTTTTTAAACAAAGTCTTTTCCCGTCACGTTGGATTTGCTCTCAAAGCAGAATTTACAAGTTGGCTCTCTCAATTTCTCAAAGCTCTTTTCGGTATTTTCAGTTTTCTTCACAACAAATACCAAAATCCTTGAGAGTATTCATGGGTGGAACTGTGGGAATAACCTTTCCTTCAGAAGAAAATAAACTATCATGAATCAAACCAGATGAAGAAAGTTTTTTTAAACCAGCTATTTGATCAGAATTAAGATGAGGGCAACATGAGAGTGAAAAGTGTTGTAATAACAATGTAACGTCCAACAAAGTAATTAAGGGTGAACAACACTGATCTAATGAAGCAGCCTCGCTGTCACACAGATGTATAGCCGTGTGTCACTAAACGGTTTAGTCTGGTTCAGTAACATTTGTTAACGTGAAAACATTTAATAGAAAAAGTCAAGGGTGGAAATTATATTTTCACTGCTGTCAACATTTTATTTTTAGTTGAGATCTAAGCTTCTTGTGTATT
Source organism: Callionymus lyra (assembly GCF_982586985.1). Taxonomy (NCBI): domain Eukaryota; kingdom Metazoa; phylum Chordata; class Actinopteri; order Syngnathiformes; family Callionymidae; genus Callionymus; species Callionymus lyra. The sequence continues at coordinate 31,002,002 of NC_141821.1, forward strand.
GGATCCGACAGAACTTTCACTTTCGGTAAATCAAATAAATGGAACGCACATCCCTGCAAACAAACCTTACACCCAGGTGTGTGTAGGAGTTTAAATCTAGACAGGACAAGAGCCAAGCCGCTGAGCTTGTGTCGTTTCCCTTCTCTCCCCGTATCACGTGAGGTCAGGCTGCAGGTTACCCATGGATTCGTGAGCCCATATTGTGTTTGCATCAGCTTTTCTCCGTTAAATCAAAACATTGTGCTGAGCTTTGCATTCTCCAAAGAAACAAACAGAATTGAGGGAGTCTTTTCTTCCTGCAAATCCACGTGGCAAGTCTTAATTTGACATGTAAAAGCTGCGTGGGAGTGAAGGAGCACGGGCCAATGTTCGGGGAGGGGGGATTAACCATTTCCAAAAACACTAAACAAATGCTTCAAAGCGTCGGATTATAGAAATAATGCTGCTCGTGTCAGGAATAGCAGACTCTTTTGTTTTTGAGGTTTTGCAAATACTCAAGGCGGCATGATGGTTTCTGTAGATCCGAATATGATGGTGTGGAAAAGTAGTGAAGATGATGACAAACTTGACAGTTTCTTAAAGGGCAACCAAGTTGAAAACCCAACTTTGAACTTTTGGCCAGAATGAGGTACATAAGCCAAATGTCTTGTGGTGACATAAAAATAATAGACTTCCACAGCTAAAAAATGAAAACTTGTTTTTTTTCAACACCGATTTTGGAATCTGTGTTGAAAAGTATGTACATCTACATGTACAGCACGGTACGTACAGTATGTCAGCTAAAACCACACCTTTTTAAATTGGTTTATTTACTGTAATTCTTGGTTTATAGTTTCCACGTTCTGTAGTTTCCTTTAAAAAACCTTTAACTTTGTAATTCTATGTACTTTTAAAGATCTTCACTTTTCACGGTTTTTAATCCGTCTTCATGATGTCCTTGTGTGTTGTGTGGAAAGGCGCCTTTACGATTGAAATGAATGATTATTATTTTATGTACAGTAAAGTCTCTTTTGCAGAGACAATATGATAATAGATCAAATATGTTGACATACAAGGACATCATCTTTCTATAACCCACCATCACAAAATAATAAACATCAGACTAAAGCTCGGGGCTTTAGAGGTTAAGAAAATGTGTTTGGAACACCCATTAATCCTAATATATTATTTCTATTTTGACATCGTTGTCGTCTGGGCTTCACACGGTCAGTCTTGCTGGTTTAACAACTACTTCCTAAAGGGTATGTTGTCCTCCACGGTCGCCAGGTCTCCATCGATTGGACTGATTAGTGTGGACTGGAATCAAAAAAGATATATCGACTGTTTTCTTGACACTAAAGTAATCCAGGCTGTGCACGAGCAAGTTGGACGTAATAAAGTGGCTAATTATTTATCATTTTGTCCTCCAGACAAGCCGGAGTGAGACGTGAAGCCAGAGGCGTCGGTTGTATCTGTCCTCGGGCGTCTTCTTCAGACGCCGCCGTGGTTCTACTTTAATGTCTTTGTGAGAATGATTAAAAAAAATCACACGACTTGTTCATCGCCACAATAAGATCCTTGACCTAATTAAAAACCATCCAGATGGTCTATTTTGAGGAAGAAGGAGACACGTGAAAACATCAGCGACCAAATACGTAGCAGCGGAAGATGAAAGGAAGAAGACGTCCCAGTTTCCAGAGCTTCTGATTGACAGGTCATCAACATGCAAGAAGCCGCGGCGTTGACTTCCAATGAGGTTAGCTGCACCGTCAACACCTTTAACACGCTGAGATCACGACATGTTTCCCACCTTCTCACATCTTTGGGGAAGTAAGACTGTGCCACTTAAAAACAGGAAGGAAATTGAAACATCATTTTTCTTCTTTATCTCAAGCGTTTCCTCCTCACACGTTGCTGTTTCACAACAGAGGTGTTGAGTAACGTTGCAGTATTTATCGGCGTCCTTCTCTTTAGCGCCGCTGTAAACTAATGCATCTGCTGCAAAAACAATATCTGCAGACACACGGCACCCCTGGAGCTCAAACGACTTTTAAAAACTAATAAGTTCGTTTTCATACTCTGTCAGGATCTCCACTATCGGCCTCTGCTGCGTACTGGATGTTCGTAGCCAGTGCAGATGGCCAGAGTTCACAAATCCAATAAACATTAATAACAATGCCCATTACTGTTTTTCCAAGTATCACTTAATGAGTCTGGTCATGTAATAGACTGCAATACCCAAAGCTGTGCCACTAATGGAGGCTACAAGAGCAGAGATAATGGAATTATTTTCATTGTTGATTATACTGGCTATAGGGCGGCGTGTCCTTCGAGTGATACCAAACAAAAGAAACCACCAGAACTGGTACTGTCATTTCATGGAGATCGACCGGGTTTCCACGAACAAATTGAATTTTTACAAGCTGAGATGGACGATAACTCACAGCAGCTCATACATGGACATCCTTCCGTCCTTCAGTCGCCATTACAGCGAGGACCGGGGGAACATGTGCAGATGCTGCCATGTAATTGATGTAGCATTTGGTTCATAGTGGTTGGGATACACTGTTATTGCATGTGTGTGTGTTATATTTTAACAGCTCTATCCCAGTTGTAAAATGAAGGTCATAAAGGAACAGCCCTGAAAGCTCTTTCTGTTGTCATGGTAGCTACAGAAGGAAGCTGGAGTCGTCACAACAAGTTTCTGTTTTCTGACTTCTGGTGGCAGTAAAAAACCAAACGTTCACAAGGTGACATAGATAGTGGGCTGTTTCTGAGCCTCTTCTCTGAACCGTTTAACCTGTTACTGCTGATTTTGATGATTTAAATGTATAATCAAAGGGTTATCTTACTGTTAATAGAAAAATAAGTACTCAAGAGTATTTTGAAGGGGTTCACAATTTAAAATAGAAATACAACTATACAGGAAGTGGACAGTGGTCCCCCTATTGCAGCCTTTTTTAGTGCCATTTTGCTATGCTAAGTTAATCTCAGTAAAGTATGAACGTGTTCGGCGTCCTGATTGTACACCTATAACCTCTGGATATTTGCTCGTTGGGATCAAGGGAAGATAGTTTTCTCCACGTCAACAGTATTCCGGACGACATCGCCGGCGATGGTGTTGAGAGCGTAAAAAAAATAGGGGATGAGGGGATGGCGCAGCTGCTATCAAGTTCAGTTGTTAAAAACCCAAAGTTAGCAAACGGCTGTCATTAAATGTGTGTGAAGATCAGAGGAGATCAGTTTTTAAAATACGGCAACCACCACTGTTAATTCTTGCCACCCACTCGATGTAAACCACGGAAGATGAAGCCCATGTCAAACTCCTCCTGCTGTTTTCTAGAGTGAAAACTAGAGAAAACATTCCTCCCCCCTGTGATTGTAATTCTGCTTCAACAGGACGTCTGTTGGAAAATCAATCAGGTTCATATTGTTTCTCAATTTGTGGAAGTGAAGGTGTAAATGGAGCATGAAGGGCTTCACAGTGGAAAACATCAAGAGGTGTTTGGGGTGGAAGGTAGAAACGGCACCTTACCAAAGCACCGCGGCAGTAGAAGAGCATCCCAGAAGTGTTGTTTTGATCACAGCAGGGTCGGCCTCTGCTGAGAACCCAGGGAGACTCTCTACGGCCAGATATTCCAGTAGGAGGTCGCTTTGATCCGACTTTTTTAAAGACATTTTTAACTGAAGATAAAGACGTGTCAGTCTGTTTGGAGGAAGGTAGAGCAGCTCAATTAATACTTGGATGATATTTGAAGGAAGAATTTTAATAGGAGTTTTCTTCTTTATTGCTCTGTTGCTCAGTGTAGGGAAAATCCTACTCACAAACAAACAAAGAAAAAACAGAAAGATACGTTTTTGTAGTTAGTTTCTTTCTTAGAAGTCACTCTTTTAATTGCAAGTTTCAGATAAGTGAGGGGGAAGGAAGTAACACATAGTTTCATCATGATGATACAAATTTATCAGCCTTTTTTTTTTTTTTAGAGTTTCCTGTTTTGACAGATTCATAGATGAATTAATCAGGTTAAACAAAAACACGCAGGTCCAGACTCTTCTCTGATCGACGGGTCAATTAAGAAACGTAATATTTCAAGATCATTGTGGAAGAAAAAACAGTGGTGCGGTGCTTCAGCTCGTAATAGTCACTGCTATGTTTCAATTATTTGTGTTATTAAACAGTTGGATACATATCATTAAAAAATAAATGACTAGAGATATTGTTCAAAGATCAGGAAATTCTGCAAGATTACATTTATTTAACTCTCTCACATAAACCTGACAAAATTACTTAACAGAAGTAAATAAAGATTATTTGTAAAGGTAGTGAATGTATATTATTCAGGAGAGAATCAAATGATTTTTACAGTGTCTTGTAGGTGTGTTGCTACATAAGTACTCCGAAAACATCACTATTTAGATCTCCTAAAATGAAGAATACACAATATAGTTTAGCTGACTCTCATGACTTCCCCTGGCTGGATTCGATACCTGATCAATGTAAACGTGAATATTTACTTGTACGAAAAGAAATGGGTGATTTGTTAAAAAAGATCCTTCAAACGTTGACTGTATGGAACATAGAGTGCCGACAGCGTCAATGTGCAGCAGAAACAGCTGTTGACGATGTAAGTCCTACGTTTCCTTCAATATCATGTTCATATCTCATCAGCTGCTTCAGGCTATAATCTCTGCGTTGATAATCGCCCTGAAGTTCATTGAATCCTACTCTGTTCACTGCACTGAAGTAAGTTTAGCTTGACTAAATATTCAGGTGTGTCTGATTGTCGTTGGAGATGTTTATTTTGTTTATTTGCTGTCATATTACAGTTTCTTCCCCCTCAGAAATACATAACTAAGTGTAAAAATAAGTAAATGTCTCAATAAATGTCTATATATATATATATATATATATATATATATATATATATATATATATATATATATATATATACACATTTATTTATACATTTTGACTTTTATACATTTTGTCTTTTATTTATTCATATGTTTATACATTTGTATTTTATTTATTTCGACATTTCGTGCAAATTAAGTAGGCGGGCCTAACTTCTCTCTGAAGCAGTGATTGGTTAGAAAGCAAAACAAACTAAAGCAATCGATGTCGATCTCGAAAACTATCGCTCCTGCAGCAAATAGTCTGTAGCATCAACGCTGCACAAAGAGAATATTTTCTGAAATCTTTGAAAACCAACTTGACAAGTTGTCAGTGTTGATGTGCATTAGATGGATTAAACAACCAGGAGCTTCATGAAAGAAGTCCAACTTAAAATGATCAATAACTTATTATTGAATAAAAGGCTAACTCTTTTTTTTTCTTTTTGTTTACACATTGTTTATATTCATAATTGACACCCGAGAGTTTATTGTGAAGAATGTACTCCCTGAGTATTTATACGATTTGTAAGACTTGAAGAGAGACAATATATGTGGTTTTCTCTCCAGCTGTCCAGGAAATGAATAACTCATGTACTCTGATCACAAGAACAACGTAGTAAACAGGACACAAACGCACACGCAGTACAACCAAACACAGTATACACAATATTTGCTGGACTGTGATCTTATCTAATTCCACATCTATATCAGCGCTGATCATAGTGTCATGATCAGAACTAGGCAGAAGCCAAGTGCAGGTAAGAGTAACCAGCAGACGACACATACAATATCAACAAACAAACAAATGTAGTAAATAACAAGTCCAAAACTATACAACAATACCAAATAAAGAAAACCAGAGTCAAAAATCTCTTTAAGTCCAAAAACCAAAACATCATCCGAACCTGGGAAAAAAACAAGAAGCAACAGGGAACCAGTGCTGGAACATCCTTGACCCGACACATAGGTCTGGACTCAGGTGGTTGAAGCAGCCATCTTGATTGCTCATGAAAATAAGAAAGTGAGAGAACGAAATAAAACCAAAATAAAAAGATAATAAAACACAACACATGGATCATTAGCAATATCATGTAAACGTTCCATCTTCCCAGGATTATCCAAAGTTAGCAGTGAAGCTAAAGTGAACGTATGATCAAGGCAGTGGTAGTTGATCCAGTGACATCACTGTAACCAATCACTGCTTTAGACTGATGTTCGACCCGCCCACTTAATTTGCATACTGACAACAAAATGACAAAATGTATAAACACTTGAATAAATAAAGGACAAAATGTGTAAATACATAAATAATTAAAGGACAACATTTATAAATACATGAATAAATAAAGGACAAAATGTATAAATACATGAATAAATATAATACAAATTGTATAAATACATAAATAAATACATGTTGAATAAACAAAATGCATAAATATTTAAATGTCAAAATTAAAAATTAAAAACATAAATATACAGAAAAGTACCATTCTTAGATAAAAAAAAATAAATCTGAAGTAATAGTTATTAACACATTTATTCATTTATACATTCAGTTATGTTTTTATGTATTTATTTATTATTATTATTTATTCAGTGGTTATTTCCACTTTCTGGGAATCGAATGAATGTGAGATGAGCCGTGAAGGCACTAACAAATCCTTTACTTACTTACTTACTTTAAATGTCCAATAATATCAATCCTCACTAAATCTGTGCTTGTTTAAATGCATAGTTCTGTTTAATGTCTTAATCATTTGAAATGTATGGTATATTTGATTGAAGCAACATTGTTATTAACTAAAAACACATGAATTGTTCTAATGATGTCTTGGTTTTTAATTTCTGAGAAGCTCTTGTTCTTTTAGAATGACAATATGTTTAGCAGCCTTGGCTACAAAATAACAACATTGGGCCAAAATATTTCGAAAGTCTAAGCATCAGAAACTTTCTAAGACTGTATGGCAATAAACTTGATGAACAGATGGAGGATCTCTCAAATCCCTTTTCCGAGAAGTCAGCCAACTGCACAGTCGGTCCCACCAGGCTCCAAATTCAGCTATTTTCACTTTACTGAAAATACTTTCGGGACATTCTTAACTGAATATGTCGACATAATGGAAGCTGTGGATGTTTGTCATCCATGTTTCATTTAAACTGAACAGTCCTTCCAGCTATTTATCATCTGGAAATCAGATGTGGTGGAAATAGTGTCTTTGTCAAACGCTTTGTTAACCGCCTTCACCAAAAAGTGATGGAGTGAACGCAAGTGAAGATGGACGCCTCCTCCTGAACGCACAAAAACGTTAGCTTTTTTTCTGTGCACGCATCGAGAGAGAGATGAGGAACCTCTACAGACAGTCTTTTGAATGTCAGGAAATTGATTGGTTTCTTTATTGTGTGCTTCTCATTCAGCTCTAGATGCTGAATAGGAGGAAAAGTAGAAATGGTGAAGGAAAGCAATGAAATACAGCCTCTCTAAAGGCCTGTGTTGGAGGTAATTACACTCGGCCTCTCAATACCACGGATGGAGTAGATCAAGATTGATGCTGCAATAGTGCTTTTATTTGTATTTCATTTCCATGTCCATGCACGCGCTGGCGTTGTTTGTGTTTACTTGACTCTGTGTTGATGTAAACGTCTGATTTCATGGACTTGAGCTGAAATGATACCGAAGAGAAAATCGTAGAATTGAAGGGAAGACACTCAGTGAGTTGGTTCGACTGGAGTCCAGACAGTTATTCTTGTGTCCACACACAAAAGGTTTGGACCAGCCCGACAAAAAATACTTTCCGAACAAGTTGTACTTTTTAAAAATACTTAACAAACGACAAGAAGCTGAGTTAAAAGTGGAGAAGACCAGGATGGTAGGATATTCAGTTCAATAAAAACAAGAATAAACAAAATACACAGAGGTTTGTAACATCTGAATGTTGTTAATTTAAAAATATTTTAAATATACTGAAATCTTTTTCAAGATGCAGACACACGTGTTTATTAGCACACAACCTAATTTAATGCTATCCCTTATAGTTTTCCCAACAGAACCCTCTTAACCCTTGTGTTGTCTCTGAGTCAAGATACCTCAAACACCTTTGTACCCGGGCCTCCGGGTCACCTTGACCCTGAGATAGCACATTGTATAAGAAGTCTTTTGTAGTTATTTTAAGAAAATCTCTGCCTTGGCCTGCCTTGAGCCTGATATCAATTCTCAGGCTTATTTTTTGGTTTACAAAGCTCTTCATGGTCAAAGTCTTTATTATTTATACTATTATATAGTAGTATTTATCCAGTACTCTTATACCATATGGTATATCATATCAATAATTCCGGTCCTATGATAGGTGAATAGTAATAGTAAAGCCTTTTTGGTGACTTGCTTTTACCTGAAGAATAATTCTCATGGTTATTTATCATTTTTAAATTATCAGCCCTTTTATTTACAGTAATGCACTCTCTCTTTGAATAGATCTTAATTATCGTAATTCCACTATATAGGGCTCCTACACAGGGATTGGTTCTGGTTGACTGGGAGGGAGGGACTGTACCACCAGTTCAAGGATCATACAGTATATTCTCTCTGGTGGTCTTGGTGTTTAACCATCTTAGAACTGAGAGGTCCTCACATGGGTTCATGGATATGATCTCTTGTTTTCAGAAGTGTAATGATGCTGAATCCCACCTTGTTTCAACATCGTTTACCGTCGGAGATTCATTGAGAAGAGCGAGATCATTCCCCGGGTTAACAAGTGCCAGCAAACCATAAAAGTTTCCAGTCACCACTGCCCACACATTGTTAAACATGGCCGCAGGGACCAATGTAACCTGAATCCCTCGACCCATTTCACAGCCCAGAACCAGCCATATGCTGCTCTGTGATTCATGTCCTGCTGCAGACTTTGGTAGGATTGTAAATACTTCTTGTTACGCCGAGGATAGCAATAAAAGTGCAAAAACTATATTTCTGAGCTGCGAGAGAATCTTTCCTCACAGCCCATGGTGTGTCTTGAGGGGCCTGAATTTACACTGGGTTGCAATTGCAGAGTAAATTACTGCTAACATACAAAAAACTTCTTTCTAGCTGATTATAAATACCCCTCGGCTGGCATTGAACCGCAGACACGAGCTGCAAACTCATTAATTAAAATTCCGGCCGAGTTTGAGAATGAGGGGCAGGAACATTTTCTTTTTACCGATTAAGCGAATATTTTTCTTTTTTTATTGGCCCTTGAAGTAAATTAAAACCAGGGACAACAGCTTATTGAACGTCGTGATGTTTATGGCCATACACGAGGGACCCAACGCTGCCAGCCTTTTGTTTAAACTGCATCTGCCGGGGGACGATTACCAAACTTAAATTTCAGTAAATCCCTCTTTTTCTAGGCACGTACGGTTCCAAACCACATGTGGACTGCATTTTTAAAAAGAAGGGTAACGGTTAGGAAGGTGGAACAGTGTCCTCATAATGACGCTCCATAAATGTGATCATCAGTGTCAGGTAGGCACAGCTCAACCTGCCGCTCAGCTGTTGTCATCCATGTTCCTGCAGGGGTTAATGGGGTGTTACACATTTAAGAACTGCCGTGAGCATCCATGGATGAAAATGTAATGGATCACCAAATCCCACATGACTTGAGAAAATGGTAGTAAAATGGGCTGAAGAGAAATGAACCGTAGACCAGTGCCTTTTTCCATCTGCTCAAATGTTCATAACGTTAGCAAGTGTGTGAACGTGCCTCAGCTATGAGAGTTATGATAGGTAGTTTTGAGTTTGTCATCCGTCATCAATCAGCTCTCAGGGTCTTTGAGCAGAAACAAAGTTTCCAGGCTTGGAGGAAAAGCCAAAGGGAACATATTAGCAGTGCTGCCTCATCTTTAGACTCATATCTTGTAGCCGTGTGATGGATGACCCATTAGAGTTCTGGTAACCTCAGATACCTTCCTCTCTGTGTTACTTCTGTATATGAGAGTTTGTCATAACCAAGTGTTTTCCATGGTGGCCCATTCTTTCAGGTGCAGAAACTACGTGCAAGCATGTGACCTGAGGCAGCTCCCTGGTCAATCTGGAATCTTTTTCATAAGATTGATTCTTACAAAATGACTGAAACTGGTGAAATGTAGAGATGATGCTGAACAGCAGATAAGGCATAGAACTAGTTGCCATACACCAATCTCACGATACATTTCGGTATGATTCTTTTCAGCTCACAATATGATTTTATTTCAGCTTTATATTAGATTAGATAGACTTTATAAAGACTTAATTACCTCTTGAGACCTCATTGGAAAATTATATTTCCAGTACCAAGCAGATAATAGAAGGTACAGCAAGGTTCATCAAAGCAAGAACAATAACAAAAGTCCAAATAAAAAGAGCAAAGTTCAAAGAGATAACAAAGTGCAAATATAAAGCTCATTATAAGATTTTATATATTTAGATACAGCATCATTTGAATAATTTAGGAAAACTGAACTTTAGTAACATCTTGTGATTGTTCCACCTTTTTTGATTTGATAAATATAATTGAAACTAAATATACACAATATGAAAAATTGCCAATTCCAAATGCTGGACAAAATGGATCAAAGAAAAAAAGCTCAATGTATTAACAGTGCCAAGTGTAGCTTACAAGCTTCTTAAATTAATACATATGAAGAAATGTTGTCATTATGAACGCTTTAGGAAATATGCATGAAGTTCCAGTGTCATGTTAGACACTGAAACTGTATGTGAAGTGTGGATCAGGTGATCTAGATTCTCTTCAGGTTTTTGTTGAAGAATATAATCTGTTCTGCATGTACAATGAAATATCCCTTTTTAGTAGAAATTTAGCATACTTGTACCAAAAAACGCAAAGCATTTTAATTATACACAGTGTACAGCCCATATATTAATTTAATTTATTACACTTTTAGTATTAAACATTTTATTTTCCTTGATATTTTTTTTATAAGAGCCAATCATATTTTTGAATGTGGCGTTTGCATGAACTACAAATGCTGTTAAAGACGTTATTTGGACAACATTCTGCTCGAACATGTCTTCTGTTCTGACAGTCCTAGATGGAGTTTAGATCTGTGTTACTTAATTATAACAAGACAAAAGAAAAAAGAAAATGACAACATGCCCTCATGAGGTACTTGACTATTAAGCCTTGTCAAGCTCAGAAACTACAGAAGCTGAAGAAATGCCTCTTTAGTTTGAACTCTTTACCAAAATAGCTGTAGAGAAGGGAACAAGGGTTTACAGTGTTTGGATTACACAGGATCAGTGTTTCATATTAAAGCCATTAATCAAAAGTGAAAAAACAATATTATCGTTAGCTTTGGTGAAAGAGACAATATTATCCTTTATTAATGAATCATATTTCAATCCTCCTGCTGGATGTTTCTGTTGCGTATTCATGTGATATTGGTTTGTTGTCTGTCAGCTCTTATTGAAACTCCCTGTGCTGTCACATCCAGTCAGGCCTTTAATTTGTTAGTTTTGTTGGAAGGAGACTAACATGGATGAGGAAGTTCACCTCAGGTGCTGCCTAGTTTCTCCTAAATTATATCCTTTTTAGCATAAAATACGCTTATCCGCTTTGGGACAAATACAAAGAAAAATAATTAAACTCTTATCTACATCTTCATGATTATTAAATGCGTAAATCAGTAAAAGCATAAAAGGTTCGACCCCGGTAAAAACATTAGCTTCATTTAGATGTTATCATCCAACTGAGGCACCACATTCCACAACATTTTCGAGAAGATTAATTACTTGATCCGCCTTAATTCCCATCACAGTTAAGAATAAATAATGCATTAGATGGTGATTTACTTTGTAAGACAAATGTCAGTCTCACCGTGGGCAGAGAGAAGAACACTTAAAACCATGTGAACATCAAGAGCTTCCACACAAGAGATTTCATAGCACTACTACGATTAATTCATAATTTTCAAATAATATGTTATTTCTGGTAAGACAATTTTTTATTGTCTCGTGTGATCCAGTGAAGGGGTGCCCAACGTCTGCACCACGGACCAGTATAATGCCAGCATTATATTTATAGATTCACCTTCAGGAAAAAACAGTAAAAAAAAACTTTGTAGAGTTTTTGTTTTACTCAACTTCACTAGATAATAGGTCGTTTTTTCTGAGCAAACGCAGCATGTCCATGAGCGGCCCCTTGTACCACTGTGAGCAACAGACGTACTGTCATCAGGCCAGTATCACATCCATTCAATATTAACTTTTGAGTTATATCTTAATCCAGTCGTCTTTGACAATTAATTATACACGTCCTAGCTACAATATTATGATTTAATTATGTCTAAATTCTACAATCAAAGGATATGATATTGTGTCTGATCTTCAAGAAGAGATCAATGTCAGTCCATGATTGTTCCCCTAGGAAAGTATTGATTTATCACATCTTAAATTTGCAAACCATCTGAAACCTATTAACTGGGTGACAATTTAAAACTTAATAACTTAATAATTTGATGAATGAAATAATGAATTAGAAAGAATGAATAAATTAATGAATTACAAATGTGCATTTTAAAAGGTACAGCATATGACCCTTGTAATAAAGGATTATAAAACAGGTGGAGCTGACGCGCTGCTCTTAATTTGAAAGCCGGAAGTTAATTTGTTAAGTCTAAATGACGTTTGGGGAATTTCCAGTGAAGTTAAGCGATGACACTCTAGATTAAAGTGAGGCTCATGTGTGCTTGAATGGCAAAACCTGAACGATGTCAGCTCTGTTGTATTAAAATGTTGTTAAGCTCTTTGTGACCCTGTGAAAGGTGCTCTGTCAATAAAACTTAATTACTTGAGTTACGAGGACTTCGATCACGCTGTTTGTTATGAATAGTTAGGGTCAGGGTTGGTTAATATTGCACGGTGCCTTCTGCGATTGGCCAAAGTTAATTACCATTCAAAAACAAACCAGAGTATTTAATTGGTAAATATAAGCGTTTGGCATGAGAATGGCTCAACGTGTGAAACTTGAAACTTTTCTTTCTCACACCTGGGGTTGGAAACAACTGTCTAGCCCAGAGACTTTTTTTATTCCACTAGATAACAAGTTGTTACCGAGTATTATTTCTGGTCAGTAGAGGTGGTCTTGGAGTCAAACTGTTCTTAAACTGTAGAAGTATCTGTGTTGATTTGTTTCCTGTGCTCGGTCCTGCGATACGACCTCATACCTTTCCTACGCTCTCCCTTGCTGTAACATGTCCGATGTTTTATTGTCGTCATGATCTAAGGCATCGTCCTCTAGTCCTCTCAGAACATTCAGAAGAAAGAGGGCTTCATTCAAGTCTGCCATTGTAGCTCCTAAAACCTAACTATTCTGAAAGGTGGACTGCGATAAAGTAAGCAGGAAATAAATCTCTAACCCGATCTCTGAGGGAGAATCCAGAAACCTGCTCTCGAAAGATCATGATGAAATGAACCTCAACTGACTTTTTTTAGGACTGTAACCTCTTTATAATCTCAATCTTCTGTTGAAGCCTGTAAAAACAAAACTATTTAAAAAGTAGAAAAAAAGGTATTAACTGAAATTAAACAAAAGATTGAACTTGGGTCCATTAAAGGATCCTACCTTGATATTTAAGAGGTTACAAAGTAAAAATATTGCTCGGAAGTGATGCCGTCACATAAAATGAAGATTGAGTGACTGTTCTCAATAATCTAAAAGGTCATTTTACATCTGAGGTTGTGTAATTAACATCACATTGATTATCTTTGTTTACCATTCTTTATGAGAGAGACGCCATTAACCTTTCCTCTCACATTAAAGGACACAGCGTCACCCTCAGAGGTGAACGCTGACTTTAGATTCAGTTCAGACCTTAGTCCTCCTCCAACTAATAATAAAGAGTGTAAGATAGTTCAAGCCTCCAAAAATGAAGACATTATTACAGACAGAACATACTGTACATTTGATTCAAACCTGCTTTGTGTCTTGAGCACTTGACTTGTATTTAAGGGAATATCGTAGGGAAAAGTAGGGAAATTAAATTCTGCAGAAAGACTGTGGTTAGTTGTACATCTAACCGATTAAGCGTAAATCGAAAAATAATTGAGAAACAATTTTTGTGTAAGTCGTCAGTGTCAATGGACCAATTTTCACCGAAATACTGATCTTTCACTTTCCTATGATCGTACAATCACACTAGCAAAGACACATTTGTCAAGTGTTATCATTTAAAAATACACTTATGTTCGGGGCTTCATTTAATTCTTGCGTTTCTCCATATGAAATGGTCCCATACCACATTTAATATTGGCTTAAAAGGTTATCCCACTGGAACCATTACCTGCCATCAAAATAAAATCTAATTAAAATGAATCCAATCCATGGTCGTCTGGGGCCGAAACACTGTCACGACTCTTTAGTCTGCGATATTAAGATCACACCTGTTTGCAACAAAAAACAGGTTAAATAGCAGCAAACATCTGCCTCCATTATGACGCGATTACACTCCAAAGCACGTAAGGCGGCACTTGACTCTGTATTGACTCAGTGTATTTTCTACGTGTGCTTCTTAGTAATTGCTTCACTTGTTCGGCAGCCTGTTGCGACGCGACAAGAGCAACTTACAGTGTGTGGTGCTGTTATTCGGACACATGTGGGAGGAATCGATAAAGCTCAGGGAGGTTTTCTACCTACTTTTTAGATGATTTATTCGTAAAGAAATAATATCTAATAAAGTTTGGCGTGGCTTAATGGAAATATACTTTATATAAGAAGCGGGTGAAGTTGCCATTGCCATCTCATAGACTTCCATTGTAAAAATGTGTAAAAATAGAGAGAAACAAGCTGACTATAACAGAAAATAAAACTGTAAATATCTATGTATTCAGAGGTTCTATCCACTTAATAACTACCCAACGTGTTTTGATATGTTTGAAAGATTAAATAAATTTTATTGCAAAGACCAGACAAGATGTTCATTATTTTCGAGGTGGATTGTCAAAGCTGAGATTATCGCGGAACAGCATCTCCAGCACCCGTCTGTCACCACGGACAACAACATGGAACAGCTGATGAGATAAGAACATATGGTATACAGTATATAGTCCAGAACTCGCACTTGAAAATGACAGCTGTGCTTGGATAGCGTCTTCACACATTTATCTAACATTTGCTGGCGGTCCAGATCAAGCTAAAGCCAGAGAGGCCGGGCTTAGAAACGCGAAAATCATTGGTTTATGAATTATTACTACAGATGAAGATAAGATGTGATTCAAAGAAACACACCACACTGGTATATTGACAGAATTATTTCATTAAAAGTTGTAGTTACTACTTCAGCTGAACTTTAATTAATTCCTCCAAAAACACTGTCACACACTATAAAGTAATCCAGTCTCTTGGATCCTTCAACACAACATGCAGGACGAGGTATCTTCTTCTCCACGGCTCAGTGATTGATTCGGATAGAAGACGTACTACAAAACAAAACATTATTGGCAAATGGACAAGTCATTAGGTTCAAGCCCCATCAACCCAAAGCATGTGCCCATTAGACGACTCTGCAAAAAATCGAATGACCTGAACTCATCAAAATCCAAGAAAAACAGAGAAGAAAGTGAATGATTCTTTTGCTCATTGATGTTTCAACTACTGCTTGGAGGTCGAATCTCTCTCACTCCAAGAAAACGATTTTGAAATGTGTCCAAGCGCGGTCAGATTGATACCTTCAAAAGTTTGGTGGAAACATTTTTTATTACATACAGTAACGTCTCTAACATGTCTGGATGCTGAGGTGGTCAGTCGTCAACTTTGGTCAGTTTAGATCCAGGGTCAGGAACTCTTGTAGAGACTAGTTGTTTGAATCAGTTTTATTTATTACTTATTCATTTTAATGCTCTGAGGATCAAAGCTATATTATTATAACACAATGTAATAGTTTTTATTCCTTAACCATCTGACGTGGCAGACTCATAAAAATTGGACAATAAATGGAGGGCCACACAATATCAATCTCTAAGCTGCGATTTTGAGAGACTGTTTCTGAGAGAGTAGAGCTCAAAAGTGTTCCACCCCCCTTTTTTTATTTGAACGAGTCACTGCACAACATATCTCCTGACTGCTCAATCTAAAAACATCACGACTTCACTTTTTTTTCTCTCTAAATCTAACTTGTTTTTCCGAATATTGAATCCACATCCCCTCGAGGTTGAAGGAAATAAGAGCCTTTCCTGGTGGACTGTGTGAGGAGCAACATAGTGCTACAAAAAGACTCACAAAAGCTCAGCTTTGTTTGTACAAGGAGTCCCTTGGAGGTGATCACTTCCGGGATTAATGACACGTGGTGACAATCCTCAAATTGTGCCAATCACGGTAGAGTGGATGTTGTTATGGTAAACAAGATTTTATCTCAATAAAAACAAATTGTTTTCAGTGGGCGGGGCTTCAGATAATTTTCTAATGTAAATATTTTAATGAAAATAGACTTTTGTACAAACAAACACATACTGAATAGAGGTCAAAGATATATTGAACTGAGTATTGATAAAGCATTCGATACTGGTACTGATACCTCTCTTTTTTATTTAATTCCAGTTCCTGAACGATACTTTTTTTGATCAATTTTAACAAAACAAATCCAAGCATTATCAAGGTTTGATCAGGTGCTGTTACCGAAACTTGGCCTGGGACGATACTACCGAAGCATTTTGGTCTGTGTCACAAAGAAACCAAAGTTTCGATGAGCTCTACACACGACTTTACTCAACGTGAGTTTGTACAACACCTCAAAATGCATTTATTTGAGCCCATCCTCACAGTCCCTGGGTGTCTTTCTTCTGCACACAAATGTATATTTAATTCCTCTGTGGAATCTTTATTAAAAAGCTTGTTTTTTGTAACAACTGGTTTGCAACAAAGAAAAAAATCATCACAAAAGTTCTCCTTTGTCCAATCTCATCCTTTATTTTTATTGGATCAGCTGGAGAGATGTTCCGTGACTATCTCCACAGGGGAACATCCATTGCCAAATAAACTTGTTAACCCTAACCCAAGGTGGACGTATTTATTGGGGGAAATTAGGTTATTGTGCCGTTGTTATTTTTAACAGAATCTACAGAGGCACATTTTTCTCTGCTTTATCAGTCATGGCTCTTTTTCGCTGAGGTTTTACATGTAGCTATTTTGGCCTGGAGAAAAGTAGATTACTGCGGTCAAAGTGCTTTGTGTGAAGACTGACTCCTCAGACCCACTTATATGTGCAGTTGAATAACTACTCCCCCCGCTCTTTAGCCGAAGTTAAATCAGTGTAATTTCAAGGCTAACCACACAGTGCTGTATTTTTGTTTCTGTGCCTGAATGGTGAGACGTGAGATGGAGGGAAGGAGCGAGAAAGAAGGGGAAAAGCCAACAGGCACTGACCTAAATGTGGCTCTCATTAAAATGGCCCACACATGAGGGGAGGCGGAGGACGAGCCAGGCTGTGTCCTTACTATATTTTCCCCTACAGCCTTATATATTTCTATTTCTTTCTTCTTTTATTCATATTTCCTCGTATAGCCTGAAACTGCGGCGAGGAAAGAAAGATATGATTAAGAATCCTGTGATATCTTTGCATAAGGTTTTTTTTGCTTTTGTTTCTTTGTCGTATGTCGGCTCAACACCATTTTACCTGCCATCTCACGCACAACTGATTAAATTGCGTGAATATTACGTTTGCCTGACCTAGTTCTTTTTCTGTCGCACACTAGTTGACAATTATGAGTCATAAGTCGGCTGAAGACTTTGTTTTTCTACGCTTCAAAGTCTCTTTAGTGGTGGCTTCAGCCTATCCCAGCTCTCCAGGGGGAGAGATTCAACATCAGTTTGTTTCTTTTAGGAAAATAAAGTATTTTGTAGAGGACAACCAGAGATGGTGCAGGTTGGTTGAATTGGTGCATTATCTCCTGTCATCTTCTAGTTATAAAAGAGCTGAGCTGAGAGGCAGAACTTTTGATGTCTGTACTGCGGCCGGGGATTTTTGTTTTTGTTTTAATCAATTTGCTTTATCTGATTTACTTACGCTTTTACAACATTGAAAATTAGAACATGACATTAATGATTTGCACATCATCGCACAGTCGTGTTTTAATGTCATGTTAAAACCTGTATATCATACACACATCATGACACAGGGTTTGACACAAATTGTTGCATTTCAAGTACACTTTGAGACTTAAGAGTTTTTGTTGTTTACGTTATTTTGCACGTAAAGCTCCTCACTTACAGTCGTAACCTTGGTTCTACAAACGGTTCTACAAGCTAATAGAGGGCTGAGCATGCATGTAGTGGAACTGTTGTACATAGTAATACAGTTAAGTGGTTTTCATTATTCAAGAGCAGATTCTGGCCATGATACCACATCCTAGTCTCTACCCTCGCCTCTGCTCACAAATGTAAACGATGGCTGGAAGTTTGTTAAAAAAAAAAGCAGCTGAAATATTTATCCTTCTTGACTTCTTCGAGGTGAGACACTCAGTAGTCCAGGTGAGGATCAGAGTTGAATCCCTGCTGCTCTGCATTAATAGGAAACAAGGTATCACGTCAGAGCTCAGAATACAGCAAATGCATAGACTGTGTAGCTGAGTCACCAATATGTTGTCTTACACAAAATAAACATTTAACTCCGGGTATATAGATTAACCAAGAAATATTGCATTAAGATATCAAAAAGAGCCATGGAGTTCACAGTGTCGTGATTCTGCTGAAAGCAATGATCCCTCTGAGCTGGACAGCAGGCAGGAAGTCACCACATTGACAGCGAATGAGAAACACCTAATGATTCCGGTGACAAAAAGTAAATTATTGCAGAATTACAGGAGTGGTTGGGTCCATATTAAAACACCCGCTTCTCCGAATGGAGTCCATTGAAACCTCCGCCGGCTTTCAGGAGCGCCAGCGGAGCCGAATGCCAGATGATATCACGTCGAGCGAGGAACCCATGTGTGAAGGGGAAGAAAATCTTGGCTGAATATTTTGATGAAGCTGCAGTTTCATTGTTGTCCTTAGGTCATTATTTCAGCAACAATTGCCGCTGAATCTCATGAAGACTGGATTGTTAGGACAGTATTTTACTGCTACGATTGAAGCCTGTTCTCTGATGTACGTTTAAGAAAATCACAGATTAAACCAACGATGCGATTATTTAAAGTCAATTGTACAAGACGATTGAAGGATTTCTATCCGGTGAGTTGTGACCCATTTTTGTCCATCGTATATTCATGTATTCAAATGAATCAATAATATGCCTGGATTAGGATAAAGACTCCAATTGCATTAATCCAACACAGTGAAAGGATTCGTGATGGGCTGGTATTGAGTCCAAATGACTCCAGAATTTCCCATCAATCTCTCTTTTATAAGCATCCACCAACTGTGTTTTCTGAGGAAGTGAGTGTTTAAACCTGGCGTGGGCTCTTGAAGAAGGTCATTTAGAGTTGCTGGGCTGAAGGTTAGAAAGTCTTCCTTCCGGTCCTAAAAGCAATCAACTCAGGCAGGTTTCCCGTTCCTTACACGCCACAATGTCTGGATATAAAACCTGAGTCTGCCACTTTCCGATAAGGAATCCGGACTTCTTTACCAAGTCAGTGCTCATTACCAGGATGCTGCATCAAATCCCTGAGCGCTCCCATCTCGCCTCACCTTCGTCTGGCAAGTCATTTACAAATCTAAATGGAAAGACTCACCTGCGCGTGCCGATGATGGAAGGGCAGCAATTGGAGGGAAAAACCGTTGGGGTTTTCTCGCGTCTGCCATGTCAAAACCCTCATTTAATAGTAATTTGACGTGTGCCTCATTTCAGACGTCCCTGGTGTCTTTTTCAAATTCTTCTCTCTCATCATCTCTGCTCTTTACTTCTTTGGACATAATTGATGTAAGCTTGGAGAAACCTCAGAGCATCTTAGAGCTTCGTCTGCTGGCTCTAACTTGAACCCGTGACCTGTCTGAGAAAAAAAGAATAGCACTTCCATGTCGCTTCTTTGTTCGGATTTAATCACTGTATCTTCCCATTGTCTGCTCCTGTGAAACCGATGCCAGACGAAGCGTCTTCTGTCGACCGTCGTAATTGACGTGTCACAGATACATGATCACGAGTCTTAGGAATGTTGTCATTACCTGGAACATTATTATTATTGTTGGAAGACCCCTCTTACTCATGGTGCCTTTGATTCCCGGTGAGATGTGTAAACACTAAAGGTTATTTCTGTATCACTAAAAACATGAAGCAGCCGACAGTTGCCGATACGTAGCGAGCTCTTTACTTATAAATGGGTTTACGGAGCACGGCTGGCTGTGAATATTAAACAGATAAACGAGGAGGTGAAGCACCTGAGTTGAAAACAGAATCTTCCATTTTTCACTTGAGCGTTTACTCTTGCACATACGTCCCTTCAAGAAATATTTCATCCTGCTAGAGAGTATGGAAAGACACTAAGTACTACAAGCGAGAAGTGACTGGCTTGATAAATTACCTTAAGGCGTAAAACTTCTCATTTCCAAGCTGCTCACTTTGGAAGAAACAAGTTTGGGAATTCATTCCGTTCTGGAAAAAAAACCCTCTGCATCTTCAGAACTTTTATCTTTATGTTTTTGTCTGTGAAATTAATATTTATCAATATATAAATATACATAAAGACGGGGTGATAACCTGAAGAAAATAAAGGTATGATTAAATATCACTTCCATGTTTTTGTCATAGAAACGATAAGGCATGTTCGATGGTGCAGATTTGGTAAAATCCTATAGGATGCCTGGACCCGCCTTAGCAAAACGAAGACCTGTGAGTGTCTTTTTTGTGGATTTTTCATCCTAAACTATTAAATACATGCTAACCAAACTAACATGTTCAGGAAATAATTCAATTTGCAACTTTAATCAATGTCAAGCTTTACTGCTGCTGATAATAGTATATACACATGACAGTGACAAAAACTACATGAATGAACAAATATATAATAAGTCTACACAATCCCTGTACCGCAGTAAAAACACATATATCACCATTCATCCTGTTCTTTAATTGCACGATACCGCCATATAATGTTGCTTTTGCTTATTCAAACAACACAGTAAGGATTTCTCTGCGTCTCTGATCAGTGTAAAGTTAAACAATTAAAGCTGTCACGGCTGTTTGGACCAAACAGCATTTCAGTGTTTTAATAAACAAATGCAACATTTGTTTTATTAAAACACTGAAATGCTGTTTGGTCCAAAGAGCATTTCAGTGTTTTAATAAACAAATGCAACATTTGTTGGAGCTGTCTTGTTATCTGGGTTGCATTCACGGCCATTAGTACATAAACTGGGTTGTCATTTTTCTTAAAAGGCCTATCAAGCTGTGAAGTACCACTATGAAATGTTACACACTGAGCACTGATGCTGTGGAAGATGCCAAGAGAGAGGGAAGAAAGCAAATGTGTTTTTTTTTAAACTCAGATTCACTTGATTTATATGCAAATTATTTGTCTGGAATGGCGCCTCAGATTCTCTCATTGAAGATTGAAGTTGAATAAAGAATGGGTTTTTGACTGACGCGAGAACGGAGCCGGTGTTTGCTCTAAACAGGTTATGATGAAATGATCAACAGAGGCTGTTTTTCACGCTTAACACTGACTTCCCTTTTAAAGAAGTATTGGAGGGAACGAGACACTGAAATGCAGTTTTCCCAGCTCAATCTATAACACACATCTTCAGGACTTTATAGGACTTAGTTTAATCAACTACTGACGCCAAAATATTGAACAGTGCTTTGAACAAAACCAAAGTAATAGGAAACTTACCGATTTTGTCTGGAATCTTTTCCAATTTTTCCAATTTAGGCTGTATTTGTAACATTTTACAACTGCTTTGAATCTGTTTCCACAAACGGACTGTCAGTATTCTGGGCTCCAGCTGACGATGTGGTTTCAGGTTCATGGTTGAGAAATGTTAAACCGCACATGTTGGACTTGTTGTTTTTTAATAATAATAATTCATTTCATTTGATGGCGCCTTTCAAGACACCCAAAGACCCTTACAGAGGATAAAAGCAGCAAAATACATATATGTATATATGCTTTATTACTGACTTATTTTCTCCCTGAAAATAGTTCACTAGTGGTTGTCATGATTGTGTTAATATAGAAACATTGCAGCCAAGCATCTGTCAATCAAAATAAGGGGTAAATCAAGACCGAGGTAAAATGTGACGAGAGATAAACGAAGCTCTAAACCCTCCGTCCACACTCTTAGCTGGTAAAAATGACTGCCCATATATTTGTTCTAGTGTTTACTTTCATAAGCAACCTAAACAAGTACATTTAAGCTCAGAAAGTATCAAGATCATTTAAGGTCGCAAAGCAAACGATAATTGTTTTGTTACCACAAGAAAAAAACCGTATTCCTTCATTGTTTGACGGTGAAAAGAAATGGATGCTCTTTGGATGAGTGGAGTTATAAAAATCATTCTAAAAATATAAAACTCGCTGGTGACACGGGCTAGGAAGCCGAACAGGAATAATTGTTATATTCCAAAAGAAAACTAAGGCTCAATTTCAGTGTCTAATAGTGAAAACCATTTACCAAGGAGACACATCCTCTTTTGTTATTGTTATTTTGTTCCGATGTTATTTTAGATTTGAAGAATTTCACCTGTGACTTGAAGCTTTACTTGATGTCAATTGAACAGCTTTTCCTTTTGTCTACTGATGTTGTTCACACAGTAACTGTGTCTTAAAATCCTCAGTCGTTTTCACTGTAGTCAGATGGAGGGAGATGTAGTATTATATGATTTGTGTTGTCTGAATACTGGACACGGTCATCAACAAGTTAAGGTCCATTGTAACAGTGAAACTTTCCGATATATTCTGCAAGGATTTTGCGTCACAGCCCCCCGTGGCATGAGTTTGAGGCCACCGCTGGTATCTCATATAGCAGCACAGCTTCATTCCTGCTGCTGAAGGAAAATTGGGACGTGCTGGTCCAGTGGTGAAGGTAATGTATAAGACAGTCGGACCAGCGGAGTGAATTCAGCCCCTAACAATGAATTCACAGAGACTCGTCTGATGATTGCTTCTGACTTATTGTAGGCAAAAAGTTTCCTGTTTCTCTTTATAGTAAATACATTTCACCAACTAGGATTTTAATTTCCTTAGAAAGAACCTTCAGTTTGTTTATGAACGTTTATTTTATTTTGAATGAAGTTTGCCCAAATTCATATAATATGCATTCATTGTAGTTTTGTTTTGGTTTAAATATTTACATTACGTTTCTAGCACAACTGTAATACATTTTTTGGACGGAGAGGACTTTTATTTTGAAAGGTGTAGTGCACAGCTCAGCTCCATTTTATTTTATAATACAGTATAGACTCCAAAATTGCTCATTTAACGTCATGAAAACGGACATGTAGTCTACTGAGCTCTCAGTGCAAGTGCAACTAGATCAGGTCAAGGTAAAGCTGGCACAGTTGAGGCAGAAGGACCCAATGAAATTTCAAATTTGTCCAATGACATAAATTAAAACCATGTGTATTTTGGCAATAAAAAATGAGACACAGAAGGAGGCAGAAGACCGCTGTGTGTGAAGGCTAGTGTTCAATAAAACCAATCATCAGTGCGTTATCTCCATGTAAACTTTGTAAAGTATATCTTTTTTAGTTTGCGACTAAGTTGTATAGAAGATTGTGTTTGTGAGAAGCGTATATATATCGTCTATACATGTCTTTCATCTTTGAAAGGTGCTTTACAAATACAACTTATATACCTACAACCTATTTTTTTAAATTATTCACTCCAGCCCATGACCCTGGCTTACCAGGTCAACAACTCATGTCTTGAAGCAACAGAAGAGATAATGCATTGTTCCCCTTCTAACCATAGTGGTGCCAAAAAAATACTTGTTTTTATGTAAGTGAAACTGAGAGCTTAGGGTGGAGCAGAGTTGTTTTCCTTCCTAACTGAAACAAGAACATTTGTTTGTGATGCCCAGTTGCACGGTTGCAGTTTCGCTGCAGTTGATGTACACAGCTTCTCCTTTCTAACAATTAAACACAAGATTTTTCTTTAGCATGATGATGCAGATTAATATGATTTTTCTGCATTAATTCAGGTAATAGTTCTGGTTTCGTTCAGTTTCTAATTAAGATCTAGGAATACTATTGAAAATATTACACAGTCATAAGCCACAGTCGAAATATGCACAGAGGACATTGGTAGCGTACAACTTCAGCTATTGTTCCAAATTGAATTCATTTTCCACTAATAAAACCATTCAAGATAAAATGTCTAAATGGTAATAACAATTGTAGCTCCTTTCACATCGATTATGATGCAGGACACTCTTTTAGAATAGCATAAAAGCTCATTTTTGCTGGTCCTTCTAAGCAATTTCCCCAAACTCCATTTTCACTTCGAAGGCGTGGGTGTGGAAGTGATGGACAAATGTATTTTTTGTTTCAAGGACATTTTAGGTGAAACATCACAGCTCAAAAAATAATGAAACTCGCTTTCATTTTTTTTTCTCAACTGTATCTTATAAGAGATGGTTGTAAAAATATACTTTTTTGATGTTATTATCGATCAAAAATTGATGCAAGATGGTGCTCACCTGGTGTATCAACAAAGTACTGCACATTTTAAAATACTTTCTTATATTTTTTCAGTATTTTTTTGAGCCGTAATTGTTCAATATGTAGTTTTCTACCAGAATAAGTTCATTTGTAGTGAGAGGTCTTTTTCTGATGGATTCTGATACTGAAACAAACACGATATTCTTTAAGTCATTTGATTTTTTCCAAGTTGACACCGAGCTAATGAGACAATTACCAAGTACCAGGCGACGCATTTAATGTGAATTTTGAGTCTTCAGTTGGTGAAGTTTGAAGGTTCTTCTTTGGACATGTATGTGTGAGTAATTGTTCTGGTCTTTGTTCTGATTGTCCAGAATATTGCTGAAATATAATGGAAAATAATTGAATCGCTATTGAATAAGTCATTTTTTTTTAAATATTATTAAACAGTGTTTCTTCGTGATTGATAAAGTAATGCTTTCGTTAAGATAAAGGCAGATTAAGCATTCTACTACTAAACATTCTCTTCAAATCCTTAAATACTTCAGTAATACCATACTTGATGTACAGTATAAGATACTTTTTCACTCCATCTTATCCTGACCGAACCTTCGGATGAACTTGAGGTGTGTGGTCAAATAAAATAAACTCAGGAGGAGTTATGGTGTCACACCGGCCAAGAAAACATTCCTGGAGTCAGACGGGAAAGCGGAAAATGTTGGACTCTGCTGAAAGCGTCGCCTTCATGAACCAGGGAAAGGATAAGTTGCCGAGGATGAAGCGAGTGTTTAATCTCTTCAGGCGGATCCTCTTAAAGACGTTTGTTGCTTCCCTCTCTGTTCTTTCCACTAACGATAGTCGCTGATGGCGACACCAGCCCAGTCGTTTTAAAGCAATATTTTCCAGTCTCATGGTGAGAGCAACACGGTGGAAAATTATAACTTGGAGTCCTGTTGGTAAATGATCAGTGTCAGTAATTAAGGCTTGTCTGAAGTCACGGGATGCTTGAGATGAGCTGTAATAGAGCGTAGATATGGCCGGCGCTCCGGTCCACTGTAGATGTTTGTGAGCGCTCCTCAACCTATATCTGTTTACGTTCCCCTCTATAATCAGCTCGTCTCTGGAGACCTGTCAGGACTGACTTCATATTCCTATCATGTAGATTAGAAAGGCTTTGATCTATCTAATAAGCTTTCCTCCGGCGTTTTCTCAGAGGCTTTCCCCACCATCTTCCCTCTCGCATTATCACTCAGACCTGGAGCCGATAAGCAGATTCTCCTCCAATCACCAAATGTCCGCCTTCTTTTTTTGTTTCCTCTCTTTATCTTAAAGAGTTTTCTCAGCTCGTTCAGAACCCCCTCTAAAAACACTCCCAGACTTCTTTCTTTAAATCCTATTTCTGTCATGAATCTTTATAAACCTCTTTCTTCATCTGTTGGAACGTCTCTGAGGAAATCCCTGTTGACTGACACGTGATCAAAGATGTCATCATTCACTTCAACGTTTCCTGTTTTTCATACGATTCTGGAGTAAAAGCTGGAACAACCTGCAACAACTTGCTAATATCATTTTCAAGCAGGACCATAAAAACTACATTCTAAAATAGCGTTATTGTAAAAAAGGTTGACAAGATCACAATCTCTTTAAACTCGTCTTCAAGACCTTCGTATTGAAACTACTTGAGATTTGGGAATGGAAAAATTTCAATTTTTTAAAATGAATTTGCCATTGCTCATGGTAATCTTTAACTGTTGTCCATCAGTCGTTATGATGCTCTCCTGCTAACTTGCCACGCACACCTTTAAAACCTTCAACTATGATCTGTTTCTGAAAAGAGAGATCAAATAATTATTCACTTGGAATGCCATCGTCTAAACTGTCTACTCTCATCCGCCATCCATGTTCTCCTGCATAAGTCTTCCTTATTTGTCTGCTCTTAATTTACAAGTACTCATTTATATTCACCTTTTGAATGTGAAAACAGGAACTTTTAAATACAATTCTGGCAACCATGCTCTATAATCTTTTGAATATTGTTTATTACTAGTCATGGGCATTCTTTTTTTCTTTTAAGTACCAAAAATATTTAGGTTATATATAGTCAAGTATAGGCAGTTAAATTCCTAAACTTTGGAACAATCTTCCTCTCTCTTTGCGCTTGATGGAGTCTACTGACTCCTTTAAGAAACATCTTAAGACGTTTCTATTTGTTCAGGCTTTTCCTTGATTTTCTGGAACTCCTGTGTTGTTCTCAGTATTATCTTGATCTTTAAAGTGTATCTACTTTTTTGAGTATTGTTTTGTTTGTTTAAGCGCTTTGTGACCCTGGTCTGGAAAAGCGCTATATAAATAAATATTACTTACTTACTTACTTAAATTAAAAGATTGCATTATTATACAAAGAAAACTAACCCTTGTGTGTTTGAGGTATTCCTGGTGTTAGCTCTGGGTCAAGGTGAATCGAAGGCCCCAAAACAGAAATACATATGCAGTGGTGGAGTTTGTTCACCTTGACCCAGAGACAACACAAGGGATACCACAATCATATTTGTTTTTGGGCCTTCGGGTCACCTTGACCCATAGATAACACCAGGGTTAAAGGAGGTATTATGCAATTGTGTTGAATAAAAAAACGTCAGAAAACGAATATACTTTTTATTTAAAGAAAAACAAAAAAAAAGTTATTAACATACGTTTTTATAGTTGTCTTTTATAATTCTGGTAGATGAAACATTCTGTCCTCATTACAAACAGATTGTGATGTCAGAAGTGCAACTGGAATTGGACTTCAAGGTATACAGGGATCATTTTACGCAATTAAAAGAAACAACCCAATCATTTAAAGGTGTAAAAATGATGTGCTTTAAGAAAAAGATTTCATTAAAACATATTGTTAAATCAACAGATCATTTACAGTATGTGATGGTAAATAAACTGCAGAATTAAAATACAAATATAAAATCGTTACAGAAACAGCAGCACTTGATAGAAGCTTGAACCCGAGTTCCATGATCATATGTAAAGTGGACAAATACATGAAGGTAAACCTTTCATCTTCAAAAGCATCAGTCTCATTTCAAGTGGGTTTATGGTAGTAAGGTGTGTTACTTGTTGTAATGTCCCTTCACTGTTGTGTAACGCTTTCATGAGAGCGTACCCAGAGAAGAGCAACAGCTTGACTGCAATCATAGAGAAAGATCGGTGCAAGTGGTTTAATGAAAATCCTCGTAAGCTGCTAAACCTTGAGCAGTGATACCTTCTGTTCTGACCCGATCTCTCTTCTTAATCCTCCAGGAGGTGCACCCAGCCAGAGGAGAGATAGTCCTCTCCTCCACTGACCTCCAGCTGGTGCTGCAAGTGGAACGGAATCAGTGAGTATTCCTACTTTTCCTCCTGTGCCAATCTGTGAGAGTGCTCTGTCCGGGTTATAAATCTGTAAAAGTTTCATTCAGTTGTGACAATGACAACCGAGAATTTAAGATCTGGTTTAGCTCTGAGGTACAGCAGCTCAGAAACAAGCTGCTGAGAGAAACCTGGAAAAATAAATGTAGTGTTTTTCTGAATTTACTTTATGGCCTTGGCTTGAATGGATAAGCTCAAGGTTTCTGAATCATAATAGCTTTTCAAATATTAAAAGTTGTAGATGATGTTAGTGAGTTTTGTTTTTGATTTAAAACTATTTTTTAATCGTGTCAGGGTTTGTACTCAAGCACTTTTTTATACTTTACTTACTGACTTTTTCCAATAAATCATGAAAACAGCTGTCAGAGCAGCAGAATAAGAAAAATGAATCAAATAATATCAGATATATAAACAAGCGAAGCTATTCAAAGAAAGCAGCGAGCACTGTACACGAGGAGCAGCGGAGATGATCTTCTGATAACATTGAATCTCAAGGACGTGCCGGGATAGCCAGTGTAACACTCTCAGACCTCGGACAGATGCTAAACTCAGTGATCACGAGAGCGGACGTTGCTCACCCAGCGAATGTCCTCAAGCAGAATATTTCTTGTTATGTGAGCTTAACACACACACACAGTCGCCTTCTACAACCAGCATATAGATGTTAAATATCCTTTGTAGTATTCTTACTTTTCTTTTATTCTATCTTTGTACTATTTTACTTCTTGTAACCTTTTTGAACAAGCTAAGAAAGACCTGACCTTGAACTTTACTCCCAGAAGATTTGTATTTTGGCCATCTTCGCAGTCATGACATAAGCATAAGTAAATCACTGAAACGATGAAACGCTTGCAAATATAAATGTCAACTAGTTTCACAATAGGATGACCTGACCCTGCAATGCATGCTGGGCCGCATCAACACATCGATCCAACATGCTTCAATTCAAGACTGACAGCACGCGTGTGTGGCGCATGTTTAAAGATCATCATGAAACACGCGATCTTTGAGGCCAAGCGTGTTATCTCCATGACGCAGTGTTCTTAAAGAGACAAACTGAATGATCAACTTGAAGTGTCAATGACATGGATTTTAAAACACCTTTAGAAAGAAGAAAATGTGTAGTAGTTTTCTTATACTTCCATAAATTACATTGTGATGTAGATGGTTGAGTTGTGTTGCTGTAAGTTGCTCAAATGCCGCCTTATTTTGCAACTTGAAATTGAGCAGAACCAAACAAGAACTGCAATATGAGTGAAGTTTTGAGAGGTTTGTGGATACTTTTTTAAAGAGAAAGTAATGTGTTGATTTAAGTGTGTCTTCAATCGATGTTTGACATCTATTGTATCATCAGTATGTTTCTTTTTGTACAGAACTCTCTTTTCGTTGAAATATTAACATTAAAAAATGTACTTAAGCCCCGCCCACTGTATGCCACTGGACAGCAGCAGTCATTACATCATCTGCATTGTCCCTTTAGTCGCACAGGATTCCCGGAGATGACCAAGAGTTAAGTTCGACTCCAGCCACTTCTGTAGCTGAGGTTCTGACGTATTTGGGTTTCAAAACCAATCAGTCACAACTTCATCACGGGTCATGTGGTGCGTAAATAATGCCAGAGTCAAGTACTCAGTCAAGTACTCGGACAATACTACGATTATATCTTTGTTCTTACAGTATCAATACATCGTATCGTTAACCCTGTATCGTGATACATATCGTATCGCCAGATTCCTGCCCATACACACCACCAATAAGTAATAAAAACGTAACACCATTCTTCAAACCATTTGGTAATAACATCGAAACAATTGTATCATGTCAATTGTGTTCCCAATGGTCCGAAGTAACAAAGGAACAGAAAAATTAGTGTGTTCAACACTTTAGTTCGTGAAACTATTTTCTTTGTGGCTTGTGAGCCAAACATTGCGACCTGAGTACTACAGAAATGATATTATTTTCTCTTTATATTGCATATCACTATGATAAAATACTATCAAGCACGTTTGTATGTAGCCCTGGAGGTGACGTCGCCAAAATAAATCTCTTCTTTTTCGAATCAGGTAGTAAATGTTCATAACTACAGTTTTTTAGTTAAGCCACTATGTGACGTAACCAAATCAATAAAGTTGATCTTTATTGACGAGCAGTGGACAGGCATTGGTTACAGGTGGATGTATGGAAAATGTTATTTTTACAGCTCGATCCTGTGAGTCCCCAGTGATACTGAGACAGTTCTTCAAGTCATTCGTGCTCAGCGTTCAATAATTCTTTCAGCTCCATCTTCTTCAGCTTCAGTCTCGACCGATGGTCATCAATGAATCAAATCATTAAAAAAAAAAAATCATCCATGTCAGCTCCGGGGCTCTGTACGTTTGAGTTATTACTGACATTAAATGACCGTCACTGGGAACCGTCTATGTTTATCTGCTCTGGTCCCAAAGCTCAGATTTCACCAGGACCGAGAATGTAGGTCAGAGAAAGAAGGGTACGATCTGTAAAAAAATTGCTTTGATGATGCGAGTTACTGGGAATGTTATTTTATATACTGGGCCTCTCCCACTGGGCCTGAGGATGGAAGTCAGCCAGAGTGAGCAGATTGTTTGTATCTGACTCATGGATGAAGGTACCATTTATAATCAAAGCCATTTCTCTGGCAATTGACATCTTTTCCTCCAATTCCTTCTAAACACATCAGCAAGATATGAAATTATGACTCCAAAAATAAATCTCTGGGTTAATAGTGAGCTTGCAGAGCATCAACATTTGCCAAGTTCTTTGAAATATTTCCTAAGAAGTTCACATCGTTCTAAAAACACATCAAGTTTTAAAGAAATCCTCAAAATCTGCCAAGATGGGAGGCTCGATGTTGAAGGTTTGAAAACAAAGAAAAACACTTTAAAACTTCAGGTTTTTTATTAGATACGACATGTGACGTTAAAGGACATCTGGTTGGTCATGGTTCATGAAACCATTTAAAAAATAAACTGCATTCTGACCATTTTGAATCAAGACCAGCATGAACGTCTCCATGACCCTTAGTTTTCTGTCAAGTTCTCAATTTTACTGACTGTTGTCTAACATGAAAACTCAACTCCAACTTTAATTTGGTTGATTTCTATTTATTTTCTTCGAGCTAACAACTACATAAACACCGTGGTTAATAATCTGTCCTAGTTTTCTGTGTCAAGAGGCAAAACTGAATCTCTCATTTTGAGCATCAAATAAGAATCTGTGCTTATGGGGACAATTTTTTGGGGGGGTCTTTCATTGCCATGGGAGCAGCAACGACTATGAAGTCGAAGCCTCCACGCTGAATAAAAGCCCCGTGTGGCTGCATCTCACAGTTGCTGCTGTATTAATGCCTAAAAGTGTGCGTCTAGAAGCGTCAACACTCACACCAGCCCTTGCAGGCGTATCACTCTGTTGGGGTGCGTTGCTTGTTAGGGGCCCCCCGGACTGAAGAGTGGCTGCGCAGCTGCTGGCGCAACGAGCCCCCGTTGATGAAAGAACCTGAGATGGCGGCCTGATCTCATTAGAGTCGCAACAAGTGTTGTTTTTCAGGTCTTTTCCACTTCATCAGAGGGTGAACGAGAGAACAGAGGTCTTGAGTGGAGAGCACCTGAGAAAAGATTTAGGCTTGGATGTGAATTGAAATGTAAAGACTAGTCAGTGAGCGACAGAATACCTGTTGACGTTTTCCTGAAATCTTTAGAAGATACTTAAGATCTAAAGAGTGCCATCGTGGCTTAACATTTCTTTGGTTGCTCACAGCAGGTAAAAAATGCTGTATTTTTAAGTATTTTTCACGTCACAACTCTCCGACATTAATGATGAACTTAATTAAATCTATGATGCCTTGAAAATCTTGAACGATGTATTCATGGTAGTATGGAATTATAAAGATAAACATGGATTCAATGATTTTCTATATCTTTCAGCTCCTTGAGGCTGAAAATGTATGTGTACGACTCTTTTTTTTTTATACACAGTACGACTTAAATGTGACTGAATTTGAAATGTCAATTGCCGACCCCTGCTGATTCACTGATTGGCTGCTTTCCCCATCTCACTCACCACTTTATTTTCTTTCCACGTCATAACATGAAAAATGTAGCCACTTTCCATAGCTCTGGACTGTGTTGATTTCTAAGGAACCTCTTGCTCTCTGAGTACCTACTCAGAACTGCAGCAACACCTCCTGCAGCGCTGAAACTTCCTGGTCTTGCTGACGTTCAAGATTTATTCTGTGTTTTTTTTAAACGTGTCCATTACAGGGTTGTGTGACGCAGGTGCAGGTAGTGAGACAAACTTTACTTACTGTATAACGTATGTCTGCCATATTTAACCTGGTGATTCTTCTGAAGTGTAGAAGAGAGGATAATCATGAATACAAATTGTCATTAAAAAAAGGAATAAATAAAAGGTTCAAAAATCGATAATTTCCCAGGGGAGCACATTAACTGTATTTCTGAGGCCCCCTTCACTTGAGAGTAAATCTATATACTCTATATACTTCTGTGACTTTTTCTCATCACTGCAGTAAAATAAAATAAAAGTAAACAAATTATGACAACTTTGTATATCTAAATAAAATAAAAATAAACAATTTAGCTTTTATAACGTCATGGTATTATTACACTTCAACTTACCTTTCGTTGTCTTTTCTTTTCCTTTCCTTTTCTTCTACGTTTTTTAAGTTTTGGTTTCTATTTTTTATCGAGTTCCTTAAAGCAGGTTAATGAATATTGTTATTGTATTAGAATTATTATCGTTTATTATAGCTTATATTGTTTATGTCTCCAATGCTGCTACATTAGAATTCAGCCGCACTTATACAAAACATGTAGAAAACTTTTTGGTAAGTTTGTATTCCGCTCCTATACGCTGTCATATCAGTGTTTTCCTGGTAAACAGAAAACAAACTCAAAGAACGTGGCATTATCAGGCGCGACAGTTGGTTGTGCGCAGATTTGTAAATTACAAACAGAGCCCTCGATGTATTCGCCATCGCCTGAATGAAAGCGGTGTTATCTACATTCAGCTGAAAGAGACACAAACAAGCAAAACTAATTTATTGAAACCAGGGGAGTTATCGTTTCCGACGACCTCCGTGGATGGATGTCGCCGCGGTGACACCTTATCATGTTGGTGAGAACCTGGACTGCCGCCGGGGGTTGTTTCATCTGCGATGAGGTGGAGGTCTACGGTGTGTTCAGGGAAACTTGCTCGGGGCAGGAAACCCGACAGTGAATTAAAGTCGCTCTGGAGGTGAGACTCCAAGAACACAACTTTTGTGGCGGGGAAAGCAGTTTATACGACGTCTCCGGGCAACGCTTTATTATCCAGCGCTTTCATCGATTTTTCCAGAGGACCTGGTTTGTTTGAACTTGGCTGCTGCCCCACAGTGTCTTCGCTTTAATACTGATTCAAATCAATAATGAGCTTTGTTCTCTTAATCCCTTCTAATCCAGCCCGCCAAGTCATCTGAGATGATGACTGGCAGCTCTGACACGGCCTGCGGGTATTTGAAAATCTAAGGAAGACTTTCAGTGAGAGCTGAAATGCTTCAACTTGCAGGGGAGAGGAAACGAAGGGGGGCTGAGAGGGAGACCTGCACATCAGGACCAGGAAATGAATTGTCCTTTAAACGCTCAGTGGACTGTGATGGGAGACTGGAGACTGAATGAAGCGTCCGCGAGGGTTGGTCTGCATTCAGATGGGGGGAGTGGATGTGAAGACAGGTGGGAACAGTTGCTTTAAAAATGTATGAATCATCATCGTTCGAGCTCCACATGTGTTCAGGAAGCAGTTGGAGCAGCTGTCCAGCTCCTCACTCGTGCTACGAGACCGTGAAGTGACTCAGATGCGACTGTTTCCACGGGCCTGCTTTAGCTCCATGTTTGCTTAACTTACGCATCAGAACTGCCTCCATTGGCTGCTCTGACACAGAAGAGAGTCAGAACATTTCTGCTCACCACCGTGTTTGAATCCCTATAGATTTTCTCTCATCATTTGTCACAGTGTGACCTTCTCAAACCGACCAGAGCGAAGACTAAATCCTGCAGGACTTTGTTGACATTTCTTTTTTTTGCGTCCCCCCCAACTCAACTCATCGATGACTGATGGCCAGAATAAAATCCCACTTCACCAATTTTCCCCACGTCTTGTCCAACTCTGGACGACTTTCCAGACTTTCACAATGTCATGTTATGTTAGTCCTCCACTGTTTAGGTCTGTGAAAACATAACAAAAGAAGGACTAACAAAATGGTAATGGTTAGGTAAAAATGACAAAAAAGTAAAATGATGGCATGATGATTCTATAAAAAATAATTTAATAATTTAATGTAAATAATACAGTATAATATGTATACTTGTATTTTAATCGATAAGAACATCTCAGAAAGAGTGAAAATACAAAGACATTCATTCTTAAAACTCAAAAAGTCAAATTAAAAAATAAACTCGTCATTAAAGACCATGTCAGTGATTTTCTTAGATACCAACAAAGGGAAGCATGTGACCCGGGGGCCACACTTCGTCTAGGTCTTATTTGAACCTTCAGTGAACCCTCTCATATGCCACAAATCTTTAAATTGAACTAGCTTTATTTCTTCTTTCTTCTTCCCGTTTCAAGGGTCCCATCAGTCAATAATAATAGCCAATGTTTTCCACACACATTTTGGAAAACAAGCCTGTCTGCTTCAGTTGTCGTCCTGTTTCTCATACAGACGACCCTGAGATTTGACTATATTTAGTAAACTTTAACAGGGCCGGGTCTAGGCAGGGGCAAGAGGGGGCCTGGCCCCCTCAAATAAATGTTGTGCCCCCTCAAACTTACATGTAAGTAAGTAAGTAACAGCACAATGCCCCCTCAAGATTTGTGGCTGCCCCCTCATACATGCCTGTCTAGACCCGGCCCTGAACTTTAAACATTTTTGCACTCAGTGATTCAGACTGAGTTGGTATTGATGAGCCAGTTTGACGTAGTGCACTTTGGGAGTTTTGTCCTTCTCTGGGATTGTTTTTCTGATGTAACATTAAATAAACCATAAGAAGAAATGACCTTTAGCTGAATTAAAGTACATCTAAATAGGCTTAAACACAATATACCTGAAGGATACCTGGATTCAAATGCAGTGGATGACACGTTCAGACTCCGTTTTTACAAAGACATTTGCTGTAAACAATAAAACGCTGGTTAGTCTAAGCGAGTTTAACACTTTTTCGTCGGCGCTGAGTTTCTGTCAACGACAGGTCCAGATGTTCTCTTCATACACAGCCGCCCAAGCAGTCGACCTTGTGCTTTCTCTCGACGGGAGCTGTGAACCTTGAGAGTGTGACGGGCGCCAAAACGCTGACAGAAAACTTCACACACGGCTGACGGGACAAGAACATGAGTTGCAGCCAATTAGAGCCAATGTGACAAACACAACGTTTGTCTTCGCCGGAGTGTGTGAGTACACTATGTTGACAGGTCGAGGTGTGTTGTGACGTTCTGTCTTCATGTCGGGTCCCTCGATCTCGAGGAGAGGAGGCTCGCCTCTGACCGAGGGAGGAGCAGAAGAAGGAGTGTGAATGGAGTCTCGTCTCTTTCTTCAAGAGCTTCTGTGTTTACTCAGGGTGTTCTCTGGGCTCTCCACCAGTCGTAGGTGTTGCAGGAAGATTACAGCATCCAAGGAGAGAAATCTTCAGAGAGTTCAGTGGAGGAAGTCGAGTTGTACTGGAAACAGATTCTGTGGATCCTGTTAAACATGGAACTAGTAGCAGATTTTTAGTAACGCTAACTTGGTTATCAGTCTTTATATAAAGTTAACTTTAATTACACTTGAACATGACGACAATGCTGACTTGGCAATTTAGATTCAGAGCAACGGTCTCAAGCTTGCAGGTCATGTATGAACGCAGGTAGAGCAAGGGACGCCATTTTAATTCAGCGTCACATGGTCAAGAAATAAAGATCAAATTTGACAGATTCTTAAAATATTATTTTTACACTACCTTGCTATTTTATAATATTCTATATTTACACTTTATTGTATTTTTGTCCAAAGTTTATTTTTATTCTATTGATGTTGTGTTTTTGGATCTATTTTTTCTATTATCTATTAGTTTAAGATTTTATCTTTTGTCAAGATGGTATTTTTGTAATTTATCTTATCGGACTTTATTATGTGTATTTTTCTTTGAAAATTGGAGCTTTTAGAAATGCACATTTTCTCTGGGAACGATGAAGTAAAAGTATATCTATCTTTATATCAATCTATGATGAAAAATACTTCTCACACACATTTGTAGTGAAACCACACACAACTCCATAATATATTAAACAACTAAATCTAAATTGACTTTGTAAAAGACAGTTTAATTGGAGCCCCCGATTAAGGGGGAAAAATAGATTGTTTTCTTTTAACTTAACTATAATTCTCTAATTTACTCCCGCAAAAAATATGTGGTTTTCTTTCTGTCTTTCCTTCGACAGACCAAGCCTCTAACCCTGAGTAGCTGGGATCGGCTTTTATACTTGGTAAAAGCCAAATATAATGAACAAGTTGTTTGTTTTATTTATTTTTAAAAAAAAGACAAAGTGGCTAATTTGAATTCCCAGCAGGAGCTAGCCTGTGCGGAGCGAAGCAAAGAAAACCTGAATAACAAAACATTTATGAAAGGAAAACACTTAAGAGAGTTCTTATGGAGGAGGTTGTTTTTTTATTCTCCGATTTTCAAGTGCGACATGGAGTTCAACAGAACGGCAGAAAGCATGTTGAGTTTGTCAACAACTATAACACAATTGAGTATAAAATAACCAGCATGTGGCCATTTCAATAGAAAAATCTGATTATATCCGGGTTCAAATACACAAGTAGAACGTTCCAATGTTTGAAGGAAACATTTGCACACGCTGCTCTAAAGGATTCTTGTTTGAAAAAGAAAAAACAGTCTAAGATGATTTGTTGCAGGAAATGTGTCTGGAAGTGTGTGTGACACAAATGTCAATATGCACAAGTTTTCTCTGTCAGTAGGGCAATGGGCCACTCTGTCTTTCTTCCCCGTCCTCCATCTCTGCCAGTGTCTCTCTGCCAGCTCTTGGCCCGCCGTCGTTTGTAGACACAACCAGCATCTGGCAGAGCTTCCAGGCCTGTTGTGTTGTTTCAGCTGGACGATAAATACTGTTGGAACTGAGCATGGAGACATTATGAGGCAGAATCAGAGCGAAGCACAGAAGCAGCAGGGAAGTGTGAACAAGAGTCACATGACTTTAACTTCAATTGCATTTTATAAGAAAGCAACGCCAGGTGCATGAGCGACCTCCCGCTGTCTTAGTGTTATTTTTCTCTTAATGTGATTCACTGTAATGTTTTTTTCACTACTTCCATACATAAATCACCTGACACTCAAACAAGACCCATAATGCACTGCAATTTTTTAATGGATTTTTCATTTAACGTTGTTTCTCAGTTTCTATGAATTCTATACATTTCAATTATATTTCTATTTTGGACCTAGTGGACTTTTAAAAGCATCCATAAAACATTCTGCTCAGTCCTTTCAGATAAATGTTTTGTCTCTTAACAGAACGTCACAGTTGCAGATATTTACACAATAAGAATTTAATTGCAAAGAAAAAAGTGTCACTAATGCCAGAGGTTCAACCCGAGTGCTATGACTGTACTTGGGCCAAATAGTAAGCTTTTCTAATGGTTTAAAAGTCATTCGTCAAGATTATTTTGAACAACAATGTCTCTGGACATCCCTCTACTGTCCCTGAAGACACAAACAAAGCACACAGCAGGCTGAAACCAACCGTCTTCTCCCCACATCTGTAATCTTCAGCACCAAAGTGCACCATAAAACCCCGTCACCCACTATCACGATGACTTAAAGTGTTCCTGAACGTCGGCTGCACTCAAATATATTTCCAAATGGGAAAAGTGCAGTGAGAGTGAATAGTAGGAGGAAGTTGAATACCCCCCCACCCCCCCAAGATAAATGGTTCTTTACCATATTAGTCAATATTAAATACTTGAGAAAAGTGTTCGAGCAGTTTTAGGTTTTTTCTTTCCCCCCTGAAGTGAAGGACATCATTTTCTCTCAAGGCTTCAGAATCTGAGGGAAACAAACAAGTTATTGTTTTGAAATATTAAAGAAATAAAAATGAAAAACAGACATAAAATGTCTTAAGAAAATCAATTCTAACGTCTGAAATATGTGGTAAGTATTCCCAAGCTTGTGTATTCATGTTTTAATTGATGATTGGTGATTTATATCCTATCCGTTATTAGCAAGTTTCTGCGTTCATTTGTTGACAAACCAAAGATAAAGGCTCACATTGTGTTCTTGTTTTAACATCAAAAAGTCTCTCAATATTTCGATCGTATCATGACTGACAAAATTCCCCAAAACATCACAGAAAATAAAATAGAATTATAATAATAATGCCAAAATGTTAATTATTTTTATTGTTAATCTGGTAAAAAATGACGATCCTAACATCTAAAGGTCAGAAAAACATTTGAAAGTGCTCTTGAGAGCCTCTGTCAAGGTCACATCAAGGTCACACAGAACGATGATATTTCCTCAAGCAAACAAATGACGACAGGAATTCAGTTGTTCAGCTGAAGCTTTTATTTCTCAGCCTGACAATTAATGTGACAATAATTCTGTCCTTTGAGTGCCTGAGTTTCATTCCAGTTCATATTTTCGCCACCATGACTCATTAGTAGAATATCGGGACGAACAATATCTCACAGTGGCGAGCAAACAAGTGCGTTCTGTTGAGTGCCAGATGTGAGAAACACAGGCCACATCTGGCGGTTTCTCCTCCTCTTGGATACAATCGGTTTCAACTTTTTGGCATTTTCAAAGCCGATTGTCGTTTTTTAATCAGTCACGTTCATCAGTTGTTGCTTCCTGTGCTGCTGTGGCTGTTAAACGCATCCTTTCAGATCCTTCAATTAAAACAGCAGGTGTGTTTGTGAAAGACTTACCAGAGCGCTGATAGAGGCTTATTTCCATCCATCCCTTTTCTTTTCTCTTCAGTTCCACCGGTCCAAGGTCAGTTCTAATTATTAAGGATCCAGACTTTCCTCCTCCAGATCTTGTGCGTGAGACATCACCTCTCCACAGTGTCCTGGGTGCGCCCCGGGGCCTCCCCCCTCTTCTGAGAAACATGCTAAGGCACACGTGATACTCGAGTGTGGTCCAGCAGACCTCTCTCTGAGGATCCAGAAACCCTCTGGAGGAAACATGTTTCAACCGTTTGTATTCACGCACTTGGTTTTGGTCAATTCATGGATGAACGTATCAAAGAGTACAAGAGTAAAGGTTCCATTAAGAGCTTAGCCGAGCTTTTCTTTCTCAATCTCTTAGCTTAGCTACAAAAGTGCCCTCTATGTTCAAACACAGCAATGACATTTTTTACCTCCTTCCCTCACTCGTGAATAAGACCCAAGATACTTGTACTCCATCAGGGAAAACCTTCATAGGAACGCATAGATCCGACTTGTAAGGTCCCGATACCGATATCTGTGCTTTGAGTGTCGGCCGATACCGATCTGATACCAGTGTTAAAATATAAATTTTCTTCCCTATTGTGAAATAAAACTGCTTGTGCTATAATAAAAAGCTAAATTGACTAAATATAGATTCATAAAGTTAGTAATTATCTGCTCATATAAGTAAGTGGTTTCTAGCGTGATTTCTCCTCCAAACATCCGCTCACATCTTCCATGCATCAGAGCCGCTGCGTGACGTCAACACAAATATACTTATTAAATATAGTTATTAAACTGCTTAGATCGGATGCGTGGATCGCAGCTTTTTCACCGATACCCAAGAGGCTGGATCGGACAGATATTTAATACCAGTGTTAAATCGTTGCAGCCCTAGACCTTTATATAGCTGAACCATAGAATACCATATTTCACACTTGGCTATACATTATTCCTGTGGAAAAGTTAGGACGGAAGCAGGAAGTCATTTTCCATTATTACATCGGCCAAGGAGCTTACGTGATCATCAGTGCCATGTCTGTCTTCAGATGGATTGAACTGTGATTAGAATTCAAAGTTGTGTTGGTTCAGGATCAGACAACTATATTTTAGACTTGTTCATTCTGGATTTCATGGTCTACTGGTCTTGGTTGACCTGGAACTACAACAAAGACCAGCCGTCCTCTGCTTTGAGAACTCGACATGCCTTTCTGGTTAGAGTTACACATTATTGTGTTAATAGAAGACATTTTGTGCATCACGATCAGTTCAAGATTCCTGTGAGACTCTGGTCATCCATGAGGTGTCGCGTCACTGCTTTTCCTAGATTTCTCTCGGTGTCCACTCAGGGTTCGCTCACATTCGTCTTCTCTCTGTTTGTTGACATTCAAAAGCCAAACAAAACTCCTCAGCAAAAGTGTTTTCCAAAGGTCAGGACTGCCATTCTTGGAGGTTGGTCTTTGTTTCCTGGCCTGGTGTTAGTGTGTCTCCGGAGCAATTTAGACGTCTGTTGATTTGTTTCTTACCCTTTGACCTTCAACACATGTCAGCAGAAGACTTTTTTCTTTTCATTTCAAGATCCAGCAGTTGTTGCCTTTCCTGGGCAGATATATTAATGTGAAGTATGCTGGGTGATCATCTGAGCAGGAGACATGCTCTTGTTACGAGATCATCACACGATACATTCAGAGAAAACTATTTTAACAACATTATTATCTTTAAACTCCTCTATCATGTGACTAACAGACAGAACACATGGAGCAATGGCACTGTTTTAGCCACTTTAGGTGTAGTTTCTTATCAAAAAAAACATGTACTGATTACTTTTAATCTTTTAAACTTCGAGATGAGTGTTAACAGAAAATTAGGTGGGTGAAATAAATTGGGTGAATTAACCCTTCAAAATGGAATGTATTCTTCTTCTGTCATGTCATAATTGTAAAAGTGTGATTACCTAAAGTTGGGGTTTCAAACTTGAGACCAGCGGCAGATTTAGTTAATTCCAAAGAGATAAAAAGCGTGTTCAATTCTAATCAAAAGCAGTTAACAAAATGACAATTGTTCAACTGGAATTCCAAGGCAGCCGGACCAGCCTTTAAAACCTGAATTATTTTACATTTAATTCGAATCTGATTGTTGCTGTGTGGATAAATCTAGATCAGATTAC
Source organism: Callionymus lyra (assembly GCF_982586985.1). Lineage (NCBI taxonomy): Eukaryota > Metazoa > Chordata > Actinopteri > Syngnathiformes > Callionymidae > Callionymus > Callionymus lyra. Next base: position 31,042,993 of record NC_141821.1, read on the forward strand.
GATCAAGAGTCATTGAGAGAAACAAACTGTGACTGTGGTTAGATAAAAGAAGTCAAGCCTGAGTCAGAATCTCAGTAACTGCTTATGTAAATGTTCAGACCTTCATGTTCTCAGACTTGTTACAAAGCTCTTCTTGCGTTGCCGGTTATTTGGTGAGAGATGTTTCATCCTCATCAAAAACTCGTGAATCTAAACTGGACCATCGTTAAATAGATTTGTCGCACCTTTAAAAAAATAATTTTCCATGTATTAACTTATTTAAATCCCCTCAATTATATCGTAAATGCATTTATAGGAGGAAATCTAATGTCATGTAACAAAAATAAAGGTGGAAATGGTCAACAACCTCAGCAACAACTAAACGTGCTCAGACACAAGTTCAATAAAGAAAATATTTCTGGGAGCAATAAAGTTGGACTGTGTTGTTGTCCTGTGGAGGAAATCTCTGGAGCTGGACACAGAAGCTGAAAAGTGGAGCTGAACAAAGCAAACAGGGACGATAATCTATAGTGAACCGGCGCACCGTTATCCTGGTTGTCAGCCGTGAATGTCTGGCTGAGGTTCACATGTTTATCAGTGAACCAGAGAACATGCCCTGATGCGCAGTTTATCCCCATGGATACCACTCCCTTCCATGCGCCGCTGTAAAGAGCTTCCCTGTGCAAACCTGCAGATAAGAAAACTTCTCTACATTTGGTTGTCAGGAACAACTGCTTTTCACAATGTGTTGCAGCTCAAGCTGGACCAGGAGACAATAACAATTGTAGTATAATCTAAAGTACAGACTCATCAGGCTCAATGACGGTAGTACTGCTGACACAGCAGATGTTCAGATACTCAACCTCCACTTATATTGTAGTATTCATCACCCATTTACTACCACTCATGAGTTCGCATCAAGGGCAGCAGTTCATTGAAAAGAGACAAACTCTCCTCCCACTAACCCAACAAATGATGGATTGCACCTCCAGCTGTCCTCGGCCTGACCCAGGGACTCCTCCCTTCTCACGATGAAGAGGTCCAGCAGGCCCACAGATGCATCCTGGACTGTCCTAACAATGTCAACCAACCAAGACGATTATTCAGACGTTGTCTAACAAAGCCTTGTTTTTACTGTTACTGTACATTTCAGAGCTTTAGCTTCTGGCTCAACTCTTTCTTCACCACAAAATACCTCTACAGATCAGATCTTGGTTCATCTTGTAGAGAAAGAAGTGTTACTTTCTGTATTTCTGTCCACATTTATAACAAAGATAAGATTGCTTTACTTTATTAATCCCACAGTGGGGTGAGGACATGAATTTAAATACATCTTGTAAAGTTTATTGGCTTAACTTACTAAAACAGTTGGGAAGCTTTGAGAAAGAAATCCTTGAAAATGTTAAGTATGAATGACTTTTATGAACATTTGGGTTTTAATCATACAATTATAATGAAATAAAAATGTCAAGACGCCATAACCTTCACCGTCTCCCTGCCACCACCAGACAGGGTGTTCTATCTCCACTGGGGATTTAATGCAGAAAAATGTCGACACAACTCAATGCTTCCATTCAGCGGATGTTTTTCTCAGCTGGCATTTTAATCAACTGAGGTCACGTCCATGTGACGCTCCCATGCCTGCCTCGCCATAGAGCTTCTTTATATCACTGTCGACTAATGAGGGCTTGTTCGGGGTCAGCGGGTCACGATTTGAGGCAAACACATCAAATGGCGAATATTGAGTTTGTCAAGTTAGTTTGAGAACTTTATCAACCTCTCATTTTGAGTAAAGGTTTCACTTTTCTGTGTATATTTATACATATGGTTGTGTGTGTATGTGTAACATCTTATTGAAATAGTCATAATGAAGTCTTGCTAACTCTCACTAAAATCAAATATATGCAAAATAATGTGTTAAGGTTTGTATGTTCTCCCTGTGTTGCATAGGTTTACTCCGGGCACTCCGGTTTCCTCCCATAGTCCAAAAACATACAGAGCTTGATTGATTGGGAACTTGTGGATCTGGGGTGGCCTCTCACCGATCAGGGTTTGGTGTTTGATTATTTAGTTGGTTTTGGAAAGTGAGAAATAAAGTTCTGCTGTACTGCGACTTCCGTTTCCTCACTATTACCACAGTGTCAAAGGTTACCCATCACATCCATGGTAATACTTGTTACTTACCCTCATCACATCAGCTCTCAGAGCATTTAAGTCGTGTCAAACTCTGAGTGTCTGTTATGAATCGAGTGAATGCCAAAGTGCTCAATACCGCCGTGTGCTTGTAAACAATCATTTAAAAAGTGACAACGTGGAGAGTAAATTACTGTGCAACACTTGTAATCAGCAGTGGTTATGATCCAGACATGGGAAATAACACAGTGTTGAGATCGTTCAGGTTTGTCTCAACACAGGTATGATAAGCTTCTTCTCCAAGAGTCTATGTGAGACTGGCACCTGTTGGAAATGTAAATATATATATATATATATATATTATGCTGTATCAACAAGCGGTTAATAAGCAGTTAATAAGCTTTCAATTAAGTAGAAGTTGTAAAAGAATATATAATCCGGGTTATTAAGCCAACATGGAGCAAGCATGGTTTTGCTGCTTCTTCTTTCTTTTGAACACTTTTTTTCAGAAATAAAAAAATATGATAAACTACATTTTCTTTCATGAAAACAGCTTCTTCTGCTGCTTTGTAGCACAAGATCAGAGAACACGCCTGCTAGCTGGTGGTTTACTAACCACTGACCTCTGTTATGTCTCCGTCAGTGTATGTTCGACACGGATGCAGAGCAGCTGCTGAGATGAAAGGTCAGACTATAAAGGAATCCTTACAGTAGAACCAGATCAACAATCGTGTCCAAACTTTTCCTCTCATTAGAACGAATACCACCAGCTCACCAAAGCCCGGCTCCATCCGCCCGAGAAGAAACTGGTTCTGATCCGTTTTGTTCCTGCTAACAGCAGCAGTGTGACACGATCCTGCTGCGATGTGTGCTTTTCCCAGCAGAAGAGCAAATTAGGAGGGAATTCTGGGATTATTTGTCTAATTACAACGGTATGGAGATGCAGGACTTTCTAACAAGCAAGTATTGCTCATTCATTTGAGGGAAACCTGTCAGATTAACATTTCAAAATGATGTTTTCCATCTTGTCATCCTTATTAACCCTATTTAGCAGTGAGCTTTCAAGCAACACATTTGAACAGATTTGTCTACCCAGAACCAAAGCACTTCTATTAAATACATAACAAATCAAATGGATTCTTTTGAACCGTGAGCTTTTCTATCATCAAAAAAAGAGAAAGACATGAAGAGCACGGATCGCCACATTTGCGGCGCACAAAGAGGAATGATTGCATCTTTGTTAAAAACGTCTTCACTTCACGTGGTTGTCGTAGACTCGCCGAGAACAATAAACTGCTGAAAAGGCAACGTGTCTTTCAGGTGGCACAATCAAAACCCTTGCAGGGTTCAAGAAGACAAAGTTTTCTCGCTTTTAATTATTGAGATGTCACCAAGAAGACGTGTTCGGAGACGGCGTTCACTCATCAGCCAGTGAGGTGAATTATTCAGCCCAGCTTCTTTGAAAGACAAGAAAATGAGCTTAAACAAAGCATATATATATATATAATATACTGTATATATGACAACATTTTTAGACAAATAGTGAAATGAAAAGTAAAGTGGAGGAACCTTGAATAACACTAAGATAAATAAACATCAATAATCTGACTGAAATGTCGATGAACTGAAGTGAAAAAAACTGTCACAAAAACTTCAAGTCAGTGTGTAAAGATCATCTGAAAACAAAGAAACTGACTGTATGTGTACTTGAAACATGGAAAAACTAAAGTGAAAGATAATCAAATTTTCCGGGAAAAGAAAAGTAAGAAACGTGAACAAGGGGCAGAAAGTGTCCCTCAATCTCTCTGTAACATGACTAAATGTAAGAATATCTGTCTCACTTGTTCTCAACTCGGAGCAGAGTAACTGCAGTGAAAGTCTTCCATTACACCCCTTCATGAATAATGGAACACAACCAAATGGAGATGGAGCTCCTTCCATTTACTCACTTCTGACCAACAATCCAGACTCTTCTTTTCTTCTCCGAGTCCAAGCGTCGGCTGAGGCTGAAACAACTATTCTTGGAGCAGCAACTCTTGTTCTGATGACATTTAACATTCGCCCTTAAATGTCTCATCTGTCAAGATCTCCGGCCATAATACGTTTTTTATCACGAGGTGTTCTTTCTCAAGACATCAAAGGATAATTGCTTTTTTCTGTCTCTTCTCTGAGATAGTAACTGAGTTTGAGCTGCTAACGATAAGAATTTGAGGTCACGATCGGATTTCATGCTTTAGAAGGAAGTACATTGAAATTCTGAAGCTTGTGGTTCTTCTCCGAAATCATAAACAGTGTTATCAGCTTGAAATACTTTTGATCGTGCTCAGCCAACATTTCATTTTAAACATATCCATAATCAAACCCAGCCATCTCGATCCTCTGCAACTGAAGGAACAAACCATAGATTTAACTTTGTCTGGGTTGAAGTCGGCCATGATAATCCCATTTTTAAAACCAACGTTTGTTACGTTCGTTCCTGCAATCAGGGTCAAGACGACTCACCAGAGCTTTGTTTTAATGGTAATATATGATTATTAAATGTGTGAATGAATGACCAGACTTTCTAAATAAATAAATAAATTGGTTTGTTTCGCGTGTCTAGCCTATCACTTCTTCCGACTGACGTTTGACGACTATTTGATTACTTCCAACGAAATAATAGAAGAAAAGATGAAGATGAATGAAGTAAAGAAAGGATAAAGAATAAATCAATGTTGAAATAATGAAATATATAAATAATTAAAAGTACAGATAAGTAGCATTCAAATGTATAAATAAATAAATGTATATATATATATAATTATCTGCATTCTTAAACAAAAATAAAATCCAAGTAATTAATTTATTTTTTCATTATTACATTTATTACCACATTTATTTATTCATATATCTAGTTATTCATTTATTTATTTAAATATTATTATGTTATATTATAAAAACAGTATGCTGGATTTATCGTTTCCGACCATACTTTAATTCGGCGGCAGCTGAAAAATTTGAGTTTGATGACCTGTGAGTGACCTTTAGTGTGTCTCTCTGGAGGGCTACGTAAAAGTGCTTCGCTGCTCTATAAGTGGAACGTCTTAGAACTAAAGGGACTTGATTCAAGTACAAGTTTCTCTCTAATAACTCTATAAACTCTGCCTCTCTGTTGTATCAGGTTGGTTTGTGTGGTGACAGCTGTGACCGGGGCATGGTTAATTCATGTAGGTGTGTGTGAGTTTGTTACACTCAGGTGACTCGCCCGGGACGCCCCCTTGACCTCTGACCTCAAGTCTGTCGGTGCGACAGAACATAGCTGTATCTCAACCCATGAGAATTGACTTGACAATTGCTAATAACAATTAGTGTTATTAGGGGATATTATTAGTCCAGATGATGTTTAATCATCTAGAAGCTCTTGAAACTAACTTTTGTTATTCCATTTTTGTTACCTAACAGACTAAATAATACTGTCAACTCTTCTGCACATGGTTTTCTGGTTAAAATTCACTCATGCCAGATTGTCCACAACCTCATGAGTGGCAATTTTCTGGGCTCTAGACTGTTGAAGTCTGTTAATGTAGTGACTGTGACGTCATTGGTTTGTTACTGAACCAGTCTTTCAGTGTAGGTGGTCGGGCGGAGATCTGGGGCGGTTTGAGTTACGATTGGCCGATGAAACCATTTTATCTGAGGTTATGACGGGCTCATGTGTCAGTCAAGTTAACCACACCCCTTATTATGCAAATTAACAAAAATGACACATGGGATATCATCAAAATGGGAAAAACGATTATGTTTTTAATGTCGTAATTAAATCTGAATTTATTACATTTTTTTTGGCTAATTGTGTTAATGATTTAACCAGCCTCATGTGGACACTCTGTGAACTGCAGCTCTTTGCACATCCCCCGGTGGCTTCACAAAAAATACATTTTGCCGCTCAATCTTCTTCTATGCAATGAAAGTGTGAGCAAGAGTGTTCTTTTTTCCGCCCAGGCTGTCCGACTTTGGTCGCTCTCACTTGGTCCGACCACTAAAATGTGTTTCTCTTTGTTAGTGAAATCAACAATACAACGCAAAGTCATTCCGTTTCAGTTGTTCAGTAAATGAGAAATTCAGATCACGCCCATTGCTTCGATCTCTATTACTTCGGTCCCTGAACCAGAGCTAGAGCTGCCCAAGTATCAGCGAGGTCATGTGTGAAGATCGAGTGTTTCTTCATCCTTCAAATGAAACTGAGCTCTTCAAAGTTTTGAATGATGTTTAATGTCTCTTTTTCTCTCCAAGTGAGCTTCTGGGAGCAGACTTCAGCGAGAGCTACTACACGGAGGACGGCCAGCTGGTGACTGTGAGCGACCACAATTACACAGTGAGTTTGAAAATCATTAGATCTGGCCTTTCAGGAATCTTTGTCACCTCCAACCTTTTGTTGAGAGGCGATGGTGCTGAGACAGCGCCGGGTGTCTGTGGCCTCGCTCCGCACTGAATGCATAAATGGTAACTTCTTGTTCGGGATTGTAAAAGAGCAGCTCATTCTTATTTAGGAAGAAACGCACGCAGCTGCCCATTGTTAATAAATAGAAAAAGTCCCTGGTGGACCAGAGGCAGGAGCACTTTACATCTTTTTATTGAATCCTGTTGCAGTTGTGGCTTTGAAAGTGGTTCTAAATAGGCTGGTAAACATTTGCTGCAAAAGTCTCTGCTCTGCTAAACAAACAGATGAGTTCAATCTTCCAAATCTTCCAGCTGAGACGACTCGAGACTTTCAAATAGGAAGCATGTGCACTGTGCAAAGAAAATGGAGAGCTTGTATTTGGCAATATCTGATGAGAATATACGGGAGGAAGTTGAGACGGGCGGGTCGTACAAACAGCCGAGACAGCTGCTCCAACTGTGAGCTGCACATTTGAAACACATGCAAGACGGCGGAGCAATGAGCCACTTGTTAACTTCCGTAGAATGAATTAGTCTGGCAGTGTTAATAACATGTTCTTCAAGTTCAAAATCCCCCAGCAAGATGTTGAGATAAGCCTCTGTTTTCTTGGGAGCTCCGCAAACATGGAGCAAGGTCACCCCGACATTCTCGCTCTGTGATGCGGATGATTATTTTCACTTGTTTCTTCGAGGTTCTGTCATGGCTTCATCTCTTCGTCGCGTCTGTTTCTGTTCCTTTTATAGAGAATTTGTAGTAATGTCATATAAACTACACATATACCTAAAACATCCTTAAAGAGCAAGAGTCGACCAAAGCTTATGAACACAATAACAATATTATAATTTAACCTTCACACGTGAAATGAAGTGCAGACTTTGTGGACGTCACCTCGGATAAAAAAGACTGTTCAGTTCAATTGAGGACAAGCAGAGCTGAGAGAGCTGATGGCAGCAGAATCAACTGCCAGGAAGAAGCTGATGGTAAAGTCTCTCAGGGTGAGACGACCTCCTTCACCTCCGCAGGGATCATGACCATGATACAGAGATACCTTCATTTACAAGTCAATACAAACAGGATTGCAGTCATTGACTGTCTTTAAGGAGGGAAAATCTGCTTCAGAGAATCTGTAGGTTTGGCCCATACTCTGCTTCTTATCAAACTTGGGTGTTGATGCAAATGTTTTTCTTCACTTGGAAACTGGATATAGGGTTTAATTTGTCATCTACAAGTCAAGTCTTACACATGTCTGTATATATTACTGTTCTGTTGGTCTCGACATGCTGCATGTGTCGTGTTGAAGTCAAGCAAGTTGGAAGATGAAGCCAATTGCAACCATAATGCAAAGAAGAATCAGATAAGTTCTAGACAAAGAAGATAGTATTGAAGCGGAAAGTCTTTTTTTTTTTAACCAAGATTTTACCGTCTCGGTCCCCATTATCCTTCGTGTCCTGTAAAGATCTTTGTTTGATTCTAGCCTGACTATGATGTCATATTTTTTGGCCAAGTAGCATTATTTTGTAGAATATTAAAGCCCTATTTTTGATTAAGATAGGTAAACCCACTGACTCACAGGAAGTAGGCCTTAAATCCTTAATGCTCGAGTCTCTCCAACATTGATGAGTTTAGAATTGTTGCTGGACACGTACCATATCATAGCTTTTCTATTAGCCTTCTCATGAAGTTATATCAGAAAGTATACCTCCCGCTGAATACAGAATTCTGGTCCATCTCCACCAACTGTTGTCAGGGCATTTCATTGAAAAGGAAAACCTGACTTAACCCTGAAGGATATGACAAATCCAATTCTGCTATTGATTGAAAATCAGATACACCTCCTACTCAAGTTTCGCTTTTTTATATAGCCAGTCCATAGCAGAAGCTTTTCAGCACTCACACACACTGTTATATTTCATGATTGATTCCGTAAATACAAGTTCAGAGTGTATGTTAGAGTTTCTCCATTTCAGGTTGGAATTCATCATTTTTCTTGTGTGTGAATTCACTCTAAGAACTGAACTCACAAGCTGCTGGTTCACACCATGAAGCTCCAGATTACCAAGTGACACTCAAAGAAGAAATGTATGCATTTGCTGATTAAAAAACAATGAAGCTGTCAATCATGACACTGATACGATGCCAGGTGCCATCAAAAGAGATAAGCTTCACCCAAAGTTTAAATTTCATTATTGTCACCCACATGTCGACTAAGGGTTGGTATCATTTACAGGGTATTCCTTTTTTAGAGAGAGATCTTCTATATTTTACCCTTGTTTGTGGCAGCTGTTTAAAGACTAACAATATAAACCTGAAGTACTATGGTAATATCGCGTCCGGCACAAATAAGCGTAAAATATGGACTCATACTTACTTACTTACTTACTTTTTAATTTTTTTTCGGATCTATTTTTCATGTCGAGGCTTTAAGACAAGATGGATATTACACACGAGCAGGATATTTGGAGGTTTTTTAGCGTCTTTTTGGAAGAAGTTTATCCGATGCGCTCTCAGTTGCTTCATTTAAATGAACATACATTTTTGTCTATAACTCTCTAGGAACAGATTACTGTAAAAATAATCCAAACCCTTAGTCGGCATGAGGGGGAGTAAAAAAATAAGTGAATTTTGAATTTTTTGAATTTGAATAAAAGTCAATAAGTGGAAACTCATTTAGTTTCTAGTTGAAAATGTTTATCATAAAATATCTAATCCAATGTTTGATATATGTTTTGGGTGATTTGGCCAGTCCCCTGACCTAACTCAATACATTTAATTAGAAATCATGTTACTTTAAATTCACCAGCCTTTTGCCCTCTATTTCTACCAAACACATCCAGAATTCTACTTTCCTATCCGACCCAGTCATAAAATATGACCTCCACATGAAAATACTGTCAACCCTGATTTCTTCAAATAGAAACGAAGGCCAATGCTCAACCATCCTCAACAGCAAGGATTCTTTTCAGTCTAGACTTCTGCGACATCCGTTTCAAAACAGGTCCAAAGCTCACCTGGTTTTGAAAGATGACACAATCCCGTATATGCTCTTTCCCCTTTACATCTGTCTGTTTATGAATTGATTTCAAGATTTTACTTTTGATCCTGTCTTGGTCTGGCTGCAAGTAACGTTAGATTTATGGGACATAACTACTTGTGCTGAAGTTCAGGTTCAAATTAAAAGGTGATAAAGAAAAGCCTCAACTTTGGTTCAGCAAATCCTCAATTATTTTTTACTTTCTGCCTTCACTTGTGTATTGAAAAAAAAGAGATAAAATTGTATTTATTTTCGAGTATTATTTGGATTATTGATCTGACTGTAGAATTTTTTTCATTCATCTTTATCAAACCATAGAGATGTTGATTCCCTCTTCAGAGACGTTAAATCCCAGCTAAATTGTCTTTTTCTTCAATTTTTGATCACGTTATCAGGAACGATTGGCCTGAGCTGCTTCTCTACATCACAGAAATCCAATTTTCTATTTGTGTTTGGCTTCGTCTGCGTGTATTGGATGATTCACTGTTTAAGTGATCCGAACAAATCTCTATTGAAATGAATAGTTGTTTAGTTTTCAGGCTGAAATATACAGCCCATAGTTTAATCACGGAGAGAAAATGATGTTTGCACTAACTCTCTGCAAGATCTTTCAGTAAAGTTTGAGATCATTTTGACGTTTTCTCTGTTTAAAATTCAATTCAAAGATTAATGTTTACACAAAATGTGGACAACAAGATGGTTTTCTCTTGCTTTTCTCTTGTCAGTGTTATTGGAAGCTACATGTGTAATCGTGCTACATGATAGAAACAGTCCCTCCCAGGCGATCACGCTCATCTCAGTCACAGACAGTGGTTCCAACACCCTACAATCTTCCCAATAGCCCACTTAAGTCTGGAGTGTTTGGAGGGCCGTGTGACGGTGAGACTCTCTGGACTGTGATATATGAATCAAAATAGCTTAACACAGAGTTGCTTCGAATCAGTATATAGATGAGTCTTTTACCTCCATCAGTCGCCATGATTCAAGTGTGTACATAAGACTCGCAAAAGACCAATTGTGGGTGAGCTAGTTTAAGCGGTCAGTGATTATGTTGCTTTTTTGGTCTTTTATTATTTCTATCAATTTATTTTGCCTCACTCTGCTGCATCTTGAGGAGGACAAATTTAACTTTCTGAGCTGCAGCAAAACTGGACTCACAAAACGATGTATGGGTGGAAAGTGACAGATTTACATCTAAAACCAAATAAAGTTTCACTTACGTGCTACATGACAGGTGCTCAAATGGTCGATCTCAAACGACCAGTCGGTCGTGAAGGTAGTTTAGGTTGATCAGAAGACAAAAGAAAAGAGACGCCAGTCTATCATCCATCCTGCCGGTTAGCGATTGAATATCAAACAAAGTAATGAAATGTTTTGATTGCATCCACTCAAAAATTACATTCAGTGTAAGTCAACGGAATAATCTGTAAATAAAAAATAGTTAATCGTTTAAATGTGTTTACAGTATACGCAGTTCACATGAAAAAAGGGGAACACATTTAAGGTTATATGTTTTAAGACAGTAGTCCCAAACCTTCAGCACGATATGGTCACGACACCATGAAATAAAAAAAGAAATGTTGTTGCGTTTGCTATTATTGTTTACAAAATAATTTTTGGCTAAACTTTTTATTTTATTAGCCTGTGAAATTTCAAGATGTTTGTTTGAGTCAAGTTTACTAACAAAATAATCCTGTAACGTAGCATAAATGAGTTAAACACAAACTCTGTATGGCACGTGTTGTTGCTGAGAAACCTGAGCTGTCACCACATTTTCAAGCTCTTTTTATTTTTTGTCAATCATAATATTTTGTTTTTGCGGTTTTTATCTGATGGTTAGTCTCTAAAATAAGGAAACTAATATCTACTTCCTTTTTTCTATTCTCCAATAACACACACCTGTGGACCAGACTCAGAGCCACTCTCTATCAGCCGGTGTCACAGCCTGACGTGACGAACGAGTGCATTAATGGAAGTCAGAGCACTCCACAATATTGCCTCATTCACAGTGACTTTAATGCAGACATTAGGAAACTCAATGTGGCAGCTGCCAAGTTAGGTGCCAACCAGATCCTCAGGACCAATTAGAAGTTTTCAAGACTGTTGTCGAGAGATAATACATTTAAGGAACTCCTGGAAACTGACATTCTCCCATATTAAAACTTTTAACTTACCCGGACCCTGCCCGTCTAAAAAGTGAATTGACCACCAAAAAGTCTGTTCAGGAGCTTTCAGACTTTTTAGCAAAGACAACGTTGAATTTCAATGTGTTTATGAATTGTTATACCAGTGACCTGTCTGAGTATTCTCCATGAAAATCAAAACAAACCGTCGTTTAAACTAATGTTTACTCCAGTGTGTCTTCAGCTGACTGTCCTTGAGCGTCCTCTACCAGCTGTCAATTGTCTTGGCATCTCAAACTGTGTTTCATGTAGTCAAGAGTTAAAATTTCCAGAGCTGTCACTGTTTTGAAGAATGTATGGGAAAAAAAGCAAAGCACCGAAGAATGCACTCGTGTGTTTTGCATAAACTGCAGAAAGTAAAACCTTGTCCTCCCACACTTTTTGAATATAATCCTTGTTTTCTTCCTTTGATGTTTATCAAACCTGACAACTTCAAGCTGAGAAGAAAACAAATGACCTCGCCTTTAAAAACTGCAGAGGTATCAGAAAAGAATAAACTAGTTTAAGGGAATATACCTTTTTTTTGCAACATTTGCCAGATTCCGGTCTGAGCCAGATGAGTTGTGATGTGATGCAGCAGAGAGATTTTTTGGCTGAGCTGCTTCAATTCACTGGTCAGAGAAATAAACACAGAAGAATGTTTGCTCGGAATTCTCAGGTGGTCGTGGGTTGGAATTCTGATCTTACCTGTCAGCGTCATCATGATAAAAGTCACATTAAATGTCCTGTGCTGAGTGTTATCTGTCAATACGTGAAATAGCTCAAAGGAAGTGAGGAAAGGGAGTCATTTCTGTTTCAATGCTTCTTTTAAAAAGCTTATTTTGAAATGAGTTTGGGTGAAGGTTTGGCCCGTCTCAGTCCTTTTATAGTTTTATCTCTTCAAAATAAACATACATTCATAACATACTAGAATTTCAACACATATTACACCAGTTTTCACATTTAAAAAGCGATTGAGTTTCATTAACTATGTTCATTGAGATTGTACGAGAATATAGAATGTATGAAAATATAGAAATACTACCAACAAGGAAGTTGGTGACCACTTGCTCACTATGAGTTGGTCAGACGAAGCCTCATCTTTCTCCATTAACCGGTTCAAATTTCACAATTTGATTTCTTCTTATATGGACATAGTTGCTGCTGCCTCACAAATGGTCACCTGCATCATAAAGTGCTGGTTACAATACCAGGCGGGGACCATGTTAGTAAGGTATGCAGGTTTGCTTTAATAAGGGTTCAAAGAAATTGGAAAAAAAAAGAAATAACTTTGAAATGAAAAAGGATGATAAAAAGAAATTACCCAAAAAACTAAAACATAGAAAATGTCAATGTGACCCAAAGGCCCGAAATAATTCGTTTTATGGTAAACAAATAACATGAGGGTTAAAACACTTTTTCTTTATCAAAATTGGACATTCCTGTGTTTTAATGGGGGTCTTTTCCCAACTCTTCCGCCACCTTGGAATCCTAAAAATCCTCCTTTATTTATATATGTGATATGTGATATTTATATGTGGCTATCTTGCCCTCCTTGAGCCGCTCTTCCTAGGATACCCACTAGAATACCTTCAAACTTTTTCCCAATAGTGGGGAAAGGCTTACGATTTTTTTTTCTCCTCACCGAAGCTCTGGAGAAAGCAATGTGGTGGGAGGAAGCGAGGAGGGGAGCTCCATATATAATGCAGTGCATGTGTGTATGAGGCGGCCAGGAGGGGCAGAAACCAAGGATAAGGAGGGTCAGACTGAGAACAACTAGGTCACAAGAAGATGGGAAGCAGCAAATGAGGAGGAGATTGTAGTTCAGCCTGTGCAATATATGTAACGGAGGTCAGCAGAGAACCAGAGGAATGTGCAGGAGACATGTGAGGAGGTGATGGCGAGCAGACCAGCTGGAACCGGTGCAGAATATGTATGAAGAGGGTCAATTGGAAGATTGGAGGGGATGAGGACGGAGCTGATCACTTGCTCGGTGTTGGTGTGGGGGGGGGCAGGGAAAGGTTGAGGGCAGGGCTGGGTATATATGAATAGAGATGATGAAGAGATAATGAGGAAATGCGTAGGAGTGCAAGGACGTATGGAGACGTGAGGAGGAGCTGAAGCTACTGCAGGAAATGTATGAAGGGATCAGAGGAGGAGAGAAGGAGGTGAAGACAGAAGACAATGTGTTCATGTGACACTTTGATGGTAGAAGTTTTACAATCACTCAAGTCTCACATGTCTCAGCACAAATGCTCCTGCTGTGAAAGATCCACCAGATCTCCCCCTTCAGCAGGACCTTGGACGGTTCACGGTTGTTTGTTCGACCAGATGTTGGCCCGGGAGAAGGCATTCCATCAAATTACTCAGGGAATACTGTTGAAGATGCGTAGAGATTACAGGTCAACCTATTAACTCGGAACATCTGGGCCATAGATGTTGTGAAGGATATACTGTTTCAAAGCCAGTGCTGGCAACTAATGTGTTGATTTAAGTGTCTTAAATAGATGTTGAACCTCTATTGTATCATCAGTATGTGTTTGTTTGTACAAAACTCTCTTTTCATTGAAATATTTACAGTAGAAAATGTGCTTGCAAAATGTATAAAAGTTAAGAACGCATCATATATTAAAACTAAATGTGAAAATACTGTAAAATGTGTATGTGTATACAGTGAATACTACGCAATTTTACTATGTGAACAGAAGTACAGTAGTTATTTTTGAATATTTATTATTTTGATGCTCAGTGCTCTTCTCTAGAGTACTGTGAGGCTGACGTAGTGCGAGCATCTGACACAAGTTTGTTTTGCTCCACACGTCTCAGTCAAAGAGGAGCAAAAGCGAGAGAGCACTACGTTTGTCATTTGTGTACTCGCATCAGTGGCTTTGTGCACTGTGCACGTTTATTTTTTAATCGCCAAGTATGTGAAATAAAATCAAATCCTCAAACACAAGTAACGAGTAACTTAAAGTAAATGTGTTACTTTTGAAAGAACTAACTAGTAACTGTAACCAAGTCACTATTTTAAATTAACTTCCCCAACTCTGGTCCAAACTACAGAGTTACTGGTTCTCTAAACTTTTATTGGGTCTGGCTTTAAGTGTTTTTGGTTTGGTTGAGCGTCTCTACCTCACCGCCCGACTTAACTCCCTCTAATGGCTTGACATCTTCAACTAGGGCTCGGAGCTTGACTCTTTGCAGAGGTGAACGTCGAGCATGCGTCGAGTAGTTCCGGGCAACAATGGGACAGAAAGTCTAAGTAGCACTCGAGACGGTGACACATCCGGCTCTGATGGGCACAGCTCTGAGGGTAACAAATCAGGAAACTCACACCGGTGAGAGCAATGACTCACATCGACAGGACATGAGAGTCTGGAACAAAGTGATGGAATATCTGAAGAAATATACAAATGAATCAATAGACATCATTTATGGACTTGACCTGAGAGGATTTCATTGATCTGCTCTTTCTTTTCTACGACCACGTTTTGTTGCTGAGAGTATTCCTCCCTTTATAATCAACCTGCCACGGCTCTCCTCTTTCTTTTATCTCTCTTTACTCTTTCTTCTGCAGGTCCTCTTGATCACAGACCACTCACTGTCTGCTGCCACTATGTGTTGTTTCTCTCTGCCTTCGGATTTTCAAGCAAAAAGGAAACTCTCATGAGGCTGAAAGAGTTCAGGAAATGACTTATTCGTAAATAAATAGCTGAAATACCCTTTATTGCCCAATTGCTCATATGAGCTAAACTAATTGAGATCATCCTTATATTAAATATGATGTACATTTCCTAATTTCAGGGTTATCTTCTGCCCCCTTTAAAATCGACAAAAGGTTCTAGAAATGTCGCTTTTATATGTCATACATTTGGTTGAGATTCAGACAAAATGTAAATTTTCATAGAGGTTTTTTGGCTTAGTTTCCACAGCCTTACATTTAACAAAAATAATTCTGGAACTATTGTGTGTGTACTGTGTAACATATATGGTTCAAGGTCTGATCTAAGACCTTCACTGGGAGACACACACTAAGCCAGACAGATCCGTGTGGATTCATCATTTAGTTTTGTTCAAATGGTCCAAATAAGGGTTGCATTTAATGACTCCTCTGGGTGTCTGCCTTTTAAAGATGGAAGCATGTTCCTGGTCGTTGAAGACTTGTAGGTCTAACATGAGGCTGTTCTCTGATGTCATGGCTGAAGATTTAATGACAGGAGCAAAAAAAAAAAAGTGGGCCAGTTGTGATCTTAACTTTGTATTTGGATTCGGTGTCAAGTGCCAATGATCCTTTAGTTTCACGGCCACATGATGTTTATTCCACTAACCTCCCTCGAGACTTTCAAACACAATAAACAACTCCGTCAAGCTGCTGACTGGAACCCCTGCCCGTGGCTCCTCCTGCACCCCAGACCTCGCCGACTGGCAGATTACTCGCCACAAACCCTGAAACGGAGCCTAATGGGCCGGTGGGTTCTGAACATGTAAGCAGTCTAATTGCTTCATGTTGGCAGGTGAAGTTCTCGCTGACAATTGATTTGTACGTCGGCGCCGCGAGGTCCTCTCGCCGCCGCCGCCGCTCGACTGAAAGAGCTCATTTCACGCTCTGATGAGCTGACAGACACTTTTGAATCGTCAAAAATGGACCTGCCTGCATAATTCAAATCCCCGGGGCGATAAACACCTTCTGTAACACTTGACTGTTGATGCTTTCGGTTTTGTTTAAACACTAAATTATCGTTAGTTAAAAATCATATTTTTTTAATGATAATTGGTACTCGTGTTCATGTTCGTCCTAATTGTTTTAAGTTGTTTAACGAGAGCGAGATTTACTTGAGGCGCAATTTTGTTTCCTTCTTGATCCAGCAGAGGCAGTAACCATGGTAACTAATCAGTACAACTGCTTATTATTCTAAACTCATCCATCTCGTGTTGTTTGTTTTTTTTGTTGACTTGTTTCCCAGGGGAGGCCGGTCAGGTCAGCAAATCCAAGGACCCAAGAAAAGGGAAAAACAAATAATACACATGTGTTGCTGGTATAATGCAGTGGTGACATGGGAGATGTTTAAATTAACTTGTCGCCTTCCAAAAGTGACGAACAAAGACTCGTGCAAGCGAACGCCTCACTGGGCTGATCTTCTTCAGAGTTTGCTTAGCAGTGTCATTAGCGGCTAATATCGTGAACCGCTGGAGTCCAAGCATATATCAAAAACATCTCCCCGGGTGCCGCTGTAATCATCCAGTCGTAGCGTTGGATTGATCCGACGGATTGATTCATCTCCAACCGCTCCAGAGACTGCCCGTCTAAACATGAGCACACATTTCTAAAAGCTTCCTCGGCGATGCAATAACAAGTATCGATCTCTTTTCTCTTGCAGGATCACTGCTTCTACCACGGCCACGTCCGAGGACACCCCGACTCCTGGGTGGCGGTCAGCACGTGCTCCGGGGTCAGGTACGCTCACCTCTGGTTTCACTGCTTTTATGGCTTTGTTTGCTGCGAGATTCGAGGCGAAACAAATCTGGTGCGAGGCCTCCATGACAGGAGGGTCTGTGTGGAAGGAGAACGATGGTCAAAGCAAACAGTGGAATCCTCAAATGGATTTCAAAGGATTTGATGACTATCATAGATCTGAGGCGGCGTAAGGGCCAATTTACAGCCTCCCTTGAGTCACAACAGAAATGTATCTATGACTTGGAAATCTATAGCTATAAAAGCTCAAAATGACCACGAGAATTGTGTCTGGGGTAAGCCGGATTTTTCATTGTTTGTCTTATTCGTCCACAAAGGCAAAAAAGGACGGAAACAGTAGTGCGCTGACTACCCCCTTATTATCAGAATAATAGCCTCATTTCTTTGTCTCATTCCAAGGAAGGTTTTAAACTACATTTTATTAAATCACCCAATTTTTAACTTAAATAATAACAAAGTAAAAGCCTTTTAAAAGATGCAAGTCCCCTTATTTTAGCAGCTTTCGCAAAATTTTCCGTGATCCGACATGATCCTCTGCCGTAGTCCGCAGTAAAGTATTTTAAACCAAATTACAAGGTTTTTGCATTTCATTGACCCTTGTGTTATCTCAGTGACAAGGTAACCTGATTGTTTTTAAGCCTTCGGGTCACCTTGACCCTGAGATAACACAAGGGTAAGGATTATTTTTCGCGTTTCTGTATCTTATAAAAACCTGTGCGACACCTAGTACTTCAGGTAGTACCTATTTTATTTCTCTTTTTCTGTCTCTATCTGTGTTTCAATACTTCTGCCAAGGAAGTTGTGATCTTTCTAAGATGTATCTGTCTGTTAGCTGGTTAATGCAAGGAACATTATAATTTGTTAGTGTCACTGATTACCATCTGGACCCCGGAAATGTATGAAGCGTTCATGGCTCTGTTAAGACAGAAGGCAGCAACACTGTGCTATGAGGACAATTTGCCAAAAATGGCTTGACTTTTTAAAACATTGCATAATCTAACCAATAAAACAACGTCGCTGTGACACCAAGTTACATTCTTGTTGTTCATCCGACATTGTTGTGGTTTGCTAAAGAAGATCGCTGAAGGCCAAGTCAAGAAGAAGTCCCATGTTCCAACACCACGAGGGTGCAGATGTGCTATTTGCAAAAACAATTAAATTACATTTTGGTGGAAATGAGCTGCTTGTTGGAGTTCTGCACTTCATGACTGTTATGGTGAATGCTTTATTTTTCCTCTAATACAAATGTTGTGGAGAACCTGTCATCATGGTGGTTGTACGCGTGTATAACAAATCATCTGAGAATAATATTAGGTGCAAAGGTCTTACAGTCCATCGTTGAGTTGTTTTTAGTAGATACAATAAATGCAGTCACAGTTTTCAAAGGAATATTAGACGCTTTACTCACTTTCTTATGGCAGACAGGTGGATATATTTAGATAACAATCAGTGACAATCAGCTGCTGACTTTTCATTTTACTCACATCCTCCTGGTGCTGATGTGCATTTATGGTCACAATGGTGAGCCGCTCGTGAAACAAATGGCGGAGGCGGAGGGATGCTTGTATTCTGTTCAAGGGTAAATACAGTGAGTCTGACATGTACATTTAAAGGAATATCATTAGCAGTAATTGTTATCGTAACAATAAGCTGTTATTGTTTCCTTATAGACTGATTATACGACTAGAGACTCTCTGCTTTCAGGGGAAACCTTTCTGTCTCGTTCACGTGTTTTCTAATCAATGACGCCGGTGTTGACGAGCATTTCTCATTTGTTTCCTTCACGTTCAGAGCAAATCTATTGATCCATACGGCTATTAATATGAATGTAGATCGATGATGACAACAGACACCTTTTCTACCCGCCAACTTAAACAATCGATGGAGCAGACGTGTCACACTAGCATTGTTACGTTGCTCACTGAGTCCAGCAGAAGACCTGCTTCCTCTTTTCAGCCTCACTTCCTCGCTAGCAACACACAACTTTCAATATTGATCAATTAAGCTGCATTGTCTTTTTTTTACCTCCCTTCTTCTTTCTTTACTTGGTCGCCTTGACTCTGTCAGATTGTGAGCCGCTCCAGGGATCCAGGCAGGAGGTTTTTAGAGCATTAGAATTTCACAGGCTCAGACTGATATTAATGTGGAGCATCTTGCATATTTGCGGCTGGGATTGAAGCTGGGAGCACCTCTGGAGGACGTGTTCCAAAATGTATATTCATGAGTGTGATCCAATAAAAGAGACGTCGAGTCACAGCTCAGCGGGGGGGCAGCGTCCCTGAATCCAATTGCTGGTTAAGTAAATCTAAAAGAGATTAGAGTTTCCAGAAGTTTTGGAACAAATCTCTTTTTTCTTCTTGACATTATCAACGGGGTGTTTGGCTGACACTTGGGCTGGCACTCCCCGGTCCCTGTGTCCTGGTCTGGGAGCGCAGCCAAGAGCCGCTTGTTGACAGCAGCTTTGATGGGAACAAAGCAGACGGAAAAGAGAATAGAGATCTGCTGGCCAAGAGAACGTAAAATACACTTCAAATGACCCAGATTGAAGCGTGCGATCGATATCGTCTATTCAGGCACTGGAGAAGTGTTGAAGTGAAAAAATACTGCTTTAAAAACATTTCCTTTGGAGAATAAAACCACTTTAAAGAGGACTTTATGAAATGTAAGGACAAATCTATTGTGGATTTAATCAGATTCTGATTGATTTCAGCGCCACACATCCAAATGTTTAATTCACTCCATTGTATGCAATACAATGTATTTAAAAAAAATCACAACATAAAAAGAGAATTTAAATTTGTTAAGTACAAAATAATTGTCTAGTCAATCTATTGATGCTGAACAACATCGCCTGCTGATCACACTGATTTGCTCAACAATACCAATATAATATGAGATCATATTACCCCATAAATCAATTTATTTTCTTTCATAATACATGTTTCATTGAACAAAGTCAGAGCATCGTGGCTGTAGTTCTGTAATCCATTTCATTTGATGGTCTAAACCAGGGGTCTCCAAACCGGTCCTCAAAGGGTTGGGGTGGTGCAGGTTTTTGATCCAACCGATCAAGCATGTACAGTTTAACCAATGAGGTTTGAGCTGAAACAAGCAACACCAGAATGACAGTCAACCAAAACCTGCACCACCCCAGCTCTTTAAGGACCGTTTTGGAGACCCCTGTTGTAAAAATTTGAACAATATAGATATCCATTAAATATCTTCAAAATCGAAGTAAAATATAATCCATCAAGAAGAACACTTACTTTGGTATGCTTCATTTAAGTTTTTCCAGTTGTGAACTCTTTTCTCTTGACATGGATGATAAAGATGCGACCAAAACTGTTCTTGCCTCAGAGAGAAATTTGGACAGACTATGAGTATGTTTCGTATTTAAATACTTTTTTTTATAACTAAAATGATTGCGATTTTGAACCATCACTTTCTAAACCTCACTTTAACACTCTAAAAACACTTTTAAATCAATAGATCATATCAGAATAAATCTGTGTATGACTCATGTTAGCAATTAATGGATCTAACTTAACATGGTTTATAACATCGATAAAGTGTCATAAACCATGTCAAGAGCTCTGAGCGTTGATACAACCTTCTGAAATCTTCTGAAAACGTCCATGGTTCTTCAGCACAAACAAGAAACAACTTTTGTGGCCAAACAAAAACTGTCTCAAGATGAATGAATAAAGGAAGATTGGTGATTAAAAATAAATAGCTGGTATTCCTTAACTAAAGCTTCACAATTGAACGTGTGCATTAAACTCTCTGTACTAAAAGTTCTAGTTAAGCCATTGAAATTGAATCTTCGCAGCACTGAGACACTTGTCTGTTCTTTCCTTCTCCCTCACATCTCATTCTGTCGTGAACAACCAGTGGACTTGTTAGGGAAACACTCAACAGACTCACTCTCTCAAGTGTTTATTTTGAGGTTGGCACTGCATGAAGCACACACGAACAAAGACAATGATGTAGAAGAAGAACAAGCTGTAGAGATGGGTTTTGTTGTTTTGTGGGACGCCTCGAGTCAGGGTCACTCTGACATCTCTGAACGAGGAACCGTCTCATCATAAGCTATTAGACTTCCTGAATAAGTGTCGTGACTCAAGAGTCCGTCTGCCTCATTTTCCACATCAGTCTCATTACTGAGCTCCAAACAGACGGTCACGCAGATTCAGATGAAGTCTCTGTCTTCCAGATTAATACTTGTTGAAGAAGGGCTGCATCGCTCTCAGTAGTTTTTCACATACTGGCTCTTTCAAGACTAGCACAGACGAGAGATACTCCCAAGCCGGATCGACCTTAGTTCCATTCGGACCAAATGATATCCTTAAATATCAACTAATGTAAAACCGTCGCTCCTGTCTTACTCTCATGTTTCAAATTTTTAAGTCTTTCTGTCCAAGATGTAGTAAGTCTCTCATCATGATGATGTTTTGAACTTATATACTTATAACTTTATAAAGTTCTCCCCCCTCTGAAATCCGATTAAACTCAGGAGCTGTAATCACCCCCGCTTTGTTTATACAATAAGTCCGTTGTAGGTATAGACTTTCAGGGTTGATAACGCACGGTGACAAACCTCAATGCTTGACCAATCACAGCAGAGTGGATGTCGTTATGGTAGATTTCATCTCCAGAAAATTGGTTTCAGTGGGAAAACTTTCTAATGAAAATATATCATTTTCTTTTTGCAAACAGACACATACTCAGTAGAGGCACTCAAATCAACACAATAGTTGCCCTTTAACTAACTACATTCTTTAAAAACATTGATTGTCCTTAATTTATAATTGTGAAAAAAACATTTCTGTGTGCATTGAATTCTCATTTATTTGGTTATTTTTTAATATTTAACCACTTTTCAAGTCCTTCATTTTGCTGAGATCTTAACAACACATCACAGTATGCTTTTATTATGTTTAGCATCAAGGGTATAATTTTAATAATGAAACAAATTGCAGGTTTGTTAAAGCATCAAAATGTAATAGGTTGCCATTGCTCTCTGTATTTTCTTTTAAATATATTCACTGGGTCTTCCAAGTGTAGCTCAGACTTATTTGCAAACATGTAGTGTCCTTGTATTCATTAATATGAAAAGAAAACATGTCTGTGTGCCTTCAATTCTTGATATCTATTTGTTTATTTTCAATAATTAACAATAATTAGGATTTCAGTTTTTAAAATCATAAAATGTAATATTGTTCTATTATTATCATTTTATATCCTGTTACTTTATTATATTGTTATTTCAATATTCATTCTAACTGAAGTCTTTATCTCCTTTTGTTAAAAAAAACGTTGAATTTCTGACATTTAAGTAACTATGACAACGCTAAAAGGTATTATATTTGAAGAGGCTTTTTTTTTAAACTTGAGAGCTCGTGAAATGGAAAAGCCACCGTCTCTTCAGACTGAACCCTTCAACTAAAATAAATAACATTGGTAGTATTTGATTGATGACTTTTTTGCTTAGGTGGATTTTTATGGTGATGGAAATCGAATGTGTCCTCTGCTGTCGGTCAGGGAATGGAATGATTAACTATTATGACGAATTAGAGTCAACCGAGGCCTTACCGTTCGACGACAATGATAAACAGAAACTTTTTGTTTGCCAGGGATCTAGAGAGTAAATTTACAAACGTATCCTTCATATATGTATATGCAGATGCAGATGAGAGATTCTTAATGTGTAATGCATATATTAGCAAAAAGCTCTCATGGAATGTAACTGGAGAATGTAGAAAGAGTTTAACAGGTGCTAACAGAAAGCTGAATGCTCAATAAAATCCTTTTGTTTAGACTTAAACTTAGACCATCACTTCTTTTACTCACCTGCATTATTCTAATCTTTTCCTCATTCATTCTACTGGAACTTTACGCTACAATGTTTCTTTATTGTCTGTAGATACGCTTAAAGTTGAATTGAAAGACGACAGAAAATAGAAAAGCAACCTTCCCTTTACACCCATCCGGAAGCTCCATTCACAAGTGTGCATCACAGACCGACACAATGGAGCGGAACATTCTTATCACCAGTTCAGTTGTTGGCTCTTTGTGTCGACTGCGACCACTGTGACATTTAAAGAGCTACTGACGTAAAATGCGTGTGCTGTCACCATGAGTCATTATTACTCATGTATCCAACAAAAGCACATATTTAAGATGGTGGATAATACATTGACGTCCGCTCCGGTCAATCTCATAGTTTTGATTAATTGAAATCCAATGTTCCTAAAGTGACCTCAGCTTGTGTCCTGAGGAAAAATGCTTTGTCAATTTAATATCTTAATCGATCATTTAGAGTTTTGGGTGAATTATTCATGACACCGTGCCCGGATATTCACTTTCATCATCGATACCCAGGATGATGTTTATGCATGAGTTACGCTTGTTTACACATGAACTTGCCATTTAGCTCCACGGACCTGTCAATATTTGTTAGTAGATACATTGTTATAATAAATAATATACAATAAAAAGCCTCTGTTTTTCTCCATTATAAAACCATCTGCATATATGATGGAGGAGTATATATATATATACTGTATATACCCAAGAATGTGTACGTTTCAACTAGCTTCATTCTAAGCCAATGAAAAAAAAATAAGAAAAGATAAAAATTGATTTGAGTTGAAAGCCTGCAGAGAAAGATGAAAAGAATTTTAAATGTGAAGTTTCCAGGAATATGAAGGTAAAAACAGTGATAGCTCTGTGCTCCTTACAGCTAGCTTAAACAGAAAGCTAGCTCAAACAGAAAGCTAGCTCAAATAGAAAGCTCGCTTAAACAGACAGCTAGCTTAAACAGAAAGCTAGCTCAAAAGGAAAGCTAGCTCAAATAGAAAGCTCGCTTAAACAGACAGCTAGCTTAAACAGAAAGCTAGCTCAAAAGGAAAGCTAGCTCAAATAGAAAGCTCGCTTAAACAGACAGCTAGCTTAAACAGACAGCTAGCTCAAACTAGCTCAAACAGAAAGCTAGCTCAAACAGAAAGCTAGCTCAAGCTAGCTCAAACAGAAAGCAAGCTTAAGCTAGCTCAAACAGACAGCTATTTCAAACAGAAAGCTAGCTCAGGCTAGCTCAAACAGACAGCTAGCTCAAACAGAAAGCCAGCTCAAACAGAAAGCTAGCTTAAGCTAACTAGAACAGACAGCTAGCTTAAACAGAAAGCTAGCTTAAACTAACTAGACCAGACAGCTAGCTCAAACAGAAAGCTAGCTCAAACAGACAGCTAGCTCAAACAGATAGCATGGTTTTCACTTCTGTATCCCTGAATGAAACTTCACACACAAAGCTTTAATCCTTTCATCTTTCTGTGCTGATATCTGACCTTGTTGGTGAATAAATCAATGTCATCTTCTCAATGTCGGTTAAGAAAGGGAAAACTACGATTTTTCCTGTACGTGATGGGTTAGCTCATTAGAAACAAGGTAACCTGTGAGTTAGTCTATTGTGGTCCACAAACACACTGGACCGACATCGTGTGAGGGTCCGTGCATTATAATCCACTGAGGCCCCATTAGAGCACGTATCCACCATGAATGTCCGATGAAGGATGGGCGGTTGTCAAAGTCATTAGCTCTCATTGACTCCAGGTCAGAGATTTATAAGTGAGACGTGAGAAAAGTGAGATCAATTGAGGAACTAGAGCTGGTAAAGAATCCCCACGAACACAGTGGATGATTCCTCGGGGTCCGTCTGTGCTTTAGTCAGCCTAGCGCTCCAATAATTTACAGTCACTTTTGCAGATTTACTCCTTTTCATGAAATTGCTTTTCACCGCGTGGAGTTGTGGAGGACGAGCAGCCGAGCGTCACTTTTCATCATCAAGACTCTACAGAGAGGAGTTGCTGTTGAAGTTATTGTTTTCAGAGATGATCAATCATAGACATTTGCAAAGCAAGGAGGTATTTGGTTTAAACATTTATGTTTGTGTAAGATGGAGGACAGCCTTCTGGGGCTGAATCTTACATCAGGACCGACTCGGCAGACCTGTCAGACTGTCAAGAATTCTGTAATTGATTCAGAGCCGCTGCAGCTTAGCTGTTGTGAGATTCAACAATTTCACTGATTGAAGGCTTTACTTTACAATATTCCGTAGTTAATTTTTCTTTTTGGTTATGACCGTCACACTAGCGTCACTAACATTTGTTTTGTTTCCATATATTGTAACTGATACTTATTAAAGCATCTGAAAGCACTCACTCTCGTTTGGACTATTGTAACGGTTTATTTTCGTTTCTACACAAGGAGCTGTCTCGCCTGCAGTTAATACAAAACTCTGCAGCGAGAGTTCTGACCCGCTCTAGTAGAAGAACTCACATTTCTCCAATCCTTAAAACTCTTCACTGGCTGCCAGTTTCTTTCAGGATCAACTTTAAAATTCTGGTTCTTACTTAAGATCTATTCGTGGTCAGGCTCCTCCTTACATCACTGATCTGATCCAGCCTTACACCCCAGCTCGGGCTCTGAGGTCTGTGGATCAGAATCTACTGATGGTTTCTGAACACGGTTCAGGACTTGAGCAGAGAAATCCTTCCAGGCTGTTGCTCCTAAGCTTTGGAACAATCTTCCTCTCCCTCTGTGTTTGATGGATCTACTGACTCCTTCAAGAAACATCTTATTCTTATTTACGCAGGCTTTTCTCTGACTTTCTGGAACTCCCCTTAATTTATGGGTCTTTTAAATCTTTACAACTAACCATTATGTACTCCCTACTTACTTACTTACTTTATCCAGTATAGGTCCTAAGAGTGGAAATTCAATCTGCATCCAATCTTCTCAACACCTCATCTTACTCTCCTCAGGGGTCTGATATCTCTGGACTCCAACATAACGTTCTACCTGGAGCCAATCAGCAGTGAGGACCCTCAACACCACTCACTGCTGAACACTGAGGACCTGTCCATCGGAGGGGGGAGCTGTGGTCACACCCAGCACTCGTCAGAGTCCGGTCACGTCTCCAGCTTCCTCAGACCGTTTTTCTCAAGGGTGAGTTTTTAGACTTCACTCTAAGCCTCTGGAGCAGCTCTGTCAAATTACATGTTTGTTTGGCTGGGATTATATAGACATTTAATAAAGCTGGCAAGGAATTCAGCTCTGGTGTTAAGACGAGCATGCTGACCCAATCAAAAGTATTTCTGAAATAAATAATAAATATGTAACTTGGTTTGGGGAAACATGGGTCTGTCTTCTCTGGAATCTCTTTGAGTTTGTATTGGTTTTATTGTAGGGATCCCAAGATGGATTGTGTGTTGACAAATGAGTGTTCAACATCATTGTGGGGTATACGACAGCATCCAAAAATATAGTTTTCCAATGTGCTGCCCTAGATGACGTTATATGACTCAACTTAAATGTTGATCTCAAAGGGGGGCTCCACTGGTCGACACTGAGCAGAAGGCTACAGGGTTTTTCCTTTTTTATTCATTTGTTTTGTATTTACTTTTCGTTGTTTGATTTGATTTGACTTTTTAATTTTTGGTATCATTTTTCGCGTGCTTTTTCACAAATCATTTCCCATCTTAACCATTGAATCAAAGCTACAGTATATAAATAGAAAACATGGATTTAATGATTTTTATCTTTCCTAACCATCTGACGATCTACACAGACAGAGCACTTGCTCAGCCCGCAATTAAAAGACTATAATCTCTACAAGTTAGGACTCCTGCTGTAGATCAACACACCGATAATGCAGTTCTTCTCATTCCATTTTTTTTCCAACAAGAAATGCATTATATATTTGAAGTGCCTCTGAGTGGGTCTTCTGAGAGTAGAGATTAATGATAGACGGGAAGAAATAACAGATGTTTTAATGTGGTCAGGCTATGAAGAAAAGGCTTCCTTGGAGACGTGATGCAGGATTCAATCATACTTTCACTCAGGAAGGAGGTAGTTGAGGAGGCCACAGGGCAAACCCAGGCCCAGTAGATGACATTATAACTATTAATGGATACCTCTCTGGAAAAGAAAGTGATGATTTTCCTGTCGAACTATAACAGACACCAGTGGATCATCAGTTATATGATTCAACTCGCCCGTGGGGTAAAGGTAAAGTAAAAGTTGATGTGACCCCTACCTCACAAAACAGTAGGTATGCTGTTGTAAATATAAAAAAAGATTCCTAACTTCTCACTACGCCCCCTCTTAATCCCCTTAAGGACCATTGCGCTCCTTGCTTTATTGGGATTCTTTTGCCAACATTCAGCAGGGAGCCGACAGCAAAGCTCAATGTTTAGCGTCATAAACATTGACCAAAACCAATTTTCGGCAATTTTTCCTCCTTTTTGTCTCGGATGGCAATTCTACATCCCCCAAAGTGAGGTTTCTCTCCTCTAAGCTTCTGGTCTGCTCAAATATTTCTTAGTTATTAACATATTTACTTTCATCTCATTTCAAGAAACCAGTATTTTAAAATAGTGGGCATCATTCTCACAGTGTGCACTGAAAAGCCTGTTAGCCTTCCACAAGAGTATCACTCCCCCGCTCCCCATTTCTTTATCTTTTCCTCCTGAATTTAGACCCTTTGGCTCCCACAGCATCCCACTCCGCCTGCACCCATTAATCCTGGCTTGTTACTCCGAGACCAGCCGCCACAATCCTAACAAACACAATCCCTAAGCCTCTCCTGGCCCTTTTTTTCGCATTAAAAAAAAAGTGATGAAGAATCTTTGAGGAAATAATGTGACGTTAGATCTCAATATTTCAGTCTGATAACACACAACATGGTAAAGTCATCGCCGTGTGAGTCAGAGGAGGCTCTAATACTCTCTGTTCAATGACTTTTTGAACCAACACAGTGTTGTTTCCTTGAATACATCACATTTTATTTAATATAGCAGATCCATCCAAGTGCTGAAGTACATTTAAGTATCAGTGCTGTTGAAAAACAACAGAACAACACGTTTTTAAGTTCAAGCCAGTTCACCAACAGAGTGCTCTTAGTCACTGGAACTACTTCATGTGTGACTCATAATGGTCAAGCTGGTTGAAAGAATGGAGTTTTAGGTCCAATGAAACATATAGAGGCAGGTTCCAAACTGTCAAATAATACGCTCACTAAGGGAGGTTTAAGCAAGGTGGGTAACAGGGTGAAGGGGTACCCGTAAAGTAAACGCAGACCCTTGAAACGATGGGGAGTTTTGTCGGGTCTCTATATCAGATTCATTTAAGTCGTGAGGTGAGACATTAGTCAATGGGCCATAGCCTGGAACAGATTTCAGAACACTATTAGGAATATCGTATAAAGTGCTTCAGTATCAGTTGCTCAACATATACATAATCTAACCAACGTTTTTTGCAGGTCAATCCCAGTGCTACTGAATTATGTATGGATTGTGACGATATTCCAAAGTCTCAATGGTTGATGACAATATAACGCATTCAGTTGTTCATATTCAGTTTGTATTGGTATCATCCAGTGGTCTAACAATAGATGAATAGAAATATCTCGGGCCTCTCCAGTTGAAATCAAAGTGTCTCCGGAAGAAAAGTGTGTATCTGTCAAATGCATAAAATGATAATGACGTACGCTTTTCACACTTCTGGTTTCACTTCTTATTTCCCCGTGTATAAAATATTACTGTGGAGCTCAATCAATTAAACTCTGTAGCAGCTGAATTCATTCCAAGATGTGTGATGAATGTGCTGAATATGGGCATGTTGTAAATCCCACTATATGTGTCCTCTGTGGGCAGGTAAAGAGAAACACCTGGGGCACCACAAAGTACATGGAGCTCTACATCGTGGCCGACAACACGCTGGTAAGAAGACATTCATTTTCCTAATGGTTATTATAGTCTGCACAGCATTTGTCTTCCTACGTCAAACATCACAAAAGGTCTCACATTGAAGACAAAACCCCTGCTGTGCTAATGGTTCTCTTCCCGGCTCTGGGCTCTAAGCTGACATTGTGTTAGTCCAAAGCATAATGAGCTGAAAAATGGAGACTGCTCAGTGAGGGAATGATTCTACTGGAAAATGAAGGTGGAAGCTCTTTGAAATCGAAACTAAGCCTCTTGGTGAGACATTTCTCAACAGCCTCATCAATGGAGATAAAAGCAGCTTCTTCTTTTCATGTTACATTAAACCAGATGGTAAATAAGGTGCGCTACCTCTGGGATACATGGGCAGTCCAACTATTTTTTATTTTTTTGCAGTTCAGAAGACAGAACAAAGACTACGAAAGAACCAAGACACGGATCATGGAGATTGCCAATTATGTGGACAAGGTAAGGTGGACAGCAGCCAGACCACATCTCAGTGGAGTCAGAGGGAGGGGGTGGGGGGCACATCCAATTCCCGTCTGGACCCCAAGACAGACTATTACCCCAGTTGTCCAACTTTGGTCATTATTGGTCCACAACAACATCCAGTATTTAGAACCCAGTCATGCAGTTAACATTAAACCCAATTCATATTTAACAAGTATCTGAATCTAAAAATGTTTACACAGGACTGTACAACATTTATTTCTTTATCTATTCTTAAATCTTGTCTTTTGTTCAGTTCTACAGAGCTCTGAATATCCGGGTCCCGCTGATCGGACTAGAGGTTTGGACGGACAGGGATCATTGCATCGTCAACGAGGAGCCGAACGCCACACTCTGGTCCTTCCTGCAGTGGAGACAGAAACTCAAGTCCAAAAAGAAGCATGACAACGCCCAGCTGTTAACGTAAGAAATGTCTTCATCTAGTCGGAAATAAAAACAGAATCAATTGCTGCTTTATCTACAGTGAGAAGCTGTTTTTAATTTCTGTCGACTATTAGGCTTCCAGAGTTTTCATCACAACATAATTACCGTGGATTTGTAACTTATGTTGAGAAGCTCAATGAGCGTATTGACTCATATTTGTGGAAACAGACTAAATGGGCCGTTCATGCTGTGCTCCAACTCAACCATAATTTATTCTAATGTTCTGTGTATTAAATGAGTCTGGTACTTTGTTTTCTGTAAACATCAGGTCGGTACTTGCTTCATACTCGGTTCAAGCCCCTCAATGTTTTTCCCTGTCCATCGGTATCATTCATTTTCTTTTTCGTGTCCTCATTTACTACATCCATCATTCTCATATAAGTTATTTTCTTTTACCTGGTACGTCCACTTCCTCTCTATTTATTCTCTCCCTTCCATCGGCTAACTTAGTCTCCAAACTTCTCCAGATGAGCACTTACTCTGGTGTCCTCTTTTCTACTTCCTGTCGCTCCAATCAGAGCAGGACGTGCAAAGGACTCCATCTTACAATATCAGATGGTAAACCCTTGTGTTATCTCTGGGTCCCGGTGGCCCGAAAACAAATGTGTTTGAGGTATCCCTTTTGTTTTCTCTGGGAAAAGGTGAATGACCTCCCTAGCTTCCATAAATACGTACGTAGTGGCGGAGGCGCTCCTGTACGTCTCTTACTAATCAGGTTGTTCACAGAAATTGTAACATAAGTTTAAAACCCTTGATCTAAATCATACAACATGTTCCTAGAAAGATTTCACTGGAGCTTCAACTCTACCATCACAGTCCTGAAACTGGTCTACACCAGTTTATACCTCCTCCCTCTTACTGCTTCTCGCCAGTACTTGACTCTCACTATAAATCACTATATCATCAGCAAACATATACATCCACAATCCTCCACTATTCCCATTATTCAACGCTGGCATCAGTGAACACCAAATGTTGTTTTCTGCCAGAACTGCCGCTCTGAAAAGCTTCCACCTGTAGAATTGTTGGGGGTCAGTAGTGTAGTGTTTACAACATTAGCAGAATACATTTAATTGTGAAGTCCTCTCAGGTTGATTTTGGCAACCAAGTCCCTCTTCCTGATGACGTATCACCTCCAGAAGAAAGACAGGAAGACCAGGATATAATTGATGGTGTGCTCCGCAGTACATCACTCATGGTAACGGAGGTGATGAAACCACAGGGGAACACCAAGAGCTGTTTGTTTTCCCAGAAAACCCACCGACTGGAAACAGCATCTGCTACATTCTGTCAAGATTTACCAGAAAAAAGAAAATATTGTCTTTAGGAATGTAGTCGTGCACATTGAACATGAATAGAACTTGATTATTTAACATACATAAGTATATGTTTATACTTTGCATACTGGCATAGTAACTGTGCATCCCTCGAGAATAAAAAAAAGTACCGTAGTAAACAAAACTTCATGCTTTATATTTCATTTTAGCCTAAAAAGATGTGAGATCTAAGATGTAAGATATGAGATGCTGGAAAAAGCGCTTTCCCATGGCTTCCATCTCTGGAATAAATAGCTTAAAAAGTGTCAGTTCATTTCTTCTCCTGACATCTCAGCAAATAACTTGTGATATGATTACATCGTCTCACAGTCGTCATTGTGCCCAAAACTAATAGATATGCTTATTAACTTCACGCTCACTCCCACACACTCGCAGGAGCTGCTGCTCCTATCAACAAAAACACTGGCTGCCAGTTGGAGCGGATCAATTTGAGCTTTGTTACTATTTAAATTGACAAATGATTAAAAAGCGATTTCATTAAGCCAACGATCGTCTCATCATTCCGGTGTAATTGCGGAGAACAGCTCACCGTGTAGCCAGTAGCAGTTTGGCAGCTCCTCTGCTACACACACACACACACACACACACACACACACACACACACACACACACACACACACACACACACACACACACACACACACACACACACACACACAAAATAAATTATTGTACTTTCTCTCTCCACAGCCTCTTGTAAATCTTCTGTGCTGCTTTTGTTAATTCACTGGATGAAGTGTGATTTTATAGCTCAAGGCCAAATGAACAATCAACAGGGGACCTCTCGCCTGATTGGACATATTTCTCATGTCAGATTACTGGCTAAAGCCTCGTTGGGAAGATGTAAACAAACTGCAGATGCACCAAAGAACGTATTAGGGTTCACAACCTCTACTCAAATACGACATGAGATAGCTGTAACTATGTCGCACTAACCCGAAGTTTCTGAGACGTGTCACGTTTCAATCGCAGAGTTAAAATCGATATTTACTCCGACATTTATGTGCGTCTAATTTATACACCGGTCACACTAGGAAGGGTTTTGTGTGTAGTCCATTTCATGAGCTCTCAGGAATAATATGTGTTGAAATATAATTGCATTTAAACGATTGAAAGTGCTGTGAATTACGTTACACGTTGTTTACTGTCATTGTAATTAGAAATGTACACTTACTTGTTTATTTAATTTCCACATTGAATAAACAAATCAAAAGTACTCCTCATTAATCATACTTTCAATCAGTTCACTATTAATACTACAACCACTGGAATTCCTTATATTCAAAACATTTTTAATCATGATTGATGTCCTGTATTTTACACAGCACACACTCCAGTAGTGAGATATAATCCATTAAGCTCAACCTACCCAAGGCAAAGCATATACAGATCAAGAAACTGCTTAAATTAACTTTTTCATGACTATAATGAAAGTATTCAAATGCACTGTTTTGTTTTTGCTATCTTATCTTATTGATAATGATGCTAGCTTTAGTGCATCTTAGGTGTTACATACACCCCCTTTAAATAACTATTTTTTGATTGAAAACTTAATTCTGTGATTTTCAAATTAGTTTGGAAACTTGTCATCTTTACTTTATTTTTAATACGAACAAAATAAATGTTTTGACACCAATACCCTTTTAACATATTTAAAAATAAAATTTAAATCCCTGGTTCTACTTTTTATCTATCTTTGGTTTTATATCATGATCTCTGTGTGTAATCAAATATGTTTATGGGGCAACTCCCGGTGTTTCCATCTGGCTTTTACCAATGTGATTAAACCTGTGTTTGTTGTTCTCTTGCAGCGGTGTTATTTTTAAGGGTACAACCATAGGAATGGCACCTCTGGAGGGGATGTGCAGTCTGGAAAACTCTGGGGGTATCAATGTGGTGAGTTGAATCATTTCCCCATATTTGTTTTATTTTTATTTTTTCATTTTCAGTGCAGTTCATACAAAATCATTATTTGTTAAGGTATTGTTCTTTCAGCCATGATGTGGGCACCTTGCCTTGTTACAAGAAGGATGGAAAAACGAGAGAATGGAGTTCTGAATCATCAGTCTTTAATGTACTTTACAAATAATCACTACTTACTTACTAGTAAAATGTTCACAGAAATGCATGAAAACATCTCTTACACAAAGCCTCAAAGTCAAAAAAAAATACTCCCTGCTGAAGCTACTCCCCCTGTGACCTGTCCCAGAATAATTGAGAGAAGACCGAGACAAAGACTATTTTGAACTATTGCGGCACATTATCTTTAAAGATCTTATAGTATAAGTGGGGGAAGCAGGTGTACTTTACATGATACAAAGTACAAGGAATTATATCACTGATTGATAGCTAAATATGTGGGATTGAAATAATAAAACGGTCTCCACCTCTTATCCTATGGTCTTTTCGGAATAGAAGGTCCGTGGTGTAAACGTAAAAAGTGGCCACTAAGTTACACAAACAATGTTTAATGTTTTTAACATCATTCAAGCCACTACCACAGTCTCCGCTAAATGCCAGCTCATGCTGAAACATTCAGGTCGCCTTCACCTTTTCTCATTAAGATTATGGTCTCTTTGCAAAACGTTTAAAATCATCAACATAATTCGGGTGAAACTACCCATTCTGTGGTTAAACATCCCAAACTCTCCATTATGATGCAGCAACAGTAGTCAGCCGTTCAGGATTTCATAGAATGAGCCAGAATGATGAAGAGCTTTTCTGGGCCTGATGAGCCTCTAATAGACTATCAACTGTCCTGTTGGCAGAGCTGGCATGGATAATCCAAATGTCCTCTGTCACATAAACCTGAGGACACACTCGCGCTGGATCACACTCCTGTGCTGTGGCTCTCCCAAAACGCTAAGTGGAGTTAGACTTTTATATAACAGGCAGAGATGAGAGTGAAGCGGCAGGTGGCAGGTAGTAAAGAGGAGTTA
Source organism: Callionymus lyra (assembly GCF_982586985.1). Taxonomy (NCBI): domain Eukaryota; kingdom Metazoa; phylum Chordata; class Actinopteri; order Syngnathiformes; family Callionymidae; genus Callionymus; species Callionymus lyra. The sequence continues at coordinate 31,077,177 of NC_141821.1, forward strand.
AATACAGAGTCACACACTTGCATGTGTTTGTGTTCGGACTTATGTGCGACTTTGAATCTGTAGCTGCACTTCTGATGATGTTTTAACTTTCCGCTACTTTGTGTTCTCCTCCAAGAGCCCGTCACTCACGGCCCTCATCAGGAATTATACAAGTTCAAGTTTGTATCTGAAGATTCACTTGGATGGATGCACAGTATAACAGGCGATATTAAATGTAAACTGTATACACTTCTTAGGGATTCAGAAGTTTTTTACTGTAATGGATTTACGAGTTTCGAGCACATTATATGCTTATTTTCAAATTATACCTTTTGGGAAAAAAGTCTCTTATACAGAGTCAGGCCTTTCTCTAATTGTATGTGGCCTGAAGACTAATGCCATGCAATTGTGTCTCACAAGCACCACGGATGAAATAAACATGTGAATGTTGTGACTGTTGAGACTTAACATGTTGTTTATGCTTTAAATTATTTTTTTCTGTCTTTTAAACTGAAGTTCCCTTGAAACAACTTAAAATAAAGCGGTGAGAAATGTATTCAGCTTTCTATTTAATATGAATCTTTTGTTGTAGATTCCTGACATAAATAGGCATCATTGGATATTTATAATTCACTTTAAACTTAACGGTAGATCCGCATTTACTCCAAATGCTTTTGAAATCTCAGGTGGAACATTTGTTCACACATCTTAATAAAAGTGCAGACCTTCCCGCTCTGAAGCGAGGTGGTAGACTGTCCTGGTTTACTTTTAACTCGAAGCTAAATTTGGTGCCAAAGGGGTGGAACTCTGCCGTTTAGATCCTGGAAGAATTGTTGAGTCCAACTTGGAACTATTTGCAGCATGAAATGACTTTTCTCGGGAGGCCTCGTCTGAGTGAACGATACCTGCAGCAATAACAGTGAAAAATCAAGAAGCTATTACAGTTGCAGGCTCCGTATCCATCAATGAGGACTGATGACTTTTACATTTCTCCCTTCAGAATGAAAACAAACACAAAGTCATTTCATTTCCCCAAAAGCAGTGTCTGGAATGACACACGGCAGTCGAATATTTACGCAGGATGACACTTCTTGTCAGAGCTGCAGAATATGCTTTCAAAAACTTTTCGTCTTTAACAAACCAGACATTAAACACAGAAATTTGTCTTCATATAATTATGCAATTATAGTTGCTTGAAATGTGATCTAGAGTCATATTAATGTTAAATGAGACAGATTATCTGAATAGTAATTGTATTCTCAAGATGTTTTATGTTCAGTTCATTTTTTCGACGGCTTTTATAATAACGAGTTCGATGATAAGTCGCACTCATTTCCTGTGAGTGAGGGCTGGATTTAAAAGTTAAGAACAGAATTTGTAGACGCAGCCAGGGCGTGGAGGGGGCCCTGTTTGGTGGTTTTCGGACCAGGTCTCTTCTTCTCACAGATGTTGTGGTCATGTTAGCTGTATCTATTAATGGAGTGATTTTGAGTGGGAAGCGGTTGGGATGAAAATCATCACCTCTTAATCTGAGTCCATAGTTCTCAGCTGGAATATGTTGGGGTGCCCTCTTCTGGTTAGGGATGAGATCCTGTCCCAATTTAGTTCAGGTATCTCAGGGGCTTGTTCACGAGTGAGGGTAGAATAGAGCACAGACGTATTGGAGATGGGTCAGCAGGTACACTTTACCAATCTGTGGTCGGAAAAAGAGAGCTAAGCCAGAAGGCTAAACTAACTGTATACGTTAAAGCAGGTACAAATCCGGGGCCCCTTGCTAGTGAGGATTTCAGGGCATGTCCCACTGTTTGGAGATCATGGGGTACTGTGTGTCCCAGCCCCCACCCCCCGGAAGAGCTAGACGATGTATCTTGTGCGATAATAGTCTGGGTCTCCGGCTTCTGCCCTGGATAAGTGGAGTAAGATGAAGCTCCTAAAATGTGTATTGTCTCTCACATGATTTTCAGGACCACTCCGATGTTGCCATTGGTGCCGCGGCCACCATGGCCCATGAGATCGGCCACAACTTCGGAATGAGCCATGACAATGACGGCTGCTGCGTCGAAGCCACCGCAGAGCAGGGAGGCTGCGTGATGGCCGCGGCCACAGGGTAAGGGGCTAGTGTTGTAGAACACGCCATATTGTTCTTGTCTCCTTCAATAACGCATCTGTGGTTCCCCTCCAGTCACCCGTTTCCACGCGTCTTCAGCCGCTGCAGCAAGCGCGACCTGGACAGCTACTTCCAGAAGGGAGGCGGGATGTGTCTCTACAACATGCCCAACATGAAGGACCTGGTGGGAGGAAAGAAGTGCGGCAACGGTTTCGTGGAGGAGGGAGAGGAGTGTGACTGTGGAGAGCCTGACGTGAGCATATTAGAACTGCAACCTCATTTCATATTTATACACTTTATTGTCAGATAAATTGATGAAATTTCAAGACGTTGGTTTTAGAAATGAAGCAGTTGATGTTGATTGGAAAGTTTTATTTCCCGCTAAATGCTGCTCTTAAATTCTGTTGGAAACCAAAATGCTCTAAACCGTTGTGAGGACCTCAAACAAACGTTTTGAGTTACATATTGTGTTGTCAAGGTGAGTCACTTCCCATGCTTCCAGAAAAACGTACGCAGGTCGTTCACCTTGAGCCAGAGACAACACAAGGCATACTACAAACACATTTTAAACGCCTCCAGGTCACCTTGACCCTGTTAAAACACAAGGGATAGGCATCTAAACACAACACATTTTTTTCTCCTTCACAACTGACAAAACTCTTATTATGTCATTAATCCATTCATTTTCTGTCGCTTCATCACTTGTGGGAGTCGTGAGGACTAGAGCCTTCTTTTAATTAAATTAATTAATTAAAATTAAGAAATCTTTTAATTAAAAAAAAAAATAGTTAGAGAATTATTCTAGAACTCAATTCTGTTAAATGAGGGCCATTGATTAAGGGATAGAATTGTAGTTGAGCCGGTGACTAATATTGTGTTTGAGTTGACACTCCTGACGTTTTCTTTCATTTGCAAATGAGGAGAACAACTGCTTTGCTTCATGGGAACTAAATGAACGGCACAGTGGAGGGTTCAGTCGGCTGTCACCCATGAAGAAGTTTAAACGTTGTTACTTTCTATCACCTGAGTATTGTTGTGCAGCTTCCTCCCACAATTGTTGCATTAAACCCGCGCACACACACAGACGCACACGTCGCAGAAACATTCCTCAAATCAGGATGTGTGTTTGCGCTCAATAAAGCCGGAGGTTAAGTAAACGTCTGTGGTTCAAGCGGCAGAGCAAATTGAAAACAGTAGAAACAAATTGCAGGCTGACAGCAGCGGCGTCAGCACTGACAGCCGTTTGTTATGTTTCCCACTCGGCGCCGACTGTCGAGCTGCCGACGAGCCACCTGCTCTTATCTTAGCATTGCAAATGAGGCGCACGGCAATATGCTGCTCAACCGCCCAAATATATGATCGGCAATTTGACTAAATGTGATGCTCCTTCGCTACATTCTTCTGCTCTCGCAGTTTCGCCCCATCAACCGCTTTAGTTCCTTCTTATCATCCTTAAAACCTCCTCTTGTTCTTATGTGGTTTATAGAAGCACTTATATTGTTGTGGGATTCTTGCAGCAGTTACCAATTATACATCCTTTATTCTATAACCAAGCCAGCTTTAAAATAAATGTTCTTTGCAGCCGTGTTATCTGGCTTCTGAATCACGGATTCTCACCTTGGTTTCCTCAGGGACTTCTGATGCTTCCTGATCACTCGGTGGGCGTCTGTGTTTAAGTAATAGCCTGTCTAAATGATGCCTACTGTGGAATAGAAGCCTTTCTCGCTAATAACGCTCAGATTGGCTCCGGCCGCCTGACGTCCTGGTGAGCTCAGAGTTGGTGGAAGAAGATGGATCGGCACACTGGGTCCAATTGAATGTATTGACCGAGATAGAAACTGTCTAACAACATGCTGGATCCATCAGAATCAGCTAAACAGGAAGACAGTGGATCGGACAGATGGACACTGTCCGGGTCAATATTGTCAACGTGACAAACGTAAGAACCAAAATAGTTAAAGAAAAAGTAAGTAAGTAAGTCATTAATGGGCCATAAAGCGCTAAAACAATCAAAACAATACTCCATAAAATAAATGCTAAAAGGTCAAGACAACTATAAGAATCTCAGAAAATAAAGGAAAAGCAAGAAATCATCAGCTGTCTGAGACTCAAAGTTGATTTGGGTATTAATCTGGTTCTTTTGTGGCTCTGACCAAAATGTATCAAACATAAAAACATTTCGGTTCCGAGTTTTGTACCCATGCATTATCCGAACTTAATAATGTTTGGATTATTCTTAAGAAGAAGTAATGCAGTGAACATCAGATTGTTTTGTCACTTGTTAGAAAGTGTTCTTTTGTGGTGGAAACTTGTCATTTAATTCTCTTGTTGTGGAAGTTTACCAAAACTGAAAAGTTAAACTCCAGATTTGCACACGATGTAATGTCATTTTCCTTTCGTTAGAGTTGATCTTATGAAAGTGTTATAGAAAAAAGTATTATTCATGAACTGGTATCGAAGTGAAGGTATTAGTACCAGGATTAGTGCTGATACCCAGTGCTTGTCAAAAGTTATTATGGCAATAGTTAGTTTTTATGCCCGGTGACTGGTTGGTCTACAAAAGGGTTGGTTATCTTTTTTTTTTTTGTTGGGGCCACATTATAAATTGTGACATTTGTGAGTGGCCGCCAAAGTAAAACAAAAAAAAAGAGTTTAAAAAGAGTAGAAAAGAAGCCTCAATACTATATTGAGGCATTTGACACGATTCTTGCAGTAAAACCTTATTATCATTATTATCGTAACCATTTTCTTTGATGCGTAACCTGGTCTGGTGACCCGATCGTGTCCTTGAGGTACATTTAACCACCAGACTACTTTACAGGAGTAGATCAGAGACAGTCTTTTCAAGGGAAGTTAACAGACTTTTTATAAACAGACGCTGTATTCAAGAGAACCCAGGACATTGCAGTTACATGGTTCTGACAGTAGAGGGACCAGAAATAATATTATTGACCTCATGTCCCTCATGACACCTTCACTGACATAGTAAAACCCTGAACTGAACAACTACCAAATAAATAAGTCTTCTTTTTTGTAAAAAAAAAAAAAAGAGAAATGAGGAAAAAGACCTTACAGATGAGGATGGGGACGCAGTGTGATCAGAGGAGCTGTAATACATTTTATGTGGTAGTTTATCTTTAATAATTTCATGTTGTAGGTTTTGAGGATGTGGAAAATGTTAATGGTAATTTATGAAAGGTTTAAAGAGTGAAAAGAGTAGGGATTATGAGAAAAAATTGCAGTGATATTCTGTATATACTGTATACTATATATTTTTTAATGTATGTATTAACATAACCCCCCCGCAATAAACGAGCGACCACTCTATACACACACATGCATATATATAATCACGTTTATACTTTTTTGCAGTGCAAATAATAAAAAAGAGGAGAAAAACCAGAGCTGAAAATTAATAAAACATTTCTAACGGAGAAGGATCAGTGGCAGACTTGCACCATTCCTAAAAAACAATTAAGTCTTCAAATTGTTGTCGTGCAGCGTAACATCTGTTTTACCGCCCAAATCTTAGCCATAGATTCAAACCATGATCAACTTATGACTCATAACTCGGATTAAATACGAAAACAACATCTGGACCGAAACATTTTGTCAGAGTAAATGATCAACATGAGAATTTTTCTTTTTTGGCTTAACCAAGTCACAATCACTCGCCGGAGCTCATCTCTGTTCAAGTGGAGACATGGAGGTGGAATTTTCTTTCTTTTCTTTCTGCTCTTTTGTGTTCGAAACGATCATAGCTGTCAATCTTCTGTCACTTCTGAGTTGAGAACAACAATGTGTTTAGTTCTGGCATTTTTACTTTAAGTCAGTTCACTGCGATTTCTCTCAGTCATGTGGAGTTATAACACAAAAATCAAATGTCACTCTTACCTTAAAGCTGGTTATTTACACAGTCGCAACAGAACAAGAACATCTGGACTTTGGTTGAGAGATTCAGCCCTGAAGAAGCTTTTAAGTGTCTTTTATTCAACACTTTGATAACCTAAAGAAACAAAGGAAAATCAGCAAAAAATAGGTATATACCTTTACCTATTTTAAGTTGTGGAGAAATGTCCTCAAAGTGTCATTTATCTCTAAATCCACAACATTCTTAGCGTCCAAAAGTGAAGGTCATTGTGGCATATGTTGTTAATTGGCCAATTAGTAATGAGGAGGTCATGGGTTTGTTCCCAGAGAGAGCGATAGTACTTCTCATGTAGTCACACTGCGACACTAGTGCCTCGTAATGAGCAGTGTTTATACTTTCCTGTACTGTAAGTTGACTCACTGACTGGGGCAGGATTTAAGAAGAAAGTTTAAGTTACCGAAGATATCCTTGGTTGTCATATTACGCTTGCATGGTAGCTAACAATGATAAATACCACTGCCAAGGAGGTTATGTTTTCAACTGCATCCACCTGTTAATAGCTGTAAAAGTTCTGAAGATATGTTTGATGTATCGTTCATGATAGGAACATTTTGTTTTTGTAGTGTCATCTGGATATAGGTAGATATTGAAGGTTTTGTCATGCTTGAGCTGCAGACAACTGTGCTTGTGAGTCTTGTTTGCACTCACAAGTGTTTCTTTTGAAAAGAAAATGTAGAATTATGAGGTTAATTTCTTCCACATGCAAATGTAAAGCTTATTAAAAAAATGTGCAAATGAACATGTTAAAAAACCTACATTTATTGGTTGACAACCAATATTTTTAAACTAATCTCTTATGAAACATTTACCCAGCACTCAAAGTTACATTTACTGTGAGTTTGTTGTACTTCAAGGGCACATTTTTCAAGAGATCACAAATAAGATTTTTAAAACCGTTCAGGGTTTCGGTTCATCATCGTTTTTTGTCTTTTACTTCATTTGTTGGTCCCAGAATGATGTTATGTACATTTTCATAATCACATTCTTTCTTCTTAAACTACAAAGTTTAAAATCGGATTGAACACATGCAAACTGTTTGAATGGAAACGTGTGGGTGTGTGTTTGATCTGTGTCAGCTGAGATATAACAAGTGTGTGTGTGTGTGTTTGCAGGAATGCACCAACGACTGCTGCAACGCCAATAATTGCACGCTGAAAGAAGAGGCGCAGTGTGCACACGGAGTGTGCTGCGAGGGTTGCAAAGTAAGACACACACATTACAGTGTAACTCTCAGCATGTGTCACGGTGTCACGTGTCAGCCTCTCATCACGCCGACGCGTTTCATCCGCTCTCTAATCAGCGTTCATCCTGATGTTGGGCTGCAGCGCTGACAGCTTCTGCTCAGCTCGGCTCACCAAAGGTTACACATAAACGTTGGTGTGTGTATTGATTGTGTGCTTCGCTCAATGATATCTTGGAAAGAAAATTGAGGATGTGCTGCGTCTCAGTTAGGAAGAGATGCTACAAAGAACCTTGCGTTTCCAGCAAAAGTAATCAGGAAGAGCTGAATAAAGATTGAATTTTAAATGATTCGGAATGAATTTTCACTCCGACGCATTTCAGGCTGTCAATATTACGGTATAAAAACTTCTATAATCTCAATATTTTAACACTTTTTAAACTTTAATCTTTGCGAGGAAGTTTATCTGCTCTTGCTCCTTGTTAGCCTCTTTTTCTGAGTCGTGTCTCAGCTCGAGCTTGTGTTCAGTGAACGGAATAACTTTAGTTGAATAACTCTGTCGTAAATCGCTCACTTCTGCACTTACTCTTAATATTTTGTAGATACACAAAATTCAGTGTCGATCGATAGACACTTTCAAACCCTCAACAGCTGCCATCTTAGTGAGGTAGATGATGCTAAACAGAAGCTACGTGACTGACAACACGTCTTCGGAGCAGATACCGATGTAAATGTCTCAAGAAAACACTGATTTTACCACAAGAGAGAGACGCCACTTATCAGCTCAGCCGTGCAAACCTCCTGCTGACAAGGCAGACAAAAAATAGGGAGAATACTAAGGAAATTAGACAAAATGTATAGGAAAAAAAGAGTATTTCCTCTTTGTGTAGCATGTAAGCCAAACAATCTTCAAATATAGACTTGTTTAAAAATGTTGAGGCTTCAATACAAGATGCAGTTACAGACGAGCACCACAGAGGTATTTGTTTTTGGACGAAGATGAAGATGAAGACAACTGAGCTCCAGTTGCTTAAAATAGACTCACATTTTATCTATAACTCTAAAACAGAACAGAATACTCAAAAAATACTTAAAAAATAATCCCTACCTTTGGTCAACGTGAGGGTGAGTAGAAAATGAGTGAATTCTGGAGGAACTATCACTTTAAAAATAAGAATAATGTTGACAAAAAAGGTGTTTGATGCAAGTGTTTGCACAGACATACTTTCAAGTTCAAGTTCTTTTGTTCAAGACATACAGCATAGATGAAATTGGGGTCCTCTCAGACCTACGATGCAAAACATGAAGTCGACTTCAGATATGTACAGTAGAGGCTTGTCAAAATAAATAGACAGGATCACAAGACATGTACTTTCTGGCAATTATTCATATTGTCGGACCGCGACGTAGACATCTTAAAGATTATGACCTCTGTGTGATGGATTTTAAAGTGCATTTGTCTTCTTTTCATCAATTTGTTGTGTTTCCTAATCAGCAACTGAATCATAATAACTGTTATGAAGGCCAGTCGACTGTTCCTCAGCCACTTCTTTTGTTACCCTCGTCCTCCGTCAGCTGAAGCAGGCGGGCACCATGTGTCGAGGACCAGCAGGAGCCTGCGATCTGCCAGAATACTGCACGGGAGGTTCTCCATACTGTCCCTCCAACGTCTACCTGCTGGACGGCTCGTCCTGCCAGTACGGAGTCGCCTACTGCTACAACGGCATGTGCCTCACCCATGAGCAGCAGTGTGTGCAGCTCTGGGGCTACGGTAACATCTTCTATCAACTTCTTCTGTTTACGATACAGAACTGCACCCCAATACCCCTGAAGATGACGCCTCATGTCTTAACTATCTGCATGAAACAAAGCTATCTTACTCTCTTTTATAAAGTTAAATGTTCACTCACTCATTGTAAGTATATGTCATATATAATGACTAGAAAATCACTCAGAGAGTGCAGACTACAGCCATTGCTTGAAACTTTATTTTATTTATTTATTTTACACACATATTGCTATAAATGAAGTAATGTAAACCAGAAGACAAAAAGTGCAGAAGGACACAATGGTGCTCAACTAAATTTTTGATGCATTTTTTTCCAGGAGCCAGACCAGCTCACGACGCCTGCTTTGAAGATGTCAATGCAGGGGGGAACGCCTTTGGCAACTGTGGCAAAGATCAGTATGGGAACTACACAAAATGTGCAAAAAGGTGAGCGTGTTGCAAGAGAGAAGGGATGTCCTACCATAGTCAGGGAGGATGTTTTCATTCTTTTCATATTGTCTCTAGTGATTAGTTTGTAACTGTGACCCACGTGGCCCTTATACTGCTTTATTGCAGTGAGTCAGTGACAGAGTTTGCATTTATTTCCATAAAGTCTGAGTGTTTCTTTAATGTTGGGCCACATAACTTTTTTACGTGCCTAAATGTTTGTTTTGGGGTTTTTTTTCCAGGAAGCCGAACATAAACTAATAACCCTCTCTGGGTCCTTCACGAAAAAAGTCCGTTTTTAGCTAACCTGAAAAAGAATTGAACTCCTGAAAATGGGTGGTGAAAAGAAAATCAAAATGCATCTCTGGTATTGTTCCGGAGGCCGAGCCAAATGTGGAGGCGGGTTGTATCCGTGGTTTAGGGACCGATGTTGTAGTTAAGGCTCCCTCCGGATTCTTGAAAGACATAAAATTACCCAAAAATACGGCCTTTAATGGCAATTAAAATACCTTTATTTAAATTGTTTTTAATCTTAAATATGTGAGCACATGATAAGAATTTTTTTTTCGTTGGTTTCGAAAAAGCTAATGGCAGATGCGCTGGTTTCATGCAGCAACATCAGAAAGAGATCAATACATTTTGTGGTGTTTTTTTAATATTTAAAAGTATTTAAGACTTTGGTTAAAAGTCTATGCACGAATCCACTTTGTTTCTTTGGTAAACGTCCTGCTCTCCTCGCTCACAGAGGTTTGCTCAGGCAGCTGTTAGATTGTTGGGCTCCTCGGTGCAGCGTCTCGCGCCGCTGTGGGATCATATTTGTGGCTCTGCTCCAGAGCTCATTAATGCAGCCAAATTAGCCAGTTAGCGATGTAAATGAGGCTCCAGATTAAGTTTGTTGACGTCTGCCTCACATGATCCATCACGGCTCAAGTCCGTTCCAGAGTCCCGCCGGAGCCATCCGGGCTTTCTGACCGCGGTGACTCACGGAGCTGATTAGAGGAACTATAAGTGCCTCTAAATATGCCAGGAAAGGTGCGATCCCTCCTTCCAGAACCTGCCAATCACTCTGCTCTCCACCTCACTGGTTTTTTCCACTCAAGTAGATTCGGGGAGCGCGTGTGTCGTTCTCATTTGAATTTCCATATTCATGACAGCGATATAAGCGCTGATAGAGGCGACAAAAAAAAGACATCTTTTATGGAAGCTTTTCTCAACAAAGGATGGATTTGCAGCTTCCCTAGGAGATATTTAAATGAAGGTAAATGTTTGATAATGAAAAGAGGAACTCATTAAATACAAGCGTGGTTTAGATCAGTGTCGCGCTGAAGAGACGCTGAACGTCCTGAAGCTGTCAGAGAGGACGTTGATGTTCTTCAACACTTTCTGTAAAGTCCCTACATTTATGAAAAGCTGAAAAAAGGCCATTTGTGTTTTAACATTTGGATTAAATAGAAAATAAAATATGTTTTTGCATATAAATGTAATGAAATCATCTCTGAAGATTATATAGCATTAAAAAAATGGTTTCCTCTGGCATAAAGGGGAAATAACTTTTTCAGCCTCGCTTTGTTTTTAACCTGAAAATATGAATGAGTTAATAAAGTTTAAATCACATTGTCGTTCACAGCATAGACTGCACTAGTTTAAACATCACAAAAAAGAAATGATTTACACATTAAAACCTTTGTCAAATAGCATCACCACTTAGTATCACAAAATAGTAATACATATCAATTATTTATTTAGTTAAAAATTCAATCAATTAAGAACAGTTTTTGAGTTTTTCTCAGAGCTCAATAGGTCAAAAACCACTAATGTACCTCAAATACGTTACCTTGAATAACTGACCTTCCACTGATAAACTTTAAGAGACAGTTAGGACCTCATTACTGGGTTCGATACGTAGAAAGGATGCGAGAGATTTAGTGGCTGATAAGAAACCCAGTGTTGCCCTGGAACTTGAAAACACCATTAAAAGTTTGTGGATCCATTGAATGAACACAGAGCAGCAGCAATTATTTAAGAAGAGTCTTTTTGATTAGAAAATCCTGTCCGACAACAGAAGCCAGTGTTTGCATGTCCCTGCCATGAGCTTTGTCAAACATTGTCTTCCTATTTGAAATTGTTTTGCTTGAATTTGGCCACATTTGTACAGCCGAAGCTGTTTGTTATTGGATTCAGTTCTGGTCAGTCTTCGCAGTGAACAACAAAACCACCTTCAGCGACAAAAAAAAAAACTCCCCCCTGAAGACCAGAAAGTTTTCTCTTCCGTCCGAAGTCGTGCTGTTTGATGAATGTGTCTGAGAGCTGTGCTTTGATTTGTGTCCAGTGATGCCAAGTGTGGTAAGATCCAGTGTCAGAGCGCCGCCAAGAAGCCCAAAGGCACAAACGCCGTCTCCATCGATACCACCGTCAAGACGGGCGGCGTCGAGGTGAAGTGTCGCGGCACATACGTCTACAGCACCCAGGAGGGCCAGGGGGACCTGCCAGACCCGGGCCTCGTCATGACGGGCACCAAGTGCGGCGAGGGCAAGGTGGGTCATCCGTCTTCCACAGCCGAACATCTGAAGTGTAAAAAAGGGGTTTTCAACAATTTCAACTTTGACACTAAATCTGACAAACACACACCGCAAAGGAATTGAAGACATCAAATCCTCCTCAGGCTTCCTCTGTTTGAACACGCTGGTGTTTGTCCAGGCTGTTGCTGCTGCTGCCACAGACGCTCCAACAAATGTTCTGCTGCTGTGACGGGTTCAGCGTATTTACACACAAAACTGCTTATTTTCCAAGCGTGCAGCTGCATCATTGTTGCTTCACATCGTCTGGCATTGTGTGTTTTCAAATCCTTTAAAAGATAATTAATAATTTTCTTTCCTTTTTTACAGATTAGTTTTATGATTATAATAGAAAATGTGTTGTTTTGCTTAAAAACGTTTGACAACTCAAGTGTTGATTTAAATGTGTCTTAAACTTATCTTGGACTCTATCATCAGTATGTGTCTGTTTGAACAAAACTTTATTTTCATTCAAATATTTACATTACAAAATGTGCTTAAGCCCCGCCCACTGAAAACACAGTTTTTTTCTTAAGCTTAAATCTTGTTTACCATAACGAAGCCCACTTTGCTGTCATTGGTCAAACATTGAGGTTTGTCACCGCATATCATGAATGAACGTCTCCACCTCCAAGGGATTCGTCGTATAAACAAAGCGCAGCGTGATTACAGCTGGCTGGAGGAGGAGTGAAGCCATTATTATATCATAATGGACTCTGCTCTCGTAACCTCTTGTTCGCTTAGACAGGGGAGAACTTTATAAAGTAATACGTTCAAAACATGGTCATGATGAGAAACTAACTGCATCTTGGAGAGGAAGACTTCAACATTCAAAACATGAGAGTTAGTCAGGAGAGTTTTCAATGTTCGTATGAAGATAAAAATAGAAGAATGATTGTTACAGGATAAAAGCTGTGACCTTGACAGAGATGAACATTTCCTCCTCATCGTTACCTGTTTATCCTGTATCTACCTTCCTCTTGTTGCCAAGTTGTTTATTTGTTCTGCCTAATTGGACTTATTTTGAACATGTTGGATCAGAAAAAACTATTTTTGGCAGAACAGAGGTTTGGTTGGATTGTGTTTTTATCTGTTGGGCAGGTTTTCTGTTCATTTTGGATCTGGCAAACCATCTCGTCACTGTTCCTCTACTCACACTGTGGCAAACGAAAACGTTGTTTCTCTTTGTTTACTCACCAACACATGAACAGTGTTTAAAGAAGCGGTTGCTGGAGTTTTTAAAACAAACAATTTTCTGTGATCGTGAAAAGAGTGAAACCAGTTTTATATATAGATATAAACATCTTGTTCTTCAGGGGTGAGACTGTGTTTCTGCGTCCTGTTATCTATATATATCTGTGGTAAAAGTATTTGTCATCTTGCTCGCTGTGAGGAGAAACTGGGGACATGTCAGAGTAAAATGTTACAAATGGTAGAGTTCCTATTCCTCCTTTATCTTTGTGATCCTGTTGCTTTCAATTCATGTTAAAATGACTTAAGAAGTTAAATATGATATCTTTCGCTTTCAAACAGGAACATTTTTTAACATTTCTAATTATTACAAAATGTATATTCATGAGTTGTTGTTTCACTACACAAAGAAATATTCATTCTACGCTTTGAACAAACGTTTCTTTTCTTTAAACTTTTCTTCAAAGTGCTGCAGATTTGAAGTGTAAACTCCTTTTCTCAGCAAGTCGAGCAGGTCAACTCAACCTTTCTTACTCCCTCTTTCATATAGAGACAAAAATAAATGAATGCATGCTAAATAATTCACGTGAAAGCCATAGATGTGAGGATGAGCTCTCAGTGTATCTTGTCACACACTGCTGCTCAGTGTTCCTGCAGCACTAATGTGTTGTAAATAACAAGAGTTATGTCTCCTGCTATTCTGTGCAGATGCTTCTAAATCACCGCGTTGAACAAGTCTTTTCATCAGCAACGAATGCAGCTCTCAATTCAAATCACTCACTCGCCCACGATCCATTCATTCTCCTCCACAGAGACAACCTGAAAGAGGACAAACCTTGTATTCAGGCATATTAATCTTCTTTTCTTCTTTGAACATTTTCAATCTAAGGTTGTCTTCTATGGGCTCAAAACAGTGCCAATTAAAAAAAATAGCAGTTAAAGGACTAATCATATTTTTCTTGAACTTTATGTTTACCATGTTTTTTTCTACTCTACCTTGAAAAGTTTACATCACAGTGGGCACTAGTCTAAGACTGTTCATTCTCTTCCCCTTTATTTGGTATCTTCAACATTTTTCATCCAACATGGAGTCACACGGTCAGATAGTTGAGATTTACTTCAGATCCCATTTCGTGGGCAGCGACACATTAGATTACCAGAGATGGCCGAAGTCCCAAAATTCCGTCAAAAGCAATATTCTTGATGCATTAATCATGTGCAGCCACAAGTAGAGCTACAGAGGGAATAAGAAGAATATCTTTTACTTCCTCGTCAGAATATTGGAATCTGACAAAAGTGGTTTGAGGGATGGTTATGTCGAGCTTAATGTTCTTTTATATTAAGTTACCTTCAAATTTCAATTTCACCAAAGACTATTAAATACTTTCTTTCATTTCCTTTTTGCCAGTTGAACAATACTTGTGTGACTCGTATGAAAAGTAGTTCGCTGAAGGTTGAACTAGTTCTTAACATGTCTTAAAGTGTATTTTATCAAAGCCCGCCATCTTGCCGTGTGTTTTTTTCTCGCTGTCTCTTCTGTGTGTGACGGGTGTGTTGTGTCGTCACAGGTGTGCAGGGACCGCAGGTGCCAGGAAACCTCCTTCAGCGAGCTGGAGACTTGCATCGAACGCTGCCGTGGCAACGGGGTACGAACACATTGTCCTCCCTCGCCGATGGTGTTGTTGCACATGTGCTCTGGTGGAGGCGCTGCTGAGCAACGCTTTAGCGCTTCACTGCGGTGGAACAGCACGAGAAATATAAGCTCGGCGGCAACCCAAGTTATGAAGTATTTACTGGAGCAGGACAAGCACGCCTGAGGCAGCTACGGAGGAATCATACATAGTTTATGCGTCAGCAGCAGAGTTCTGCTCCAGAGTGGCCCGAGGGTAACTTGTTACTTGAAGAAATGATGATTCAGACGTTTACTTGTGTATCTGCGCTGATAGTGGTCGCAGCCGCGGCCTGTCTGGGGGTGTAGATATTCCAGCAACCGGTCATCGTGTTAAAAAGGAGGGAGGAAGTATTTACAGCCGGCTTCTAGAAAGCCTTCGCTGTTTTTTTCAGGCTCAACAGAGTTCAACAGAGAAAAAAACGACATCCAAGAAACCACCATCTTGTGTCCTTTGGTAACATCCTCTGAAACCAGGAAGGGTTTTTATAAAATCAGAAAAAACTCTTCTTTTTCATATTATTACTGGACTTTTTGAGGAAAAAAAAAAAAATCTGAAAAAGTTGCACCGTAGTATAGGGGTCCTTTTTTTGCACCACAGGCAGGTTACGTGTCAGGATTAAAAAACTACCACTACTAAGTGCATTCAAAACATAATGCTGAATCAGCAAGAGCTAAACTGGTTACAACAAGATCTAGGTATATTTGATTGTATGCAGATGATGGTGTTCTTTATGTGTGCTCCTAGCGTTTAGAGACTTTGTGCCAATGTGTTCATTTATTGTTTTAGCATTATTTATATGGACAATGAAACTAGTCAAGAGTCACATGCTCATGTTATTTAAGAGGAAAGCTGGTCCCTTTTTCACATTGAAACCCATTTTAGGCAGTAATAATCAATTGAACAGAATATAAATATATTTTTCTTCCTGTGCGGCCCAGTAACAGATGTCTGCTGGACCCGATACCGGTCCCCATACCAGGGATTGGGGACCACTGCCGTAGTGGCTCTATTATATAAAATTTGCTTTACTCTGGGTTCACAAGATCATTATAAATATTAGATTACAGCTGAAACAGCAACACAAACACAGTTTTAAGATCTCAGATATCTATTGTTCTCTTCCAAATCTTCCCATCTCCAACTGAAAGACCAACTCCCATTTGCACCTGTGATGAAAGAAACAGGTGATCAATTTTAAATCAACTTTATTTGTAGATGACAATGTAAAATAAAAACAATTATCACTTTTTAAATCTAGATTTAAGTTGGATCAGATATGTTTCCCTGAATAATGGTACAACAATACTTCTGTAGTTAGATTAAGACATCTGGTTAATGAAGTATTTAGTGGAAGTAAATCACGTTCATTCCCAGGATCCAGACTCTATTTTTGCAGAAAACAAGAACGGTTTACGTGCTTTAGTTATTTTTGAATCTTGGAGGAATCTTCCGAGAGAAGTCTGGCCGTAATCCACACAATAATAGAGTTTACAGCTAATCCTGTGTTGAATATGCATCTTCATTATTATTATCATTACAGATGTTTTTACCCTCAGTGTTTGTCCACGTCCATTTTATTTCTCTTACATTTCCTGTAACTGCAGGTGATAGAGTTATCGATCGTCTCTGTCTCACCAGGTTCTTAATAGTGGTCTCAAAAAGGGATCACAATTATCGTCTCCCCTATCATTTTCTGCTTCTGTAATGATACATATGACACACATGGAACATATTCTCACAGCACATCACTCAGAGGTTGATTGACAGCGCAGAATTTGATCTAAATTATTGTTAATGTTCTTCAACTCCAGCGAGTGATGGGGAATATTATTTGAGTACTTTCTGTCTTAGTATCGATTACGGTCTGGGCTCAAAGCTCAATCCATCACAAACTGTGTTGATACATGAAATTGAAGCGCCGGTTGCAGTATCTCTGAATGTCGCCAATATAATGCTCACAGATACGTTTATTTGCTTTGATTTTCCAAGGACTTTATCTACAGATAAATTTAAGACCAGAAATAGTTTTAATTTCAATCGTATAAAAAAAGGGATAAGACTAAGAAAAATACAATAGAATATTTAAAATCTACATTTTGGCCTTAAATCAAATAGTATTTGTTTTTCTCACGCTTATATTGACCCATTTAATACTAAATATTGATCTTTTCATGATAATAAACATTGCTCCGGTTTTGCTAAATCTATTAAATCACGGAAGGCCTGATGCAATATTAACCAATCAGAAGCAACAAAAGGCGGGTCTAGCTGTCATTGTCTAACGCCGTCACTCTTGAGCCAAACTGGAGAGTTCTCTCTAAACTTCAAGGTAAATTCCCCAAATCCCATTAAATAGGAGGAAATAAACGCTTGGCTTTTAAATTTAGAACATTTAATCAGTTGAGTCTACCTTGTAATCCTTTACTATGTCGGTCATACTTTATAATGTTTAAATCCATGTTTGCTAATCCTTTTTTATTATTATTTGATCATTCATCTTTTTCTATATCCATTGATTGTTTGTAATTTAGATTTTCAGCAAATTGAAAGGTTTAAGATTTTGAATACATAACTTTAAATGCATTGATAATTAAAACATAATATTTCAGCCATGACTCTTGTCAACTTCAAAGATGACAGGTTTATGAAGCTATAAATCAATATTTATCCACAATCGATGACTGCCATTGATCTAGAGGATGTAGACTAATATCAATAACATATCACAACAATTCAATCTAGACTTGTTGAGCAATAATTAACTAAATCATATATTTTTTAAACTTCATATGTGTGTGAAGAATGCTGATGAGATATGAAATTACCAGTAGTCAATTGAATAAACTTCTCTTTTGGGTTTATATACTTGTAAATCTGACACTGAAGGAGTCAGTGCCTCAGCAACCATGGACCTCAGGTCACTGGTCTGGTGGCTCATGGGAACTCTTCCTGTTCACCCCTGATTAAGAGAAGCTGTACGACGGTTAAATAACACCAAAGCATCAGGACTTTCCCTGCCTGTGCGTCTCCAGCTCGGCCCAGAATGAATGCGTCTCTTTGCTGTTTCCACCCGCAGCGTTTGAGAAAGCCTTGAATTTCACACCTCAGCTCTTTGTTTACCCTGTCAACTCTTTTAAAGAATGGGCCCTGCTCTCGCCCGGCATTTTTGTTTGATTAGAAATATAGAAGAGAACAGAGTGAGTCAGATACTGCCTCTCGTCCTGTAATCCGTGTCTCTCGCCGTCCTCGCTCTACTCTGTTTGTTCCCTCGCTTCTCTTGTGGCGTCAGCACTATTAGAAGTAGCTGGGAGTCAGGATTAGCGGCTGTGATGTCGGCTCCCCTCTCGGCTCTCTCTGAGTTTGTTTTAGTGTTTGTTATGACTGCAAATAGGCAAGAATAATGACCTGTGAAATGACTTAAATTCAGGCTAAAACCTTGTTTATGGGACATTTTATGAGACAAAGCAGTTGTGGATCTGTTCAGCAAGATTGCAACTCTCTCTTATAATCATCTACTGCTGCGTGTGCATGCAAGTGTGTCTTATTTTATTATTTTAATCACATGAAGTTTTTATTTCAGGGAATTAGAATTCTGTTATAAGAGCTTTATAAAGTTTCAAATGGTTCAACCAGGCTGTTAATTTACACCCGTATAATTTTTTGCCAACATTGTTGCAGAACTTAAAATAAAACATAACAAAACACTACTTTGTGCAAAGAGAAAAAGTTATTTCAACTTTTGAGTTTAGTGCATCTTAAGTTTAGTGCAGCTTTTTGACAACTTGAAAAACATCTACCTCACATATGACTACTCTGTGTTGTTGATTAGTAAATAAATAAGTAACGGTTATTTGTAAAGCACCTTTCTAGACCAGGGTCACAAAGCCCTTGAACAATCAAAACCAATACACATTTAAAAAATACATACAAATTTAAAAACTCTAAAAGACAACATAAAACAAACACAGAAGTTGTGGTTTGTATATTGCTCTCCAGAAAGAACCGTCCAGAATACATGTGAAACGATGATTTGCAGTTATTACTTCATAAAGTCCTCCCTCGTCTAAAATCTGGACGAACGAGAGGTTACAAGAGTGAAGCCCATTAAAAATCAACGATTAACCTAATATAAAAGCTACAAATTCTGCATAAATGCCAACCACATCTTTGCATTTATGTGAAATGAATAGGATAAAACACAAATAACTGCTAGATGCTTTGTTTTCATGAGTTTGTACCAGAAGTTACCAACAGGTGAAAACATTAACGTACCTAGTTAGAGAAATCTAACATTAAAATACCACATCATGTGATAAAATTGTCCCAAGTTGTACTTTTCAGTTTGAAATTGAACCATAAACCTTTAGATTCTCGCAATAAAAGTGCTCTAAGGAAGGTAAAAGACATTAAACCCTATGATAAAGTCTCTCTCAGTTGAGGCGCGGCTGCAGAGATTTGTGATTTAAATATTAAACTGAGTTTTTTTATTGAATTCCATGTGCACTGTTTAGCCCCGGAGTTCTTGTTATGGAAATGATTCTCAGATCCATTGTTTTTTGCTGTGAGCCACAAAAACCAATCAGCATCGCAGTGATAAAACACACCCTGTGTTTTCTCCGTCTGGTTCGCCCCGACATCCCTCAATAATAATTCATGAGGAAATTTAAAATGATGTTCCTCAAGAGCAGAGCTTCACTTGGTTCTCGGTGCAGGATCAAGTTTCTTAGGAAGTATCTAATGAGTCCATTTAAGAGCTAATTGAAGGCGTCCCGCCTGAAGAATGATTCGCTCTCGCGGTGGTCACAGATAAGTGTGTGTGTGATGATGAGATTCCGTGTCGGCCGTGAGCGCGCCTGCTAGCACTTACTTAGTGTTGACGTGCCTCGCCAGGTGACATTTAGCTCAGTGTGCATGTGTGTCTTTGTGACGTCCAATGACTCTGTGACGCTGAGCTGATGTTAAAGTGGAGAAAGGACTTTTCTTCAGCAGCAGGTGTTGGATGACAACAGAAGTGTCAGCTGTGCTGTTGAAGAGCTTGTTTCACTGTCGCCTCGTGAGACCCTGTCATGGGGGGGTCAGCAGACGGACTGGGTGGGTCAGTCTTGTGTCTGTTGGTTCTGGACGGGCGGAGCATCAGGTTGAGTGGAGGCTCATCTTTGTTGGTCAGAATAAGGAGGAGTGAAGAGTACAAGGACACGGCAGGATGTCGGTCAGAGCTCCAACTGTAGTGTTTGATCATTCTGACTCTAGTTCAGATGAGTATTAAAACTTGACACAATATCAGCACCAGGTTTGACTTCAATGGTAGTAACCTGACTGTTAGGCAGTCCATGTTTTACTTTTTAGTTCATTTGTGGTAATAAAAGTTAAGATATTCAACATTTAAAGATAGGTGTCAGTGATTTGTGAAGATCTCTGGACTGGAACTCAGCCTCAAATTAAAACTGACAGAATACTAAGAATAAGAACTGTTGTTTTTATTTTGCTAAATAAATTAAATTAGCACAATTTAAGTTCATGCATATTTTTAAAGCTTTATTTAATAAAACATAAATAATACAGATGCCTACTTCCTGAGGTGTCAAACTCCGACCCAGCTCAAGTAGAAGAACTCACATCTCTCCGGTCCTTCTAACTCTTCACTGGCTTCCAGTTTCTTTCAGGATCAACTTTAAAATTCTGGTTCTTACTTTCAGATCTGTTCATGGTCAGGCTCCTCCTTACATCACTGATCTGATCCAGCCTTACACCCCAGCTCGGGCTCTGAGGTCTGTGGATCAGAATCTACTTATGGTTCCTCGCACACGGTTCAGGACCAGAGGAGAGAAATCTTTTCAGGCTGTTGCTCCTAAACTTTGGAACGATCTTCCTCTCTCTTCGCGCTTGATGGAGTCTACTGACTCCTTTAAGAAACATCTTAAGACGTTTCTATTTGTTCAGGCTTTTCCTTGAATTTCTCGAACTCCTGTGTTGTTCTCAGTATTATCTTGATCTTTAAAGTATGTACTTTTTTGAGTATTGTTTGATTGTTTAAGCGCTTTGTGACCCTGGTCTCGAAAAGCGCTATATAAATAAATATGACTTACTTACTTACTTACCATTGAACCACTTTAGCTTTTACCTTCTATTTAACACTAGTTAAAGGTTTGGTTGTGACACTATCTGGATCATTAAGATGAACCTATATGATTACAGATGAATATCTAAGATTAGTGATATAGATTAATAGAATATATATTATAGACTCATATTATATATATATATATTTATATATATATATATATATATATATATATATAGTATATTAATCAGAAAAACTCATTATAGATATAGATGAATGATATATATATTAAAGATTATATAATTTAGAGATCAATCAATAATATTATAGATACACAAATAAGATAACAGATTCAATACAATTATTGATTAATCAATAATGAATCTGGAAAATGCAGGAGGGAAGAAATGAAAGCAAATGGAAGTTTGTGCTAAAAGAAGAAAAAAATCTTGTGGAAAGAAGAACAATTTTGTTGTTACTGCTGTCTTTATCTCCTTATTTTGTAAATGTTTAGAGGCTAAATCCAAATCTAAAATACATTATTTATCTTGGACAGACATTTTCAAGGCCTGAAGAAACTTTCTATCCCAGAGATGTTTTGTAAACCAGAGTGAAGAAACTCAATGCAGAGACAAGCACACCTGCCTCCTCATGAGATGCAAAACCCTTCAATCGACTTCTTATTAGCAGAGAAGCAGAAGGTTGGACCTTTGAGTCGATACAGGTCATGATCATTTGTGCAGATAGCTTAGCTTTTTTTTTCATCACAATGAGTCGGTCAGTATAAGTGCTTTTAGGAGAGGCAGAGCTAATGATGACATCCTGTCAAATGAATGTATTAAAAGTAATATTAATATTTATCTTTATGTATGAGCCATTTCTAACATTATACAGTCATTTGCATAGATCCCGTTCAAATACAGGGTAAAATACGAGCTGCAGCGTTTCTGAATGTGTAATCCATCTCAGACTGTGTTGATGAATGAACTGAGCGCCTGTTGCTGAATCTCTGCATATGATGATTTCTCACCAACTAATGTCTTTAACCATTTCAGTTTAATGTGAAAGTGACATATTAAGTTTTGCCGAAGGGACATAAACCGCAGTGGAAGGCACAGGGTGAGGTAGACAGTACTCTGCTGCACAGAAGGGGGCGCACACGAGCCAGACAGATGCTTGTTCTTCTTTCCAGGACAGCATGTTTACTGCTGCCCGTCTTTTTGTTTTGCTCTGTCTGTGAAATTAAGAATTATTTTAATATCACATTGGATACATTATACATAATTGTATACATTACAGTATACATTATATATACATATAATATACAATATATTGCATATTACATTTCTTAAAACTAGACATCCAGTCGAATATATCCATATGAGGATATATCGCAATATTGTTTTTATACTTATACAATACACTTCTGTTATACTGTATGATATTCAGCAGCTCTGTTTTCATTTTTTAAAGTTTGTTAAAGTTTTTTATTAATTTATTCTGGCTTGCAAATCATAATGTAACATCTACAATATATATCGTAGTCAATATATCCCCTGCAAATAAAGGAAAATCATGTAATATCCCACTGATGACTTAGAACGAGAGGATACATTTGACTACAGCAGCTTTTGAAGCTGATGTTTGGACCTATTTGGGTTTTTTAACAAATGAAAGCAGTTACGACTTTGTCAAGAGTCATATGGTCTGTAAATTTGTCAAAGCTAGAGTCAAGTACTCGGACAATACCACACATATCCTTGTTACTACAATATCGCAATTTATACATATTGTATTCTTGCCAATACTCTACCCTGCTACAAACAACCGAACAGAAGATGACCCAAATTGATAACATTTTATAAACAACAGAATATTTAAATAACAGTCCAAATTAAAATGTGTGTTTCGTACTGTTTGTTTGTACTGTAACTGTAGCGACCGACGAGCCCGCTCGTGGGACCAGCATAGTCCCGCTGTGCATCATGGGTCCTATCAAAGTTGCTCCTGCCGCTCATGAAGAGCACCTGCTTTTATCAGAGCAGACAAATATGAAACTTGGTCATACCTGGTTGCAGATTGTCATGATTCTGTCACTTGTGTTTTGTGAATTGTAGAATTGTGACAGAACATGGAGGATGAACAGCTAATGTTGACGAGTCAGTGCCTCGCCTTCCATGACCGGAGCATTAACATTTAAACTGCAGTGGAAGATAATTGTGTCACTCATAGCTGTAACTCGACAACATAAAGGCAACAATCTTTGTTGATATGAACATAAGTGACAGATTTAAAGAGATAAAGAAAATAAATTGTCACATCATCAGTTCATTCTGGTTTTGTTTACCTCACAGGTGTGCAACAGTAACGGGAACTGTCACTGCAACCGTGGCTGGGCTCCGCCCTTCTGCGAGAAACCCGGGCTCGGAGGAAGTGTGGACAGTGGGCCGATCCAATACCACAGTGAGTGACACACTACAAAACCTGTATTAACAAGTGTGATTCTAGTGATTCTGTCCCTGGGGAAGCCTTGTGATTTCAAAATATAGGCAGTTTAGCATCACACAGAATTTACAAAAACAAGTGGAGTGATCAGCAGAGGTCTGTGAAGTCGGTGCAGAACAGAACTTTTAATCATTTTAAATATATTTTTCAAGATTATATCATAAAGCTGGTAGACTGTCTGGTGACGGCAGCTGGATTGAATATTGTCTGTTCTGTAGTAGGACCGCACAAACACACAGCACATGCTTCCCTGCTCAAAAACTCCTGAACAATTGGTTAAATTCCGAAGGTTATTAGAAGCAGAAAATGAGAGCTTTCCAACAAAAAATACATGATAAAAGGTTTAATCAATTGACAGAACACTGGATAAAAAGTTTACTATTGTAAAAATGTTAAATAGTTTTGTGTTTCTTTTTCAATTGAAACCATTGTTACACATTGTAATCCCATCATAGTATCAAAGGTTATTCAAAATTGTTCTTTCCTTCAGCGAGGGTCTGAGCATGTGACAAAAAGATAGACGTTCAACTGATACACTAACAAACACACTTGTTCAACATGAAGTCGAATACACGTCCGACATTTAAAATTTGTTCTAAGTGGTTCAATGACACTCTGTCACTGCCGGTATTGATTCGAGTGGCAGCGAGTTGGTCCGACTGTCACTTTTATTGCCGCCTAAATGATGGTTTGAGATCGAGAGAACGAGCGCAAGAAGAGGGAGAGATCCGTTCAGCTGCGCCATGATTAACACACACACTCCATAGCTGCACTCATGAGAGCACATTTGTCTGGATTCTGTGTCTCCAGGTCAGGTGGGGTTGGTGGTGGGACTTCTGTTTGCCTTCTTGGTGGTCCTGCCAGCCGTGCTGCTGCTCTTCTACTGCTACAGGATCAAGACGTCCTACTTTCACAAGTGGCTGTCCCAGCGGGAGAAGAACAAGAAGAACAAGTAGGTCCAGAACAACCTGGTAGAGACAGTGAAATCTGAATTGATTTATATTGAAAAGAAATAATAAGTTAAATATTTTGGAACAAACCATACATTTGTCTTTTAGCAAAAAATGTTGTGGGTTTAAATCCCACTTGATGCAACACTGACGTCGGTCCTTTCTATTCTGAGATGATATGATCTCGCCTCGATGGGTTGATCTGGTTTCCTTCCACAGTTCAGAAACACACACAGACGAATTGATGATTCTAACTTGCTCCTAGATGTGAGTGACCCCTGAGACTCCATGAAGGGAGAAAACTAAACAAGAAATGTGCTTGTGAAGAGCTTCAGATGCAACTTTGATAGGATTTAATAAAATACTAGTTGGTGGTTTGAATAAAAGATACTGACAAACGGAGCTTCAAGGTGACGGCAGAAGAAGAGGAAAAGAAAGTTCAACGCAGCTTCTCCGAAAGCTGATCGATGTGTGAACCAGGATGCCCTCTCTCTCTCCGTCAACACCGGTTTCATACTTCATCCCGCCTCCCTCAGAACCCACAAACCAAATCCACGTTCCCCCTAAACCTGGAGGAAGATTTAAACGTGCTGTCATAAACCCTGCCAAGATTCACCACCTCATCATGGCAGCCTCACCAAAACCGCCTCGTGCAGTAACTTTCAAAAGCACAGAGTGTCTGGAGAGATTCCAGTCTTCCAAGAGCCTCGACCTCCTAAATGAGGGCACAGAGTAAAAGAGATGAAGCTGGACCTCCAAGGGATTGTACAGTAACTGCTGCTCCACCAGACAAAAGGCTGGAAGGAGAATAATATGGAAAATGGAGCTGCCATGTTGATTGAAAAGTTTCTTAATGACACCAGCTGCTGGTGAATTACATTTTCTGGTCTTGTTCCAGCAGAGAGGGTTCATTCCCCGTTCAACAATGGAACGACTATCTCAGGGAGTGAGTGGCTGGAGAAATGTTCTTTAGTCCGGCACAGTAGTGCGTCACGTACCGAGCGATCAATAAAGTTCTATCTCTCTAGAAATCATGATCAGAAAGTGATGGATTGGCATTAAGTTTAGTTGACATGTGTCTGAAAAGAAGTCAACACAAATACATTTCATCACTTTTTATAAAAGAGGAACGACCTTGTAGCTTACTGTTAGAGTAGATGTCGACTTACTTACATACTTTTCTTTTTGGATTAAATGTTTTAAAAGATTCCAGGAGGGAAGTGTTGGTGAACGTGTGAGGACCTTAAGTGATAGTTAATCTAAATTCTAACTTAAACTCATGTTCTACTCACGCTCATGACGACTAATAGTTGGGATTATTTTCAGGGTAATCTGTTACTTTTTAGAGTTATAGACAAAAATGTTTGTTTATTTTATTGTAGCGACTGGAGCTCAGTTGTCTTCATCTTCGTCGTTGTCCAAAAAGACACATAAAAACATCCAAATACCTCCATACTGCTCGTCTGTAACGTCTATCTTGTACTGAAGCCTCAACACCAGGAATTATAAATATAGTTTATGGTTTATAGTTTAATTAGGTTTGAACTAGATAAAATAATAATAATAAATCATTTAATTCACAACTAACATATTTTTGGGGTTGCAATTAAACTTCCCACCGCTAGATGGCAAAGGCTAAAGGAGAAATAAAATCCGGCAAGATCCTACCAATGACTGAGGACAAGAGGATACAGTCAACTCCAGCAGCTCTTTAAGTTGATGTTTGGACATCAACTTCATAATTCCTCGTGTTGAGGCTTCATTCAAGATAGACTTTACAGACGAGCAGCACGGAGGTATTTGGATGTTTTCAAGTATCCTTTTGGACGTAGATGAAGACGACGACAACTGAGCATCAGTAGCTTGATTAAAATGAACTTACATTTTTGACATAAACTCTATAAAGTAACAGATTACTCTGAAAATACCCTTAGGTTGTGAGGGCGAGTAAATTCTCATTCATTAGTCATTAGCTCTGAACTCCTCTTTCGTCTCAAACACCTTATGGAAGATTTCCATCCATATGTCTATACTGGGCAGTAGTCTAGTCCAAGAGAACCTAAATTACTCTTTCGTAGGGTCTCTTGATGATGTCAAGGGGTACCCAGGAATACACAGACCATAATCTTTGTAAACATCCCTGTGTCTCTTTCAGCTGGACATTCATGTCCTCTCTTCTGACCTTGTTGACTAGTCCAGTAGAGGTTCTTCTCTGACCATCTCCATATTTCTTTACTTACTATGAATGATCCCTGGCTAGCTTTGAATGTATGTTCAGAAAATGTTTAGCCCTGAATGTGTCAGGTTTCTAATAGAATGTTCTACAGTTCACTAACAAACAAATCCAAAAAGTATTCATGAACCATCCGTTCCACCTCATTCTAGCGCCGTTACAGCATTTAAGCTACATCAACACCTTTTCTGTCTTAACACAAGCGTCTAGTCAGCACTTCTGTAAGTTTCTTTAGAGTGTGGTTTCCAGCCAAATCAAATATTCACCTCCAGTAGCTCTCGATCATTACAAACAACAGCACTTTTGCCATGTTGGCACATTATAATAGCACGTCGGCCATGTTGGTGCTCAGATTACAGCAGCACTTACTTTTCATTCTCACTTATAACGTCGGGAATGAACACCATGCTTCACTCACACCCTCTTTTTGTTTTATCACTCTTGCCCTCTGACACTCTGCAACGACTCCGAGCATCATTAGGCGAGAATCATATCAGCCGACTAGCGTCGGCACTGGGCCAAATTGACCTCTCAGCTGCTACTGCATCTCTGCTACTTCATCCACTCGAGCCACTAATCAAGTCAGCAGCGACTTCCTACTTCTTTGCAACTTTAGAAGACGTACGCACTTTAGCCAACAGTGGCCCATATGGTGCTCCGCTTGACTCAGCCTCTTTTGGAATATTGACACTTCAGCAGATGCTAATGTCCAACTGTGAAATAAATTGAACCGGTTTTTAGCTGCATCAATCATTGTTGTGTAAAAGTTCAGCATGAATATTTAAAACATGAACCTGAAATCGGCCCACTTCCCTGAAGGTAACCTTATTACCCTCTTAACAATATCAAAATGTAGTTGGGGTGTACACTTGGTAGCCTAGCTAGCTTAACTAAAATAAATATATAACTGCTGGCTAGCTAGTTATTTCACTACCCTGTACAACTTTGATGATTAGAATCAAAATAATAATTCTGTATAACATTAGGACCACTTATATGATAGGAACATATACAAAGTTAGATCATCTTTTAGCTTAATATCTTCAACTAATGTAAAAAAAACCAACTCTCCTGACACATTTCATTTCAAATGTTGTCTTCCTCATCATGACCATGTTTTGAAATTAGCACTTTATAAAGTTCTTCCCCGTCTGAAATGACGGCGAACCAGTGGTTACGAGAGCAGAGTTCCTTATGAAGTTATAATGGCTTCCCTTCTCCTTCAGCCAGCTGTAATCACACCCCGCTTTACTTATACAACGAGTCCCTTGGAGGTGGAGACTTCCAGGGTTGATGACACGCGGTGACAAACAGTGATGTTGACTAATCACAGTAGAGTGGCCGTGGTTTGGTAAACAGGATTAGCCAGAAGAAAGTGTTTTCAGTGGGCGGGGCTTAAGATCATTTACTAATTCGAATATTTCGATGAAAAGAGAGTTTTGTACAAACAGACAAACATACTGACGATACAATAGAGTCCAACATCTATTTAAGACACACTTAAATCAACACATTAGTTGATCTTTAAACTACTTTAGCATTGTATTAACTGAATGTTTGCTGTCAAGTTGTTAAAGCTTGAAAAGAATCAGGGGGAGTTGTTTTGTTCTCTGGTGATTCTAAATATAGAGCAATAATGTCCCGGTGTTATCAGGAGACACTGGTGTAATGTGTCCTCATCAGCCAGCGTTCATCCACAGACGGTCCTGTCACACCCTGATGACGTGGATCATGATCGTAGGTCAGACTTGGTTGATGGTTTCAGCTTGGGTTCAGCCCGACAGCCTCGTCGGACACCTGCGCCCCGAACCTGACCAATGCATTCACCTGTCAGCTCCACTTTCCTCCGTCACCACGTGGGATGAGAAACTACTCGTCGACTTCCTTTCCAGCCGGGGGTCAGGAAACAAAATCGATGCCAGATAGAAAAGAAGAAGAGCAACTGTAGCGAGTATTTTTGATCATTTCTCCTTCTCTTGCTGCTCACAGGGCAGAGGCGGCGCTGGAGAACGGCAAGAACGGACATCTGAACCCTGCCTTCCACCTGAAGGTGGTCGCCCCACTCCACAAGACCAGCGTTCAGAAGGGGGTGAGAACGATGGCGGGGGCGCTGCATGCGCTACTTTTCTGCGAGAAGTGAATAATGGAGCCAGAATGAAGTTGACCTTCACATTAAAAGCCTCGTATCGACGGGAGCTCGTTATGAGGAACGAGAGTTTAAAGCCTTCCCACACAAAAGTCAGACGCTTACGAAGTTCACTTTCACTTCTTTATGGTTTTTATGTCCTTGTTCTAAACAGACTCCCAACAATTAACTAACTGAGAGTCAAAACCGTCTCAGGACCAACAAAGAAATAATGGATTAAATTAAATTCCATTTGTAACTTGAGAGAGAACATAGTTCATACAAAAGTTTCATCAATTTGATGGTGAGGGTTGATCACTACACCCTTTGCTACTCCTCATTAAAGCTAGGGGGCACTGTGGAGTGAAGCTCCTCACTGTGGTCCGTTTTATGAAACTGGTGCCACTTCAACTTTGACTTTGTATGTCAAAGCAAATGTTTTTTAATTAACTGTAAGAAAAGCTACTGTGGTGGTTTGTTCCGATGAACAGACCCTTCCCCAGTCTCGATAGCTGGTGGTGGTTAAGACACAGGCATGAGTTTAAGAGATAATGCTTGTTTAGTGAAATATGCAAAAGTCAGAGAAACAATTTAAATTATCTTGGGTTCTTAGCAAAGCAGAGAACTATCGCAGAGACGACTTTAAGAGCCAAGCGCAAAGTTCTAACAAAATGGCAGACCTTTTTTTAGTATGAATATTCAGGTAAACACCTCTAGTCATTTCTGTCTGTCTTCAATTGTCGTCTAAGATGGCTGTGCCACATGGTCGTTGTGGAAAATTACCGCAGTTGATGTCTTCTACAGAGAATCTGTTTATCAGTTGACTTACGCAGATGTCTGTCTTTGAGCAGAGACTAGCTGAGTGTAGGCTTGACCTGACCTGAAGAATAGCTGAGCACATGGATTTTATTTAATATGAATCAGTTAATCAAGTGATCATTTGAAATCTCTGTTAAATCTAGATGATTTATTACAGTAAAATTGTCATTTCTCCAAACTACACTGTGATCAGTTAGCTAAGCTAGCAAGTATAGCATTTACATTTATTTTACTTTACATTAAAGATTGAAAATAAATGTTCTCCTATACCCAATAAATGATATTATTTTTTGTGTTTAATTGAGTGTGTGTATTCACCTCAAGAAACTATATAAAACTGTGGCACTGACATAAATCAAGATCTTGTATTTTTTATAATACATTTTAAAAAGTAAATACAATATCTAGGAAATATATTTAATAATCAGATGAAATGAGAAATCTGAGTCAATGCGTGGAGCTTCTATTTAAGATGTGTAGATGTATGTTTAATAACCATGTTGGATCCTTCTAGATACATTTTCAACACAATATTTTTAGAGCTTGTGAAATGGACACAAAATGCATCAGTTTCCTGAACCATTGGTGTGAAACAAGATCCACCATGAGTAGAACACAATACATCAAATAGCATCAATAAACCTGAGGTTAGCTCTCTACTCTATCCCTAATAAAACAAGTGTAACTGCCAGAGCTCGTGTGCGACAGCATCTGCAGACTCTTCGGTCTGTAAAATACAACTTCATGAAGTAAAGTCAGAGGAAAGAAAGTTTTTATGTTGAAGTTGCTGCGCTGCAGTGCTTGAATTATACCCATTCAGTGCCAAGGTTGAACACCAACGACACATTTGTTTGTGTCAGATGTAAAGAGGAAGAAAGTTGCTGCAAGATTTTATATAAGGTCGTCTGGCCGAGAATGTGCAGCATGTCATGGAGAGATTTGAGACGTCCATCTTAAAAATGACAATAGTTCTGGACCTGGAGAGAAAATAATCTCACTGAGAGCTACAGTGCAAAGGATTGTGGGATGCATGAAAATTAAAAAGTAAACAAACAAGAATTGAGTTAGAGAATAAACCACTTTCACTCTTTTTCTTTCAGCTTTCTCACACCAGCAAAGAGGTTCTGCCTCTCAGACCGGCTCCAGTTCCCATGGGTCATCAGCCGGTCAGCGTCGTGAGACCTCTGAGACCTGCCCCGTCACCCCAGTCGGGCCACAAGGCGACCCGCCCGCCTCTACCAGTGGGGAAGCCTCCGGCGGCGCCGTCCAAATCACCCCCAGTGCTGCAGAGACTCAGTCCACCGAGGAAACCTCTGCCTCTCAACCCGACCCGACCCCCACTGGTGAGTCCTCTCGCTCCAGACTGACCCTCAGCTTCTGATGTGGCCACAGACGGGTCAGGAGAGTCCAGAGACAGATCGATCAAACCCTGAGAGATTAATGCTCTGCTCCAGAACCAACTTTCAAAGAATGACTAGTAAATTAAGAAGTAAAACACATTTACCAAAACATGTCTTTAACCTTTGACCTCAATTGAAACCCCTAAAATCAATCGATTTATGCTGTTTGGGTTTTCATTGATTAACCTCTTCACACGTCAAGAGAAAATTATTCAGATCCGATCAAAACCCTTTTGCTGCTTCTCTTGATCGTATATATGATCAATAGAAATGATCAATATCTAATTTTCTCTGCTGTGGCAACATTTGATGGCACTTAAATATTGTTATTACTCTCCAGTGGAATCAAGTGCTTGTATTTTAACACTATGAATCAATATTTGTGGAGGGCAAATATGCAGGATTCAAAATATTATAAATACACAAGGTACCAAACAGTACACTAGTAAATACTGTTTGGAGTCAAGAAATGTGTGCAAAGATTTGAAATAATTTAGGATGATAAATACTCACAATAACGGGACAATAATGTATATACGAATATTAATTTAATTTTAGTAAATGAAAACAAAGGAATAAATATATTATACAGAATTGGAACTTCAAAAAAATGCATTAAAAGAAGGTGATAATTCAGAAAAAACACAGTTAGAAGTGCTGTTGAAAATTAATTTGAAATGCATTTAAAAGTAAATAAAACGACGAATAAATTGTGAAATAGTGAAATAATGGAAAAGTTGGAATAGTGGAAGCAAATGTTGATGTCTGAAGCTTTCCAAATACTAAATACTGTAACATGTCTATTGTTAGTATAATTATTATTATTATTACCTGCATGGACCTGCCCCTCATGGCCAGTCTTCCAACAACAGTTTTCTACAGTCACCTGGGCTGCTGGCACGAGTCGAGTGGAAACTCTACCTCCAGTAGAACCACAGACTAGATCTAATAATTCTGTCTCTCCTCTTCCAGCTGCTGGAGCCAGACCCCAGACCCTCACCCTTCCCCCCTCAGCGACCTTTACCCCTCAGCCCAGCCAGAGGATCGTCCCCGGCCAAGAGTCCGGCTCGCATCACGACCTCCAAACCCTCGCGGGGCCTGCTGGTCATGATGCCGCCCGCCACGGGACTCAGACCCGTGGGCAAAGTCACAGCCATCCCCCCTCTCAGAGCTCTCAGGTGGGTCGATCCCCTACTGCAGGACTAGACCACAGGTGGATACACGAGCACAAACAAACCACAGTATGTTGTGAGATGAGGTGTCGCTCCGAGCTCCCCGCGGCCCTCAGCCGACACTAACAGCTACATTCCTGTGGATGAAAGTACTTTTGTCACTCACAGTTGGAATCACAAGTTTCTGCTCTAAGAACATGAAGTTCTGTTGCCGTGACAGAGAGTCAGCACTTTCCCTGAGGTCACAAACAATCCTGAGCGTGAGAGGAGGCGGCTCGTGCTGCACACAACTGTGTGTGTCAGTGTGTGTGAGTTGTGTACAGATTGCAATGCATGGAGGTCAATTAACAGCACGAGCAGGATTGAAGAGCCTCCTCGTCAGGAAGAGACGCCTTCTTCACATCACTTCAAATAGACTTGAAGACAGAAAACTAATCCAGTTTGTTATTTTTAACACACTTCATCCATCAACTCAAAAGAAAAAGGGATTTTCAGAAGAAGAACTGGGCCAATCAGATTCTCAGAACAGATCACAACAAAGCTGTAAACTAAAAAAACATTAAGTATTAGTCAATAATCAAAGTAAAGAAATAAGCAACAGAACGCACTGATATAAAAGAGACAGGAAAGAATCCAGAAGGTGATTACACCAGTGAAGGTCATACCAGGCAGAACTGTAAGACGAGCTGACGCTGGTTCCTTGTAAGTCCAGCGTATATGAAGGGATGGATGATTGCAGACTTTCAGAAGCCGTGCATCATGAGAAGGTCCAACCACAGACCATAAGCTGTCGGCAAACAAGGAGAAGCAAGGAGAGAAACAGGAAATGACTTCACAATATCAAATGTATCGAGGACACTTTGTTACGTTAGTTAACCAAGAATATAGAATCTAATAATAATTGTCATTTTTGTGTGACGCTAACTAACAAAACATTCAGAGAATGAAAAACTTCAAGGTCGTGTTGCTAACTTCTGATGTGTGTCTCCATCAGACCAGTCCCAGGTGCCAAACCAAACACAGCCTCACAGTCACCACGAAAATGACCTTCTGGACCCTCCCCGGCCGTCCGTGGAGGCGGCGGCTGACGCTCTATTTGCACTAAAGGGACATTAAGCCGGTGAAGCACTGAGCTGTCGCACAGAACCGGACCAGAACCGGATCACGTGTGACTCCTGGACGCCATCCAAACCACCTCGACGCGGATCTGCAGGGACTGTGCAGACTGAGACAAGTGTTCTTGCTGGGGGGAGACGCCCACATTTGCCAAATCAACTTTTCCTTTTTTACTCGTCATTCTTTTTTTTACGCTCTCTGTGTTTTGTAACAACTGTTTACAATTGTTTTTAATAATCACTAGTTTTAATTTTTGTGCCAAAGAGGTTCCTCCATAAGCCGTGTCAGGAAAAGCTTGAAGACTTTGTATTGTTTACCACTTACCTTTAGTTTCTTTTATTTATTGAGTCGTACTTGGGTGGATTCAGATGCCTAACGGGACCGATAATCACTTCGCAGCTTGTTTACATGCTGGAGGACGCGCCTCCATCACTCTTGTACGTCCGATTGTCTTTTGCTGTCTGTCAACTATTGGTACATAAAATAATTTTTACAAAAGTGTCACTAATGGTCTGCTGTGTCACTTTCAACGCAACTCTCTTGTGGCTGGTGAGTTTGAAGGTAGTTTTGTTTCTTTATTTGTCAATCTAAAAAATGAATATAGACATACAGTATATACATAAATAACTGTTTGTATTTAATAATTTACTTTTTTATTGAAACAACTTATTTAAACTATACTTCCTTAGATTTGATTTTACCAACTTTTTTAATTAAGAATATTTCGTTTTGATGGAAGAATTTCACTTTTTGTCTTTTTATTGAAGCAACTTTCTTTATTAAAAACGTTTTTCTTGTTAAAACTACTTTATCATGAATAAAGCAAGTTTTTATTTATTTTAATAAATGAATTCTGGGTTTTATTAAACAAACTTTTTTCATTGAAGCCACATTTTCATTCAAAATATATGGTTATTATTATTTATTTAATATTTAAAAAAATAATGAAAATATTATTGTTTTGATAGAAATTACTTATTGAACTTATTTTGTGAGGCAACTTTTCTTTTTATTGAAAATATTTTTGGTGCTTTTAAACTTTTTAGTTTTGAATGAAGCAATGTTTTCTTTTTTTACTTTTTTTTAATTCAAGCTACTTTTTTATTGAATAGAAAATATAAGTTAATTATAAATTACTATGAGTAACTTTGATCTAAAAAGGTCTAAAAAATGAAGCAGAGATCAAAAATATGATCCAAACATCAGAATATAAAATAGTTCTGAGTTCACTGGGGAGGTTGAGAGACTGATGACCAGCTTTGTTCTTTCCAGCGCAGCTGAGAGTCGGAGGTCAGGATTGTATGTGTTTACATCTGCTGGACAATACTGTGGCGACAAAACAAAAGTCTATGATCAGAGTCTCTTTCATCTTGACTAAGAAACGCACACAAGCCACCATCTGCCAAAACCATCCAGGCTAACTTCCAACAGCATCTCTGGCTCATTTTCTCTGCAGAAGATCACAGCAGCAACAACACATGGAACTCAGGATTCACGTAATCAAGTTTACAAATACTATCCACACTGTAATACTGAAATATAAGAGATTATTTTGAGGAAAACGTATCTTATATGACAAACTGTGAACTCCAGAAAATAATCCTTAAATAATCATTAATCTGCCAATGAAGTGTTTTTCTTGTTCTATTGGAAGATGTTTTTATTGTTAAGAAATAAAGGTCCTATTTTTATCTTCCAGTACCTTGAAATAAGACTTCCTTTAAGACTTATCATGTAAATGTGACTTGAATCAAGTTTAATCAGACAGTTTTTCTTGAGATAAGACTTGATCGTTGCTTGGATTTCAGTGCAATAGTTGAAGATGATGAAGTCAGAACATGCTGCTCAGACAAAATGACTTTATAAAGTAGCTCAAATCAAATGTTCTCAGATAAACAGTGCTCCTGACCACTGCTGCTGCATCAGAACGTGACGTCACTGAGATACTTGGAAGATTTTGATGCAGCAGAGATTAGAGTGAAAGTCACATGAGAAAACATTTTCAATGTGTCCGATGTCTTTCAGGTTCTTAACCAGAAGGACAAAAATACACTTTGAGATGTCTTTGTGTTAAAAAAAATGATATAAAAGTACTTTATATTGATTTAAAACTGTAGTTAATGCGAACATTTTCATTGTTTTTCATTTATGCATTCTTGTCCTATTGCAGCACGAGGGTCAGTTCAGGAAACTGACAACTTTTCAGACTCAGCACAGGATAAAATAATGAAATAAGTTAACACACAAAATAATCAGTAGAATTAGTAGATCATTTAATTATATTCTTAGATAAAACATTAATTTACATCTTATTTATATTTTTTTGATTGTTATTCTGGTGTGATTTTTGATTCTGATCCACAGACCTCAGAGCCCGAGCTGGGGTGTAAGGCTGGATCAGATCACTGATGTAAGGAGGAGCCTGACCATGAATAGATCTGAAAGTAAGAACCAGAAATTTTTCAAGTTGATCCTGAAAGAAACCCGACAGCCAGTGAAGAGGATTGGGGAAATGTGAGTTCTTCTACTAGAGCAGGTCAAAATTCTCAAGTTTTGTATTAACTGCAGGCGAGACAGATCCTTCTTGTTTAGACACCAAAATAAACTGTTACAATAGTCCAGACGAGAAGAAACAAACGGATTACAAGCTCCAGATCCTGCTGTTACAACATTTTTCTTGAGTTTAGAGATTTTTCTCAGTTGAAGGAAACAGTTTTTGGTCAGTTTTCTGCAGCTAGTATTCAGTTTTAAATCAATTTTATATTTCAACAATTTCTATATCTATTATGTGTAAAAGGACGGTAAGATTGAGCTTAAACAGATCATATCCACGAAAAAGAGCAAATAATTTGTATGAAATGTGTGAAAATGTGTAGTGATGTCGTCTGCTGTCTGTGACATCACTGTTTCATAGTAGCCGGAACATGAAAGTAACATGGGATGCAGGAATACATTTTTTATTAAAGAGATTATATCTTTATTTTTAAGAAAAACAGATCATTTATTCCATTAATTATGATTTGTAGTCATTTAAATGGTGGTAAAGATAAGTAGTATGGTGGAATTAAGCACAACAAATGATATTACTTGTGATTGAAGCACATTAAAGATCACGGCTTGTGTTCAAAATGTCTTTTTATTTTGAGAGTAATGTGTTAATATTTAGTTTAAAATAGATTCACTTTTTTTGCATCAGTTAGTTACACACTATGGAAACAACTTAATTTACCGCATATTATTATGGCAGATCAATGATATTCCTGTAATACACATTAATAACCATTAATTACCAAGGAAGCAACAAGAAAGGAAACAGAAAAATTAACTTTATAGATGTGAACAATATTTCATGACCAGGCCTGAAAGCTACTTCATTGACGTCTGCGTGAACTACGTTGGCTCTAACTTACTATTTTAGTGTCTGCTTGTTGTGTTGTAGCTCAACTGATCAAAAGTGTTATAACAAGTCATGAATATCAACAAAATAAATACAAATGAAACTGAAGAATGAAAATGATTAGATCAATGGATTTCTAAGACTCACCAGGTCCACGTTTTAAAAGCTGCATCTTCATTTTTGAATGGTAAGAAAGTTCAGGATCATCATCAAGGCTTGTGTTCTTACAACGACATGCAGTAAAGCGGTAGATTTATGAAAACACGACTCTGTAAAGGAGCGAGCAGGAGATGCTGCTCTCGCCACCGAGCGCCAGAGGAAAGATATTAGTGGATTCACTCAACTCCATCTGCCTGATTTACCCGGAGCCGTCCGGGGAAGATCTTTTCATTTTAATCATGTCCAAGGTCCCCCTCACCCCCCGCCAAGTGTCCACCCCACAGGTTTGTTTGGTCGCCCCACTAATGGTCCTCGCTAGTCCACTTCATTCATCTCCCCGACGCATAACTGCAACCCCCAGAAGTTTCCGTCTGGAGGGAGAGCGGCGCTGATATCTCATTTCAAACTGAGAGGAATCCATTAAGAGCCTGTGATGGGGAGTGAAGCGGCATCAGAACCGGCGCCGACGTGCGGGGACACGTTTAAGAGGCTGTCCTGGATTGGACAGCCGCTACTGTGACGCTCCAGGGGTTCACAGAATCATAACAGCTGCTCTTAGATCTGAGCAGACGTCCATTTTCTTACACTTGTTCCCTTGACGGAGTCGTGTGGAGGCTGAAGACACCGAAGTATGTCCTGATGCGACGTGTTCTTCCCTCGTGAGAGCAGTTCACAGAAAAATAGATTAAACATAGATACACATTATACTACATAAGTAAGTAATTTATATTTATAAAGCGCTTTTCCAGACCAGGGTCACAAAACGCTTAAACAATCAAAACAATGCTCAATAAAATATATACTTAAAAGATCAAGATAAGACCGAGAACAACACAGGAATCTCAGAAAATCAAGGAAAAGGCTGCACGGATAAAAATGTTCTAAGATGTTTCTTGAAGGACACATAGTTCACATATTATAAAATTATACTATAAACAATGAATAAACAATAAAACAAACAAACTTAAAAATACAACAATGATAACTATATAAACAGCAAACACGTCCTACTTATCCTTCATACCTGATTCAACTAGGAAATATCTCACTCTAATAGATATGCAGCCTCAACACCGATTAAATGTTTACCAAACATGTTTATAGAACTTCCAGAAACTTTCAAGAATCTGTTTATTCCCACCACTGATGTTCACACAAACTAGACACAGAAATAATACTTCACTCTCACCATACTCACGTACATACGTTGGACATCAAAGTAATATTTTCTTCAGAGGTTCTATTGAATGACCTACACTTACCGCTGCGATCATTGACTTCTTATACTGCATTTAAGAAGCATCTGGAGGAAGTTTTGTTTCACTTAACTTGTGCTGAACAATAACAAAACAAATAAATAAATCCAGAACAACAACACATTGTTGAACTGTTGAACATCATTGAGGACATGTGTGTTGTTGTGTGTTGATCTTTGTTTTCATTTGGCAGAGGAAACAAAGGTGTCTCCTCTGAACGTGTCCCTCACAGTCACACACAAAGCGAGTCGATCCTTTAAACCCACGTCTCCTGGACACTGAAGCAGACAAATCACTGCACAATAGTCACCTGTGGCACAAACCTGTCTTCATTCTGGACTCGTCCTGCTGTGGGTGGTTCCTGCTTTAATACCAGCATCACAATAATAGAACACTTCACAGCTCTATTCCTAATAGACGCCGCTTTCATTCCTGGCATAATCCCGTTTTGAAAGAGGAAAATTGAGGATGTACCCTGGAGAAAAGTAGCCTCACCAGCCTTTGCAATGTCATTTAATTAAAATACATCCAGTCAAAAGATATAAAAGGAGGTTTTGTAATAATTCCTTCAGAGAAGAATGAGCGACGATGCTCTTCTTCACAGAGATGGAACTGGGACAAGATTAAAACTCTGTTTACTCTGGTGAGAATAAAACCTCGGGCAGGAAGCAAAACTCAGCCTTGTAGAGCTCCGCTCCAGGTGTCTCACCAGGGACGTGCGGTCAGGGGAGGCAGGTGAGGCACTGCCTCACCTCTCAATGCGCAATCCATCGCAAACTGTGTTGAAACATGAACGGCCGTTGCCTTTTTGACATTAAATGGACGGGCCTAACGTCTTTCTGAGGCAGTGATTGGGTCGACAAGAACTTAAATAAATACATGCAGAAACAACACAAATATAAATAACTAAATGGAAAGACAAATAAAATATGCAATGAATAAATCAGAGAATCCGGACAAATCATTCATTCATTGACAACGGCTTTATCCCGGGGTCAGGGTCGCGGGGACCAGACAAATGACGACACATAGTTCAAGTAAAAATATAAAAGAAGAGTTAAAAAGATTTATAAAAAGTAAGAAATAAAGATAATGTACGATAAATAGAGAAGCAGCAGAGGTAAGAGGTTTTATTATGTTGTCTCGTTATTAAAAGTGCAATGGTTTTTTTTAAGGTGCTCTGAGATGTGGTGTAAACAAACGTCTTTATTGATCCTTATTTATCCAGTTCACGTGTGTGTTGATGACCCTCCGTAGTACAGTCCTGTCCACTGTAGTGCAGTAACATACCCTATGGTTATACAGCAGGACAACACACTGATGGAGCTGCAGTAGAAGGAAAGCAGCAGCTTCTCCTCCAGGTTGTTGCTCCTGAGGATCCTCAGAAAGTAAAGTCGCTGCTGGGCCTTCTTGACTATTGTAGTGATGTTTTTAGTTCAGGAAAAATCCTCTGAGATGTGTGTTAAGAAATCTGAAGTCTGAGACACATTCCACAGCCCCCATAAATCAGTAGGGATCAGTGGGGCCTAAACACATTTTTAGTGTTGGAGAAAACGGACGTCAGTGTTTACAGTCACAAGGTTAATTGGCTTTTGTTTGTCTGGTTATTTACTTGGTTACGTGGTTTGGCTAAAAATGGAATCAAGTCAGAGAAGCTGTGGAGCTCACCATTGGAGTGTTGACGACATCAAGCGTTGACGGTGGACAAGGGAGCAAAAGTGACACAGATGGTGGGAAAACATTTAATGAAAGGTTATTGTAGTTTTCACTAGACTACCCTTTAGCTCGGACCAAATAGATAGATAGATAGATAGATAGATACTTTATTCATCGCCTTAGAGAGTGTTTGGAAGAATCTGCTTTTCTTTGACTTCACTTTTTGTTTGCAATCACTGTGACTCTTGTTTCCTCTTGAGTGCTAATAAAGTTTAACCATTGACCTTGAATAAAAGACTCCAGTTTTCTTTCTGTAGAGATGAAGTCGATGACTCATGTGTACGTCACATATTATTCTGCCTTTTTTCTTCCTGTTTTCCTTCTTCCTGCTCCTCAGTCTGGTTCTCTACATGTTTCTGAATGATGTCTCTTCATGTCTTTTTTTCAAATATTTTCTCCAGAAAACAAGGTGGTCAATAATCTTCTTAATCTCCTTTCTGATCACATCACCAACTCCTTAAGTCAATAATGATGGATCCTATTTGACAAGCCAGAGAACACAGTGGATGTTTCTAAATGTCTCTCATCTTTCTGAGCTAAAGCTAAAAACATTTCTACATTGTAAATGCAAGGATTTTGAATGCTTTTACTTTGTTAAGTTTTCTGTTATTTTGAAGACTCTCTTTATAACGCTTGTTCTGTGAAAAAATGCAATTACTTCTAAATCAATCCCAATGATTTCCCTTTTCGTGATCAGAAAAAATGCAATGAAACATCAATTTTTGACATGGATCGCACTGTTATAAAGGAGTCTGTGTAACTTTGGTCATTGGATTTCCTATGCGAGAGCAGACATCACCGGAGGAAACACACAAAGCCTTTCT
Source organism: Callionymus lyra (assembly GCF_982586985.1). Classification (NCBI taxonomy): domain Eukaryota; kingdom Metazoa; phylum Chordata; class Actinopteri; order Syngnathiformes; family Callionymidae; genus Callionymus; species Callionymus lyra. Next base: position 31,117,741 of record NC_141821.1, read on the forward strand.
TTATTTTCTGTGTCACTTCAAAATTGCTTCGGACCTTTTGATCTTTACCCAGAGAACTTGAGATTGCTTGTGTTGAACTTGCTGCTCTTGAGCAAACATTTCTCTCTGAATGAACCTTTGCTTTGTTATTTCAGGCCTGAATTAATGAGCTTCAGTTCACTATGGAAGTAAATCAATGCCATCAGAATATTGAATGGTTGAATTTTTTTTTTTTTCAAATATTGAAAGATTTAATTAATTTCAATTATTCAATATTTATTATATTTTTATTTCAATTATTCAATATTATTTAATTTGTGGCGATTTAAATTCAATATAAAACAAAGCCTTTTAAATTCAATATCAATTTTTTTGAAGCATTTTAAATTCCGTATTACAAAATACGAAGCCTTTTAAATTAAATTAAAAAAAATACAAAGCCTTTTGAATTCAGCATAACAGAGCCACCAGACAAAACCAAACGTGTTCAGAGTTACTGGATCATACTTTCATGCATAAACGATCAGATGACGTCATCACTGCTTCATTAGTTTAGATATTTTCATGACAAAGTATCAACTTTGTTTTAAACATCTTAAACAGACGTTGTTGGAAAAAAATTGAAATATTATATACTCTGAACTACTTTGATATTGTCTGGTGTTTATTTTTTAATATAGAATTTAAAAGGCTTCAATAAAAAATTTAAAAATAAAAATAATGGGATTACAAAAACAAAACAATGAGTGTCACACATCTATAAAATGTAATTTAACAAAATAGAAATACAATCTTTGACTATATTGTGTAACCTTGAAACTGGACACGTGTAGATTTCTAAAATTAAAAATGCCTTCCATATTTTTCTGTGAACCTTCTCAATTTTCTTGATTTTTGTCTTGAATTCAATTAGATAATGCTGGCTCGTTGAAGGCTGACATAAATAAATTTGAATAATCATTGTTTAAATTTTCAATAGTTTGTCAAAACTAAATATTCTTTCTATATATTATGCTAGTCTGACTAATATTCAAAGTTTTCTTCTTTGTTCATCAAGATAGCTGATATCTGGAAATAAAATGGCTAAAATGGATTATATATTTAGCTTTTTATTCGTATATTTTTTTGGCCATTTGTATTCTTTGGCATATAAAACTAGACTTTTCTGTTTTTATGAAAATGTAAGCGTCTCAACTTTTCCTTTGGTAGCTTCTGTAGAAATCTTTTGCTGACATTTTGCTGTTTTGTTTTCATGGAAATTACGATATCAGAATGAGGTGGTGATGAAAGGCATAAAGTGTAATGTAATGCTCATCTGGGAGGCAGGGAGTGGAACAAGCTGTTCTTCTTACTTCACCGATAAGTCCCACAGACGCACTCTTCAAGGAGGAAACTCAAGACTTTTTCTCTCTTGGCAGCAGCAACAACGACACTAAAAAACTTCCTCCCGATGAAGGGAGGATGTAAAAGACCATTATCATGTTTCTCATGCATGTTAACCAGCCTAGATTCATGAAGATGTCCTGCTTCTTCACATGGTTGATGTCGGCAGAACGAACAAAGTCGAAGATGTTTAAGCTTCATTGGCTTCAGCGCACACAGAGTCACAGTCCATCACAGGGCAGCAGAACTGTTGCTTAAAACCCTTTCAACCACATAGACTGCAAGACTAAGTTAGCATGACATCACTTCCTCCAGAGAGCGAGATCCTCCGCAGTCTTCAATTACAGCCTGTAAATGTCATTATCGGTGGTCCTGCTGAGGTGTCCGTGAGAGGAATTGGACCGCCGGTGTTACCGCGGAGGAGCGATCCGTCATTAGAGGTGTGACTTTTAAGAAGTCAGATGAGGAGCTGGGAGCAGACGGTTCTTCAAACCGAAGCCGGCTGGAGAAATGAACGGGAAAGTCAATTAGCCGCGCAGCTAATTGACTCCTGATTACAGCCGAGGCTGGTGGATGCAGAGGAGACGTTCTGACGTTCTGCCTCCTGGTTCTGATATAGAGAAGGTGTGTCAGTCAGGAGGAGCTTATTTATATCTTACACTGCTTCGTTGACTCTGGGTCACATCGTTTAGCTGCCAAAGAGTGTCTTAAAAGTCATCACAGAGGTGTATTTGCTGCCATTTTATATTCTTAAGCTAAAGGGATCTGCTTAAAAACTGAAGCTTGTACGTCTTAAACCAGCGGTTGAGAAGATGAAAACATGTTTCTTCTTCTGTTCCCTGCATTGTTGGACCAGTGTAATTGAATTGTTTTGAAAACCGAAGTCCCGTCGCCACAGTTCAGAATTTGTTTGCAGAGAGAAAGTCTCCTGCTGGGATGTTGTTGTTCTTTTCCTGGAAGCTTCAAAAAGTCTCAGTAAATCAGCAACCGTCGAAATGATTAGAACCGTCCCAGACCCACTGCTGTCAGGCATGTTGGTAGTCAGTGGTGACCTTGTAACTTTAATCTCTACAGAAAATGAGAAGAAAATAAGTAATAAGGTGCATTTCCTGTCGTTGTGTTTTTTACCCGCGAAAACACTTTTAACAAAGGTTCAAGACCAGCTGCTCAAGAGACTTGTTGACTCGTACAGAGCAGATCATGAGTTCCTGCGACCTTGACTACACAGCGGTGGGTCTTCATAGTGGGTCCACTTTGATCACTTAATGAAGAATGAAGTCTATCTGATGTATCTTTTACAACTTGATTCTCATTGCGCCGCTAAACTCTCATCTGAGCGAAGAGTTGGACGTTGAGACGTCAACACATGTTTCAATTGCGACAGGATACGATTAGTATAGTGTTATCTCTGGGTCAAGATGACCCGAAGCCAGAAAACAAATGTGTTTGCGGTATCCCTTGTGTTGTCTCTGGGTCAAGGTGAGTTACACAACACAAGGGATACCAGGGGTTCAAGAAGCATGAGATAAATGCATGAACCTCATTAAAAAGAAAACTTTACATAATAAGTAATTTCTGTGTTTTTTATTTCAGTCGGTCGGTAAAAAATTCTCAGGGTTTGCAAATGACTTTCACCTCAGTGAATCCTTAGTACAAAGAATCTGTCTTCTAGTATCTAAACTCAGGGTGAGGTTCAACTAGTTAGCTTCTTCCCTGCTAACCTAATGACTAGCAAATGGAACATCAAAATCAACATGATCCTGATTTAGTCACTCTGTGAATTCTGCCATGGAAGGAAATCTGGCTCTGATGTTGTTTTCAGTTACGACCTAAGTCTCCGGTCTTCAAGGTATAAAGGAGCAGAAACTGTATATGATCATAAGTCCAGACCTCAACAGCCTCAGGGTCAAATTATCCAAGTCTCAAGTCAAACGTTCACAATGAGAATGTGCTTCATGTTTACACTTCACTGCGTGGTGTGAGAGGATGTTGGATAAGAAGACTGTGAAGCTGATGAGGTGTTGACCTTTGACCTCAACATCTTTCACAGAAAAAAAAACATTCAATCGATATTTCATCGTCTGTCAACATGAACCTTGACGCAGTTACTGAGAGGACTGAAGCGCCGACGCTGGTCAACAGGAAGTCCATCACAGGGTGATCACATGAGGTGTTGACCTTTGACCTCAAAGCTTTCACAGAAAGAAACATCCAAAATGTATTAACTTGTTGACAGACTATGAAATAAACCTTGATGCAGTAAGTGAGAGGACTGAAGAGCCGACGCTGGTCAACAGGAAGTCCATCACATGGTTCACAGGGTGAAGTCATTAAACCTACCTGCTGTACGGTCAGATCAAGAGAAATGTCTGATGGTGAGACACCTTTACCTGCCACAGGTGACAGTCTTTGGGAGTTATACTTGTTAGTATTCTCGACGTACCTGTTTAGATCAGTCTAAAAACAAATTTGACTCTTAGTAAAAACCCTAAAATGTGAAGTTATGTCCTTCAAGTCCTTAGGAAGTCCCAAACAAATGTAAAGTGATAGAACCAACTTTTGAAAACCACATTTATATTTTGATCCTTAGTAAACATATTTCATTTGGTTTTAAGTTAAATGTCACCGGTTTATTTTTACCAACCCTCGTGAGATGGTGGAGAACCGAGCTCACTTTTCTTTAAAAGACACTAAATATGATCCAAATACCTCTACACTGCTCGACATGACAAATTGTTGTTGTTTTTCAAGTCATAAGTCTATATTTGAAGCTTGTTTGTAGCGGAACATCCCAGTGTCTTCAGTGACGGGCGTCAGTACGAGAGGTACTTTACAGACTAACAGTATGTTTTGGTTTTCGGACAAAGAAAAGTGAGCCCTGATCTCTAAGGACATACATTTCTGCCTGTGACTCCAATAGTTGTATTGTAATATTTATCTTTTATCTGAAGATCTACCCAATCATGTCCCTTCAACTGAGTCAATGAAATGAGGAGGCAAACCTTGAATCTCAGGACTATACTTACTCTCTTGTACGCCATTTTGATCATTTTGTCGTGTATATTTTCGCACTTTAAAAAAAATATATATCAATATCTTGAAATCTTAGTATAAGATTTCTTTTCTTTCTTTTTGTACATTTATTTGAGTGTAAACAGGGAACATTTAAAAATAAGAAGGTTTTATATTTCCTAATTTTCAAGTCCTGGAACTTCCTGGTTTATCTGCAGTCCCGCTGGGAGCCGTCGGTCAAGTCCAGCAGCGACTGAATGGTCCGAGCAAGTCGACCGAGGTCGTCATCCTCCGTGATGAGTTGAGGAGAGAACAAGGAGTCCTAGGAGAGGAGGAGAGGAGGTGAATGGAGAGGCAGGGAGGTGATGGCGGGAGGTAAGTATAAGATGGAGGGAGCAGAGGAGGAGGTGCAGGAAGGTGGAGGCGCTGCAGGTCAGTGGGAGGGGCTAAAACAGACCTGGCGTGGGGCCGGGGGGCCAGATGCGGCCGTTTAACTGCGTTAGCGTGGTCCTCCTGAGGTCAAAGGTCATGTACAAACTAACAGTTATATATTTTTTTAAATAGTTCATTATTAGTCTCAAATGTGAACATGTTTGTTTTTTGTTTCAGGCGTTTCTCCGCTCTTTTATTTGTATAAATAAAATGTATTGTTATTAATTGTTTGCCCCTCAACAAGATGTAAGTGAATATTTAAAAATATATTGTGGAAAAAGTGCTTTTATATCAGTTTTCAAAAATGGATCCAATTAAAATAACAAATTTAGAATATTTTTGCTCGATTTTATTACTTTATTTTTTCACTTTTCGGTCTTTTTATTTTTGCTGTTTATAATGAAGAAAGTGTTATCGGCCACCACTGGGGTTTATAAAGGAGGTCCGTAACACCGGGACAAGAGGTCCAAACACGTGATCTGTGGCGACCCCTTGAGGTAGAAAGGAGAGACTTCGATATTTGCAGTAAAACTTCCTCATTACAAGCAGAGTCCTCTGAACTAGAACCATTGAAAGAAGATCTCAGTCACAGTCTTTGATAAATCTATACAATTAGTTCTGCTGCCTTAACTCAGAATCTATGATGAACGGCTGCTCCCACAAACACACACACACACACACACACACACACACACAAACACACACGCAAACACACTCACTCTCACACACACACACACACACAGCTCCACTGGCGTGTGAAACCAGAATGCTTCAGAGCAACTTTAACCCAGAGGTAGTGCCGGGACGAGAATCTTGAGCGACCGCAGCACCATTTATCACGTCGACTCCACACGCCTGCCGCGGCACAATCTTGGGTTCTCGCTCTGGTGGTTCCTGTGACCTGGACTTGACTCAGTCCCGCACTTGGCCCTCAGGGCAGCTGGGATCTGCAGCTGCTATCTGCCGGAGCAGTGAGGTCAGAGGACGGGACACCAACTGGCACCTTCCTCCCTCATTTAAAGACCATTTAGGACGTAACGACATTTTCGATCAAAGACTCTGGTCTGTTGATCAGGAGGAGTCAAGGAGAGTCAAGTCATCAAGTCATAGTCACAGAGTTCTACTCCTTGGTTCTGACTATATGAAGACAGTTGGAGCTTCATCAGATGTTACAGTAGCTTTTATGATGGGTTCTCAGAGGGAGAACGATGTTATGCTATCTACCATCTTATTATCCATCCTTCAACCACGCATGAACAAAACCAAGAGATTATTTTCAACAGTTCAGGCCATTAAAACTTTAACTAGTGACAACAATGGCCTTGATGTAAAGAAACAAGTTGAATGAGACTTGGAGGTAAACCAACCGAAAACACTCCAGTCTGGCAGCATCCACATATTTCATGTTAAAAGGGCAGAATCAGACGAGTATAAAGACTCGCTGCTAGAAAACAAACGTTCACATCTGGGTCAACCTCCCACAGGAAGTGGAATACGTTCTTCAGGTCACGAAAAACAAGAGTGAAGTAGTTACATCTTGTTAGTTTGAAAGCATAACTGCCCAAGGAATATTCGGATGAATTATATGAGCAACATTAGCGGCAAGCAGACAAAAGTTCAAAGTTCAGGTTTAATAAATTCTTTACAGCAGGAGGAGAGAAAACATTTACATATAGATTTATATAAACTCAAAAAAGACTCTTAATAATACAAGGATGTCATATAAATATAAAAGACAACAGCATTTGTGTTCTGCTAACATATTCAAAAGATAGATTTGGGTCAAAGTCAGTGGCTGAACAGTCCAGTTTATAAAACGTCATCTGAGTAGAAAGGTAAGAGCTTAGAAAACATGGGTGAGTGTTGCTTGTTTCAGTCGCCGTGGTTCAGTGCAGGGAGAGTGAATGAAAAGGTTTGAATTAAGAACAGTACTTTTCAATTGTCATTAATGGAGTCAGAGCTTCTGGATGAACCCGAGATTTTTATACTTGTTAAATGCCACTTGTTTCAAAGTTGTTAGAAAAGTCTGCAATAGTTCCACAGGGATTTAAATTTTAAACTTCGGCCGTCGTCTTTGGTGTGAAAAATCCTACAAGCCACAATTGCTTGATGTGTTTAAACTCCTGGTGTCAGGAGGATCTGGACGAAAGCTTGTAGCAAATTATGGATTAACCAGTTTAAAAGTTTGTCTCCAGCTACTGCACATGTGTAAAATGTGAGGCTGAAGTGTAGAGAGTGTTGTCGAGTCTGTATAGATTTAAGTCTAAAGTTTACTGAGAGATTGATGGAATCTCAGGCTGGGTTTAAAGCTCACATTAGCTAAACAATCCAAGTCATCACAGACCATTAGGATCAGAAAACATGTGTTGGCAACCAGCGAGGATCCTGCACCGCCTGCAGGCTTCAGATCAATGACTTCCTAATGCACGACACGAGCAGAACAAACCCGGGAAACAAATCGATGGCATTAAAACGCTGAATAATTGAATATTGATCAGGTTTAATTCACGTATGCGCGAGCGTTTGAAAGCACGTTTAATTCTAAAAAGCTTGACGAGGCTTCCAGAGCTCCAAAAGAGTGCTAAATAAATAAAGAAAAAAACAATAAATTATTAACCTGTTTACATTTGTACAAACCTGTGGCAAAGTCAGCGGGTCAAACGGACCAAAAACAGTCAAAACTTCGAACGCTCACATTCTCCTGCAGGGTTGGTACCGTCATTGCGGACAGATGCAGCAACACTGCCCCCTGCTGCTCACAGTTAAACACAGCAGACAGATCTGCAGTATTTCTCTCAGTAAAACGAGGCACTGACTCTATTGTGTCTTTGATTCTGTTCTTCCAACTTCTAGATAAAACATTCACAGTTCATTTGTGTCCAACATGCAGAATAACAAGTGTGTCCTGGCGTGAGAAATCATGTCAGACTTGAGGGGAGAGAGGAGCCTTTACAGCCCTGAAGAGAAACAGTTAAAATTGTACCTGAACACATCGTGCTCTTCAAACTAAGCGCCATATCATTTGATGATAACGTGAAACATGGTCCTTTTATTATTTGTGGTGTTTTTTTACATCGTTATTTATGAGAAAGTATTTTTAATAGAACAAGTGTAAGAAACCATAGAACTGTTCTCTAAATTAAACATTTGAGTGAAGTGTACAATGAACCAACATGCTAACATAAACATAAGTGCTAATTATATTATTTCATGTCTTTATGTGATCAAAACTATTAATGCCAGCTGTTTGATCAGACTTTTTAAATGACAACACACAACTGTTTTGTATGACCTTATTTTGATCTCTTCACAAACAAACAATTGAACTTGGCAAAAGTGCTAACATAAGCTAAAGTGCTAACCCTAGCTTGGGGGCTAATCCTGTTTATCCTAGCTGTAGTGTGAACCAGTCCGTTTAATTGAAAAATTAAAACAATTTAAATGATTATGTTTATTTTATTTACAATTGAGATTTATTCATATATTTTGGTTCATTTGGAGCCTATATATGAACTATTTAATGACGTTAACAGCAAGTGTACTTTTGATTTAATTGTGGAATTGTCTACATTTATTTTAATGATGTTGTAGCTTTTGATTTCTGAGCTGGCTCCGTCACCTCCCCACGCCCGAGATGATTTCTCCAGCAGACACGCGTGTCAGAAGTTTGGAGGGGGTGTAACAGGACTAAGGCATATCCATGTCGGCTGTAGTGCTTTCTTTAGCGTTTGTGCTGCAGCCGGTGGATTCATGAACAAGGTGCTAGCTCGCTTCAAAACATGTGCCTGACAGACCCGCAGGTCTGATGTGTGACGCGTGTGTGTGTGTGAGTGTGAGTGTGTGTGTGTGTGTGTTACTGCTCTACGCGAGCAGGCAGCAGTAGAGGATGTAGAGCAGCGTCATGACCACGAAGTAGAAGAGCAGGAAATCTGTGGATAGCAGCGAGGACAAGGACGAGGACGTCTGAGAGCAGGGCTTGACACTGATGGGGGGCTGCTGCTCCTCGGCGGTGTCGTTCCCCCTGTCGGTGGCCAGCAGAGCGGCCACGCAGCGCAGCACAGCGGGCAGCTTACACAGAAGCACATCAGAGCACACACACATGTCTCTCTGGACAGGAGGGAGACAAACGGGTGTTAGAGGAAAAACATCGAGGGAGGCGGTCAGAGCCAGACGGATTCCAATCTCTACCATCAGTCCGGCTCTGAGCGTCACCGTGGCAACACGTATGCGCTTATAGCACTTTCAATTTGATTCTCTTGAGTTACCAAACGGAAATGGGCAACGAACAACAAAAGGAACATGTAAGACAGACGTTTAAACGAAACATACCTCTGGAACTCCCAGCTTTCGACAAGCAGTGACAAAGTTCTCCACGTTCAGTCGACTCTTTGCTGAACTCAGTTTTGGCTGAAAAGGAAACAAAGTGTTTCAAAACAAATCCCAGCTTCGCCGTTTCCTTAACTTTCACGTGTACAAGTTGAGATACTAATGAATCCGTTACGCAATAAACAAACCACAAGTAAGTAAATATATGCTGCAAATATAAAAAGTAAACAAGATGTTATATCTAGCTTTGAGCACAAGGAGAGTAACAATCATTTTGTACATTAACTGACAAATAATGCAGCTTAAAGTAAATAAAGTTGCAATTACAACTATTTTATTTGAAACGTGAAACAAATACACAAATAGAAAATACATTCTATAAAAACAAAATATTTAAGATGATGTAACAATTGAAAGTGATAGTTCACCCAAAATTTTAATTCCACTCATTTTCTACTTACCCTCATGTCGACTAAGGGTTGGGATTATTTTCTGAGTAATCTATTCTTTTTTTTTAGAGTTATAGACCAAAATGTTTGTTCATTTTAATGTAGTGACTGGAGCTCATCATCTTCATCTTTTTGGGTGAACTATCACTTTAAATCAGTAGTTAACTGTTAAAGAATTGATGTTGCTTATAGTTTTCTCACAATAAAAGGATGTTCACTAGACTCACCACAGCAGGGGAGGGAACATGAATGACCGACACACACCGAGGTCGGATCTGGTTGACCAGCTGACAGAGGACGGTGCCGTTCGACAAGGCTTCGGCGAGGTCCTCTGCCAGAGTGATCTTCAGCCTTGATTCCAGAGTCTGAGAAGAAGATTCATTGAGTTCATCATCAGGCTCAAAAAAAGAAAGGGAGAGGGAAAATAAAGGATTGGCCTCTACCTTGCGTAACTGAATGACTTCAGGTCTTTCTTCTCTCGTCATACGTAGCGTTGTCCGTGAGTCACTTCTCCCTGATTCACTAAGACTAAAACCTGAAGCAAAGACATGAATCAGGAGGTTCTCGATGACGAATGATGAGGTTAAAAGTCTGCTCACCTGTGGGTTTGTTACTGTTGCGGGACGATGTGCGGAACAGGAAGCTGTTGGGCTTCTGAGAAGTGGGGGATGTCTTTGGGGAGGACGGAACTTCTGCACACAGAACAAGGGCAGTGTGTAAAAGATTCAACAGACAGTCAGCTATTCACCCTTAGATTGATGGCCAAAGTGGTCATAATGTTTTGCTGTGTACATATACTCCTTAATTATAGTATTGTCAAATGAATCCCAACAGAACTTAAGCGTGTCTCACCTGTTCTGCTGCCGGAGCGATAAAGAAAAGTAGAGGAAGTGTTGGCGCTCATTTGATCAGCACTCTGAATAAAACAAAACCCGTTATTAATGTTCTTTCTTTTTTTTTAATCCATGAGACAAGAGTTGTTTTTTAAATAAATAAAACAAACTCACTGCACATCTGTGACGCAGACCGTTGTGGGAGCTTGGCTCCGGTGAGGTACCACTAGGGGGAGACAGAGACCTCATATTATAAATATGCAGTCTGTATCAGACACAATGAAATATTTTCACTTAATGTTTTAATAAGTTAGGGAGAACAAGAATAGAAAGTCTAATAATGACAATAGATAAAGAAAATATACGCTGTTTTAGATCCATTTCCTAACCGTCTTTCAGCAGCGCAACCCTTTCATCATAATCTACTTACCCAGATCTACTTCCTGTCGCTGGTGTCGTGACCACATGACTTCCTGTTTTGCTAGACGCCCGTAGCAAACTGCAACAGTTTAAAATGGAGAGCAAATCATTTAACATGTGAAGAAGAAGGAAGTTTGAATGACTCTTGAGTGACTTAAACACATGATGAGACAGACAAGCGTCTACATATCGGCGTAAACAAGAATCATGTGACGCTGAACTCCACTCATCCAGCCCTGGTATTCCCCTGGTTGTCTGGTGGATTATTCGATCGACTCAGGTGATTTAGGTCAACCGACTCTAAATATAAAACTCCTTGAACCATTTGTAACTCCTGCTCTACATTATCTCCACATGAACAGGGAGTACCTGGCCTTCTCTCTCTGCTGCTGCTGCAGTCGCTCCCTCTCCTGCCAGATCTGCAGGGTTCCGGGCCGGCGCCGCTCCTCCAGGGTCGGGCTGGACGGGGACAGTGGGGACGTAGAGGCTGATGAAGGGACGCCCAGATCCACATGTAAGCTGGCGCTGCATTACAGAGGAAAAGATTTGGTTATGAAGGGAAGAAAGTTATTTTAAACAGTGAGTTATTGTTTTCAAGAAATGGATCAATTCACAAGAATAGAACATGATGTCATCTCTTAAGTCCAAAGAGAATCATGATGAGGAACCATGATCCAATAAAGTTGTGACAAAGAATCTAGAAGATGATTTCTAACTATAGGAATACTGCTCTTTGTTTCAGGGTGAATCCTCCAGACTGAACAGAAACAGTGTTTTAAACTGTAGTTCCAGTCCTACCATTTTTCACAGTGCTATGTCAAATAATGTTTGCGGATGAAAGAGTTTGGATGGAGGGATCTATTCTTAGAATAGAGGAAGTGTTGAAGGCCATGATTGAGGAGGTTTCTGTTCATGAATTCTGTAAAGGGTGAACTTTTAAAAAGCCATTATAAAAAGCAGGTACCACACATTCAAGTGTCACGAAAACGTGTTTAAATCAATGACGTCAGATTGAAACACCAGAATGTGATAAGGTGAGTGACTCAAGCTTGATAAGAGGAGGACAGAGAACAAAAGTGACATCAGCTGACGAACACGGCTCAGAATGTTGACTTTTCCCAGCTCTTCAAATATGTGGGTTGACCTTGTAGAACACGGAGGGAAGACCAGTCATTGTCTCCCACAGTGTGAAAGTACACACTGTAGTGCAGCAACTGTTACACCTGATTTAAAAGAGGAATCACTGGAAGTGGCTTGATTGAGGCGAAGATGTGAAACAGTCCTTTAGGATTATAAAAACATTCCCATGACCCCCTTTGTGTCTTGCCCTTCTTTCCGTCTCCCCAAAGCAGATTAACAAATTAGTGATGATGTCATCTTTCACTCCTTCAATCTCCATCTGTCACAAGAAACAGAAATCCTATCCATGACCAGCGCTTCGTGAGCGGGACACTTTGGTATTCTAATTTAAAGAAAACCTCTGTGAAATGACCCTTGAACCCCTGTCTGTCTCTTCTTACAGCAGTTTCAAATGTATAGCTGGAGCCACAGCAAATGGAAAACAAAATACAATCACGTAAAGCTAAGCTATCTTTCATGCTAACAGAAGCAGCATATTAAAAACATGTGAAATAATCACATTCAAGAGCTAGAAGTGCTAACATGGCTACAAAAGCGTTGATGCTGAAAACATTGATGTTTTTACAGTTCAAGAGAGACGCTTGTAAAGAAAAATATTTTAGGCAAGATAACATTTTAGTTTGTAGAGGAACTCATTCAGCTAAATTGCCGAAAAATGCTAACAAAGGTAAAACAAAGCTGGAGATCAATGTAGCTGTCAGAGACTAGCCACAGGCTTACAGCATATTCAAGCTAAGATGTTATAGCTTAGTTTAGAAACAGAAGACATTCATACGCAGGTAAGGTTAGTTACTCCACAAATACTAATTCTACCTAGCTAGACACAACGTCAGCCAACTACCGAATTTCCCCTCGCGGGACAAATAAGGGATTCTAAAAAAAACAAGCAAATATTTTTGTTTGTTTGTTTTTTTTGTTGTTAATGTTTGCGAAGTAAAACATTTGCATTTTTAATTTGAAATGTTCTATATACAGTATACACACGCATACAACTTACAATTCGTGTGTTAAATAACAGAAGTTTTTCAGATTCTAAGAGTCTAAGGATTAAATAGTATCATTATCATAAGCAGTAGTAATCACTGGTAAAACTTGTCTTAATAAAAAATTCTAATAATGTCGAAACAAGAGTAAAAATAACTTGATAAACTTTGACATGATTGAATAATTACAGTTTAATTATAACCCAAAAAAGGAAGAAAACCATGTATACGTTTCCCAGTATTACCGTTGTATTGTGTCCTCAGCTTGTGCAGTTGAATCTCCCCGTTTTTCCTGGAAACAACAAGATCGATAAAGTTATTCTCCTCAGAAAAACAAACATGCTTCTGCTGTAACATGACCACATTTAACGCAATTACTTAACCGTACCAGAGGAGGTGCAGTCAGAGGAGGTGTGGGCGCGTCTCTCCTGATCTCCTCTTCCTCTTCTGCAACACTGCTGTCAATGAAGTCCACCTGCTCCGCCTCACCGTTGACTGCACCACAACAAGATGGATTAATTAAAAAATAATGCATTGAAATCCCAAGAGAAGTCCCTCACCTTTGTTGGCAACCAGAGGAGATACATCCTCGTCCTCCTCTTCCTCCTCCAGGTTTCTCTGGTCTCTGCTGACCTCGATCAATCGAAGGGATCGCTCGGAGAAATCATCTGCAGACTGGACACACAGATTATTTCATTTACCACTGAACTGTACTGAGGTCAGTGCTGGCACATCGCTCTTTGTACCTTAAAACAAAAACAATAATAAATAATATGGAAGAGGAATGTTAAATAATCTATTGTGGACAAACATTATATTTGAGGGTAAAATTATGAAAAAGAAATTTAACAGATATTTTGTATAATAATGTGTACTCTTATTTTAAATAAAGGAGTAAAAATAGATTATTTTTCTTCTATTTTCGGAGGCAAATTTGTTCAAATAAAAAAAAGTTAATTTATGTGATCTTTGTTGTACATTGGCTTTAACCATATTTTGTAATAAAAACTCAACCCCCCTCTGTTTAGTATGTTCCTGAAACCACACCTTAAAAGTCATACAGAAATGACTAAATCATTGGCAGAAAAGAAGGTGTGAAGAAAATCTTAAGCAATATAGTAATAGGGTGCAAAGAAAAAAACATCCAACACTACCCTTAAGATCATCTTTAATGTCTGCATAACTATATATTGGTACATTTTGGCTGAATTGCTAACAGGGGGCAATGTGGTTTCATGTATAGTGAAGGCATCAGTTGCATAAAAGGACTATTATCTGTGAGCTTCGAGTGGGATGTGTTTCTCACCTCATTGCCAGACCACCTCTTGCTGCCGCTGTCCACGCTGTTAAAACCAGAGTCCAGGCCTCCAAATGGACCCGTGAACAGCTCCTGGTCTGACAGACTGCAAGGAAACAGAGCGGTCATGAGCACAAGTTAACACACATGCGTCTTGTTGGAGAGCAGCAGGTCATTAGGCGACCAGGCGTCACTGTTCCAGACCAGAATCACACACTGGTTCTTTATGTCCAGGTTTAGCAAACGGTTCAGCAAGAAACACCAGGAGGAGAAATGAACCATAACTCTCAGCACCGTCCATCAAAGTCTTGATACCGCATTAGCAGTATTTCTTAGAGGGTAGGCATACAAACGATAACATGTGATCTTCTAATCCTATAATAGTTGCTTTCAATAGACACCAAACACACAAACATCACTTAAACACAGCTGTCATCTGATCGTGACCACAAGTGCAGCTATGGCAACTACTTCCTGTGTTTACTCTGGTTTGACTTCAGATGAAGCCTATTTCGATGTGACTAGATTAGATGTTACAGCACATGCACAAACTAATGAACAAACTAAAGCTAGTCCTAACTATACCAGAGGATTGAAACCCAAACACTTACACTAAGAAGATTAAGCACTAAAATCTTAAAAGCAATGAAGCTACATCACAGTTAAGGCTCAAATTGATCGTGTGGTTATCATGCTTCTTAGGTTGCTGTTGCGGGAAGATGTCGGTCTTTACAAAATGCATCACTTAACCATATTCTAGACGACTGTGTCTCAATTCACTGATGTACAATTGACAACAATAAACCCAATCAGACATTAAAGATACAACAGCCCCTAAATCTGATGAAGCAGTGCCATTTTTACAGGTGACATTTCAATGTTTATGCAAAAAAAACAACTAATCTAAACGGGGCACTTATTCAATATTTTAAGATTCATCTGGCACATTTTAAGCTAAGCCTGATCATCATGTTCCTCTCCGCCTCACCAGCTGTTGAATCCAGTGGGCCTCAGATGTCTCTCCAGCTCCTCCTGGCTCCTCTTGCACGCCTCCATGTTCAGGTATTTGAAGATGTGGTATTTTCCTTTGGAGCAGATGGAGGCAGGAGGCATCTGCAGGGGGTTGTTGTCCAGTAAAATGCTCTGGAGATGCCGGAGGTGCCGGTAGCACAGCGGCACGTGGGTGATCCGATTGCAGGACACATCGAGGCGGACGAGTGGGAGCTCTGAGATTTCTAGACAACAGAAGGAATTTAACTTAATTTAACTTTGTTACTGTTGAATGAAGATTTTACTCAGTTGTTGATCATTCGCATATGAGTAATAATAAATTCAACTTTTGTGGAGAGAAGAAACTTCCCTTCTTTTTTTCATAACATTATTTTGTGGCACATCAGAAACCATTCAACTTTGACAAAAAAAACATAGAAACGATTACAAGGTCAAAATAAAATAAAAAAGTAAAAATAATATTTATACTGACCGATAATAAAAATAAATAATAACAATAATAATAATGACAGGCAGATGTTGAGCATACAAATTAGACTATATCTCTATTTTAGTCATTTAAGTACCCAAGTTAGTAGTATTACTAGTATTAGTAGTAATAGTACTATTAATGAAATGAATGAAAAGTAGTTTTCCTATTTGCTCTCATATTTTTCACACCAATTGAAATGTATAAAAGAGAAATTCATAGTCTGCTTAAAGTCCTGCTGTAGAAAACCATAATATAAGTCTTTGTTTTCCACCAGTTATGATGAGTTTCCTTCCCAAAATGAAAGAAGGTTGCATTATTTATTTAATTATTTAACTTAAAATTAAAAAATATAATTTTAAACAAATCTTAATCCAACATGAGTTTAGTAAAATGGCCTAACTAGCAGTGGCATGAGAAAAGGGTTTTATTTTTCTTTAAGTTAGCACGCGATGATACCTTCAGGTAAGGTGGTGAGCTGGTTCCTCCTCAGGTTAAGGTCCCTCAAGCACTCCAACTGGCCCAGCTCTGCAGGTAAGCACTGCAACTCATTACAGCTGATGTCCTGTTAAATATTAGACATGCAACAATCAGAATAAAACATTGATCCAAGAACATCAAATTGAATTATTATGGATAATTGTCATTTACAGATGTTTTTTTTTTTTATTTATTTGAGAAGGACAACCAAAAACAAGCCCATGGGGGGATTGCTTGAGTGGTATCATACCAGCTGTCGCAGGTGTGTGAGCGAGTATATGGAGGTGGTCAGAGACGACAGCTTGTTGTTGCTGATGATAAGCACTCGTAGGAGGGGGAGCTGGAACAGTGACGGGGGTAAACTGGACAGAAGATTTCGACTGTGGACATAAAAACAAAGAGGGATGAACCATGAGTGCAGGTTAGGACAGGAATGATAGATTGCCAGACCAGGTGAATGACGGCTAATGATGAGCCACTGGTGACTCACCTGAGGTTGAGGTAGGTGAGGGCCTGGAGGTTCCCCAGGCTCGAGGACAGAGAGCGCATGCCATTGTGGTAAAGGCTCAGAGTCTCAAGGGAGATGAACTGACACAGCTCCTCCGGCAGCTCACACAGTCGATTCTTGGACAGATCTGAGAACAGAACAGATGAAACTTTAAATAATGATTCCAGGTTCCTCTGTTTGTTGAAGTTTCAATTTTGATTCTGTTTCTAACTTTTATAAAAGTAGTGCCTTTGTGGTTAATATGAACGTAAACACATTTCCTAGCTTCGATTGGTGAACTAGCCCTTTAAGAAGAGGAAAACGATGTGGCCTTACGTGCTAAACCGACACTATTTTCATACCAACCGGGGACAGATGTTTTTGGTTTGCATGCGTTGTTTTAGTCACAACTTCAACACTACTTCCTGAAACCACCAGCGTCCCTCTGTGACAGAAACACCCATCAATTTTGACCAATCTTAGCGGCCATCTCCAAAAATAACCCTGGGTTTGCTAAAATTCCAGTTTCTTGGATACCAATATGTAGGGCAAAGTCAGAGATCCTTGAAGGACACAGGCGTGGGAGAAAGTGAAAAAGATAAAGCAGCAAGTGGCTGATGAATCACAGCTCAATATGACAGTGTTTCAATGACCATGTTCCTATCAATCAAATTAGTTCCGTTAATTAAAAGATCCCAAAACAATAGTCAAATATTCTTCAATATGGAATATGGATATCTACACCAGACTTGTGCAAAGCATTTTTCTACTGTGACAGGATTTAATTAGTTTTGAAAATCTATTAATATTGTTTGAACATGATTATTAATATTGAAGACATAAAACGTTAGTACAACAAGCATTACAATCTCCGTTTGTTCCTTTATTGAAAATGTTTTTAATAGTATTATTTTTTAAGCCCTTTGTATGAAACGACAACTGTAAGATCTAAGATTTTACTTAGTGAGCCGGTTAAATGGATATGAACATTGTTCTTTTAGATACAATATGACCACTAGTGTAGGGAATGACCACTGTAGGCTGCTTAACTTCATCTCAGACAGAGGTTTCTTTAATAGCAGAAGGAACAGACACGAGTTTGAGGGACCTGGTCAGTTGTTTAACCATGACTAGCTTCATTATTGCATCACTTCTACACATCACTCGCTCCAAGATGACTGAACACATCGTCAGCGGTCACTATAAACCTTCAATGGATCGACCTCGCCGATACAGAACCATTAGCTTCCACTGGCAGCCGGATGAGACTCGTGTCCGTCAATGGCAGACAGCCCGATGGCTGTTTATTGATCCTTGATCAGAGCAGGAAAATTGTAGGAAGAGCCAGTTCCCAATCTTTGTTCCAAAGGTATTTCACAAATGTGTGGGAACAAAGAGTGAGTAATGTGGACGGTCTTCTAATGATTTTACATGAGAGTCACTTGATAGACAGAGAGAAACCAGTTTCCAGTTAAATGGCGTATCAAACAAAGAGGTGAAAACATTAAAGTACTCTTGATAAGGAACACGTTGGCTTCACGACACGCTCTCAAGGTCTTCCTTGACTCAGCACCATGTTCTTGTCACAGTAAATATGGTGAGAGTGGAAAGATACTGTACAGCAGCTCAATGTCCTGGTCGCTCCCGTCTTCACTGTCCCATAGCTGCAGGGGGGTGTCTGAACAATAGGTGGGGGTGGAGATAGTAGAGGGTCCATGTGTTTGTGTGTGTGTGTGTGTGTGTGTGTGTGTGTGTGTGTGTGTGTGTGTGTGTGTGTGTGTGCTTGGGGGGATGGAGAGGTTTTCCTGCCACATTTATCGCTGCATAGACGGACACATGATGTGAGGATTCAGCAGTTTAGTTCCAAAACATGATTTGCATGATTAGCTAAACACATGTCTGGTGTCTTTGACTGGAGCATCACAGAGTCTCAAGTAGTAGCTAAATATTTAAAAACATTATAAAGGCAAAGAAAAGCTTGTAATCAATATTGCGAAATCATGGGGAAAATAGAGAGTCAGTGTTTGATGTGCTTTTAATGCATCTCTATGTTCTTACTCAAGCTGACATTGTAGCATTCACAGTGGATTCTATTTTACCAAGTTATGATCTATTTCTGAAATGCAGATGATAAATGTGGAATCATTCCTCAAAATGCTTAGGTCAAAAAAGACTTTGCTAGCAAATGGAAAATTATATACATTATAAAAAACTGTTCAATTGTTCAATGTCTAAAAAATATGAAGGAATCATGACACAAGGATATTCAGGCGATACAGTTTCTGTCCTTATTTTGCCCCCAGATAGAGCTGACTTGCTCGGCAACTGCTGATACAAAGCCAACCTGAGTCACTGTGGGCATCATGGGAAAAGCATCTGCTGTGGAATGAGTGCAGTGGCCAAGCGAGGTCCCGGAAAGCAGGAACTAAGAGGGCCCAGAGCCAAGTCCAGCTCAGCCAGGATTAAAACGGCTCCAAGCAGAAGAAGACATGATAGCAGGTCACCTGCTGACTGTCCAAGCAATGACCAACAGAAGTGTCCTATCAGACTGGTGTATTGGTGCATATTCATAGCATTGTAGTGTGACCATGGAGCCCACAACATTTATCCCAAGGGAAAGTATGCACCATCTACACCTTTAAAAACATGAAAACCAGCTGTACTTATTAAAATAAAATGATTAAAATTAAAAAATGTATAGATACAAAACTGTTTCAAATATTGTTATTATAATTAATTGTTATTGTTCATTTTATTTATTTTTTGCACCATCTCAGACCATATTAATAGTTCATAAATACTGTACAACATGCTGTTCTATTTTCACAGAGAATCAGTATTAAGTTGAACAGGTATAGATATTAATTTAACTAATCTAATAAAGTACAGCTGTTATTCATTTAGGTAATAGAAATACTGTAACAAACAACAGTGTACTAGACACAATTTTTGTAGATTTGTTTCTACTGGGTTGAAACCTGCAGGTCTTCATGATACTCATGTGGCTTAATGTGTGGAGACTTTTATTCTCCATCATCATCATCGTCTCTCCTGGTACTCACTGACAGTTTGGGACATCTAGGAGGAGGTTTACTTGGTAAAGGGAGAAGAGCCCTCTGACAGAATCATGCCACCGAGTCTTGAACACAACTTAAAGTAAAGCACAGAAATGAACAGGAACGTGGAATGCACTGACCTGTTTCCTATTTTTAATACGGCATCTTAAAATAGATTCCATAGAAATTCTTCGGACTGATTTTCGAACATGAATGAGGCAGCGACTCCCACAGGGCAGAGGTCCAGAAGTAGGACAACGCATCTGAGCTGGTCACTTGTGGAAGAAGACGAGGACAGAAGTTTGAAACCATGACACTAATGTTGCTGCAACAATGAGTCTAAAACTTCTTAAACCATTTTAAAGATTAGTTGCAAAAGAACCACAATATCTTATTAACCTACCTTAATTCTCCATAAAAAAAAATTATGTGATGGAGGTGGAAAAAATACTTATTTGAACTCACCAAATCACTTCAAGTCACAATACAAGTCAAGAACCTATAATCAGTTACTATGGTAACCAGAAACGGTAGAAATTTAAAAAGAACAATTGTGTTTTTTGATATTTACAGAGTTAAAAAAATGGTTCAGGCAAATAAATTAATATTTCTATAGAACTCTGTTAATGCTAAGGCCCTGACCAACATGTCTGCCCTCACCAGGATCCGTTTATGTGCCTGGTACATCAACACAACTCTAACCAGCTCTAGTCTCTGCATGCTTCACATTCTCCTCCACCGACCCACCGATAAGAGCGCAGGAAGTTCAGAACAGTGATTCAAAGTTTCAACCCACAGACTCATCCACACGAGGGTGATGCATACATTTGTCCCAGGCAAACATGCAGCAGCACATGTTACACGACAGCAGAACTAGACATCTGCATCTTCTGTCTAAAATCTACCTAAAAATCAAGGAAGGCACAATAGATCTGCAGTGTAAAGGCTTAGTTCAGTTCAGTTCAGAGCAACTTTACTAACCAGCCAGATACAGAAACTGTCAGAGGATTTCAACAGATCAGCAGAAAGAGGAGGATTGCCCTGTCAGAGCTCCGGAGATGAGCCCAGGTCAAGCTGTGATGACATCACAGCTTACCCACTGACCTGTAGAACCTGTGACACACTAACAAGCATTTGTTTGGTCTTAAATCCATCACAAACTCAAACCTACTGAACATGAAAGTGGGTGAAAAGAGTCTTTTGTAGTTTGTGTTGCATAACCGTGAGGCCTCACCGAGGAAGTGCACAATCTCGCTGAC
Source organism: Callionymus lyra (assembly GCF_982586985.1). Taxonomy (NCBI): domain Eukaryota; kingdom Metazoa; phylum Chordata; class Actinopteri; order Syngnathiformes; family Callionymidae; genus Callionymus; species Callionymus lyra. The sequence continues at coordinate 31,138,757 of NC_141821.1, forward strand.
ACAATCAGTCCTCGCTTCAGTGTTCCAGAGTCTTGTTGCATCTCGGCACTGAAAGTTCTCTCCCGGCAATTATTGAGCGAGTGGATACAGCCAGAGATGCGATCTGTCAGTTTGAAGAGAAGGAGGAAAGAGCCTGCAGAAACTCCATGGGTTTGTTTGGACAGCGTTCTCTTCTAGATGGCACTCAGTGGAACATGAAAGGTGAGAGGTGAGGACACCCAGATCCCATTAACCATGTCAACTCTGAAAAGAAGCCCTGCCTGAATATTGCATCACTTGTTTTGGAGTTTCTTTAAAGGAACTTTCCTGCTCCTCTCAGAGGCCCTTCACATTATAATTCAGTGCAGCACAACATAAAGTTTCATCTCCTTCTTCTATTGTCAAACAAACCAACACATGGCCTACAGTGACTTTACATTCTTGTTGATTTATTGAAGAATGTGTGTGGGCATGGTCTCTGTTTTAAAATACAAGAGGGCGACACACATTTGTTTGAATCAGATTATGTATCCATGATTTATTACCTTTTATTATTAACTCATCACTGGAATTATTTCACATAATTTTCCTTCACTTCTTGGGTTGAAAATAGGCCAACTACATTCATGTCAATATCAGTCTGGCTATAGATTACTGCACTATTTGTTTGCTTGTTTAAGGCCTTCGTTTTAGCAGTTATTATAGTGGTTAATAATGTTTAAATCTGTCAATGCTGGCAGTAGAATCTCAGGGAAGCCTGACACCAGACCATTCCATTGAATGGGTAGAATTCATTCCAAATTAAAACAAGGATAACTTAAAAACACGCCAACCTCACAATATGACACTTGCACATCCAGAAGGAACATTTTAAACATACACATAAATTCGAAAATGAGAATAAATAGATAACCTATACAAGATGTTACAACAACACAGCTCTAAAGCAATAGTAAGGCAAACAAGGATTTGCTAGTGTCCACAGTGGCCGCTTTAGAAACCCACTAGTGAGACTGGCATGTGGAAAAGGAAAGTAAACATAAGAAGGAAGACCTCTGAAGGAATGACCAAGATGAACAGGAAGGTAATTGGAAACGTTGGTGGGGTGGTAACTTAGAGATATTCTGAGAACTCTGCAGAGAAATTTCCCTCCAAGTGGTCGGAGATGTGTTAGCTAGTATCATATTAGACCCAGTGATGTCAGACTCAGCAGTCATAAACTTCTGCTGTGCATTGGAAGTAAAAAGTGAATGACTTGAGAGATTGTGGAAGTATTCAATAAGTCATGGTCAGGGATAATCCGATTTTTTGTTTTAATCATTATTGCCTTTGTCCAAATTTTCTGAAATTCTACACAAACATAGACATTTGACGAGCAGATAAACAGGGATTTTCTCGCTTTCCTTCTTTTCTTATTTCACTATTTGACAAGGTTCGAAACGTTGTGGCTACTATTTATAACACTCGAGTTTGCCAATCTATATGTCAACAATGTTAAAGGTTATGGATGGAAACGTGTCTATCTATACCATAGAATTGTTTATTAATGATTTCTAATAGAAATAAATCCAGACATGAGCACAGGGGAAAACAACAGTTGTAACTAAAGGGTGCAATGCTCAGTGAACCGAAAGGCAGTAGTTCATTGTTGTTTTCAAATCACTGCTTCTCCATTCTGTAACACTAACCTACAACATACCTGCCCAGGTGAGCGATTATCATGTTACTGCTCGTCAAAAGAAAACAATACAAAAGACTACTTATTTTTACGGCGGCTCGTACAAGAAGCTAAGTAAAAAGTTATGGGCTGTGACCAGCTGCCAGGAGACACAGAGCTCATAAAAAGAAAAAAAGTTGCTCTGATAACTCAATTTTAAAGTGACAACATCTGTCTAATCACCGTCGCCACTGACATCATCGAACCACTAGTAAACTTGGAAACGTATCCCCTCGATGAGTCAACCAACCCCTTGCCGTGGGCTGAGAGGAGAGAGCATTTGTCTGTTCCTGGAACAAAACTCTACTCAGCCGCTGAAGAAAGACAGAAGGAGGGGCGGAGGAGTGAATGAGTAACAGCCGATAATACCAGCAGGAGAGGGGGGGACAAAAGAGGTGTGGAGCAGCCATGGAGGGAATAAAAGAAAAACAATGAGACCCACCATGACGGTGCCAAGACAACAAATCCCCACGAGGAGTGACTCAACAAAAACACATGGAAGCCAGGAAACACTGCATAGCATCAAATGACTGTCAAGACTTTTTATCTCCATATTTCTGTTGGATTCGCTACTTGTGTATTTAAAGGAAAGTATGTGATTTGTATGGCAACTTTAATTTAGGGAGAAAACACCATATTAGGAAGGTTACATCGAACTTTCCAGCTTCAAGCAGCTACACATATCAGCACCGTGACACATGGTTAAAATGCATTTCTTCACTGCCTCAAATGTTTACAATCATGACTTAGATCTTTTGGAAGACACAATGCATGTCATCAAACCAAAATAATGAAGGAATCTTTGCAGTAGGTCAATCAAATGGACCTCTAAGAAAATAAAAATCCCTGGGATGGATTTGCTTTAGGATAAACCTGTGTCAGCCAACCTGTCCATCCCGGTTCAGTTGAGCAACATTGTCCCTTGAACTCAAGAGATGTGATGGCCAAAGCTCACACGTTTTATTTCCCAAGATGGCTAACTCCACTGGACAACAGTCTCCAGTGACCATGACTGTAAGTGTGGATGTGGATAAATAACACATAACACTCTCTAAATCTCTCCATCATAACTCAGTAATTATAATCTTTATCATCGATAATACAAGCTAACCTACAACCCTCTGAAGGGTTCGGGTGAATCTCAACCTCATAAAAAGCTTGAATTCCAGGTGCACAGTTTTATTATAATGCCGAGGGTTCCTCTTGAATCTAGCCTGTAATTAGACGAGTCGCAATTCATCCGATGGTTCAGAGCTCAACATCAAACAAGGCCATGACGGGTTGATGACATCATCAGTGATCACACATCTGGAAAGAAATGAACCTCTCATTAACTAGCAAGGAAATATAAAGTCCAAACTGCCTCAGAGAGCTTTATTGCATGACGTTTGGTCCAGATTATAACGTCAACGTTCACTCCTGACCTCTGCATGAACTCCATGATTTAATTTGTCTGTGTTTATACAATCTAAGGTCCTATTATAATTCCAGCTGTGCTCAGAAGGCGTGAGTGTATCAGCTTGTCTGACAAACAATGACAATCAACCGTCTTTTAGTCAGAAAATGTAAATGTAAAAAAAAGGAAAGAAAAGAGCAGGTTCAGCTAATGACTATGATCAGATCGTATTGAATTAGCATCACTGTCCTTCACAGAATGCCTGAAAGAAAGGGAAAAAACCGAGGATCCTCAGCGTCCAATTGAACGTTTGCTCCTCTGCCAGTTTGTTAATTTCTGTGGAAATTTCTGCCACCTCAGTGTCTGCTCCGGGAGTGACTCACCAGACTCATTTCCAGATTAGTGCAGCCCAGAAGGCTTGTGGAGTCTTGCTGCTCAGAGGAGTTAACATGGAGGAGCAACACAATGAGTAACAGACAGACAATAGCAAAGTGGTCAATGCACTGTGTCTTTTAAGAATATTTTCCTAAAAAGTTTTCAGCCATTTAAAAAACAAAACAGTTTCTAGAGTTCCATCAATGGACTGAAGCCACATATCTTCCTGAATCACTTCTATTTAGCAGCCAGATATCCTAACCAATTATTCAGTTCCAATAAGAGATGACTGGAAATGACTTATTTCTTAATGTCCTCATGGTGCAATTACAGTGCGGGTTTGAAAAGGATGAAGAAGAAAAGAATGTCCTCTGGAGTAGGAAATGAGAAAGTGAGATGTTAACTACACACATTTATCCAACAGATGATAGCAACTCTATAAGATGTATTATACTTGGCAAACGGACTGGCCCTCCCTCAAGGCTGTCGCCTTCCGCCTACACCCTTCATCTCCTACCATCGCCTCCCTCCTCCTCCTCCACCTCCTCCTCACACATCTCTCCCTCCTACGGACTGCAGGTTTGTTGAACTATGCAAAGCTCAGGGTGAACATGCAAAAGTGAAAGCATCACCAGCACATCCAGGATTCGGACGTGCCTGTCATCCTCAGACTTAAGAGAGTATTCCTGAAACACATTTTAAAGTGATGAGCGCCAGAGAGTCAAGATCATCGAGGTAAGAGCGAAGGTGAAGCATCCGCACGCCTGTCCACTCACAGTAAAGTAAAATAACCTAGCTATTCTTAGTGACAGAAAGCCTGGATTATATTTCCAAATGAAACCTGGGAAGTGAAAATCATGCAAACAGATGAAGCAGACGAGTGTTCCGATCGTCATGGCAACCACATGCTCACTCCTGAAGTGTTAAAACCCAGCTAAACCACAGAGAAGAAGGCTGAAAGAATGATCATAGCAAGTGAAATTAAATGATGAGTATCTAAATATAAACACACAAGCAGTGGAGGAATAAAGGACTTGAAAGAAAGGAATATGTCAGAAGGATGACATCACCATTCAAGAAACAACAGAGCAGACTTAGCAGACGTTTGTAAAAGAGATGCATTGTTGCTTAAATAAAGACAACTTAATTAGAGAAAATGCTTTTTACACACAAAGATTTTTTATTACAACTATTTTGAAGCGCACAAATGTTTACACTAATAAAACAGCAAATGAGATAAACAAACATTCGAAAGAAGGACATCCAGCAGGACTCTCAATAAGTCAAGCCTTGTCTGAGCAGTAAGTGTAAAGTTCACTCCTCCCTGAGCCTCTGTCTTGTCTGGAAACTCCAATAGTGCTTAGTCAGCAGACCCCGGAGACCAAAGGCTACTCAATTATTTACAAGTAGGAGGGTTATTAAAAAGTATTCTACAAGTATGTGGGCCGCCAACAAAGGGAGGTCAGTTAATAACAGCAGATACCAAAGCTGGTCTGTAATGAAGTGATGCACAACATGTCACCTAAACAACCATAATGCAGCTTCACAGATGAAGAATCAACTCTTATCATGTAGCAACTTCCTCCATGAATCCGCCATCTGGACGCCAAACTCTGTGGGAGTTAATGCATCAACTGCCTTATATAAGCCACATGAGGTCTGAGCTTTCATTATTCACCAGCAGCTCGTCCACTCCACACCATTAGATTATTTACACACACACACTAGTGTGTCATTGTGTTGTGTTGTGTTTTCGGACAGACAGAGGAATCACACTGGGTCCATTAACTAATGGAAGCCTGGAAGAGACACACATTAAAAAATGGGGATTCAAACATTTGATGACCTGGTTTCAATCCAATTTAAGTCCAAATTGGATTGTGATGCAAATGTTCAGACTTGTTGGCCTCTTTAGAGTCAACAGATCAACAGATCAGCAAACATACAGCTTGTTACTCAAGCATCAAAGTCAACACAAACACAGTAGCCGGATGACAAACATGTTCAATGATGTACCATAACTTAGGAGACCGGGGTCCAAGAAACTGTCGCCCAATCGAGCGCAGGGGGTCAAACTCAACAAGCAGAGTAAACCAAACAATATTGATCAATGTTTATTGTTCATCAATTTGAATCTTCAACTGTTGCACTGCCTAATATCCCGATGATTTGTCTCCACTTATCCCAGTATCCCTTAAGAAAATGACTCAAAACTTTTAGCAAAGGTTACTGTGGGATGATTACAGGTTATTTAATTGATGTTCTGTGGTCAAATCTGGATTTAAGACGGTATAAAGGTACAAGCTTTTACTTGTATGGCTTGTCACTGCTGCTGCTCATGTGCCCAACTCTGTTCAGAATAAACAAGAACTGACAACATTATCTAGTAAAACAGCAAACAATCTAAAGGACCTTCAACAGTGTTTTTCTACTTCTATTAAACAAAAAAAAGTTAAATTACATATTTTCATATTCCCTTGGTGTAGCCAAAAATTTCTACTTGCCAAAAACAATTTTTTTGCACTTTGATTTCAATGTCTTGTTGATAACTTGAACATATTTATTTTCATTTTGAGCTAACTTTGTATAAAATACACAATTATTTGTTATATTATCCATTTCAGGCATGCCGTGCAGTGTTGGGTATTTTAATTTCATTATTTTTATACATTCTAATATATTTTATTATTATGATGCAATAATGGGCTTCACACCTGCTGCAGCAGCGAAGAAAACCCTATTTCTTTAAATACAAGTTCCTTGGAGGTGGAGACTTACAGGATTGATGATGGGTGGTGACAAACCTCGACGCCTGACCAATCACAGCATAGTGGGCGTGGTTACGGTAGATTTTAGCTCCAGAATAAACAAGATTTTTATATTCATAGTTAAAAAGTTCATTAATTTTTTTCAAATAAATGTTTTTTTTCAATTGATAAATCAAATTGATGGCCTACAGGGAGGGAGTGTCCTATGTGGAGTCTATAGCTTTGATTCTAACATTTTTCTTGTATGAAGGACGATAAATGACAAGTATAAATAAATGTATAAATGCATAACTAAATGTATAAAGAAATAAATAAATCTTTAAATATCAATATGTCAAAATAAATAAATGACTTCTGATTTAATTTTTGTTGAAGAACGGTGCCGTTTCTCTGTCATTTATACATTTTAACTTTATTTATGTATTTATCAATTTAGTCCTTTATTTATTTATTTATGCATCTATACATTTTGTCTTTTATTTATTCTTGTATTTATACATTTAGTCTTTTTGACATTTTGTTGTAAGTAAGTAAGTCATTTATATAGCCCCAAAAATAAATACTCAAAAAATATATGCAAATTAAGTATGCGGGTCAAACATCACTAATTCTACATCTATATCAGCACTGATCATAGATCATTAGCAATAGCATGTGCACGTTCCATCTTCCCAGGATTATCCAAAGATAGCTGTGAAGCTAAAGTAAACGTATGATGCTAGTCAAGGCAGTGGTAGTTGATCCAATGACATCGCTGTAACCAATCACTGCTTTAGACTGTTCGACCAACCTACTTAATTTGCATATGGAAATAAAAGTATAAATACATAAATAAATCAAAGACAAAATGTATAAATACATTAATAAAAGTCATAAATGACAAAATGTATATATAAGTGGAATTATTTTGACATATTGATATTTATCCACACATTTATATATTTATACATTTAGACATGTATTTATACTTTATGTCATTGATCATCTTTCCTATTCTTCGTCATGCTAGTGTACAATGACTTTTACAGTACGACCAAAAAAAGAAAAAAAGATTGCACACTGAATCAGTTCAGCTCTGAATCACAACAACAAGATACATCTGAGAGAACATGTTATTCAACATTGTTTCAAGGTTACTAGGTAACCTTAATAAAGGAAATAGAGTTAACGACCACAGAAAGCAGCAGAGCATGGTGACACCTGAGGCCATAGTTTGAATCCTGGAGAGGGAATCTATGTTTCTGGCCCTGACTTGATTTGATCCTGGTTTTTTAATCTAACGTGGTGGACTAATGCAGTTTATCGCTTTTAAAAATATAAATATATAGATATAAATATATGGTGGACGGGTTACGTAGATTTGTGCTCCATTTATTTATATACTTGTAACGTGGCCTCGTGTGTATTTTAAAACAACAATAAAGTCGTGTGGCAATGAACTGGATTAAATCAGCTGTGGAATATTTGCTGAGGTGGCGGTTACACCCAACCCTCTAATCCACGTTTGTTGACTAATTTATTCCCTCCCTTAAATATTTATTTGAAGTGTATCATGTGACGTCTCGTCTGCTAATCTGTGCTCTCCTAACCTATTCATTTTCTCTGGTTCTTTGTGGAACAGCCCTGGACGCTCACAGTCGGAGGTTCAGGCTCAGGCGCTCAGAACAAACTTGCTTCACAGTCTCCGACCCAGAACCCAGTGTTAGACTGCTGGTGTCCTCCAGTCTTCCTCCTGGCGTCTCTGCTCGACTCTTGTTACCTCTCAGGGGACCCCAGGGTGGGATTCCCCCTCCCCACCAGCTGCTGTTCTAGCCCCAAAACACACACATTCAGATTGGCAAATGAAATTGTTGTGTGACAAAGAGGTCTGTAGTTTAGGTGGGGCTCTGAACAAGCATCTTATCAGTCATCAGTAGCACCTTTAAGCGAGCTTCTGGCAGCTTCTTCTACCAAGTATATGAACATCCGAGTCACACAACTGCTGTTCCTCTTGACTTTTAGTTTGGGTTTTGCATCCAAGAGAGCATTTGGTTTTCAATGTAGGATATAAAAGGACAGATACAAATATAACAATGATATTAATGAGCTTAAGGGGACAGCAAGTGGCATTCTGGGACTCGCCCGCACAACACATAGTTGGCATGAAGATGATAATGCTGAACTCATATGACTGAAAAGATTTGAGGATCCGTGTCCTCTCATCATAGTTCTCTCAAAATGAAACTACTTCGCTGACAAAATAATGTTATTATTTGACAAAAATGGACGTTATATAAAGATATAATTCAACTCAAAGTCTTCTTGAATAACTCATTGTACTATATTTGTATTGTCTTCTCAACAAAGCTATGAAATCCTGTGAGCGTTTCCGGTCTTCTGAAATCTTAAAAACTTTTTCAAACAGAGTTGAAGTTTGGGTTGCATGAACTGTGGCGCAAGAGCGAGTCAAGGAGGAGTCATGCGAAGCAGAAGTGCAGACCGCGAGTACGGAGGGAGGCCACATCCGCAGCGCAGAGGAAACACAACAGCAGGAGGGCTGCTGCACACTGCGCCGACATGCACGCACACTGTGTCGCTTAATGACACGGCGCAGATGTAAACAACTGACGGGGAGGGCTGCGGCCATATGTCTGATACACACATGCTGAACTCCGAGTTATCAAATCAATCATTGACCCGATGGCACTGTGGGGGTTATTTTAGTCCCTGCACATATTTTCACGTGAGAAAATCTAGAGTTTTTATTTCATTTTATTTGAAAGCAACACAAAAACTGGATCATTGCTGTATCAATAAAGTAAGTGTAAGAGTCAACAAGGACATTCACACATTTTTTTTAATTGCTTCATCATTATTAATTATATGATAGTTATTTGTGATACAACAGCATTTATGACACTCAAGGTCTTCGCTAACAAATTCCAATGGAACACATTCAACAACTATTCAGTCAACACCTACAGGAAACGTTTGGTAAAACATCTACAATAATGTTCCGTTCTATTCTTCTGCAATAATACCTCACAGAAGCGTACAGAAATGATTCTTAACAGCAACTATTTGACATACTATTATACACAAGTACTCAAAGGTAGTAACGATCAATTCATTTGTTAAGTTATGACCTCTATAGTTGAAATGGATTTTTTTCTATCCATGTTTGAAAAGAAAAGAAAACATGCCACCAGGAAGCTCAGCATTAACTGTAGATGGACCACAAGACCGGGTCGTTGCGGCCACTGAGTTATTAGAAGTATTTCACTGGCAAAAACAAACAAACAAAACAAAGCGTGTGAAAACTGTACCAGCAAGCAATTTAGCGTGGAAAAAAAATATTAAATCTGCACAAAGTCCAAGTGTGGTAAAAAACAGCATTCGTTTTCATTCCTAGACACTTTACAGGAAAGCGATCCCACATCCAAAAACACACCCCCTGGCTCATTCATTATTCCTCAAAGTCAGCTGCAGGCCTCCTCAGATGTGGTCTGCAGTGTGCCTGTCTTCTCTCGCTCACAACAATAATCCCTCCTCGGAGACCACACAAAGCTGGAGGTACTTTTAATAATTCTGAGGCTTTGGAAACTTCGTTTATCACATCAAGGTTCTTAACTTAAATACGAGCAAGTTCTATAGATGGCATTTACTTCACCACAAAAATAATAAAGTACCTGCAACAGGAAGGTATATCTGGACTTTTTTCTCAGCAATCGTCAACAGTAGCTGATCCGTCGAGTTAGTGATCAAGTGGGAAAAACTAATTTAACGTCAGAAAAACTCTTACATTAACTCGTGTTTTTTAAAAGTTATCTTTGAGGTTCATAGAGGTCAAGGCGAGAACCACTCAGTGGTTTGACGTGCATGGACCATATAATTCCATTTTGTTTCCTGACACGCATGCCAGACGAGGCCAGCACTAATACAATCAGAAACGGTTGTACAATGGTGGCAGACTGTTGATTTGATTCAGGGAAATTTAAAAACCTTTGACTTTTATATGTATTTGCATTACAAAAGTTTTAATGTCTGCCATGCAGGGAGTTCTTTTGTGGTACCGACTGAAATGCTTACCCAATTACCAAAGCTAATAATGAATCTCGAGATTTGTACTAGATGTAATTTTTTCTTTTGTTATAATTAATTTTATAGAATTGTTATAGAAAGAAGTATCAGGTAGGACCCTGTATAGAAGTAAAAGGTATTAGTATCAGTACCGAAGTGAAACAATTAAAATCTAAACCCAGTCTATACAAACAGACTGAATGAAGCTTGTACTCTGTTCCTAGTCCAAAGTTGACCATGTTGTTCATCAATACTTCAAATGACCTCTCAGGCAGTGACCCTTCACCTCATCACGCTTAATAATAGTCATTTGTGGAGCTGCTGATGCTCTTATATTCTTCATACCATAATAATACCTTCGGAGCATCCCTTAAATGGGAACCAACCTCACTTGGAAGAACCAGGTGAGTGAGGTATAATTACCAGAGTGTCCTGCTGTATCTGGTAGTCATCAAAAGGTGATTGTGTTGCTAAAATAACAACAAACACAAACGTGTGTTTGTGCATCAAAGCTAACTATACGTCAACATACACACACATATGTGGGTCCAGAGGTGCCCAGTTAGACAAAGACACAGCTTTGTTCAGTCCAAACGCTCCAGGAAATGCTCCTCAAGAGCCAAGACTCCTTCTTTGTGTATGTTTTGGATGTGTGTGAACCTTTGACCTTCCTGAGGGAAGCAGCACCATCGGGGGAGTTGGAGGGATGATGGGATCATAAACAAAGCTGGTCCTCCTCACTGTTGGTTGTTCCACTGTTAGAGCCTCGTTTTAACACTCTCAGAAAAGTAGTGTGTTTTGAAAAATACACTGAATTGTCGACCATTGTTAAATTAGTAGCATCAGATATGCCGACAGGAGAACTTGTAACATATTGAGTATCGTTGTTACTACTGTACATAGAAAAGAAAAATCAAGTACCTCAAAATAGTCGAGTATGGGTGGGGATTTAAGCCACCCTAAAAGTACTTTAAACGTGGCCCTTTTTTGTCTAATAAATATTAATTCATCTAACTGCGTAGCTGACATCTATGATGTAATTAATAAGTCCATGTTTTTTTTAAATGGGTGAAACTATTGTAGCAAACTCACCTGTATAGTACATTCATCTCCCGTTACCTCTCTCTTGATCTAGCAAAATACTTGAAAAAACGATGAAGGGACATACAGCGAATATTGATAATGTGACAAGATGATAGATTATGTGGTGCTACAAATTACCATCTGGATCCACAAATATATATAATATAAAGAGTTGAGGCTTCCTTTTCACCTACAATGTGTTCTGGAATGGTACCGTCATCTGATGTCCTATTGAACTCATTGCTATCAATGATATTTTAAGTGCCTATATAAGGAAGTATTATTATTATTACCATTATTATTCTAATATAAATTATATAAATACAAGGAAATAATGTTGGATAAATGTAAATCCTGATACGTGTGTAAAAGTCAAAAGTTCTGCTCTATGCAAGTTGCTTTTATAGTTATTGAGTTAAATTGATATGTTTAGTTTATGGTATACGATTGGAGGAAGTATTGGCTTGTTGGATCAGCCCAAAATATTTAGGGATTTGTAACAAGAATGCCAAGGGAACTATATAGATGGCATAATAGACTGAACATTAGCATCTCTTCACACAAGAAGTAAATTTCACGTTCTTTTTAATATTTAGTTTGAAATTTTACAGCTTGTGAGGACAATTACCCAAAAGACTGCCCCGGGTTCTCCTCCCAGACCAGGAACACCTCACCAGATAGTATTGAAGAGGGATCCTTACTGGATAATACCTGACATTGGAGCTTGAACTGGTTTGCTATGTTTCAGTAAGTGATAAGTGATGTAAGTAAGTAAGTGTTACACAACAACAAACATTTTGTAACCCAGTATTTTTTCAATCAGATGAATTTGTGTTTAGACCAAAAATAAGGTTTTTCAGGGTAAATACTGAGGTATTCATGTATGTGCTGCATCAGCAAAAAATCAGAGCCTATACAAACATTTAAACGCCAGAGAAGCTTCTAATTTAACGGTGGCCTTCTAAAGATAGCGGATATAAAAAAAAGCCATTTTGAATCACATCCATGTCAGAAATGCTTGGACGACTTCACTGCATAACCAACACAGAGATACACAACACACTGAATTCAAATAAACACACTGAAGTGTTTAAAGTGATTTGTTATTGCCATCAGTTGTGTTGCTAAGCAGCAGTTATAGTCTTCTATTGATTCATTAGTATTGTAATGTAGTACAGAAGCACACTCACAACCCCTGACTTCAACAGTTTGGCGATAAATATGTCAACATATAATGTGAGTGCGAGATCTACTTTAAAGATACATTTGAATCACTCCACCATCTGCCTCCAGTAGGTATTTGAGTCAGCCGATTCTCGCGCACATGCTAGCATCACAAACACTCGAACGGAGTGTGAATCCAGCGCACGCCCACACACACCGGAGAAGGTTGCACTCTGAGCCTCTCGTGCCGTCAGGCTGTGAAGGTAGGAGTAACTAGCAGGTATGTCAGTGAAAATGAAAACACCTCATCGAGGAAACGCACGAACCAAAAGGTGCCTTAAGAACATGCAATTATGGCTAAATATGGATGTTTAGAAGCCCAGACATAGAATTAAAGGAAGTTGAATTACAAATGAGTCACTGACGTAGGACGGGGTGAAGGATGGTTATGTCGGCACCACTTTGAATCGGTGAAAATTGGGAGGCATTGAGTCAGTGATTTAAAAAAATTAAATTGAACAGCACTGTGTTACCAGTTCTTATACGAGGACAGAAGATTTATGTTTTAGTCCCTAAAAATAGTCATATTTAATGATAACATAAAGTCACTAATATTGTTTGAATTTCCCTGGTGAGTTCGCAACTTTCTTCCGTTTACAAGCAACGTCTTTTTAAAACATCTCCATCATCTCGTGTTGAACTGTTGTGGTCGCAGGGGACCGTGTGTTTATGTTCAAGACCTCTTCATCCCAAAGGGAGAAGACCTGGCTTGTTATGAGCAGATGGTCATAATTACGGGACAGAAGAGCCGGGGTCTGGGGTGCGGCTGTTGCTTAAAAAGAATAGAAAATTGCAACATAGCAAAATCAATTTGAGGAAACCTTCGTGTTGAGTAATGGTCTTTTTTAACTTGGCCAAGTTTGGTTCATTTCCATCCAAAAGCACACAAGAACTGCCAAAACTGACATCAGCATGAAAGTTGACTCAGGATGAGATATAGAGTCGATTATTTACAACCGCTTTAAAAGGTTGACATGACAAATTAAAACATGTCTGACAGATGCAGGGAAATGAAACCACTTCCTGTTTCTGAAGTGAAAAGGTAGTCCATGGAAACAAGATAATAACGATTTTATGCTCAATTAAAATAATGACACACACTTTTTTAAGTTATTCATAGGGAAGCTTAACAAACAATATTTACTTAAAATCTAGAGAATTGTATTTATTTTTGAAGAACATGTAAATGTTATCACAGTTGCTTTAAACTATTAGATTACACTGTAAATCGGGTGTTTTAGTTAAATAATGGTGATGAAAACACAACTACTAGACACATTATTCATCATTTTTTAACTAAACACTTTTTCTCGGAGAGTTCTGTCCGGTGTCGTGTTGATAAGAACCATGAAGTGTGGAGAAAGAACCATGATAAGAACCATGATAAGAAAGAACCATGAAGAGTAGTTGCGAGGATGAAGGCAGGAGCAGGTGGCGACAAAACAAAAGACGCTTCTGAGGATAAAACCAGCTTTTATAGCGGCGAACACTAACCTGCGTGTGTAATGTCGGACAGGTCGTAGTTCTTGGCGCTGCGGGGAAACTCCTTGAGTTTTCTGTTGGCTAAGTTGAGAGCTCCGCTCGCCGCGGCTTCTTCCAGCGCCTTCTCCACGCTCCTGCTGGCCGCCACTGTGGCCGGCAGCTGGGCTCCATCCCCAGCAGCCATCAAACATCCAGCGCTACCGTCTTTTCTACTTTGTTGCGGGCGTCCGGTATACTTTCATAACCCGCGCCCGGGGTTCAGCTCCACGCCGAGAACTTCTGTCCCGAACCCCTCCGCGAGTAAGTGGGAGAAAAGCAGGTGAAAGCGCGGAGGAAGAGGAGAGCCCGGCCCGCGTCCTCACACAACGGAGCCGCTGATACGCAGCGAGCGCTGGAAGCTGTCAATCTTTCAGGAAGTCGCGTCAAGCTTCTGGGGGTAACGACGGATGCAACCGGAAACGGGTACATTATCGACAAAATAATACTTATCATGCGCTACTATGTAGTTGGAGGTATTTAAAGTTAAGGTAAGGTAAGGTAAAACTTTATTGATTTTGAAATTGTTTTTTTCCAATAGCCACAGAAAATACAGCATTTTTTCATAAAAAGAAATCAAAATAAGAACAAGAACAAAGAGAAATAAAGAGAAGATGATACAATCTAAGTCTAAAGATAAAGAACATAAAGAACAAAGATCAAAGAAAAGAAAAAAAAAAAAAAGTTCGCTTAATATAACAGCAATGACATTTCTAACGGGCCACATTATATAGGGTTAGGTAAGTAAGTAAGTAAGTAAGTAATATTTATTTATATAGCACTTTTCGAGACCAGGGTCACAAAGCGCTTAAACAATCAAAACAATACTCAAAAAAGTACATACTTTAAAGATCAAGATAATACTGAGAACAACACAGGAGTTCGAGAAATTCAAGGAAAAGCCTGAACAAATAGAAACGTCTTAAGATGTTTCTTGAAGGAGTCAGTAGATCCATCAAGCGCAAAGAGAGAGGAAGATCGTTCCAAAGCTTAGGAGCAACAACCTGAAAAGATTTCTCTCCTGTAAGGTAAAACTTTATTGATCCCTCATGCAAAGGGTCACCCGGTCCAAAATAAAAGATAATTTCAAGAATATACTCAATTAACAAGTACATAAACATTTACATTTTTTTATTTAAATACAAATCACAAAACAAGATGATGTTAAACCACTATTTAGAGAAAAGCTATTGATAAATAGGATGAAATTAGACATAAAACAACAACTCTAACAAGTGGTATATAAATCACTTTAACAATAGTCATATATCAGTCAATCAAAATGTAGCAAAATAATAGTTAAAACACATTCCCTACTGGTACAGTAAGTTACATAGTTATATTACTTACTTACTTACTTACTCTATACTTTTATACTTATATATATATATATGTACAGGTATATATATTTTATATATATATGTATATATTTTATATATAATATATACTTCTTTTTATACATACTCAGCACTGTCATCAGTGGGCAGAGAACCAGAATGAGTGCACGAATGCTCCTTCCCAGATGCAAAACAAATAGACTCAGGGACTCATTCATTCCTCAGGCTATTAGATTGTACAATTCTGAGTTTGGGGCAGGAGTGGAGTAAAAGTATAATGATGTTCTGTTCTATGTTAATCTTTGTCTTTGTTATTTTTCTTTGATCTATTTTCTTTATCTTTATCTTTAGACTTAGATTGTATCATCTTGTTCTTTCTCTTTATTTCTCTTTGTTCTTGTTCTTATTTTATTTTTATTTATTTTATTTTTATGAAAATTTGCTGTATTTGATGTGGCTATTGGAAAAAAACAATTTAGTTTAATAAAGTTTTAACTAACCTTACCTTACTTACTTACACGTGTGGCCTCCGAGTCAAGCTTTAAGTTTTAACATGACTTTTACAAGTCATAGCATTTATTCTCTAAAAGGATGTTTTGGGTATTAAAGGCTCGAGATAAAGTCAATAATGGCAAAAATATAAATACTTTTAATGTTTGCGGACTCAAATTGTAGTGATATCAGAATCAGAAACGTTTAGTGCCAGCGTTGTAAACCAAACATAGGATGTTTTTGGTGTCAATACAGAATAAAATAATGAAATAAATAATAAACAAGAAAAGCAATACAAAAACAGAAGCAAGCAGCAAGGCAGCCATTCTACGGCTACATCATTGAGATTTTATCTGTGTGACTAAAATAGTCCCGGTGATAAATTTGTTGTGATTGTTACTAAATACTTTATTGAGAATAATAATTTTAACTCAAACTTCTATTCCGTTAAACTGTCGCCAAACGCATTTTATTTTGACAGTCTCAGCCGGAAGTTGGAGTGAAAAAAATTATTTGTCACCTGAGTCTCGCGCGTGGGGGACTCAAGAGGGGTGCAGCTCACAGAGGGGGGCGTGGTTAAGAGGGGAGTATTTGTGATTGACATGTCGCGGGGCGGGACTCCTGCCTTGTCATTGTAATGTCCTACTGTATTTAAATGTAAAATTGACTGATCCCGTCCAGATCCAATTAGACGCTCGCTCTATTGTGACGTCACGAGGCCACGGTCCAATCTAATGCAATAAAGGAAGGATCTAATTAATGTGTCATTAATCATGAATGGAGGCTCATTCATTGTCTGCTGGAGGCTGATAACGGTTTAGTGCAGCTTCTAGTTCAAATAGAGAAAGAGATTTAATGTTGCCGAGTCAGCAGGTTTACACCCTCCACCACTGCTGCTTCATCACCCCTTTTCTTATTGTTCTCACACACACACACACATACACACTGACACACACACTTACACACTCACACACATAAGCATGGTCCCCTCCTCGTCTCCATCCTCCCTTCCAGACCAAGATCCCAGCAGCCCCCTCTTCGCTCCACTGTCCCACTGGACCATCTGTCAAACCCCGGCTGGACCAGTCCCCCAGCTGCACCGCGGCTAATCGGCGGGGGGTCACTTTCACCGGGAGCTCTGGTGAAATCCATTAATGGCCACTGGTTTAGTCTCCACTGTACGTCTGTGAGATTACAATAAAAGCATAATACTGAGAGATGTTCACTGTTCCTCAGTTCACCATTTACATGTCAACATCAACCTCATCTCTTGAAAATATGCTTAGAATCAGAATGTTTGGGCCCTGCTGTTGCCATAGTTTCCTTTCATTTTATATTTATTTTACTATTCTATACTAGTTCAACTGTTAGTATAACTTACATTTAATTAAACAAATGAAAAATAATATTTTTAATATAATAAATATATATCGTCAATATTTCAATGTTTTGTTCATCTTTTCAATCTGATTTAATTCAAAATAAATTGAATTAATATACAATCAAATAAAAATGCTGATTAATATTGTGTGATCACACTTTGGGATCAGACCTGCAACCCTGACTCCTGTCCTGTGGCCCACATTAGGTCAAAATAATGTCTATTAAACTGAGCATTTATAAATATTTACAGTATATTACTTGTTCAACTTTACATATAACTTGTTAAAGATGTTTTGTTTGTTCTTTTTTTCCCTCCTTGTTCATTCATCCTTTTCTATGGCTATTGGTTTTATATTTTTCCCAGTGCTTTTATATCATTTATCTTTATAATATGAAATATGACACACATTTATTTTGATGCATTCAAACACTAACTCTTTGCATTTCATGTATTCTATTTAAAATATTTTAAAAATGCAATGATTTTTTCTTGAGAGTCCTAAAATAAAATGAATTAAAACATTGCAATTATTTAAAATTAAAAAAAGAAAACTCCATATTAAATAATTTTGTTGTCCCTTCATTCTTGTCAGAGCTGCAGCACTGATGTAAAGAAGGGATGGATTGAAAGGATGCAGAGCATCTTCTGCGATGGAAGCACCTGCCTCACCGGAGCATTGATTCATCACGTTGATGGTCACGTCTGCTCGGCAAACATGACAATGATGACTGGAAACACGTGCACACAGAGCCGTCAGTGTGCACGACACATGAGAACCCACGGTGACACAGATTCCTGCTAATGAGTGCGAATATTCATGCTCCTCGTTGACCTGGTCCCACA
Source organism: Callionymus lyra (assembly GCF_982586985.1). Taxonomy (NCBI): domain Eukaryota; kingdom Metazoa; phylum Chordata; class Actinopteri; order Syngnathiformes; family Callionymidae; genus Callionymus; species Callionymus lyra. The sequence continues at coordinate 31,156,932 of NC_141821.1, forward strand.
TAATTGATTGTGTTGATGCGAAGCAATGAAACTGTGTTGTGTCTTCTTCAGTTTGTGCAAAAGTTGTTTTTTTTTAAATCCCACCAAAACGACTATTTTTGTGTGTCCAAGCAGTGACATCACGTGTTCTCACGGTCTTTGTCCGAGGTCCTTTTCCTCTGAGCCATCCCTCACTTCCGCCCAGATCCTCCCGTCGGTTCCCATGAGCATTGTTGAGAAGTTTCCTGACCCACTCACATGCGGAGACCATTTCCCGTCCCACTTTGGCAGAAACCTCTCTGAGCGTGTGTGCTCTCGACTTCATTTTGTCATCACTCTGGAAGTTCTGTCTTCACGCCTCCGACGGGAGATTGTGTATCTAGTGAAAATGTCAACTGGTTATATCTTCTGAACAGCTGAGTGTGTCTCTCAGTCACACATGTACCAGTAAAGAGTCGACTTAAGTGCAGTTTAATAAGTAACGTCTCATACCTTGTTTACATGTTTACACAAGTGACAATTGAGTAAACAGCTACTGCATCAAACATCTTACTGGTTTAACAATGTATTGATATATTTTATACATTTATTATCATCTCGGGGTTATTTTTAGCTTGATAAAGGGCCCCTTTAGGTGCAGCCGCTGGAACAAATCCACGAAAACTGTTTCAAGGAAGAGGTGAAAAAGTGAAAAGAGGTGATTGACAGCAACTAAAGGAGAGCAGGAGAAGTTTTCTTGAGGAGAAGAAGAGACGGGGAGACTCTTGAAAGGGGGTGCTACTGCTTGAGAATGATTGGTATGTGATCTAGACGTGACCAGCCCACCACCAGCTGTGCATGCTGCCACACATGCACACACACACACACACATACACACAGAGGCAGTTCTGGCCTTATCAAGCATAGCTGACTGGAGCCAGTTACACATTAACACGGCTGGAATATAAAAACTGCAGCGCCCTGAACAGCAGCTGATATCACATGAAACTGTGAACTCTGAGAAGCAAATGTTGTCAACAACTACACTTTACATATGATTTGTCACTTGTTACAAACAACCATATACACGTTTTACATCTTAAATGCATATATTAGTATTAAATAGTGTTTGCATATGTTATAAGTCGTTCCATATTCAAAGATTCCAGTAAAGGTTTTGTGTTTTGTATCATTCTTAGTGTTTCTTAAAACCATGAAGTGTATTCAAGTGGAATAGTTTCGATAGTTGAAAGTGATTGGTTTCGTTTATTCTGAACTGAAAACATTATATTTAACTGTTTCGCGATTAATACATCGAAACTAGAATTCACTGTGTGATTTCAGTTTATTTTATAGTTTAGGTTCTTTGCATGTCAAATGCAATTATTTTCCTTCGAGTTGTCTGCAGAAGTGACGACGAAATATATATACTTATTCATGTCTTGTTATGTACATATGTAGCCTGAAATTAAATGATTAAATCAGACATGTGTTCCTATCATAGCTCAGAAAGATGACATTCATGTGGGGATCACAAATGTCAGCAAATACTCTTGATACTCTTAACTATAGAATGCAACTAAGTTTGGATGTATGTTTGAAACATGCAGTTTGTCCTACTCAACAGGTTCCTGATAAGATAGTATCAGTATAAGATGGTAAGAACGGAACTATTATTGAGTCAAAACTGTCACCATTGATCCACCAAAGAGATAACAGCAGCAATCATCCGTTAAGCGGTTCAACAGATAAAATTAAATGACTAATACAGCTTTATTGGGAATCCTCCCTGATCTACTGTCCAACTGAAAGTAGACAATTTCGCCACCTGCTGTCGGGACTGCGTCATCGCAACAATTTATAATTAACAGACCTGTAACACAGTGGTTCCCAACTCCCGGTCCGGGTACCAGTACCAGTACTTGAGATGTTTATTACAGGGCCTTACAGAAAAAATGATATCATTTCTGTTATTTATGATAATAACTGTCTGAAATGTGTTTTATTTTCCGCATGTGATTGGTTCTCCTTGTATTGCGTGTGTTCACTCTGGGCACTACTGCAGTCCAAAAATATACAGAGGTTGATTGGGAACTTGGTGTGTGTGTGTGAATGGTTTTTGTGTGACTTGCGGAAGACTGGTGTCCTTTCCACGGTGTACCCCACCTCTCGCCCAAAGAAACTGAGATAGGGTCCAGCCCCCCGCTACTACCATAACGGAACAAGCGGCACAGAAAATGAATGAAAATGATGGATGGATGGATTGATGGATAGAACTTTATTTCTCTCCTCCATATTGAGAGTCATTTGAGGGGGCTCTGACACGTTTTTTGGATGCTTCCCTCATGAGGTGTTCCAGTCATTCCCAGAGGTATTCTAGTATTCTCTAGAAGTGTGGAAAAAAGGTTTCTTGGGAGAGGAAAGTCTGGGCCTCTTTGCTCCGCCTGCCACCCCCCTGACCCAACCTTCAAGATAGATAGATAGATAGATAGATAGATAGATGAACTTTGTTATTGCTGTGTAAAAATAATTCTATATTTACATGTAATGTCCATTCATATGTATTGTGCTTATAAATAAACTAGATTGTTTTATTATGTCAGGAAGGCTCGTTGGGGACAGTGTTTGTAAAGGATAATAAGGTTATTTCCGTGCTGATCAATGGCTGAGTGAAAAAACAGCTAAATGTGGACAAAACTGAAACTCTGGTTATTTCTCATGATGATAAGGTTCCAGGGTTGAGTCAGTACTTGGATGACTTAGGCCAGTCTGTCAAACTGAGCCTGAGAAACCTGGGTGTTGTATTTGATAAAGACATGTCTCTTGTTCAACACTGCAGAAAACTGACCAGAAACTGTTTCCTTCAACTGAGAAAAATCTCTAAACTTAGGAAAATGTTATCACAACATGATCTTGAGCTTGTAATCCATGCGTTTGTTTCTTCTCTTCTGGACTTTTGTAACAGTTTGTTTTCATGTCTTAACAAGAAGGAGCTGTCTCGCCTGCAGTTGATTCAGAACTCTGCAGCGAGAATTCTAACCCGCTCTAGTAGAAGAACTCACATTTCTCCGATCCTTAAAACTCTTCACTGGCTTCCAGTTTCTTTCAGGATCAACTTTAAAATTCTGGTTCTTACTTTCAGATCTATTCATGGTCAGACTCCTCCTTACATCAGTGATCTGATCCAGCCTTACACCCCAGCTCGGGCTCTGAGGTCTGTGAATCAGAATCAGAATCAGAAAACCTTTATTAGTCCCGCGAGGGGAAATTCGGTTTAACAGCAGCAAGAGAAATGAAACACCCAGAAATAAAAACGAGAAATAAAATCAGAATGGATCAGAATCTACTGATGGTTCCTCGCACACGGTTCAGGACCAGAGGAGAGAAATCTTTTCAGGCTGTTGCTCCTAAGCTTTGGAACGATCTTCCTCTCCCTCTGTGTTTGATGATCTACTGACTCCTTTAAGAAACATCTTAAGACGTTTCTATTTGTTCAGGCTTTTCCTTGATTTTCTGGAACTCCTGTTGTGTTATCAGTTTTATCTTGATCTTTAAAATATATACTTTATTGAATATTGTTTTGATTGTTTAAGCGCTTTTTGACCCTGGTCTAGAAAAGCGCTATACAAATAAAAATTACTTACTTACTTACTTACTTATTTTCACATTATCAGTAAATGTCTGCATCAATTTATTTATACGTGGTATATGTTAAGTTATCTTTTGCCTGGATCTATTTCAGGACGTGAACAAAAGATAAACTTTGACGAGCTCAGGAGGTCAGTTTAAAGTACTACGTTACCCGCAGGCTCTTAACGTTTGAGTCGTTTTTCCCGCAATTTGAGAGTTCTCCTCGCCTATTGGTTCTTAGCGTCTGCCAAGAAATAAACAGTCGAATGTGATTGGCTGCCGCGGCCACGAAAGTTACCCGGATGTAAGCAGATTTGATATAACCGGACAATTGTAGGCGGGTCGTAGTTCAAACTAACAGCCCCTTATCGGCGGAGAAGCACACGCGATTGTTTTGCGGTCCCAGGGTTCGTTTTGGACGATTTTTAAAAATGGTAAGTTGTTCTTCCGTTTATCTAACTTGTTAACGCGGTCCCAGGACTGTATGGATGCTCGTACATTGAGTTTTTTTTTGTAGCTCAGATTAGCCTTCCGTGAGCTATGCTAACTAGCATGCTAAGTGGTTAGCGTTGTATCCGTTTGAAAAGCTAAAAACAGGCGGCAAACCTGTTATTGTGTTAACAAAGACGTGACGTTAATTTTTTGGCGAATGTTTATTTGTTGTAGGCCGGTGGAAAAGCAGGCAAGGACTCCGGAAAAACCAAGACGAAGGCTATTTCGCGCTCACAGAGAGCAGGCTTGCAGGTTCGTTCATTCATCGCTTCGCTTGTGCTAACATGCTAACAGCCGGACGAAGGTTATTGGCTTGTGGCCGACCCTCACCCACAGACCACTGAGTCTCCTTTGTCTCGCTCATGGTTTGTATTCCTGTCGCTGCAGTTCCCCGTGGGCCGTATCCACAGGCACCTCAAGTCCAGAACCACCAGCCACGGAAGAGTGGGAGCCACCGCCGCCGTCTACAGCGCTGCCATCCTCGAATACCTCACCGCTGAGGTAAGTCTGCCCTCCGGTCTACCTGTGTCTGCCAGGCTGTTCTTTTAAAACCCGGTTTCTCGCAGGTCCTGGAGTTGGCTGGAAATGCCTCTAAGGATCTTAAGGTGAAACGTATCACCCCTCGTCATTTACAGCTCGCCATTAGAGGAGACGAGGAGCTCGATTCTCTCATCAAAGCCACCATTGCTGGAGGAGGTAAAACTTTTTTCATGAAGATGTGCTTTAATTTCTCACAAACTTGTATTTTGATGCAACAGTTTCCTCACTTAGGATGGTATTTGTTGTTTGAAGTTGATCTACTCTTGTTCCTCTCCACAGGTGTGATCCCTCACATCCACAAGTCTCTGATCGGAAAGAAGGGCCAGCAGAAGACCGTATAACCTGAAGTGCTCTGGGCGTTCTTGCCATCTCAGGACGAAGTCTTTGCCGCGTGGTTTAATTGTCCCTGTAGATCATCTTTTAGGAGTTTTGTATGGTTGAACATTTACTCACTGGGGTATTTTTTAAAAGTGGCTTCAAAGAAGCTCATCTTTGTTTTGATTTTATTTTTCTTGCTGCAGTTTTGTCAACATGCTTATTGTGGCATTCCCATGTTCAGTTTGTTGCTTGAATAAAATCTCAGTCATTTGCAGATTTTCCTCAAATTTTACATCGTCATCAATTGGCCACTTCGGTGTGGAGCGTTAAATTGGTTAAAGTTGTTATGCCCAGTTTGGTAAAATGTGTGATTACATTATGTGAAGTTACTGGTATCCAAAAGTCTTGAGTCTGACATTTCATGACCAACTTTTGTTTAGCATGAGTTTGTGCGCATGTTTAGCATCAGTTGTAAATGGATGAAGGATTGTACTCTTAATAAAGACTACTGGCTGTCACCATGTCTGAGTGCCGTTTGAGAACTTACAAAAAACACCTGTTGTGTTAAACACCAGACTGACTTCAGTAGAAAATATTTGCATTGTCTTAAGTTTAATCCAAATGTTGTCATTACTCGGTCAGATATTGATCAGTACATGAAAATTGAAAACATTGCAACAGGTTAGACTTGACTCTAGGGTGGTCATTCTGTGATATGATTCATACTAAACCATTTTGTTTTTCACAATTGGAATGCAATCAACAATAGATCTCGCGCAGTTCCTAACTTTATGCACCAAAGCTCAGTGTAAATTCTAAAAAAAACCTTCAATAAGTCATACACCGTCGCACGTTAGATTTACAGAAACTGCATTTTCAGGTATATTCCTTTTTTTGCACTGCTGCTTCTTTCCAACCTACTTGTATTTCAAATTTCTTCACTAAATAGACCTTGTGCAAACATTTATTTTTGTTGGAAAACGTTTTGTAAAATGTATGCCCAAAAACATACAGAAGATTGGGAAGTTGGTGAAGGTATAAGTGTGTTTGAAGTTTCGTATATCTGTGTGCCCTGTGACATACTGGCGTCCTGCCTCTCGCCCGTAGAAGCTGGGATAGCCTACACCAATAAGATAAGTGGCAGAAAATGAAATTAAAGTTTATGGAACAAATTGTAACGTGATTTATGTGTAGCAGCTCATTTGGAAAAACTGCAAGCCTGCAAAAACTAAAAAATCATTTGCATTCAACATTGTGTGGATGCATAGAGGAAAAAAAGAACATCAATTTGAGTAATTTACAACTTCAATCAGCTGTTTTTAATTTCAATTACACAATTAGAGATAATCTAATCTATAAAGTGTTTAGCCTATTTAGATTTAGTAACATTTAGATGATGTTATCTGTTCAGTTGTTCAATCGTTTAGAGCTCACTGGCTGATGTTGTGCAAACTGTGTCAAGAGTGAGAAGATGGATTGCAAAACCCAAAAAACTGGTTATTCAGAGAGTCAGCTGATGGTACATGATTGCACAGCAACCTTTCATTCCATTCATTTTCCGAGCCGCTTAATCCCTAATGGGGTTCGTGGAGGCCTGGAGCCGATCCCAGTCCCTTTGGGCAAGAGGAGGGGGAGACCCTGGACAGGACAGCAGTCTGTCACAGGGCATACAGAGACTGACAACCATTCACACACACACACTATTACCTACGGACAATTCCCCCAAGTTCGACCTCTGTATGTTTTTGAACTGTGGGAGGAAACCGGAGTGCCTGGAGTAAACTCACGCTACACGGGGAGAACATACAAACTCCACACAGAAAGGTCACAAGTTTGCTCTCTCCCTACCTGGAAGCGAACTAGCAACCTTCTTAGCCACACCAACCTGTTTAATGTAAATAAAGTTTAAGTGGCAACTTTAACCTCAGATTTATATATATATATTATAAAATTAAGAGAAACTAAATTGATAGACCAGTGCATTTTTTTCTGAAGTCAGCATCTCCACATGTATGACAGCCATTCCATTCCAGCGTCTGTTTAATTCCAACACAAGCACACCTCATTCTGCTTAATGAAGTACTGATTACTGATCACCTGAACCAAATTTTTTAAAGGAGGAAAAGTATAAAAAACACTGCTGTGTTCATCACTATCTTGTTGCAACAGGACGAGCTGGATGGCAAAAACAGTGCTATTAGTACCTTCAAAATAATAACTATTGACCATGTTAAAAGAGTTGAAAAGAACAGTTTTGAGTGAGGAAAAGAAAGGTTCAATTCTGGCTTTACTGGCTGAGGGATATAGTGAGCGTCAGGTTGCTTCCATCCTTAACATTTCTAACACAGTGGTTCATAAGAACAAGGTCAAGCAGCAGACACTGGGGACAACAAAGCTACAGACCGGGAAACAACTCTCCACTGACCGGGATGACCGTCAACTTATTCGAATGTCACTCAGAAACCGTAGGATGACATCCAGTGACCTACAAAAAGAATGGCAAACTGCAGCTGGGGTGAAGTGCACAGCAAGAACACTTCGAAAAAGTCGTGTAAAGCTAGAAAAGAGCCCTTCATCAATGAGAAGCAAAGAAGAGCCTGAAGTTTGCAAACAACCAGAAGGATTGGACCGTCCAGGACTGGAGTAAGGTCATCTTCTCTGATGAGTCCAGTTTTCAGCTTTGCCCAACAACTGGTCGTCTGATGGTTGGACGGAGACCTGGAGAGGCCTACAAGCCACAATGTCTTGCACCTACTTTGAGGATCTGTGATGATCTGGGGGGGCTTCAGCAAAGCTGTAATTGGGCAGATCCGTCTTTGAATCAGGCCACATACAAAGTTGTCTTGGAAGAAAACTTGCTTCCTTCTGCTCTGACAATGTTCCTTACATTGTTTTTTCCAGCTGGACAACGCTCCATGCCACACAGCTAGGTCAGTCAAGGTGTGGATGAAGGACCACCAGATCCAAACCCTGTCATAGCCAGCCCAATCTCCAGACCTGAACCCCCTTGAAAACCTCTGGAATGTGATCAAGAGGAAGATGGATGGTCACAAGCCATCAAACAAAGCTGAGCTGCTTGAATTCTTACGCCAGGAGTGGAATAAAGTCACAAGAACAATGTGAAAGACCGGTGGAGAGCATGTCAAGACGCATGACAGCTGTGATTAAGAATCAGGGTTGTCCCACCAAATATTGATTTCTGAAAAAATGTTCATTTTACTCAAACACATACCTATAAGTAGTAAAATCAGAGAAACTGATAATTTTGAAGCAGTCTTATCATTTTTTCCAGAGCTATATATATATATATATATATATATATATGTGTGTGTGTGTATATGTACAGTATATAAACGTTTATAACAGCCATGTTAAAAAAAACTTTGTGTGGTGTTGGGTATCTATAATATCAAAATATAATACAGCTAAAATGTCTTAACTAGGGCATCTCAAGTGAACAAGTATAGAGGATCATAATCAGTCTGAGAAGATTTGAGATGAATGAAGTAGTCTTCAAAACACAAATAAATATTTATTAATATGGATGAATGATGACAGCTGGGTGGTCAGGAGAAATCATGACTAAAAAAGTAAATTAAAGAAAGTCCCGCTATTTGCCACATGGTGGCAACACAACTCCATGAACTTAAAGTTAACTTCCAGCCTACACTGTCAGTTTTGGTGAGCGTTTCTGGCATAACAATCGAAATAATGGGCAAGGTGATTTTACATTTGACATTGAATACATTTCTGCAGTATTAGAATTTACTGTTATTTCTGCATTGGAGACTTTTTTTCATTCCTTTGTTGACCTTCAAGAGCCTTTTCAGGGTTACATAGTGGAATTTAAAGCCTTATTAATGGGGTTGGTACCAGGTTATTTGCAGCTCTATTGAGAACCATATAATGAATGTTATAGCAGGAACCAACCAGTTCATTGAAGAAAAACGAGATCATTACTTTAGAAAAATGAGTATCAATCAGAAATTTGCCAAAAACTTGAATGATATACATTTTAAAATATAATTAATAACGTGGAAATTGCAGAGATTCATTGTTTAATGACAGCAGTCGTGTTTGTTTGTTAGCTACTTTTAAATATGTTATTATATAAACTGTATATTAGTGGGGGCTCCAGGGCTAATGAAAATCAGATGTGACGTTCAAAAACCATTAAAGAAACCTTAGACCTGGTTCACACGCAGCACCGAGGCAGGTCTCGCTGCCTTGTCCGAACCAATCAAACCCGCTGCTGAGCCTGAAGTCCTTAACTGGACAAATGAGGAGCTACCTGGGTGCTCCAGAAATAATGAGAGCGGTCATTAGTGAGGGGATCCACATGCTGCCCGAGTTCAAAGTTGATTATCTGGCGATGTTAGGCAACAATGCAGCGGTGGCTCCAGGACCGTCAGCACATACTCGGTCAATATTGAGACCGCATTCCAAAGACTGGCTCAGCTAGCTTTGTTCGGAAAGACCCCACAAACTCACTGCACTTGACCAGACAAAGGAATCTGATCCATGTGGTGATGATGTCGTCCTGAGGGGCAGCAGCTGGGGAGTGAACATGGGGTCGACCCAGGGCCGCATGGGTTCGTACATCTCTTGCCATCAACGGATACAGTTTTTAAAAGTGACTTTGGCAGAATGTATGTGTCCATGTCTTTGCTCCTAAACTCACTATAGTATCAGAATATGATAAAGATACTATTGTAACTATTTTATTATTATCATTGATAGTTATGCTATTATTATACTGCTGTCATGACTTATGGCAACATACATGTCCATTAAAACATAGGTCAGAGACACACAGTTTGAACTCTGATTTGAACTCAGGGGCGTCTAAACAGCTCAAAGGTTTCTCTTGATGTATACCCTCAAAGGTGAGATTGTGATTTGTGTGCGTTATTGTGTAATACCGATGTTAATGACACACACATTCTCTCGTTTCTCACTCGTGATCAAACGGAGTTCAAGAAAATACAAATCAAGGGGAACTACGAGGTCTTGCACTGACAATTTTTAATGGTTTCCAGAGTTGTGCGGGCCTGAAGGAAGCAGGAACAGCGAGCCAGCATCACTTCCTCTGCTTTAATTACAACCAAACCATGAAGCCCCCCCCCATCCTCAGCCCACTCTTATTTGACTTAATGGCCGAGCGGCGGCTCGACCCGAGGAAAAGCTGATTAGCACTTTGCTTTGACCACAGAACATCCATAAATCATTGCCAGGAAATCAGCTAAACGTGCTCATTTAAAAGAAGTTGGGCGAGCGATCAGCTGGACACACTTTGGATGTTGAGCGAGACTTTTGATCACGAGTCTGACGGATGTTGCGTCTAAATGAGTTTAATTCAAGTCACATTTTACTAGAGTCTAGAGTTGCACTTTATTTTACACGTCAAGGCGCTTAATCTTCTGTATTACCTTTTAACTTACACGTTATTAAAAAACTCTTAATAGTTTTAGTGGAAAACATTATTTGATTTCTCAACCAGGTGTTAGTTTCGAAGTAGGAGTATCGCGAATGTAGTGTTTATTCTGTTCATGTCAACTAGTGTAGCTCAAGTTAAAATCTAAAGTAATAATACAGCTGTAGCACGTGCTAACACACGGCAAAATGCTTTGGACGAGCAAATCGCTTATAGATTAAACACTATGTCAGGCTTATAATATTGTGGTTTACTAGCAAAATGCTTGGATTTTAAACAAGTTTACTAGAAATTTCCAGTTGATAATAATGCTGCTTGTTTTGCGTGAAAATTAGCTTAATGCTAAACATGCTGATTTCTAGGAAGAAGCAACTTATTTCGTACAAAGCTGACGCACAAACATGGAGAACCAGAACACCGACCTGCTCTAGTAGAAGAACTCACATCTCTCCGATCCTTAAAACTCTTCACTGCCTTCCAGTTTCTTTCAGGATCAACTTTAAAATTCTGGTTCTTACTTTCAGATCTATTCATGGTCAGGCTCCTCCTTACATCACTGATCTGATCCAGCCTTACACCCCAGCTCGGGCTCTGAGTTCTGTGGATCAGAATCTACTGATGGTTCCTGAACACGGTTCAGGACCAGAGGAGAGAAATCCTTCCAGACTGTTGCTCCTAAGCTTTGGAACGATCTTCCTCTCCCTCTGTGTTTGATGATCTACTGATTCCTTCAAGAAACATCTTAAGATGTTTTTATTTGTTCAGGCTTTTCCTTGATTTTCTGGAACTCCTGTTGTGTTATCAGTTTTATCTTGACCTTTAAAGTATATATTTTATTGAATATTGTTTTGATTGTTTAAGCGCTTTGTGACCCTGGTCTGGAAAAGCGCTATACAAATAAAATGACTTACTTACTTACAACCTGCAGTTTTTGGTCCTTTCTTTATTGGAAAAGCGCTCTACAAATATAAATTACTTACTTACTTTTTAAAAATTTCAAACATCTTTAAATAAAACCCCTAAATATGTTAAAGTTGCGAACAAACACGACCGCTTCCACTAAACATTTTCTCTCTGCAATTTACTCTGTATTGAATTTCAATTAAAAATAAATCAAGTTTTTCCAGGAGCTTCAGTGAATCTTTTATTGTTTCTCAGGCGAGCGCCGGAGCTGTCGCGGCAACAAAGGCGACATGATAACACTTGAAGCGGATGTGAAGAGGATTTGGAGGGTTTTCTTCTCCTCCTTGTTCAAGTTCACACGCAGGTCCGGACGGTGGCAGGTGGTTCCGAGGGGCTGAATAGAAGCGGGTCTAGACCATCCTCCTCCTGGTCCATCACACATGGCTAACTTATCAGAAGAATGAAGACGGCGAGCGCCACTGCCAGTAATCTCTGTCAGGGATGAGACTCTGTCCTTTCACTGGTTTTTTTCTTCTCACTTTCCCTTCTTTTCCACTGCTTTGCCATCGGGTTTTTCGTTTGGCATTGTCTGCACATGTGTGTGCGCACAGACGGGGTGGGCTGGCAGAGGTCACGGTCCAGTGGCCCGCCTGGATACATCAAGAGCAACAAAGACGGTGGGAGAAGCAGTGCCAAACCCCCCGAAATCAAAGAGCAGGTTTTCGGGATTGGGATCCGCTCCAAGAGCCTGGGCCCATTTTGGGGAAGTGCAGGAGGTCTGAGAGGATGTTGGAACAGGCCGACCCGCATCCGAGGAGGGCTCCGGGTTCACGTCTCATCCCTTCCCTGACCTCCATTTGAAGTCTGCTTGCTTTTGTTCTTTACATAACTTGATCTGATGTCTGAAGAGCTCATTGGTATGCATTGAGTCCGGGCTACGGGACCGGCCCGCCACCCAGAATTCCACAGTGAAGAGCACAGGAAGGTCGACACGATTAGCCATAGGGGAGAGAGGTGGGCACAGAAAGGAGGAGGAGGAGGAGCAGGAGGAGGACGAGGAGGAGGGTTGAATCAAAGCAGCAAATCAAAGACAGATGATAAGTGTCTTTGAGTTATTACGGATGGGATGACAATGGTCGCTGGTCAGGAGAGAGACCCTGTATGCTTTGGTGGTCCTCAGAAGTAAACCATCCAAAGAACACTTAAAATGATCAGCATGAAAGCGAAGGGTGAACGTTCTAGAAGACATTTAATTTTATTTATTTTTTAAATAATTTGCCAAAAGTAGACAAAACATTTTCATTAGTAGTTGAAATATACATTAACAAACTTTTACATTGAGAATGAGAACAAAAAGTAGCTTCACTGTATTAATGTGGCCAAGATGACGTCAAAGGAAAACTCCACAGACGTATAATGTGCAAAACTAACAAATTTATTTATTTATTATCCATTGCTAGTTCAACTCTAAATATAACTGTAGGGCTTTCATTTCACTGCTGCTGTTCTACACTTTGTGAGTATTTATTCTCCGTCCAACAGAGTCACTATTAAAATAAAATGCAATTACTTTGAGTAATCCTTATATAAAATACAATAAAATGATAATTAAGATTAATATTTTTTTTACTATGGCCTAAGTCATCCAAAATCGTTCTGCAGAAAGATATTATATTTTTGACATGTTAATGGATCAATGTCAGACTAATAATACTCTTAAATACTTGATTTTTTACTCCGTATTTTAAATATGAGCTCATGATTCTGAAACGCTTAGACTAATTTAGCAGAAAATCCTGTAGAATTAGTAAGAATATTAAGGTAAAAACATTTTACCTTGATCAATATTGTTTTTATCAACATACGGTGTGTGTTGTGTGTCATAATGGAGGTTCTGGGCTCCTCTAGAAAACTAACAGTACTTTCGAGCAAAGCCGTCATAAATCATTCATCTGAACATTTCCTTTTGGACAAGTTAGCCAAAAGTGTTGAGACGGCTGGAGAGACGGAATGCAAGAGAAAGCTTAGACTTTTCATCAACTACGAGCTTTAATGACTTCCTCGAGGTACTTTTTGACTGCCGTCCAGGGTCTCGGCGGGGGGCCGGCCTTTCTCCTCGGCTCTGGCCTCATGCCAGTGTGACAATCAACGTCTCTCCGTCTCTTCTGTGGGAGATTATTTCAAAGGTCTCCCCCTTTTTATTGGAGGAAATGGTATTTGGAGGCTCAAACAGGATGTCCTGCTGGCTCCCCTGGACTCCCGACTCCTCCTACACCCCTGTGGCCGCCATTCTTCAGTCTCTCCGAAGAAAACAGCTTCAATTAATCCAGAGGTCACTGCTGCCGCCTCCTTCTCTTGACTCTGCTGCTAAACTATTTGCAAAAGTTTGTTTAGGACTTTGAGGAAACTTCCTAGGGGAGTCTGGCAACGTTGTTCAGCAATTAAGACATTGGAATCGGGGGTTCTCTCAAAGTGTCCCGGAATGACCTGACTTTTTTATTTAAATGACATCACACCTCATTAAACATTATCATCCAAAGAGACTCACAATGATCGGAGGCTGAAACTATGAAACCAGACAATAGAGATACTCAAGTGATCCACGTGTCCTCTGATATCTGATGAAGAGTTGAGGTCCAGGTCTGATCCTGTGTCTGTCAGAGGTTAATCAGATCATCACAAAAAGTGCTGAAATAGTTGTGCGTCACTGTCTTGGCTGTGAAAGGAGAAGCCACAAGAGTTCAATCCTCAGAGAGTTTGTGTACACAGTGAAGTCCCACAGCGAGAGAGGAACTGGTTCAGATGCGTGACCCGGGGTTTGGGGTCAGGATATCAGCAGGGAAAGAGCCGAGTCAGGCACGCAGATGTGGGGTGACACAGCTGCAGGATGTCTCTCTCGGTTCAGGACTTCAGCCATGCTGGAAATGAATGAAACCACCGTCTCAAATCCAGAGCATACAAGTAGTTTGGTGGTCATGCAGACATGGCTGGACTAAGAATACAGCCGCCTCCACGTTTCGACCTGAACAACACCAGAGATTAATTTAGATTTTCCTTTTTCATAAACAGTGGATGATAAAAAAAATCATTTTAAAGGGGTAAATTATTAATATATTTTTTTAGAGTAGGTTTGTTGTTAATTTTCTACACCTCCTCAAATTTATTTTGCTCTCTAAGAAGAATCGGTTTGAAAGATATTCCAATGTTCTTACAAAATAGGTTATTTTTCTTGATTTAATAAATATTGTCATTATTTATTTCCTGACCGTTTCTGTGAAGAACCCCGAAATAGTAATTTATGTGTAACTGTAGTAATGTGGCCATCACAGGGAAACGCTTTAAACTGCTTTTATGTGGATTTAATTTTTTTTTAAATTAAACAATTTCTAGATTGAAAGGTTAGTTTTGTTTTAATATAATAAAATAACACTGTATCCAGAAAGATTGTATTTCCTTTACATTTTTTAAAAAACCTTTTTAACATTTTATTTACACATACACTTTGATTTTCCAATTCCAATAATTAAAAAATAAAATGGTCAAAATTCAATATCTTTAAATGTCTAGCCTTTAAACAAAATATTAAAATGTTTAATTGTAACACCAGAAAATAGCATTTTAATTAATTAATTAATTAATTTAAAAGGGTAAGCTTTTAGAAATATTGAATTTAGAAATTACTTTTTGACCAATATCAATCTTTATGCATGCAAAAATAACAAAACAAAATGAATAAAGAACATTTTAAAAGACAAATAGATAATAGAATAATTTATTTAATAAAAACAAATGTAACCTTGCAATACAAAAAATTATTGAACATATATATATATATATATATAGAATTAAGGCTTAAAGATAACATAAAAAGGGCACCGTACTTCCATAAAAGAAAGAGGGCACAGTAGAAAGAGTTATGGTAGTCACCATTTCAAATTAATTATTTTTTTAATGCAATACATACACACCGGTTTTTCATCTTCGTTTTATTACCTAGAAGTGAATAGAAAACCATTTTAACCCATAAAAAAAAGGTAAAAAACGAATGTCTCTTTAAGGCTTTTTTTCTTGCTAAGTTGAATACTTGAAGCTGGAAGTCAAAAAGAGACGACACGTTTAACAACTCATCATCTGTAAACCATACAGAATATTTATTGGATGTCCTCGAAATACACAAGAAACCATAAGACAGAAGGCAAAGAAAAAACCTGGCACGGTTACCCACCCTTGATCAAGTCAACATGGGACATTTGATGCTGATCCAACACCAGAAAGTCACACAAAATAAATTATGTTTTTTCTTGCACCAGATATATATAAAAAAAACGTCATCTTCTTGGTTCTTCAAAAAAGAAACATCACAAGGTGCAGATTTGTCGTTGCAATCATCAGAGAGCTGGGGTTTTGGCATCATCTGCTCCAGCAGGAACATTTTTTCATCGCGGGATGTGGGTTTATAAAACGTGGATCTGTGGGGGTCACTTTCAGCAGCATCAGCAGAACATGGTGAAGTAGAAAAGCTGTCGGGTGACGTCGCACCCGCAGCACTTAAAACCTTTAGACAGCTGGTCAGTCGTAGTGAGGCGAGAACATTCCCAGACTGAAGTCTAAAAGTTGCATGTGGTCGCCAGCGATGAGTAATGCCTGTCATGGACCTGGAACCCGGTGAATGACAACACGGACTCTCAAGAATCAGAAAAAGGATTGAACTAAAAACAACAACTTTGGCTTGAAAACAGCTCACGTGTCCTCAAGTCTTTCAGGATTGTAGTAACGTCAGGTTGTCCTCCCGCTCATGCAACAATGACTTCATCGTGATAGAAGTGGATCCCTTCGAGGACTGAGAGCACAAAGGCGGTTCTGTGCAAAAGTTTTTGAGTCGCCAGAAAAGTGCCACTGACTGTGATTGACAGTGAAGAAGGTCTTCTTTGATCGAGCCTCTTTTCTGTTGACTGGCAGCTGAACTCATTCACAAAAAGACTCATGATACTGTCAGAAAGACAAGCTCAACATTTAAGAAATGTTTGACTCCTTTATCATAATAACTAGAAGACATTTTAGGCGACTCTCTAGATGTCCACGACTCCGTCATAGATCCTTTAAACGTCGACTATTCTGAGGCACATGCTAGCAGAGAGAAGTTTTTGGTAAACCATTCACAAAACCAACAGTTTGGTGATTGAGATGCTGTCAACAGTTTTCTTGAGCTCACTGTACATTTCAAACTGTGATGATGTCGAGCACAAAACTGGACATGATTTCATTTCAACACGAGCTATAATCAGATTCCACTGATTTGACCTCAAAACATTCCACAGAACGACCTCTGCGACGGCAGGACTGTTTTCTGTTACCATGATTTGGTTCTAGAGTCGTGGGAACGGAGTCAGTGGTGAAGTGCTTTAACAAAGTACCGTTATGCTTTTTTCAATTCCACTCACACACGCAAGTTCAAATTCAATAAATAAGACTTTTAAGGCCACGCTGATCGTCAACGTACAAGCACATTCACTCGGAGCGGCGAGGTCACACACTCCCGCCGCTTCAATCTCGTCAAGTTTCCAGGGTTTTTGGGTCGTTTCCAGAGGGACAGTGCACTCCAAGCTCAGTCGCGTTGCATCCAAATGTTTTTTAGGAAACAAAAAAAAAAGTGAAATGGGATCCAGCAGCCAGCTGCTCAGAGCAATCACGATCGACCGGAGGCGTCCAAGTAACCCTGTAGTTTCCTAACTGTACTTCTGTCCAGGGAGCAAAGGTCAAAGTCAAAAGTGGTGTTGGTGATGTGGAAGTGGCCGGTCTCCTCGATGAGGTTGACGATCTGAGGAGAGACGAGGGTTTTCATCATCTAACCAGGAAGATATTCACGACAGCACCAACCGCAGGAGCTGGAACCGTCAGAATAGATCAAATCTAGATGACTTAAGGACATATGTTGTGCTGTCAATCAAATGTAGAAGTTAACCATGACTTTATGACCATTTCAGAGTCAATTTGCTACAAAAATGGAGTGCAGTCAAGTTTTACTGTATCATAAAACCGGCCGTCAGTGCAGCAGTTCATGTTCTGGCTGAGGAGAGCGTGACTTAATCATTGCCATCTTCCCCAAGAGGAAGTGGATCCGGCTGCTGAACCCGGCGAGATTAGTCTGATTACTATGAAAGCTCGGGCTGAAGACACGTGACGCCGGCTCTGTTTTCCTAGTCAACGTCTTGTTAGGCAGATGTTGGCAGCAGCTGCTAGTGAGATCCTTTGAGCAGTCATCTGATCTTTTTTTGTGAGGGTGGGGGGTGCAAGAGTTATAGGGGCTTGAGGGGGGGGCGAGGTTAACCAAATCATTAATTGGTTGCAGGTGAAGCCAGACTAGAGAGGACCAGCAACAGATCCCTGCTCCTCCACTGACAACACAATGACTATCTTGAAGCGGGAGAAGAGAAACGTCTGCTCACCTGCTGCAGTATGTGACCTTCTCTGAGCGTCATCAGTCTCTTGTGCAGCTCCACCAGCTCGTCCAGGTACGCCTGAGCACAGCAACACACACCTTCACTCACACACTGGTCGGAGGATCGCTTGATGAGACGCAGAAGCGGGTCAACAGGGCTTCGTGTGTTTTTTCAAGACATGCTGAGACAAATCTTGGCCAACAAGCCAGACATCTCAGTAATCAACCGCCTTTGTGAGCGCCGCCTCTCTGCTGCTACTCCGTCGCCATGGAGACGCTAGAGAGCCATCATTAATGAACCCAATTCATGTTGAGGGTCCTCACAACCATCTTTGTCATAGAAACGCACACACACACACACACACACTTTGAGTCGATACCTTGTCACAGTCCATAGACTTGCTCTTGTCCTGCTTCAGCTGCTTGTTGGGACTCTTCACCTCCACCACCTGAGAATCGTCAAAATATTACATCAAATCTTTATCCATTTTTAATCGTAGGCTACACAAAAACAACCGCACACGCTGGAGTAACAACTCACCTGGGTATTAGTAGTCATCAATATGGGCGGGGCTTCGTGGCGAGGGGGTATGGAAGGGGACGAGCTGTCACTCTCACTGCCGTCACTCAGGGCCACTCTGGTCAACGTCAGAGGTGTTTATTGGCATTAGTACCTCAGTATAACGATACAGAGGGAAATATACAATATATTGCGAAATAGTAGGAACAAGGATACATTCCTAGTATTGTCGACTACTTGTCTTTGGCAATATTTACAGACAATTGTGACCCTTCGCTCTTTCATTTGTGTTGAAATCAAAATATGTCCAAACATCAGCTTTAAAAGCATTTGGAGTTGCCTGTATCCTCTTGTCCTCAGTCATCGCTGGGATCTTTAGGCATTTTATTGTCCCTGTAGTAACATCTAGAGGCCGGAAGTTTAATTGCAACTCAGAAATGAACAAAAGGAGTAAATATTTGCATGGTAATTGTAAACAACAATTATTTAATCTGATTCACAGTTTATTAAAATACAAAAAATAAACAAACTATGATAAATAACAAAATTGTCCCAAAAATCAAATCACTTAAAAAAGCATCCATTCATCTTTTTTTAATTTGTTTTGTGCCTTTGAATATCGATACAGTATTTTGGAAAATAAATATTGCAATCTTTAAGTGTGTCAATTTAAGTGTGTGTATTTTCTAAGAGCACAACTGCCCAAATCAAGCTCAGTTTTGCCCTTTTTAAGTTGTGCGACTTAAAGTTGTTCTTAACAAGCAAGTCATATTATTCAATAATGAGTCAGCATTCACAGAACCAGAGTAAGAGAATATACTTTTTTTTTTTACTTTTTCAAAAAGTTTTTCCTGGCACACATTCAGTCATTCTTTTGGTAAAAAAACAACAAAAACAGTTCAGGTCAATCCTTTTGAAATCAGAACATTGTTGACTTGTCAACAGAAAATGCACAGAAGAATGCTGACATGATACATTTCTGCTGCGTCTACTGACCTCCGTTGGTGATGATGTGTGAGGTGTGTGTGTGTCGCTCGCTCGCCGTCAGAGTCCATGTCGTGGTCCTCATCCTCCTCAGAGTCGTCTTCGTTGTCGTCAGAGTGCAGATCACGCATGACCGACTGCAGAGGGCCCAGAACTGTCACCAAAACAAAGACGCACAGTTAAAGGTCTCTGAAGGATCAGGCCACGTCTTTATTGATGATGCCGCTAGAGCCGGACCAGGACCCACGGTACCTGGGAAGAACTACTCAAACACAGAAACCTCAAAAAGTTCCCTTAAATGGTTGTCTTTGTGATTTCTGAGAAAGAATTGAGATTTTTCGAGTCTTGTAATAGTTTTTTTCTGTCAACATGCAGCTGTGATTTGTTTCTTTCACGTGATGGATCCTGTGGATGTGTACCACACCAGCTTCAGTCCACCATCAGAGCAGAGAAATCTTTAGTCAAAGTAGTACAAGTCATCATGTCCATGTCAGTAGAGACGAGTCGGTGCTGGAAACCGTGTTATCTCAAGGTAATGTTATTGGCGGGATGAATCTGTGACTATGATGCATGTTGCGTTCACTACAACATGTGGTCGAATAAGATCCATGCACAGGTGAGTCTCAGGAGGTCCCGTGAGGACGGTTACCTGTGTGTGTGGTGGCAGGAAGAGGCGTCTTCCTGATGATGAAGTCCACCACTGCACCCAGAGAGAAGATACCATTACACACACGGGCAACACACACTCATGTGTGGCTAAGAAAGAGCTCTTTGGCTCCGGGACTTAAAGTCTGTGGTGTTCGACTGTCATGTGATCTGCAGGTACGACTAGTAAAACCATAGAAAACAAGAAAACTAAAATCCACACCTGATAATGGGGGTGGGGAGGTTGGCAGAAAATAAATGGAAGCCAACTAATCGCTTTTAAATAAGAAATGTTGGAGGCAGTCAACCAAATATTTGTCTTTAGTTCTCAAGGAAAGTTGAGACATTAAATGCAAAAGGAACCGTGCTCGTGCTCAGACAAGAGAGGCAAGAGGTCTGACCTGTTAGGGAAGCTAAACGCAAGCAGACCAATTCAACAAGAAGCCTGGTTAACCAACAACATACCAGACTGGGCTTCAAGAGAGACAGCCTACAGTTCTGCAATGAAGCCTTGTGCAACTGAAACATGTAACTAACGGTTTTAAAACAAGGCTACTGTTCGATTTGTAGGCGCATAGCTGACTCTATTAACTAGTTTTATTACTTTCATATATAATTTAATGTTAAGTGCAGACAGTATTTAGTCCCTTTTTAGGCCTGGGGTAAAACAAGAAAAATAATAATAATAATTTACAAATGTTGCTGACAGCAAATGTTTCTTTTCTCCATATTTATTGGAAAACCTAACTTCAAATAATATATTGAGATTTCCTTTTCTTCTCAAAATTCTTATATGTTAATATTTACACATTTTATTCAGTTTGTTTTTAATGATAAATATTTAAATAAAATGGAAAATGAAGAAAAAAGAACTTTATAAAAGAACAATTGTAGCTTCTTTCTACAATATTCATTTCTACAATTCATTTTATTCAAAGTATTTAATCAACGTAGAAAATGTTATTGCCTACATGTGCGTAAGAGTTTGGACAATCATTCCAATAATAACCATGACAGAAGGTTATTAAACACACGAGGTTGGTCCACTTAAGTGACGCAGTTTAAAAAGAATCTCACAACATGTTCTCAAGACAAGCATTTAAAGAGGAGTCCACAGGGCAGATCCGGGCAAGAGCGAGACATGATGTCCCTGCTTTTTTTCAGACTTCGAAGCTGTTATTTCCAGTGTTGTAAACACAACAAAGTATGTGCATAGGAGTTTTTGTGGTGTCAGTACAGAACAAAAGAATGTAATTAGAATACACACAAAAAAAGCAAATGGAAAACAGAACTAAGCAGCAAGGCAACCTTCATGTATAATCCTTCAGACAGATACGACCCTCGTCTATTTAACAGTAAAAGAAAAGTTTGATCACATAAAGATATTGAACAACTCACTTCAACATTTTCATTATTTTACTTCTTTCATTTTAATTTCAAGCAGAACCAAAGCTTTTTTAGCAGCATCACTGTCAACTTCACGATGGATTTATATTTGACTTGACACATTTCCTAGCTTTTATTCAAACTACATTATAAATCAGTAGCTGTCTGAACAAAATGACTCTGGTTCTATTCACATCATTCAGTGCTGAAGCCCAGCAGGAATAAATGGTATCAGATGACGAAATCTTGTCACCCGACCACACTGGCCGAGCTAAGTGTTATCGGAGGTTGTGAGCGTTTTCTTGGGGTTGTTACCTTGTCGTTTGTGCTGCGAGGAGGTGAATCCTGAACTGGAGCTAGAGCTGGCTGGACTTGGCTGCTCGGACTGGTCCAAAACAAGAGAGAAAAAAAAAGGTTAGAGGTCAATATACATGAAAAAGAAGATGGAGACAAAAGATAATGAAGTAAATTGATCACTCAAAGAGGCTTGAATCGTTCCTTTTACAACCACAAGGAGGCAGCAACCATCCAAGATGAACAGGTCTAACTTATTATAAACTAATAAATATTTGATTATTAACCGATTTATGGTTGGGACTAGTTATACGATACTATAAGTGGAAACCGGACAACAAAGGAATGCGGCAAAAGTGTCTCATTGCCAAGCGTCTCATCAGGATACACAGGAAAGCGAAATCTCTCGCCAGACAGACCGATTCGAGAAAAGAAGGTGCAGCGAAAAAACAGAGGCGCTCATGAACAAGAGTGGTGAGAAGAACCGTAGGAGAAAGAGAGAAGAAGTGGAGGACAAAAGGCAGAGAAGCTTCAATGACAACAAACAACACACAGCTGGTCTGTTGGTTTATGGGACAGCTTCTTTAGAGCACCATAAATCTTCACACTAGTCTTTTTTAGAGCTTTTGTCCCGCTCTGCTCAAAGGAACCCCCTTCAAAGACAATAAATAGCCTTTAGTTACAGTTCGCAGCCATAAATCGAGTTTTGCTCTCCTACTTCTAGCACAAAGAAGAAGAACTGAAGTGCTTGTTTTATTTTGACCCAACAAATAAATAAATAAAAAGGTCTCAGTTGGTATGGAGTGCGTAGGTGATCTTGTTTGAATCAGCAGGGGTTGCACAAACACAGAGACTCCTTTTTAGTCTGAAAGTGTCTTGCTTGACGCCGCACATTCACCCACATAAGAAGAAACATAAATCTGCCGCAGTTTTGAATTCAGGCCTTTTCATGAGACACTCAACAATTCCAACAACCTTGAAATCCTAGTGGGAGGCATTTGAATATTTGGACAAAAGAACATCCCGAGAGCCCAAAACGTGTACCTTCAAAGTTTAACAGAGATCACTTCATTATGTTGAGTGCCAATTGCAAAACATTTAATTTCCCATTACAATGCTACATTTATCAAGTAAAAAAAAAATGAAACCATCCAATAAGCTTAAGATCAAAAGAGGTGGTATGTGTGTGGATTCAATGAGTGGGTGCCAGCAGAGGAACTGTGTCCAGCAAGGGAATCTGCAGCTGGAGGAAGATGTTCTGAAGACACTTTTTTTCTAGCTGAACATGTGCAAAGGGTTAGTTCACCCAAATCCCCAAGTATAAAAAGGGAAAGACAAATAGAAAACAATTATTGATTACAGTCATTATTGCAGTATTACCAGCACACATGCGTTTAATCTTCAGACTCGGTAAACCGACACATCAAACGCATACAGTGGTCAAATCGCTGAGTGTGCGACCCACATC
Organism: Callionymus lyra; assembly: GCF_982586985.1. NCBI lineage: Eukaryota > Metazoa > Chordata > Actinopteri > Syngnathiformes > Callionymidae > Callionymus > Callionymus lyra. The sequence goes on from NC_141821.1 coordinate 31,179,943, forward strand.
CACAGCGAGAAGAAGTTCTCGTGCGAACTCAGCAGGTCGTTTTCCCTTTATGTCATCACCTACTCTACATTTCTTCCCTGCTGCTGCTTCGGGCCCCGCGCTCCCTGGAAACACCGCAGATCAAACATGTGGTCGTATGAGAAATGAAAGCGGCGCTCGGGCTCTGCCGGGCCACCAGGGTTGACTGCCTGGTGAGAATCAAACACCTGGCATTTGTCACACTACATCCCCTTTACAACCAGCCCAGAGCCAAAGTTCCTGCACTGGATGACTTAAAAGGCCCCTTAGACAGTGCACAAAGAGAAATCACGTTCTGCCCGGACAAGAACAGAACATGCTGGGTTTGAAACCTTTTCTGCCACACATGTCCTTTGAAAATCTGGAGGGATTTAAGGGGAGCCGAGTGCTTTTCACTGTTGCCTCCCTTTTCTCCTCAGGTGCTATAAAACCATAAATCCTTCTTGTCTACTATTTGGCTTCAACACACCCCTTTTTTATGAGGAGGACCTTTAGCCAGCAAGCGTGGACCAGGCGGTCAGACGTCAAACCTTTTAAGTCCCACTCCCCACACTTTTTCCCATTTCAGGTCCATGCTAACAAAGCTCCTCCAACAACCACAGCTCATACACGTCTATTTAAAAAGCAAATCATACACACACGTCTGATTATTTAACCTTCCCAGCTGGAGACCAGACAATTGTTAAAGATCTGCTTCTTCAAGGCAATTCGTTTTTACTGCCTTCCACACCCAGAAGTGACCATCAACCAAACCACCCACTGAAGGGACAGCTGTAAGAAACATCAGGAGCGTTGGATGTCGCTGGACACAGCATCCAGTGATGTTGCTCGACTCATCACTGAAGCAGTCGCGACACTATATGGTTTCCATGTGTGGAGTCGGCTCTAGTTTACACAGAGAACCAACGGTAAAAAAAGCTAAACATGGATGTAATAGTCAAGAAAAAATATTTTCAATGTACTAAGTACCAATGACAAAACATTTTTTTTTTTTTTTTTACACAGTACCGATTATGCTTCTTTTCCTCATTGGTTTTTAGAGATAACTGACGGAGCAATGAGAAGGTGACTGGCTTCAAATGTACCCGCTTTCAAAAAGCAGAAAAATGACAAGTTAGATGTTGAGTTTAAATAGTTTTTTTCTGCATTAAAAAGTAACATATATTCATTTAAATTATTTGTATTATTGTGGTACAAAATAGGTTTTGAGAATTGTTTTGGTAATGACTTTTAATTATCCTGATATTTTGACAACCCTGACTAACTCTTCACTGGCTTCCAGTTTCTTTCAGGATCAACTTTAAAATTCTGGTTCTTACTTTCAGAACTATTCATGGTCAGGCTCCTCCTTACATCACTGATCTGATCCAGCCTTACACCCCAGCTCGGGCTCTGAGGTCTGTGGATCAGAATCTACTTATGGTTCCACGCACACGACTCAGGACCAGAGGAGAGAAATCTTTCCAGGCTGTTGCTCCTAAGCTTTGGAACGATCTTCCTCTCCCTCTGTGTTTGATGATCTACTGACTCCTTCAAGAAACATCTTAAGACGTTTCTATTTGTTCAGGCTTTTCCTTGATTTTCTGGAACTCCTGTGTTGTTCTCAGTATTATCTTGATCTTTAAAGTGTATCTACTTTTTTGAGTATTGCTTTGTTTGTTTAAGCGCTTTGTGACCCTGGTCTGGAAAAGCGCTATATAAATAAATATTACTTACTTACTTACTAAATTTAAAACTAAACATTCTTTTGTACTGTACAATTCATGGACATTTGCATGATAATTTGTGAATTAACAAAATGGAAAAAAAATGTATCGAACAAAGAATCATTAATGTTCACAAGTAGATTAACTGGTCATCAGCCGGTATTTATTTTTCTATACAAAAAACAACATTAAAAGAATTATAGAGAGCAGTACAGTAAAAGGAAACCGGTTTCAAGAATGAAGTTTTCCATTTATACGGAAAGCAAGTTTTATTCAACTCTGTAAATGTTCTAACTAACTAATTATAATACTAACAATAATATAGCTAAAAAACATCTTGATTCATCCAGGGACATGAATAGTTTGATTCACTGATTCAGAGAGACAGTACTTTAAAAACAGAATCTACTTACATCTGATTTGTTGGACTCCATGTCAGAATCATTGGGGTCCATCCGCTCCTGGAATTGGGGCAGTGCTGACAGTTTCCTGCGTTCAGCCTCGTCACATTCTTGTCGCAGTTTATTCATCTGCAATCGCTCCTTTAGTAGTTTCTTCTCAGCATTCAAATCGGACCCTGTTGTCGGCTTCCCTGGTACATCCACAATTCCCTTTTTACGTTTTTTGGTTAAATGGTCTTCCCCATCTGGTGCAGACACTCGTTTGTTCTGCACCTGCCCGGGGTTTCCCCCTTCAGTCCGATGCTCCTTGGACAAGTACTTGGGTTCCTTAAAGCCCATCTTAGGATTACTATCTTTGAGCGGCTGGTTCTCTTTGGGTTTCCTCGATGGGTCTTTTGGGGGTTTGCTGGATTCCCAGCTCGAGTCTCTGAAGGCACTTTTTGGCTCTTTTAGGTCTTTTGGCGGCTTCTCTTTGTGGTCCTTTGAGGGTTTGTGGAGTTTGGAGAAGCTGCTGTTTGTGCTTGTGGTGGCTGTGGTGAGAAGGGCCGTTCCACTTCCTTTGGAACCTTCCTGTGGGCAAATTGAAACCATTAGAGGTCGTCTTTCCTGGCTCATCTTTAAGGTATTACTTGGTGCAGGTTTTGAAAAGCAGTAAAAAAAAACTTGTAAAGTAAATCATTGAAAAGTCTAGCAACATGTCCATCACGCCAATATGACACAATCCTCACTTTGTTTTATCATTGAGCAAAAAAGATGGGAGTAGATCAGTGAAACTAGACTTTCATGTTCAGCAAAAAGAAGGTGACAATGTAACTCAATTACTCTACCAGACACCAACCTCCCTTGAAAGGACAAAACATTGTTTGATCTCATTATACAGGAGCAATCCTTCTTGACCTGTGGTACCCAGAGGGGTAACGGGGGATTTTCCCCAGCTACACTTTCTTACCCTCCAAAGTAGAGTCAAGGATCAAGTGGAGAAAGAAAGACATGTAGGTCTGTGATGACAGACATGTGTCTGTGGCTCTCACTTGTAGCTTCCCTGTCAATATGTCATCGATGCCTTAAAATCATTAACGCCGTCTAGACGAGGGGGTGCGTTACAACCAAACACCTTTAAAACCTTTTATTTTGTCTATCCGTTAGTGACCGTGAGGACGTAAAAACATCAGGGTCATTCAGCTCCCCTCTCAGCGGCAGCATGAAACAAGTTTAGTGCCTTCGAAGGCAACGTCGTTCACTTACTGAACTTATTAAACAGCGTCGAAAGTACTGCAGTGATCTAAAGTGTGGGCTGCTCAAACCTTTTTCCAAAGATGGCATTTGACCACATAGACGTCAAAACAAGTGGGAGCCAAACGGTTCGATTATACCAAGAGTTACCTCATTAAGAACTCCAAAATAAAATCATCTATATCTTCAACCAGTTCAACAGCAAACTGATCACATCTTTAGTGACAGGAAAACAGGAATTAGCATTGACACTCAGCATCACTTTGTGGTGTTTTAATTTGACTCAAGAGATCTTGGCATAAATATCGTGTTTTGCATTAAGGCAGTTATGTTTTTAAAATTTTAAATGTGTATTTATTTCTATTTTTGAATAATATACGTATGTCATGAGAGCATGGGCCACCCTTCTCTGGACTTTTCTTAACTACAATAGCATGTAGCTTTTGACATGGGCAACACAATACATAATGTCATATTTCAGTCATGATAAGGAGCTCTTTTGACATAACAGCATAGAGTCAGAAATGTTTTGAGAACACTAGATGGTTTCTGATTGGATGATCCTTTTATTCAAACATACATTTTATATACTCATTTATGTACTTACTAAGTTACTTTTCTTATTTTATTCACATTCGTTTTGTGCATTTTTGCGGACAACAAAATAAATGGCTGTGTTGTGTTTACAACACTGTCAATGAACATGTTGGTTCTGTATATGCTGCCCAGAGGCAACTGTGGCTTAATAATAATGTCCTTATGCAAATAAAAAGCAGATCGTCCTTTGGGAATGTTGACATTTTCATCATGAATTTGCGTTAATGTCTATTAATAGCATTTGTTTTCTGTGATTTATGCTGCCCGTTGTCCAGATTGTCATTTCAGGTCAAGATCAACCTGCTCACAAAATTAAAAAAGTCACAGAACTGTCTTTAACAGTATGTGCTAACATTTAATTAAGTAGTTAATTGATAATTCAGTGAAGCCAATTTTCTAGCATCACATAGCGAAGTAAAGTTCTAAACAATGAAGAACTAGCCGAGAACAACTGCGTGCCTGTGTATGTGTGACCTCCGGCTCCAGAAGTAATTCATCAAACACACTGTGTTTAGACAGGAGAGCATTTCCATGTGAAACGGGCCTCTGCTAACCTGCGTCTAAAATGACACCATTTAAGGGACTAAAAATAACACAAAATGGAAACAACATGTCAGGTATTGACATACATGATAAAGTAGGAGATAGTGGATGAAGCTCCTTACACACTCCAGTAACACACTACTGTCTCATATTGACTAAATTACTTCTGACTGCCAACTTTGAAACACTGAGCTTAAGTCAGCGTCTTTGAAAGTTTGTAGACGGCCGACGTCTTTGAACCTGCCAAGTATGTGGAGGATTATGTTCCACAGACTTTAAAGAGGTTAAAAGTTTCAGGGGGAAGCGGGGCGGGGCTGTGATGTTTAGCTCCGGGCTGTACCTGGAAACCACACTGACCTTTGATGCCCCCTGGAAGCTTTTGCTCTTTCTGGGATCAGAGAAGTTGGATGTGAGTGAGTTGTTGGGGAGAGATGGCAGCTTTAGATGCTGGCCAAAGAGAGAGGTTGATCCTTCCTGCATCACCATCACCTGTTGGTCACAATTTGTACATTTGTGTAGTGTTTTATACAGGAATGTCAGTAAATGCATAAACATTCTTGTAAACAACAGATAATAAACGTAGTCCATTAAACTGTTACAGTAAAATAGCATAAAAAACATTTAGACAACCAGGGCCAGAAATTGGATTTTAACGCCATTAATAGTGTTTACTGTTGAAAGAGTTTTAAATGTTAATCTTAAAACCTTAAAATTTGTCAAAAATAAAGTAAAGAATTGCATCCAGCTTCCATGTTTATCATTTCGCAAGGTACAATATGTCAACACATTTCTATTAGTGACACAAAAGTATCACTATTCATCACAACAATTTCCAATCCAACAATTAAACAATTTCCCGAAGGAGACCTCCAGAGTGATCAATAAAGTTTATCCATCGATCCATCCATCCATCTATTTTACATCATCTGAATAGTTTATAGTCCTTTTGACGTTAGCTGAATTGGTTGAAAAGTTAAAAAGTAGTTGATTGATTTAAAGTTAAAGTTTTTTTTAAGACATTTAACATGTATTCTTTTGGTTTCTAGTTGTTTTTTTTTTAATGGACACAGCAATGACCCTTTATAGATCCATTGAAAACAAAATTAAATCAAGAAACACAAATAAGAAGTCCTAACCAGGATCTTACTTTTAGGTCTTCTGAGCCTTTCTTGTGAGGATCACGTTGCTGTGAAGAAAAAAAAGAAAAGTGGTTTAATTATTTTACCTTATGATTCATACAAGTGTTTTCTTTGTTTTGAGGCTGAGGCACTGGGTAAACCTTCTCTGGCAAGACTACAATAAAGACCACAAATACGTTTTAAGCAAAAGAAAGGGAGCAAAGAATAAAGTAAACAGAAGGCACTTAGCTCCGGCTATAAAACCTGCAGACGATAGCGTTCGTCTGGATGAGGGCCAAATCACTTAGTGAAGAAACAAATAAAGACAAGAAGATGGTGAATGAATCTGCTCCCCACAGAAACAAAAAAAATCATATAACCCGGGTCGACTGATACCTCAGGTGAAACTTGTCTGTCTCAAAACTTGTCACTTGACATTTTGTGTTCCAGGAAAAATTAAGCATAGAATCAACCAATAAAATTAGATGTTTTTTTTTGTTTTGGAAGCAAAGGGAAGTCGGTCATTTTGAACCAGAGGCAACACAAGGGATACCATAAACATATTTTTTTTGGGCCACCTTGAGCCCGAGGTACACAAGGGTTAAATGCTGAAGTTATATTAACCAAGACAGTTTGGGTCTATTACTATTACTTCACATACAGAATTAATTATTGTGTTCCTCTCTGCCTAAAGGATGGTTAAGGGGAGAACATGCATGATGGTCACAGTAGTTTTCGCAGTATGTTAGTCCCAGACACCAGAGTTAGAGTCTGAGCAGGAAGTAGACAGACTTTCTAGAAACGTCATTGTACAAAAAAAAGTTACCCCTCTTGCTTTTAGTAGCTTTCGTCGAAACTCTTCCGTGGGGTTGTTAAAGGTGAGCTTCTCGCAGCGGAGATGATTGACAGGTGGGTGGCCCTCCAGGTGAAGGAATAGGTCGTAATCAAACCGGACTTTCTTGGGCTCTTCCTGGAGAAAGAGTTCAGAGGGGAAAACATGTTGGAATAAAAAGGGGTTTAAAAGAGGCTGCCATATGTGGAACAACAGACATCCAATGTTTTCACTCAATATTTCAAGAAATAGCCAACATGTCATAATAGCTGCTTTACAAGTGTTTGACCAAAGAGTTGCTGAGACTCTATAAATCTATTGAAGGCGATCATCTTTTCAGATAAAGATCCTGAATCAGACTTGGTACTTTGTTTCTTAAACATTTTTGGAAAGTAAAGAAGTATGAAATTGAACCTTTTGTGTTGTGTAACATCAAAAAGTTCCTGGTGATTTTAAGTTCTATAAGAACACATTATTGGAGTCTCATGAGCTCATCTGATGTGTGTGGCAGGTTTGTAAGTTAGAAGCAAAGTACATGATATCATTTTCTTTAATCAGAATCCTCTTATTTGTCCCGCGAGGGGAAATTCTAATTGGATCATGTTACTTCACTAATTTCAGTGTAAATGGTTAGTACACACCATTTACTTTATATCTCATTTAACGACTTAATGTGGCGATTGGTGGAAGAGTTTAATTTATTTGTCAGAGGTCGTATTGTGTCTCAAACCTCAACTATATTTTCAATGTTTTACTTGATTTCCGAGACATCTCATGGACCTTAGACAAGAAACAGTAATAAGGCTTTAAATGGCGCCATTAGTCATGTTGTGAGACAAAATAGGACAAAGCAACAGGTTGTAACTGACGTTATTCAAATATACAGCATATTCCTGATTCATATCATCAGGTTTATTTGCCATTACATTAAGTTGTGGCATTTTTGTGTGTTAGAGTTTAGGAAGAGTTCCCTGGTCCGACAGCTAATTGAGACTGAATTTTCCGGATATGGGATTCCTCATAAAGTAGAGTGAACTTTACGACAAGCCATATATAATTATGCCACACAGTTAAAGACAAGTATGCTGCGATAGAAACAGTTGATGCACTGAAGAGCTCTTAATAAATCTGCATAATAAGTATAATAAGATGCCATCAATGTCACCAGGTTCAGTCATTTTAATAGCGATCCAAAGCTGCTGTAATATCACTTGTGTACTTGACATTTTACTTTAACGTCCAAGTCTCCCAGTATTGAAAAGCCATTAAAGACATTTGGATATGATAAATATTTCAAGTTTTTTTATGTATCTTGGCAAAACTAGCATTGGCAGATGGAGAATACAAGATGTAACAATATTATTCCAGATATACCTTATTTCTGAAGTATACTTCAATCGGCAAGATGAAGCCTGCGTATCCAGACTCCTCCAATTTGTACGGGGGATCTTTGCACACTGAAAATAAAGCAATACAATTAATAGATGTCATATACATTTGCACAGGAAACTGTTTATTACACTTGTCAACATGGAAGCAAGTATTCCTACGGAAGAATGGACAAACAACTTTAACCAAAAGATCATGAGAGCTCACTTGTTTGAAGGTCAACATTTGACAAACATTTCAAATAAAATAAAGTATAGCTCGGGTTAGACAAAACAACGCAACAACAACACACCACCCAAACCTCTCGGGTGCATTTAGGCGCAACAAACAGCTTAACCTCAGGTGTTCTCCCACAGGGTTCCTTTTCCCAGACTCTGTTCCCAGAGACACCAGAGGCGTGAATAGATCAATCTGTTCTGCAAGTGAGTATTTGCTCAATATGGTTCACACTTTATGAATGTGTCAAACTGTGAGAGTCCAGATAAGAGGAGATGAATTGCTTTATATAAATCTGTGTTTTATTGAACATTTCATTTGATGCTGACAGAGCCGACTGCTGTGCAACACATTTGTGCAATAGCGGAATGACAACTCTGACTTGATTTATAATCAAAGCCAACGTTAAGTCAGGGGAATATATATAGGTTTATTTTTTTATTAATATATTAACCGGAATGACCAACATTACTTTTGATTAAAAACACTCACCGATCTGTTTGGCCCATGTTGGGTCAAAGCACATACAGCAAAACAACATATGGTCAATGACAATAATTTGGTTGAAGTTTCTTATTCATGTTTATTACTCTACAACACACACAAATCCATGTTTGCAGCAAGCATCCTTCAATCTAGACACCAACACGAACACTGACCAACAATTTAAGAAAGGCTAGTTCTAGATTTCGTAGAAATGTAGGTCAATAAAGAATCCTTATAAACTTCTAAAGGAACAAAAAGGTAAATCCTATAGAGGGTTTTGAGCATTATGAATCTACTTTACTCTTTGTTTCCACCATAATCGTTTCCCAGAGAACCATTACTGTGGAACGCCCCCCCCCACCCCATCTCCCCACTTTCTATTCTATAAAACATGGTTATGATTACTATGAATAGAAAATACAGGGCCAACATATACAACAATTTTAACAAAACAATCAAAACCTTTGAAAAACAACTTACAAAACCCACAATGAAAACACAATTTTCTATGTAAAATATTCCATTTAGAAATCATTTGATGACTTAATGCCTCAAATACAACCCTGTAATGATGATAATGGAGTAGAAAAAGGAACCAACATTAACACAATTATGTTGAATAAATGTTTCAACTCTGAAAGATGCCTTAGCGATTGCTGAAACTGCCCACATGGTCAGTTATGGCATCATTCGTCGTGAGCATTTCTGATTGATAGCTCGACACGGTCACTGAGGTCAACCTTACCACTGGGGCTGAGCCATTTAAAACCCAACACCGCTGCGCAAATATTATGGGTTGGAGTTAATTGTGTGAGTGGGTCAGGTTCAACTACACACAGCTAAATAAGCTCGTTCACAAATGGTCCTTTTACGGACTGGCATCGAGTCAGCAATGAGTGGACTCACCTGGGAATGGAAAAAGTAACTAATGATCAAACAAACAAACTGTAGGAGTGTTTATGTAACACGTCAACTTTTGGCTGCAGACCACAAGCGATTGAGATTCATTATGAATAATATGATACATTTAAGAATTTAACAGTACATGTCAATTAGTAGTCGCACTTGCTCACACAATGTCTTTAACTGTTCCTCTAGTAACTTTTCTTAACAGGTAAACATTGAGAACAATTGAAGCTCATGGCCAAACAAATATAAATACATGCACATTTTCCAAAAGCTGCAACAACAAAATCCTGCCAATTTAAGATCCCCACAATTCTTTAGTCTTTATAAAGACAGTATGAAAACTCAGCTAAAATGTGAAACGAGCCTCCTTTGGTGCAAAAGAACTAAACAAACTTAAACAGCCTTTTGGCGACATGGCAAAGAGGTTAATAACAAGGTTGAAATGGTTACAATGATCTTGAAGAGGCTCAGATGCACAAAGAAATCACTGACCTGTAACAGCACTCGCACAAGCTTTGAAAGAGGGACAGGGCCGTGGCTTTTATTCACATGCCCTAGGTTTAAACCAAGATGCCAATCACACAACAATGCCAGTCATTATGTATTTGCCCTTTCCACACAGACTGGTTTGTAATGAGGCTGAGCGAAACTTCAGGCTTATCCTAAAAAACAAAAGGCAGGGTGGGATGTAGGAAAGTGGAGAACCTCATGAACAGCCAGTGGCTGATTAAATGTGAATCCTTTTTCAAGCTAATGGGACTAGTCAGTGGAATATCCAGTATTACCTGGTACATTATCATGACAGCTAGTAGTAACTACATTATGACCATGTAGCAGTTCTAAACCTGTAGTGATAAAGGCTGTAACGATCATTACTTTTTCTTGGTTTCAATCCAAACATGGACTTTTATTTATCATCAGCCAGATTTACTTTTCCTAAAGTAGCTAAAAGTAACAGCTCTGAAGATTGATGCCTTTGCTTGTGGCGTGGGGAGACAAACTGTGATGGATTGAGAGTGACTTCATCCTCCATCAGTTGATCCTCACAATATTTAGCTTGAAATAAAGTGATATTCAATATTTACAATCAGATCCAGTTGTGCAGAGGTAACAGCAAATGCGTGATATTCCATTGTTGGCTAATGCCTCAAAACTTTAACAGACAAAAGCTACCATCAAAAGACGCCATAACTGGATGAATTTATTTATAAATAATAATTAAAACGTACACCTGCTGTAGTGTGAACACAATCCAACATTTAACCACCATCAAAAACTGCTATGAAAGTATTCATGTTTCTAATATCAGGACAATACACATACATTTGAATCAACTTGAATATTTTAGTGAACTCTTCCATTATTGACCCATTGCGAAAGCATACCCGCCTTAAATTACTTGTGTTTATTATTCTTGGTTTATGTTGACATTAGTCAGATCTGGTCCATCTGGGGCACCTCTTACATTAAATTAATGGAATCCAAGTTTAGACCACTAGTTTCAACTGATTCTTTCAATAGTATAGGCAGATATTTGTACTGGCACAAAGAGCTGTATCTAGAATGTTTTTCACCAGCCGCCACTGGACTGGACCCCTTTACACATGAATATTGGGCACCAGTTTGAGTAGATGGCACAAGTTAACAGCATGAGGTTGACAGGATGGAAGAAAAGTATTATATTTGATATAAAAAGCAGGTATGTTATACCTGGTGAGGTTAAGGATATTATTTTCTGAAGTACTCATACTACTAATGTCATATTATACCAAAACTTAAGAACAGAACAGCATCAAGGGAAAAAGAGTGGCCCAGGTAAACAAAAGAACAATAAGATGATAAATGCAGGTGAAACCTCGCCCACCTCAGGGGAGCGAGCGCAGGTGCATGAAAGAAAAAGATGTGGGGGAGAAATTTCAAGAAATGCTCTATCGAACCACCAGTGCCATTTTCCCCTAGAGAGCCATTAGTGAAAACTAGTGTAGTTGTTGTGAGTTCACTTTGTGCATTATCAGCCTGCCAACCATGACTGATGGGTGTGAATGTAAACGTTCAACAGAGATTCCGTAGAACACATCACACTCAGCCTTAAAACTACAAAATACACAACTTGAGTTTCAACACACAATGGTCACCTTAGCTTAGTAGCAAAAGACAATGTTTAAGGTTCCCTTTTATTGTTGTTGATACCATGTTGTTTGTAGAAGTCCATCAGTTGAAACCATTGGTAAATAATCCTTTAAAACATTTACCTCATTGTTTAATTTTACATATTTCATGTTTGACTTCAAATAGAATGCAAGTACACAATTAAAGCTAATATGCATGTTTGCAAACTTTGTTTGGAAACATCTTTGTCGATAAACAATGGAGTTAAACTGCCTTAATCTCTTAATCTTGCCTGTAAACTGGTTAACAGATTCCATCTGTCCATCAATGGCAGGGTGAGTGCACAAAAAAAACAAACCACAACATCAGATGTGTATGAATGAATGAATGCGCCGAATTATACTGCAGATGGATTTATCAACATCAACAAAATACTATACTCTGGTTACTCCAGTTTCCTCCCGCAGTCCAAAAACATAAGAGGTTGACTGGGAATTTGGGGAAATTGTCCGTAGGTATGAGTGTGTGTGTGTGTGTGTGTGAATGGTTGTCTTTGCGGGCGGGGGTGCACAGGCTCCATTGAGCTTTCCTCGCCAGGTGGTAGGTGTTATTTCTGCTGTCCTACTTGAGAGGTTGATATTTTCAGCTTTTTCCTTTTAAGTTGCTTTTGGCAAAGTACCTCCCACATCAACACAAGTTCCAGAGGGTTGTGAATCATTGAGGCAGTCTGTGTCCATATGTGCACCAAGTGTGCTCGCTCGCCTCGGAGAGCAAGACCTCACATGTGTAGACATGCTGGTGAGAAGATAGCAGCGCATTAGGCTGCATTATATGAACATAAATCATTTATTTAAGCCTTATCAAGATGCAAAGGTACAAATCCATGCGTGTTATTTCTCATTCAGGAGAAGAACAAGGGAAATGTTCTTTGAGTTCAGAACTTTCATTTAAAGTACATTTTCAGGATGTTCAAGGTCAAACCAATTGAGGCAAGGATTTGGTGTTGGTCACTGGTTTTGCAAGAGTGTCTTTGTTTTAATGCCTTTACCTTTATGCAAGAAAAACTGGACGGAGAGAATGCAAAATCCCTTACTTTAGATACATTGTCAATGGGACAAGGAATACGTTAAAAAAGATGTGGGTTTAATAATGACAGTTTACATTCATGAATCTTTTAAAGATCTGTAACTCTCTGTGGTGCAGAATTGGAGTAGAGAAGTAGCATTTATTGACGTTGGGAGAAACTTTCCACGACAACAAAAATGATTTGAAGAGATATTATTTCACTAGACGGTTCAACGGACCTCTTAAGTCGGACGTTACATCGGGACCTGACCAACAGCCTCAAAAGGTTCTCTTAAATAAACAGACAGCTGTCATGATTCTGCCACGGCTCACAACATGAGTTTTGTTGGTGCCGACCTTGCTCAGCAGAGCATGTTAATCTTGCGTCCTACTCCATCTGCCATTAGTTACATCCATTATCCATTAACTCTTCATTTCCTTTTCCTACAACATGTGTGCCTCGATGTGCACGTCACCTTGATTCTGTCGTTGTCGAACCTGAACTTCCAAGGTCTGTCACAAGCTGAGAGATTGACTAAGTATTATATCGTTTTATTTATCCAATTATAGAAGTGCTGTGAATACATTTCCAAAGTTGTTATACACTTCCAAATACTTGGTGGGTCGGACAAAAAGTATTCCTGCGTTGCTGAGGGAAAGTGTTGTAAACGGCAGTCAAATGTTTACGGCGGGGTTGAGTGAGAAAGGAGTGACAGCCCCTTTAAACCATGCATCAATAAAACACTTCCTCTCAGCGCCTTTCATTGACTGAACCCAGGGAGAGCCAGCATTTACAGCTCACTTCCTGTTATTTGGTGGTGGCTGCCCTGGCGATCGGCACCTCCTCCCCCTTTCATGTGTGCAGGTTTCCTCCCTCTCACTTTCTTTGTATTCCGCAAGTTTAGGGACACAAACAATTTCATTGTAGTTCATACAAGTATGACATTTTCTCCCAGAAATTAAAAGCCAGTGGATGTCTAATATATTGGGAAAATACAACACATTATGCACATATATTAAATCAATTATGGAGTTAGGATTGTAAACTATCGACATTCATTATAGCCGTCTCTATTTCATCTGATCACAAGTCTTGAAGGATAAAACATTAACTGGGAAGTTACAAGTGGATCCTCTTGATCGATGAACCACGAGTTGTGATTGAATAGTCTTGTTGGTTGGATGCCAAAGTTGCAAGAAAAGTGGGTTAAGGATTGGCTGCAGTTACTTTATATATATATATATATATATATATATATATATATATATATTCAAAAAGTTCAAATCAGCATAAAACACTAATTGCGTTTTGGTTAGATCTGTGAATAAAATAGAGTGGAGGATAATGTAAAGTCACTGCTACTCAGGCAAATGATTCAGAGAGTTCAATAAAGTTTCATCCACCCATCCATCAATGTTTGGGGTAGTTGGATGCAGGTTTTTAAAAAAAGAAATCAACATTTAAACACATGGGGAGAAAATAAATTAGTGTCAGCATGACAAGTGAAATAAGATTGTTTTATTTATACGAATGCCAATAAAGATTCTTTTATGTGAATTTTTCGGATTTGCACTTAAAAGTGCAAGTCAGATAAATTAAAATGTGGGTCTTCCTCTCCTTGTTGTCAGGAGCCTATGGCAGGGGGGCTTTGAACCGGCTCTGTCCCACAGCTGGATGCTGCGTCTGACGCTATTGCAGACTCTGATGCAGGACGGGGGGGGCGGCGTGCCACTTTACACACTTTGCTAGGTCATTTTAAAATGAACAGTTATAGATATAACTCAACTATCATTGGTTTCATTGCTTTTATTTCCGCTCTAGGAAACAATCTAGGTTGGATTGAGATATTTTATTTGGATGAGACGTGAGTGACAATCGTAAAACTTGTAGCCTTTTCTAGACAAACATTGGCCACAGCGAGAATCAAATGCAGCAGCATCTCAGAGACATTTCAGCTGGAGGATCAGCGTATATGTGCAGGTCACTGCAGTGACTTGACTTATGTGGTATGTGCACACAAGCCTCAAATTAAGCAAGCGCGGTAAAGGAGGAAACTTTAAAGGTTTCATTCGAGGGCTCCACAAAGCCCCGAAGACGGCCGCAGGCTAACATGTTGGCCCAATCACGAAGGCATCAATCTCTTGCTCGATGTGTGTATGTACACGCTGCAAGACTCTTATGGTGTCGCCAATTTGGCTGACAGTGCACTCTTTCTTCTGCGGAAAGAGGATACGCTTTCGCAAACAACACTTTCCCTCAAGTCTTGCTGCCAATTCCAGTAATAGATCACATTCATTTCAAACAAACTTTCACTTGGGTATGCAGCATTGGACCATAACACTCTCTGGATCCGTTTACAGCATTAAAAAGCAGCAGGAAGTATTTGAATAGTTACTGTACCAAGATCTATTGAAAGTTCAAACCATTTAGTCAAGTAGTGATGGGTATCATGAGCACCAGAGCTTCAGATCCAAAGCAAATAAAAATAGACAAAGCTAGTTTCCTGTAATAAAGATCAATAAGATTTCAGCAGATGACCTGAAGACATTTTTATGGTAACCTTTTTTTTTCCTGTGGAGTGTTGTCAATATTATTTTGAGGCCAACTTGGATGCGTGACAAAGTGTGAGGGGCTTCGACAAGGGAGTTCAGGTGTGGAGAGAGAGGGGGGTGCTCTGAATTAACCTGGAGTTTTCTAATTAAGAAGTGCTGACATATGCGTCTTTCCATGTTTCTATAAATTATAGAAACGAACAGGAAAATAAACAAACAAATCTGCACCGCTTTTCAGGTCGGTTATTATTGAGCATTTATGATATCAACGTTATCCCATTCCAAATATTGACCGATTCTTGTTTACCTTCTTAGAAAAGTATACAACATACATTTGTATATAGGGTGGTATCAACACCAGTAGGACTCAAACTTGAGTACAACGTTTTTGCAGTTAGAAAATGAAGCACAGCAACTGTATTAGCAAGTAATGCTGAAAGAAAAATCTACATTTGCACTCATGCATACCAATTCATTTATTCTTTTGTCATGGCTGGTGACATCAGCGTACATTTTACTGGAAAGCGACAATGGTCTTAAATATTAGACACACCTTTGTAAAGATGCCATCTCCCATTTAGATTAAATGACAGCTTGGGCCCTAAATGAGGTGCTTAAGCAGCATGAGTCTCTGCTGCCTGTTGCCAAAATAGCACCCCCCTCCGCTGGTTGCAAAGAGCTTCTTCTGACCCTGGAACAGACAAGGCCATTTGGCTGTCTCTATGGCAACGCCTCAACGTCAGGTCTGCTAACAACAAGGCAATAATGACGCACAGTGGCAGCTTAACTGACTGGTGGTGTCACTTATGGGCGTCTGGCCGTTTATCTCAGGAGCATAACCAGTTGTGTTTGAACCTTATGGACATTTGTCATAATGATTGGATGTTTTATAGATTGCTCGGCCAGACATACATTTAAACTTTACATTGTTTCAAATATTCAAATGGTGAAGGTACCCACTGCCCAACTCTACCTGTCACAGTGTAGTTGCCACATGCAGCATTAGAAATAAATGGTTTTCACTTTGATAAAAGCAGCTACATTACTTGATTTTAACAAGACTTGGCATTTGTGGAGTTGATGCAAGTCTATCAGCCTATTTTCTTTCTGTATAACTATAATTAACAAATCTGTATACTTCGGCAGGGCTTGCAAAGGTAATTATTGACTTGGAATTGCATCATGGCAGAGAAGTCTTGAAAGAAAGAAGTGTGAAGTGCTCATTCTGGAGCAGAAAACCTTTGAATGAGGTTTGGGTGGGGGGGCAGATGAGGGAGAATGTAATTTACTACACTTCAGCACTAAATAACTGCTGGGGCAAAACGCTGACAAACTAATTTCTCTTCAGGGGCTTCACGAGTGAACTTTAGTTGTCACTCTTCCTGATCCATTATGCCTGGCTGTGCTTCAACTCGAGATGCACCCGAGCTTCTAGGGGTCAGGAGATACTTTGACTTACAATTTGTCATCTTATGAAATGAGCTCAGACAGCAGAGGAGGGTTCTATTGCTCTTGCTTCTCCACTCAAATTTTGAACTGAAATTAGGGAAAGAAGCAGTAAAACAGATCAAATGCTGGACTCAGAAGTACACATCTGAATAAGGGATTTTGAATGGCTAAAGGCAAGTGCAGCACCTGAATATCAATAGAAATAAGAACTTTTTCACCAAATGAATTCCAGAGTTTGCAATAAGAACTTTGTGATCATCATCCTGCGGTCCAGCAGTGGACTAAAGCCGATTAAATTAGCCACAAAAACTTTTTTATTCCACCAAACTACTGAACCAACACTCCACATGACCAAATACCATCAAGATCTTAACATTTTTTCTATCAAACCATTCAATGACTCATAATTTACACGTATTATTAGTAGAGTAGTACAATAGATCATGCCGTAATCGACTGGTTTATCAAGGTACTTCATTTATCTTGATAATAGATCCAATTCAATGCACATCATCAAAATTTCATCTTCTGACCAACACATTTGAAAAACAAACAAAAGTGCAAACATAAGCTCAATGTGACATAAAGCAATGTATTTGTCACACACAACATTGCACAATATTTAGTACAATATACAAAAAACATTGAAACAAACAACGCTGACGCTCCTTATTTTGGCTAAAAGTTTTAATTGAGTAATATCTCATTTAGATTGAATAATATATTGCAAAATACAAGTTCACATTCATCATGCCTCTCACTGCGCATTAGATACTCCGACACACAGTTTATCCCAAAATGATACTTAAGGAACACAACACAATTTATTAAAATGGAACTAGATAAGATACTGACCAAGATATCAATTTTATCCAACAGCAAAATCTTGAAACCAAAACTTAAACCCATCCGAAGCGTTGTTGGCAAAAGTTGCCTGACACTGCATCTTTCATTTTTATTTCTCAACTCCAGGCAAATATAAGGAAACTTGTAAGTTGTGAACATTCAGCTTAAGAAATGGCATGTTTAGCTAAAGGGCCGAGAGCTACACTCACTGTTTGCCATCTAGATTACTGACTTGTATAATGCTTTCCTCCGATACCGTCAACAGGTCTGCATCACCGACAACAGGTTTCACATCCACCACTTTTTTTTTCCCAAACAAATTTTTTCTAGAAATTAAATAAATATGAACCATCAATAAATAAATGACTCAGCTCATTTTTTTTTCTTCTCCGTTTCTGTGGAGAAGGAGATATACCTGTTGTCCTTCAAATAAACCTTGAAAAAAGCCTAGCGCTGAGCTGCCCACGCAGCCAAAAAGGAAACACATTGCTTGACTTTGCTACAACAAAATCAAAATGCTACAGCGTCCTCCATTATTAGAAACGAGGACAATTCTTTTCAAGCCTGCATTTAAAAACCGCAATAGAAAACTTGATCGGTGTACAAAATGTATACAAACATTAGGGAAACTTGTTGAACACCAGCTTGAATGAGGACAAGGAGCGATGTGTAATGAAACGTTCAGGCTTGGGTACCGCGTGTGCTTCAGGCACTGTGGCGTGTACCAGCAGATTGCCTGCAGAGCTTCACAAAATCCAAGTAGAGCAAGTTCTGCTTGTCACTCCCCCACCTTTGAGCGCTGCAGCTGCCCTGAAATACATTAGTTGTACACAGATAGGTTTGTCCGTTTAGCATTAAGTGTTTACATAAAGTAAATGTTTATACTCCAGCTAAAGAAAATTAGATTAGCGAGGATTACCAAGGTAAAATAATCCCAAATTGGGAGTTTAACAAACAACTAGTAACATTTTTTTTTATTAGAGACTAAATAACCCACAACAAATACTGCGGAGGAAACATTAAGATTGAGTATTAAATTTACCGTAGAGGTTGTTCAGCTGTACCCACATTTTGTGACCAAAATATGTCTGTAAAATAGAATATCAAATCAAAAGAGGAGGAGCAGAGAAGAACAACTGCACCCTAGCACTTTTTTCCCACCACAGAAAAAAAAACAGATTTAGGTTTTTAACTGTATCAAAAAATTCGTTCAACAGCCACATTCGATTACCATTTCCAGGCTGTGAAAAATACAATTTAACACAAATGCTTAAAAAATGCAACTTTAAGTGTTTTAAAAAGGTAAAAAGTGGGGATAATCCAACAAAGCATCGAGAGCGTGTTAAGCTTGAAATCCTTTCAGAACAATAAAAGCCCAATTAGAACAGAGATAAAACATTTTTACAACCGTCTAGAACAATGGAGTCAAGCTTTTAGCATTTTTCTCTGCGAGAGACTCGACATATTTTCCTGCCCATCCGTGTTCAGAGTTATTCAATGACATAATAACGTCATCTCTCCATGAAATTACCTCCGTTTGCAGAGAAATGTGTTGCCATAGAGACATTTTGAAAAGTTTCGAATATCATGCCAAGTTAAATCATAGAAACTAATTTTAAAAGTAGCCGGTTTTGTCTAAAATCAGAACTGAAGATTGTTCATAAATTGTTAATAATATTTTGAGAATGAAAATAATGGTTCCGTTCAAAATGTAATTAGGCACAGAATGTGTTTAAACGTTATTTTAACTTCTGTTTGGTGTGATTTTTTCATTTTATATAAATTTTACAGAGTAAAAAAGCATATTTCACCCATTCAATAATTATTGCATTAAAAAAAAGAAGTCATTATGGATTTTTTTCATGTTGACTGCAGCGAAACCTAGTTTCGGATCCATGCAGAGGTACTGTGGAGTGTGGAGGCTGAGTGTCAGCTCCGGTGACTCAGTGCTTTGATCTAGGACACATCAGGATGCTGCTTCAAACACTTCTTCTTTCTCTCAGATCCAAAACCTCGCTGCCCCAAAGCAACCCAGATGACCCCCCCACCCCCGGAACCCCCTTCCATAAAGAAGAAAAACTCAACAGAAGCAACAGCTCTTACCTCGTTTGGGTTTGGGGAAACTTTCGTGCAAGTGAAAAACTACTTTCTCCACAAAGTGCTGAATATTGCTCTGCTCTGGCCCACGAACAAACACCATCCAGTCGTGGGTGAAGCCTTCCACAGTGGGTTTCTTTCGGACCTGGGCACGGTGACCGAGTTCTAGTTTCACCTGAACAGCACCCTGTGTAGGAATAGGACTGGTGAATCCAGAGCATACATTTAAGCTGCAGATTTTGTGTCTCTTAATGTAAGCAAGCTGGTGACAAACATTTAAAAATAGATGTTAATACATGATCTGCCACTATACTGTAAAAATATATTTTAAGAAACAAAAGGTATATATTCCAGTTATTTACTACTGATTTTTATAAATACATTTAGTTTAAAAAGTTGATGTTTTCTCAAGTGTTGCTCTTCACACATAAGGCTAGTAAAGCAACTTCAGTCCCTAATATGGCTCATATTTAAGAAGCCCATACAGGTTTTTTAGCTTTACCCCGAATTTAATCTTGTTTGGCGAGAAAAAACCCTGCAGAAAAAACAGCTGTCACGAAGGATTTTTCCACAAGCATTGCACCAAAGTTGAGTGGATCCAACAGGGTTCCTCGCCAGACGCCACCTCTTAGCTAACTCCGGGATTAGAAGAATCCTGGCTGCAGAGTGAAAAAAGGTTCCAACGTTCGAGGCGACAGCCGTGTCAGCAGAGCCGGAGCGAGCGACTACTCACCGAGCTGGCCATCCTTGAGGCCCCCTGACAATGTTATTTCATGGAGAATGAGTTTGCAGTGAGTGGAGTGGAGGTGAGTGCAGCTCACTCCCGACGGCGGACATGGTCTCTCTCTCTCTCCTTTGCTCCGCTCACGTCCAACACTTTTCAAAGGCACACCGGCTGTCAATGTCGTGAGACGAGCCGATGGAATTCCGCTTAAGACTTTCAAAATAAATCTTGCTTTGCGGCGCAGAGCTATGATCAACAATTGTTCAACGAGGAAAAAATGTTGATATGGTTTCAGACATTCAGATGTTTTGTCATCTGTCGATGTAGTTATGTCAGACATCAATGCTCCTCTCTCTTTGTAACTGGAATACTATTCTTTACATTGTTTTTTCTCATTCTTTCAATTCACACTCAATTTAGTTATTGTATACTGAAAAGAAACGTCTTTGTTTATCTATATTTTTATAACGTTATAATTCTTTAGTAGAAATGAACGACACCATTCTATTATTATCATGATATAGTAATAGTATTTACATCGATCAATTGAATCTATAGTTGTTGTCGTGGGGGTGCGAGGTTTGAAAAGATGCTTTTCCATTTCCGGTAAAGTACAGGGTAAGTTCTGTTACCTTGTTGTGTTTCTATTGGTTGTCGTGGGGTGAAGCGCACGCGCAGCTAGTTTGGTCCGCCGGGTTCGCAGCCCCGAGCACGAGACACGAGTGACCAATAGGAGCGCAGTAGACTGGCTGAAGCATCCAATCAGAAGCGGCGGGATGTTGCTTTCAAGTTTGGTCGGAAAACTGAGCAACACGCGCGAATCCGTTTGGAGAGATGAACGCGTTTCAACCTGAAGATGTTGAGAATGAACTCACATCCACTATTATGAATAGTTTTCATGTAGAATCAAAGCATTTCACTGATACAGCTGGAAGTATCTCTTATATCGGAAATTTAAAATACAATTTAGTCATATTTGCTCCTCATATAACCGTCTGATCTGCAATGTCAGCAAAAAGCCAAACTCGTTTAACCAAAATGAAATACTTTTCATTCATCAACTTGTCTTTGTGACAAGATGAACACGAGCGTGGAAAGCTCTCTGCAGGTGTCTGGACACTCTTAGAGCTCTTTAGCTCGGTCATCCAGAAGAGGCTCGAAGTAGAACAACGTGTATATCACCAAGAAATCCTAAGAAACGCCTGATTTACTTTGGGAAGGTCTCAGCGGGAGGAGGACCCGGGGTAGACTTATTTGGTTGCTGACCCCTGATAAGCATATCACGGATAAATAAATGGAGTAACAATAAGATTTATATTCACCACTGAAAAATAGACTGTCGCAAATAGACCCAAATAATGAAATGAAACATTTGAAATAACAACATATAATGCTTTGCTAATGTTTTCTGTTATTTCATCGTTGTATTCGTTACTATCTAAAAATGACATTTAACAATTTAGGATAAATTTACATGCTTTTTATTCTGTTGATAGAGACGAGAAAATGCATTAAAAAAAACCTTCAGATAACGATCTCAACCAAACCATTTTGTCCGCTTTTGCCCTCCGTAGTCGATCTAGGAAGCGGCTGGTGTGTGAGGTAACGTGTGAGCGACTGTCAAATCAATACAACTTTTGTTCAGTTTGATCAGGTTTTTTCCAAAACTATGTCTAAGATTTGTGTAATAAAGTTACAAATATGAATGCATTCTAACTTATAAAACTATATGTTTCGCAGTTAAGCATCATCTGCTAGCAGAAGTTAGCATACTTCAAACACAAAGTTAATGTTTGGATCTTTTGTTCCACTTCTGTCTCGATCATGGCGTCTTGACTGTAAACAAGTATTTACTCTCACTGGTCTAATATGGACGATCCATCCGCCACAGTATCGATCAGCGAATCCTGGTGAAGAAATGCACTACATTCCAGATTCAATGTTTTTAACGCTCGTGTGTCAAATAACAAGCATATCTAAGATGATACAAGACTGTCTTAATGTTATTCCTTTAGTTCGGCTAAGCTAAAAAATTAAAGACAGCTATATTTTTTAACAACATCATGTATTTTTAAAGTGTGATCATTGTTGATCATTATTGTTTAGCTGATGGGCTGTTCAGGATCAATGTTTTTTTTAAGCCAAATAATTCGATATATTTACAATACGATCTGCAAATGTGCTATTATTATTATAAGTATTAGCTATACCTTAGTGTTCTTTTACCTTATGTCACAATTTTACTGGTTGTAATCATGTAATGAGATATATTGAATAACTCATACATACACTGAGAAGCCTGTGGTCCTTACGGTTGAATTAAAAATACATATATCTGTCAAATATAGGCAGGTTTTAGGGCTAACATGTGAACAGTCCTCTGCTCGCAGCCTAACTCCTCCAGCATGAGTGCATGGGATGGTGCCACCTGAAAGGCCAGAGGAAAGTCCCATGTGTTGACCCGACACGTGCAGGTCTTAACAGTGACTATCACACAGTAAAGCCTCAGCACTGACATTTCAAAAGCACTGTTGGCTCAAACACTCGCTCATTGTCCACACTTGTATCGTTAATGCAGACCTAGCAGTACTAGCCAGCCTATATTGTTCAGCTGAAAGGTAAATATGCTGCAGAAAGAACCGGAACACTTTGATAAGTTGTACGCTTAGTTGGATAATCTTAATGTTTTCTGTAGTTTAACTATGACTCACCTGAACTGAATAGCATTTCATCAAACGTGTATTAAGTGCACCTGAACCATGATAATACAACTATACACTACCCACCTTAAGAATAAGTTAAAACAAAGTAGCCTCTCAACATATATCAGATTGGTGTGGTGTACAAGGACAGGTGACTTACCTGGTTCAAGTGGAGTAGTTGAGCTGTGTGGGTTTGGTGTCCAGCAGCAGGGTGGTGGACAGTACACTACAGCGGCCCCGCTTATCACTTGGATAACAGATGGAGGGGGGCCATGTTTTGGGTGTGGGGTGGGTGGGGATGAACTATTGGTCAACATCAAACTCAAACATAATTTTCTAGTTACATCAATGCTAAAACATCATCTTATTATTATTTTTTTTAAATTAAAATATTAGAAACATTGTAGACCTTTCAATACGTATGATCAATGTGTCTTTCCAAGGTACCCACTCTTAACAACTGAATTTTCAGAATAAAGTTTGTACATGTTGTGCAAAATGATCCAAAATACTGGAGCGACAGCTACTGAAAACAATAACTCATCCATCTTATAGTATTTCACACATGTTAGCTTATTTAAGAATTATATCTTAAATTGAACCTCTCATCTCATTATAGTGTTGCCAGTAAAAACTAGTTAAGAAGTCAATGATTTTATTGCTGTTCTAGAAGATCCTTACCAATTTAAAGTGTTAATTCTATTTGGCTAAATAAAAGTAGATGTGTTGATGAGTTGAATTAGTTACAATTAATTCATATGGTGCTTCGATTATATTGTTAAAACTGCCAAACTCACGGCCAGTCATTAAGTTAATATTTCTTATATATATATAGAATATTTATCCAAAACCGGATAACCTACATGCTTTTTTATATATAATTCTGAGACATACGTGACAATGACAGAAACACAATATCTGATATATCATGATTCAAAAGCGTTTGGGATTTTCACTTCTTTGGCGTTCCACGTTGATGAGTGCAGAAGCAAAATCACATTGTCATCTTTAACAGTGATGGAGGCCAGCAGTTATGACAAGGCAGGTTTCAGCCTTCGTCTGCTTGGCAACCAGTTAATAATTTACCGTGAAATCATCCCGGTGCTTCAGGCCAAAAGTGATAACATGGTAGAGGTCAGTTTTCAAAGAAATGGATCCCAGAAGGCCTATCTTTGGGATCCTTGTCACCATTAGTGGAATGAAGCAACAGGTGTCTCCATCAGCTTTTGTCCCACATGCTGCTTTCACTCACTGACATTTGATCTGAGCGTGTATCATAGAGGAGCAGCCCACCTATCGTCTTACTACACATTTGTTGGCAGTCAAAGAAAGGAAGTTGAACATGTAAATATTGGATGAGATATGTTTAATGATGCTCCTCTTCTCAGGTACGACCAGGGGCCATGATGGAGAGTCTTAAGACCAGGTTAGATTTCCCCAGCCCTGTCGTACAAGCCCAGGTGAGCTGCTGCTGTCTTCATATGAAGTTCTGCCCCAGATATGCATCAGTTCTTCAAATGTCAAAATCATGTTTTTACTAAAGATCTAGATGCATCAATAAAGACCTTCACCAAGCACTGAAGCTATGTGAAAGCTAACGTTAGCATTACTGTTTTAGCTGCTATAGTGTTTGATTTTCTGTTATTTAAAAATAATTCCTGTTGATAGTTTATTTTCTAATTTAGCCTCATTTATACATTCATGCCTACATTATTATTATTATTATTATTATTATTGTTATATTATATCTCATCATACGTCTGCTACTTTATCACTTTAGCTTCTACTTTATTATGTTAGCCAAAAGCTACTTTAGGACGTCTTTATCATTATAGCTATTAAGTCACTAAATCATCCACCTATTGTTACTTTATCTGCTGTTTTTTACATGAATGTAAAGGTACAACCCAAACATTGGGATGCTTTTAAAAGTCTGACTGGACCTTAAAGATATGCTGGTGTTTTCTTTTCCAGACAGTCAGGACTCTTGTTGCAGCTGTGCTGAAGGAGAAGGGTCAGAATGTACAAATCACTCAGTCCTCCACTCATGTAAGTTTATACTTTCATCCACTTCTCAAGTCAAGCGAGGTAGAACTGTCTCTTCTTGTGTTAATGACATATATCTGATGTGTTGAAGGACTTCTATTGATGAGAGTGACGAGCCACAATAAACAATAAAAACTTTTAAAACACAATTATTCCACTTACAGGATGACTTGTGTCAACAGGTGCTAATGAAACCTGATGATGGTAGGAAGACCCAGAGATGTGATGATGTCAGTCATAAAGTATTTGGAACTCTTAATATGCAACAGTGTTGTTGTGGGAAAAGTTATATTCCGAGACAGTTGAGGAGGCACAGATAGACTAACAATCTGTACGACTACACAACTCTACGGTCAATTAAGTTGTTCTTCTTATATAAAGTTTGTACATTTGTTTAAACAGTTCAGACCTATTTACCACAATCACAGGACAGAACCTTTAGTAGCCGACTTGTCTCATGTGTCAGGGCCCGGCTTTGGAGACTCTGTGGCAGCAGTGCTGCTGCGACTGTGCTCTGGTACGTTCCTGCTGCTGCGACGCTGTGGTGCTGCTGGTGGATCAGGGTCATGCCAACCTGCAGTATGTCATCAGCAGTGTGCTCAACCTCTTGCCCTCCGCCAGGTACACAACTTTCCTCTCAGTGATGACTCAGTGCTGCCCTACACTCAGTCCATCACAACATCCATGATCCTGTTACTACTACTATAACTACTATAAGTAATATTATGCTACTACTATCACTAATAATACTGATACATTCTTCTACTACTACCACTACCACCCCCACCACTACTTCTAATACCACCACCACCACTACTACTACCACTACTTAACTACTAGTTTGATTACTATCCTTACTACAACCACTACTTCTACTTCTAGTTCTATTATCTACAACTACTCATTTATCCATTACAACCAATAAAACTACAACTGCTTTAACAGCTTTTATTTCTACTACTACAACTTCTACCTTGATTAGTACAGTTTCTTCTTGTGCAAATACAACCCACAATTTCCACAACTGACAATTATGTTTCTCTGCACTACACTGGCACTACTTTTCGTACATAGCTTTGCCTGTTTCCTTGTACTTCAGTTAATATATTTTGTTAAGCAGTAGTTTTCTTTAAGATTTTTCCTGTATTTTGTAGTTTCATCCATTGTGGGAAACAAAGTCAATTGTCACAGGGAACTCAATCTTAAGGTGAAACAATGGAAACAGGAAAACAATGATCATCTAGCGAGATTTTAAGCTACAATATGCAAGAGCACAATTACTAATAAATACTAATTTGAGCACAACTACTGCTGCCTGTTGACTAAGGGAGCAGAAATCCATTTTTTATTTGTCTGTCTGTCTGCACAGAAACTGCCAGGGCCTAGTAAAAATCCTGGCACGGCTACTCCAGATGCAAGTGGACCAGAGGAACTCCCAGGAATACCTCACATGTCAGTACTCCATCAGGTCAGTCATGTTTGTAATCTTGAAAATCTTTATCCTGTTAGTGTTATTGCTCTCTGCTATTTACAGAATACTATAATGTTTTGTATTCTGAGGTCCAGTTGTTTGTTTTGGTGGCAAAGTTTGTGTCTTGTGTTTCCACCTGGATTGCTTCTCTTGATATTCCTCATTTTCATCTGTGGTCCAGGTTGAGCTAAGTAGGTTGCTAGACACAGTGCACAGCCCCCTGCCTCCCAGGTCTTGGTGGGGGCCCCTTTCCTTCTGCGCTGGCTTCTGTTGAGCACCTTTGCCAAGATCTTGAGGCCTTTGTAAGCAATTTGAGCGGGTGATTGAAAAGAAAAGCAGCTTATTATTTTTTCCTTTACATCCAACCTCCTGCTCCTTCTACCTTATCCTTCACTCTTCCTTTGCACCCTCGACATCTCTCTCCCTTCTTCAAATCCCTCCTCCATTTATTGTTCTCAACCTGTCCTCATCTCTGTCTCTGACTGTCTGGATGTCTGAACCTCCCCGGTGGGAAGATGAATGCTCCGAGGGCAGCAGGGTGGCGCCGTTTGCCTGGCAGTCATTGGTCGCTTATCCGGGCACTGCTGGGTAACTGTACTTGCAGCGGGATTAATGGAGGATGCATACTGGTGTCCCATTGTTGACCGTCTGCTCACCGCTGCCTTCTGCAATCTGCCAGAGCCACATTGTGCCGCTCCGATGTCCATCAGGATCAGAGCTTAGAGCAGCAGGATCCTAAGTGGTCTGGTACAGTCGGCCTTCTTTTTCAATTTCCAGCACTGGTCATGAAGACTTCGGAAACAAAAACAATAGAATGTATTCTCTGAATGATAACTTAATTTCTGAACTGTTGTAGAAAATGATCTTTAAGTTAATTGTTGACTTGAAAGAGGCAATAGCTGAATTTTTTGTGTTTGCTTCATTATAAATCTATTATTCAGTGCCTCAGCCTGTGGGCAATTCAATTTACGGAAGTTGTTGTTATTGAGCAAAATAAAAAATCTGACAAAGAAAAGGAGGCTTGATGATGAAACATAAACGAGTGTATACAAAATAATATAATAAAAAGATATTAGATTAAAAAAATAATTAATAATAATAATAATAATAAGGAAGAAAAAAAACTGTAATTAGTTTGAATGATATACCTTTCATTCATTAATACATTTCTGAAATACAACTACTTATAGTGAATAAAAAGAAACAATTACAAAATTCAAAAATATTGGGCCACATAATACACTCCAGTCCGGTCCACAAGAATCCACTGTGCCTCACTCTACTGCGGTCGTGAAACCCTAGGTAGTGTTTTCTGTGACTAAGGGGCCCAGGTCTGGCCTAACCTCACAACATAGAGGTCATAAGTTCAATTCCAGCTTCAGGCAAATTTAGGAGCAATCCGTCCTCTGTCCTTCTCATGTGGAATTATTAGCATGTTCTGTCTCTGCTTGTGTGGGTGTCCTTCATGCACTGTGGTTTCAGTCAAACATACAGATATGTTTGTGATCTGATCGACTAGTTTCCTGTCCGTTGTATTAAGATATATCAAATTCTTTATTATTATTATTATTATTATTATTATTATTATTATGTTGTAGCCGTTGTTTCATCTGCCGTGGAAATGTGCACAGCCCTCATGGAAGTTCACAGTCATATCAGAATGAGTCTGAAGAATGTGAACTTGGAGTTGAAGGAAAAGGAGGATGGATCCGGATCCTGACTTCCTGTCTCCTTCTGTTTGTGGCCACAAAGAAGCAGAGGATGGAAAGAGACAGGTTTGAGGAGAGGAGCCACAATGAGGCTGAGAGATGACCGGAGGGCAACCTGAGAAGTGGGGGGCAGATGGTCACACTGATTATGAAGAATGAGTGTGAGACTGGATGTGGACTTCGTCTGGCTCACAAAACCTGCTGTCCCTGGTTTGTTGAACTTCCTTCCTACACTTGGACATGTCATGATAGATGGAACCAATGACAGTTGAGGGGACCCGCTTGTTGTTAGTTTAACCTTTGACCTGACTGTGAGCTTGACTCAAACTCGGAGACTTCACCTTGACTTGAGTACTTCAGCCGGATTTAATGGGTTTGCAAATAAGCAGCGGAAAGGGGGAGGATAGTGTCTGCAAACAGGCTGTCACTTCAAGATGAATGCTTTTCTCCATTATTTTCAGCCGTCTATATCATTTACTAACTGGGCATCATCATTTGATTCTTTTTCCAATTGAGTTTTCTTCGTCTGGTGTGTTTCAGATCAAACCCACATCCCTTCATCACCGCTGTGGAGAACAGGCCGGACTGTTGGCCCGTTCTGCTGTCAGAGATCGTTGACTTTGTCCAACATGCTCTTGACAGGCAAGTAGTTGATCACCTTAAAGACTCTAGAGCAATAATATAGATGCATTAACAGACAATCAAACAGCCTTTTATTAAGAAAATAAAGTGTTTTCCTTTTCCACAGAGATGTACCGGCCTACATCACCATGCTGGCACCTTTCCTGCGTTACTTGTACTGTGAACCACAGAGACAATCCCAGAATGCCTTGCTACGCCAGAGCCTCCTGCGGGTGATAGTGCCCACACAGCCAGCATCAGTCCGTCAGACAGAGAACAAAGATGGCCAGTATTCGTCCTCGGTGTATGACGGTCTGCTCGGCTGCTTGTGTGAGCTGGTGCCAAACATGCAGGTGAGAGGTTGAGATGATTCAAGAGGGACTTGGACTGAATACCACTTTAGGTGTACTATAAAAAACCTGTTTGATAAAGCTTGTTTCTAAGCTTTGATTAATACATCACTTTTAAAAATGAGGCAACGTTGAGTGTTTAATTGTTTTGGGAAAAAAGATGTTAAATTGAATCAACTGTGGGTTCATTCTTGCAGAAAGGTCCATCAAAAAAAAGTTAATCAAGTCAGTTTGTTCTTTGTAAAATCTGAAGTCAACAAAGTTAAAAACACATTATTAATGTCAGCTGAGGTTGACATTAACCTCAATCTCTAAACCCTTATTCTGTATTACAACTGGGCCACACCAAACATATCAAAGTGGGGTTTTCCTTCAATTATATCCCCAATACACTGCATATATTATTACAATAATGGTACATAATTTAACAGAACATTTTTCAAAGGTAGTGAATTGATCAAAAACTGATACAAACTAAGTGGTGACTTGTGATTTGAGGCAACGTTGGACATTTTTTAAGTTTCTGTTCTTTTTTAATATTGGCTAAATGCAAATCCTAATTTGTACTTGTTTAGATCATAAAACATTAACTATAATTGTAGTGAATTGGCTCTGGAAAAAAAGGTTTTTTTTTGTTTCCAGAACATTGAAATTAATAAATAAAACGTTTAAGTGTTATGAGATTATAGCTTTCTGTTTCCCTCAAAGGTGGACAGTGTGGAAGCAGTATTGGAGCTGTGTGGGTTCATCCACGCTCTGCTTCCTCATATAATCGGGGCCTGTGATGCACAGTGGCGGTCCGAGCGGGTCAGGCTTCTGCTGTATTTGCTCTGTGCGTCCGAGCGCTGCCTCAAGTTAAACGGTGACTGTCGACCTCTCGTGAACTTGATGCAGCAGCTCCTTCCTGCCTGTCAACAGGTATTTGTGATCGTCGATGTGTATCAATTATGTTATTTTGTGAAGATCTGATGTTTAGTCAAATCTCTCTTCCAGGAGCTGCCGATAAATGAGCTAATATTCGGCGTCGCTCTGCTCCTCCTTGAAGCTCCTGCCTATCAGCAAGCATGTTTGTTGAATCTTGGTAAAACGAAAACCTTTTTTTCCTCCTGTGGATCTTCCTTTGGCTTCAACATGTACCTTTCTGTTCCTCTTGTTAATATAGCTTTAAAATTAGTACCAGATCAGGAGCAGTCACCATGGCTGAGTACAGTTCTGGTCCTACCTGTTCTGCAGCTGCAGACCTGCAGTGGTCTCACTGAGCCTCTGGCAGACGGACGGACTCACAGCCTCAACCAGAAGCTGACTCAGAGTCTGCTGCAGAACATCAGCCAACACAGGCAGGAACCCAAACAGGTGGAAATAATCGTTTTATTCTGTGTTTAAAAGCACAATTTGTCTCATAATCATTTCCTCTGTCTTCAGGGTTCAGTTCAGTTCGGGTGACTTTACATGTCTCACTTAATAGATTTAAAATCTTCTCCCTGCAGTCATGTCCAGCTCTGCCACTCTCTGCCAGCTCCTGGTTCAGCGAGGTCACCGTCGCCTTGTCTGTGCTGCTCAAAATTGTGGCATCTCCAGCCGCCGCTGCTGATTGGCTGATGACCGTTACTTCCTCTTTGAAGTCCAGCCTTTGTCTGTCGTCGTCTCTCACGCTTGTCGTCACCCAGCTCATCATGACAGGCCAGGAAGATGCCTGTCGACTGTCCTTAAACACCATTCAAGCCATCGCTGCATCTGACCCCAGCCAGGTAAGCATCACCTACTACAACCTAACCTAAGAAATTAAAGGTTAGAAACTTTTCCTTTTAACAACCGTTGCAAAATTTTGATAATTGGCTGCCACTGCTATATTCTTTTGTAGATCCTCTTGATCCTCTTTCATTTCTGTCGGGGCTTTTTTCAAAAATATATCTTAATATTCTAATGAAACCGTGCAGTTACAACCAATTTGTAAATGATCTGTTGTCTTCCATCTGTCCCTGCAGGTTCCATCTATCCTGCCAGTTCTGCTCTATAAGCTCAAGAAAGAACAGAATCCTCGTCTGGCTCATGCTGTTCTCAACTGTCTGCCACACCTCGGAACTCATCAGGTTCATATTTTAAATTAGGACACCAAACACAGTTCAATACAATTGGATTAATAAACATACTAGTGCTTAACATGTTACTTACTAATCCTCATAAATGCTCAGGCCGTTTGTTAGCATAGCAGCATCAACTCCACCTCTGTTTGAATATCCTAGCTGTGCGTCCCAATGGTGCTGCAGACACTGAACTCTTTGGCTTGCAACCCCAAACTGAAGTCGGTGGCCATGCGCCTCATCACTGCTCTCTGGAGGAAGCAGGTGAGTCTGAGAAATCCACTGAATAACTTGCATGAGCATCATGTTTGTCTTTGTTTCTGTCAGGACCGGGTGTATCCGGAGCTGCAGCGACTTTTGGGTCAGCAGGAAAATAGGGCAGTGGTGGGGAAGGAGGACCTGTGGGAGCAGATCCTGGCCCGGGCGGCATGTCTGAGAGATATCTGCAGAGAGAGGTAGGTATCATAATCCAGCAGATGACTTATTCAAAATTCCAATTCTAATATTGTCCCTTTAAGGCCTTACCAGCATGGATGTGACATGTTGGCCGCAATCAAACTCACGCTGAACCAGAACACCAGACCAGACTTGGCCACGCCTGCAGCACTTGCACTGCAGGGCTTACAAGAACTGTGCCGTGCCGAGGTTTGCATCTAAATAAACGTTTTAATGAAGTTGATCAAATCAAATATCATGACCAGGGCAGCCGTAAAACAATTTAAATGAGAAAATCCCAAATGTTGTCGTCATAATCAAATGAAAGTAGATTTGTTAAGTGATTTCGTTCATATACTTGTTTTATTAAGTTCTGAGCAGAGGTTAGAAGCTTCAAATATGACTTTGAATGCCGTCAAAACTTTCTAAAACCTCAAGAAATGTATTATCTGTTCATTGTCCCTTCAATGTAACTGGAAATTTACCTTGAATTCCTACAGATATACAGATAGTTCTGTGAAGACTCTTATTTCTTCCCATCTATGTGTGGGTTAATTCTTGACTGATGTAAATAAATGATTGTAATTGTTTGGTAGATGTGAGTGACTGTTCAGAGTATTCCTCAATTCGACAATGCAAATAAAGCAAGAAAGGAATAAGCCAAAGGAACTTTGATGTTACTGTTATTTAACTCCTGGTCTGTACTTGCAGGTGGTGGACATTGTGTCGACATGGAGAAGTCTGGGGCCGGAACTAAGTTGTGACTCTCGTCCCCTCATTATCAAAGCTGTTTCCGAACTCTTGGCTCTGGTTCCTCAACTGCCTGTCAAGTCTGAGGAGTATCAGGTAGAAACTTCCTTGTGCCGAGTGTCTTTGTCTCAAACTGTCCGGTTTTATTTTCATGTTGTCATCAAAGACATGTTTACAGTTCTAATCATTTGTCAGCTTTTTAAACTGCTCTGTATTCAAATGAAAATTACTTCCAGTTTGACCTTGCCTTTTTTTAAATACTGTTTTTAATATCATTTGATGAGTCGGAACCAAAATTGATGGCAAGTAAGCTTTGATATTGGTAAACCAATTTGTCTCACCAAAAACAAGTACACTTTTTAAATGTCCTTTTTTTTATTGATTGGTTGACGTTTGTTTTTGCCAGAAACTGAACGAGGAGGTGCTCTGCTTCCTCTGGAGCTTTGCACTGAGCAAGGTGTGTTTATGCATGCTAAAATGTATTAACTTCAACATGTCATGAATTGCATTATTTTTTCATATAAAATTTTAATATTGTTTTTTTTACAGGATCCACAAGTGGCCAGCTGTGGCTTCAGGGCTCTGACCGAGTTTCCAGAAGATGCTCACACAATAAATCTACTTCCTGAGGCGGTACATCATCTTTCTTTATCATCCCTTGTTAATCCCTTGAAAAATATGAATTTGAAAAAATAAATCATGATAAAACCATTACGTCTCAGATATTTAAAAATATCTATTGGTGCTGAAATTGCTTGTTTGTATTACCTCCTAGTTACCTCTGCCAAGGATCTCTTTATCTGCATTCATCCTCTTAACAGGGTCATGGGCGGGTGGAGCTTATAACCACAATTTTCTCAATGTTTACGAATTCCATCCTCTCGCTCATGTCGTCTGCAGGCACGGCCACTTACGAAGGTTCCTGAGCAGACTGAGGATAAAGAAGAAGAGAAAAAAGATGAAGAGAAGGATCTTTCTGTCCCAGGTTCATCGTATGTCAAGCTACTCACACTCATGTCGACAAGTGTCTTACCAGGTGAGTTCCTCGTTTATTTTAGTAGTTGTAGTTTAAATATTATACTCCTAGAAGTTTATTAAATCATCCTTATGTGCATGGTTATAGCCATACAGATGTTGTCCTCTTGTTTAGATTTCTTTAGTCTCTTTGGTTTCTTGTCATCTTGTTGCTGCTCTTAAGATCTCTCTTTTATTTTTCCGTCTAGTTTGTTTTGCAATGTGATGTATCATGTGCCCTCTTGTCAAGCTTATACTGCATGAATATGTGTTTCATCCTTTACAATTTATGACAAAAGGCACGCATCATCCAGAAGACTTGACTTCTTCCTAACTCTTCTTTATGCATTCTTCTTAAATATAACTGAATCAAATTAAATAAATACGTATTCAAATCCTTGAATCTTTGAAAAGTGATAAAATGTTACAAATAGTACAGATATGTGTCACAAAGGGGATGAGATTTTAAATTCTTCACTTTGAATATGTATTGTTTCCTCTTCTTCCTCAGCCTTTGAGCTCTTCCTGACCTCACTAGTGAAGCAGGAGATGAGCCAGATGCCAAGAGGAGTGTATTTCTCTGCCCTGAGAGGGGGAGGCATGCGCTCAGACCAGGGCAAGACTGTGGCAGGGATCCCGTCGTTCATGCTGAAATCCTATGAGAAGAACAAGCAGCCAGGCCTGAAGCCAGGACTGGCAGGTGTTTGGCAAACATGGTTCAAATATTGAACAAATGGATTCAGACTGTTGATCAATGATCCTTCTGTACAGCTGGACTCCTGCTCTGTTACGAGCTGCCCGAGCAGACGGACCGCGAGGGTCGCCCGATTGATCGATTCCTGGTCAGCCGCAGCCGTAGTTACCTGCAGACGTTAACTGCCTTAATTCATGAGGTACAAGTTCCCCCTCGTTGTCTTCTCCTCTGAGGCTCCTTCATCTTTTTTCTGTTTACTTGCAGGTGAACATCCAGCCCTCGGAGTGGCATCGTGCTCTCCTGTTACCTCAAGCCTGGCGAGGTTTTATGAGCAGAGCTTTCCATGCTGTGATCCAGGTTTGTCTTCCCTGAAACAAACATACTGAATCACCTATGGCTCACCTGTTGCTTAAAGTTTTGATATGAAAAAAACCTGAGACAATTAGATTGTCACTAGTTAAGTTGTTTGGAAATATCTGCTGTAATCCCTAAAAACAGTCTGCCGTTCATTCTGATGTGTGATCAGGGTCGTCGTGCTGATTTGGAAATGCAGCGGAAGCAAGGCAAAGAAGATCCACAAGAGCTGCAGTATAAACAGCACTGTGCATGGCTGTGGTGAGTCTCCATATTTCTCTATACTGTCAACAGTAAAGAGTCCAACAAGGTAGAGGGAAAACATTGGCGAGGGTTCGGGTGAAAACAAGGTTTTAAGTAAATTCGTTGTTGGAGGTTGTGCAGAAGCAGAGACACACGTTTGGTTGTGTGAAAAGCTTAAATTCTGAGGTGCTGCAAAAAAATAAATTTGGGAAAACTGTGACGTATGACACACCCAAGGAATGCATGTCTGTATATCTGAACCACAGAAGACAAAAAGACACTTGTTAAGGACAACCATGTTTAAGAGACTAGATAATTATTGTAAATGAAAACTACACCATGAAAAATAAAATAACAAATTAATTAATAAACAACAGTAGAAAAACTGGTTGTTGTTCTGAATAACACTAACAAGTGTAACTCAGCTCAGATTCAGAATTGCAGGTTCTCAGACAGGTTTTCAGCTTCGTGTCGGACTTCTGCTGTTCTGGGACTTTACTCAAACTACTTATTTTCTCAGAAATATGCTGTATTATGCTTCACATATGTCTTTGAATAGTGAACCACTTCACTTTTCCTCTCTTGCTCAGGACCAGAGATCATTTGGTTGGTGTCATTAAATCTGCTACAAAGTGAGTCCCATCATTGCCGTCACTGGTCAACATTTCCATAGAATTTTGCTGACTAGCTTTGTGTTGCGTTCAGGGACAGTCCGGTGGTCCAGGGAAACTCCATCCTGGCTCTGAGTGGACTCGCTGCTGCCCTGGCCAAGTATGAGAGCAACCTGCCTGCTGACGGTGAAGGTGGCCTCGGGGTGAGACGCGTGTTGACGATTTACTTCTGCTGGATGAAGACTTTAAGGCAGTGTGTGTTGGTTACAGGCGGGACCAGAGTTTGTGCCGACGTCCAGCTGGTTGGCGATGATGCTTGAGACAGTATTGAGCATCATCAGCAGCAGCTACCAAGCCAAAGGCCAAATCTTTCCCTGGTTCTCACACGTAAGTACGAGTTCATTGAAAGTGTTTTGGGTGCTAGTTATAATGCCTAATTGTTACGTGAGTTGGAACTAACGAGTTAAAAAGGAACATGTTTGTTGACATGTGGTGAGTAGGAGGATCAGTGTAGGTATTCGTATAAAGTTTTCAAATCATCAATAAATGTTCTGATAATAAACCATATTTCCGTATGTAACGTTTCATTTAGCCTACATGTCTGAGTAGAAAAGTAGTAACAATGGCTGATTTATTGTCTCCTTGTCCACTTGCCAGCGCTCTTATTCCGGAGAGAACACAGCGAGTGCGATCGCTCGCTCCTGTGCCAGCCTGGCACTCTACCTCCTGGTCCCGGTGCTGGTGGTCTGGCAGCAGGACGGACCGGCTCAGGTCCTCACGGCGCTTCAAGCCGGCCTGCCGGGCTCGCCCACAGCCAGCGACTCCCAGGCGATCCAGTTCCACTCGGGTCTGGCTCTTGGTTTGGTGTTGGCCAGTCTGCACCACCAACGCCTCAGGTATATATAAATGACTTCGTATTCTTGTCTTTCATGTGTGGAATGAATTTAACTTTTGATCCTCAGTGACGTCTCCACTCAGAGGGACACGGAGCTGCTGGTCACTGCTCTTGCCGCTCTGGAATCTTGCTCATTTGATCCCGATCTGGAGTATAAGTAAGTGTTTCATTTACTTGTGCAAACTTGTGTTTCTAATGATTCATGTTATGTTGCATATTTTTAGCATAGAATTGAAGTTTAACTGATATATTTATTGTTCTTTTCCTGCTATCTGTTTGGATTATGTAGTATTAGATACTGTACCTGTATGGTTTTCAATATTTAATAACGTTACCCCACAATGTTATAAACCATTAAATACTCTTTTCTTTTTCACCACATGTATTTTCTCGGAAAATTTGTATTGCTCTTTCTCATTATTTGTACATTTTAGCGAAGGTCATTGCATGACAACATCTGTCTTCTCTGCCCCAGTACTGGCTGTATGTTGGGCCTGGGTCAGGTTCTGTCAGCTCTCTGCAGCAGTGGTCAGGCACAGCAACACGTCTACATCAGACAGACTCTGGACAGATTTCTGAGCAGCCTGAAGGAGAGCGGCGCTCAAGGGCGGATGTTGCAGGAGGTACACTAGACTTCACCATGGAAAAAACGGAATATTTAAAGTGTGAATTCCACACACACACACACACACACACACACACACACACACACACACACACACACACACACACACACACACACACACACACACACACACACACACACACACACACACACACACACACACACACACACACACACACACACACACACACACACACACAAAGAAACTACCCATAAGTCAACCAAAAAACTGGCCATTATTCGTTATTATAATTAAATTGTTTTTTGGATATAAAATTATAAAATAGAACTAATTAAAGGTCAACTAATGTGTTGATGTGTGTGTGTGTGTGTTGTGTGTTGGACTCTATTGTATCATCAGTATGTGTCTGTTTGAACAAAACTCTCTTTTCATTGGAATATTTACATTAGACAATGTACTTAAGCCCCGCCCACTGAAAACAGTTTGTTTTTCTGGAGATGAAGTCGGGTTTACCATAACCAAACCTGCTCTGCTGTGATTGGTCAAACATCAATGTTTGTCACCGCGCATCAGCGATCCCTCATGGCCCAACTCCAAGGGACTTGTTGTATAAACAAAGCGAGGCGTGATTACAATTGGCTGGACGAGGAGTGAAGCCATTATTACGTCATAATGGACTCTGCTCTCGTAACCTCTTGTTCACTGAGATTTCAGACAGGGGAGAACCTTATAAAGTAATACGTTAAAAACATGGTCATGACAAGGGACTTACTGCATCTTGGATAGACTTCATCATTTGAAAACTTGTGAGTGAATCAGGAGAGTTTTTTTTTAGTTGCACTTTAAGATCACTCTTTTAAAAAAAACTTAGAATCTGTTATTAAGAAGGTATTTACCTTAAGTATAATTTCTTGTGCTAATTATGTGTCAAATATTTGTTACTCTTCACTCTCCACAGGTTCTGGCTTACTCCACGGCATGTGTCGGCGTCTCCGCATTTAGAGGAGGGATCATTGATGCCGCAAAGGCCGAGGAGGTCATGACCTCTCTGCAGGGTCTGACGGAAGAGAGCCAGCAGGTCAGAAGGTTTAGGATTTGTGTCAATAGGTTTTCTGCTTCACGTCTAAATATACGTTCAATGTTGATTGATTACATTCTTAAATATTTACTCTGTTGCCGTTTGATGCAGACACCAGGCTTGTCCCTCGCCTCTGGGTTGGCGGTTCACGGCCTGGCGATGTTTGGTCACGGTAAAGCAGAGGACGTCCACCCACGACTGCTGGCTGCGTGGGTCAAAATATTACTGGCCGAGGTTTGGGAACTCTGTTTGCTTTACGAAAAGGGAAGGGTTGTTGATACTTAGGAAACAGGTTCTAACACAAACAGATGTAACCAGACTTGCAGTCAAACACACACATTTAAGTGCAAACAGAACACAGTCTGTTACAAGATTGTGAAACATAATTAGCTAAATAAAAAACCTGAACAAAGTCAACACAGTAGTACTTCTGATTGTGTCTATATACATTAGACAGACATGAAATCAAAATAAAATGATAAAACAGATCATATAGAATGTTTTAGGAATATTTAACTATTTAAAATTGTGCTTATAGTTGTATTAAGTTATCGCTTAATATTGTTGTTTTTATGACTTTTTCATTTTTGTGAGTATTTTAGTTCACTCAAAATGAACGGAAAATTATCATTAATTTTTTAAGCATGGTTTTAAGATCTGAAAAAACCAAGACTTGTGCATCTTTATATTTTTAGATTCTTGAAATAATGGAAATATTATTAAAGAAATAACGATTTGATGTGACAGCAATACTTTAAGAATATCTGAAAAAAACTTTTTTTTTCATTTAGCAATTCAACAACATACATTTAAAACCATTGTTTATTTCAAACGTTTTTCTCATTTCGTTCCTATCTATATTTATTTTTTTATTAAAATAACTCGCCTGACGTGATCTTCCTGATATTTTTTAACCAAAGTAAAATTAAACAAGTGAAATTTAACAATCCATCCATATTTTTCAAACAACAGTAATTTAAGGTTTAGTTTTAAGTGTAAACAAAAGAGCTGATGAGCAAAAAATAAAATTCATGTCAGACACTGTGTGGCAAGTGAATCTTTATCACAAATGAGCCTAAGGCCAGATTTTGAACATGCCTCTTTCAAAGCAAAAATAAATTATGAGTTTTGGTGTTTCTTAAGTTTGTGTTTTATGTTCCAGGGTTGTCCCACAATGCAACGCTTGGCTGCTGTTAATGGTCTGGTGGCTCTGGTGGGCTCAGAGAGTTACCTTATCCAGGTGTGATTGACAGATGTTATCATGTTGGCACTGAATAAGATTCATAAGAAACATTTGAATGTATTTTATGCTGCAGCTAAAAAGTGAGCAGGAACTTTCCGCGCAGCACCAGAGCCGACTGAACGAAGTCATCCGTGCCGTCTCACAAGTAAATAATTTATTGTTCTTAGAATATTGTTTTTAAAAAATCCTATTCACACATTTTTTCTTCTTCTTGCTGCAGATTGTTACGTTCTCCGGAGCCATCGGCCTTCAGTCCAACTGCTCCTGCTTGTTGGGTCATTTACATATCGCGCACATGATCAGCAGCCACAGTCACACCGCAGGTTTGTGTCAGAACTTTCATTTATTTAAACTATACACCATAATCTCTGTGTCTGACCACAGTGCCTCAGAGCTTCAGTTACCTGCCAGAGAAGAGCGTCATCAGATCGGTGGTGGACTTCATCACAGAAGCTGGAAAGAAAGGCAAGAACACAAAAGTGTTATTTGATGCGTAAATGTAGCTACATTTTTGTTCCTCACAGGTCCAGACACAGTGGCCTCAGTGGTGGTGAAGACGGCTCTAAAGGCCCTTGCAGATGTTGGCGCGAGTTACCAGTTCCCTCCCATCAACTGGAGCGCAGTTCTGTCTCCGCTGATGAGGCTCGGCTTTGGTGAGATACGAGTGACATGTTCATCCTCTGCTTCGTGTGTGTTATGTTCACACGTGTTGCCTGGCTCGACAGGAGAGGAAGTGCAGCATCAGTGTTTGGTTCTGGCAGCATCTCAAGCCCAGTCTTCCCAGAATGCCTCCCTCTTTCTGGGCTCCTGGTTGTCGCCTCCCCTTGTGCACAGTCTCAGCGTGAGTCGTTTGTCAAGAACTCTCTGTGATTATATGAGAAATAAATCTACGTTTTTGATTGAATCAGGTTTTTAGGTTCTTAAACCTTGATATAAAAGAGAAAGAAAATATGGTTGGGTGTTGCTGCAGAACTAGATGTTTTTTTTATTAAAGTACAAAGTGTGACATAATAAGATATGACATATATATATATATATATATATATATATATATATATATATATACACGAGTCATCTCTGAATATGACATTTGAAAAATGTATTTCTGTGGTAAATTCTTCCTATTTTGTTCTAAACACATGATCAATATGAAATATTATGAACACTGGCTATGATTCTGCGATAGAATTTGGATATTAAATCTCCTCAGGGGCCACATTATTCACTTTGACTGTTGTGGTGCCAACAGCTAAATTTTCTCTACAATTTGACCTAATAGAAGTCATAAAAGAACAATAGAAAAAATGTGTGACAATCGTGACAAAGCACATCATTTCATCATTCACTATTTATGGGGGCCAGTTTAAAAATAATAGTACTATATAGAACTTCAATAATAATGAACCCATTATTTAAATGTCTTCAGGGCCACATAATTGCCCAAGTCCGTTCTACATTAATTTCCACTTCTTATTTCTACAGTCTCGGACTCGCGGCCACCTCTATGAGAACCTCTCGTCATGGATGAAGCATGTTGCGGACGACAAACTCCACATCTACGTGGAAAGTCTGGGCCTGCAGATGTTCCAGGATGACCTTCGACCTCAGCGGCTGCCCCTGTGCCTCTCGCTGTTACAAGGTCTGGCTCAAGCCATGGCTCTGCCCAATCCCAGCAAGACCTGCTGGAGCGTGCTGAGCGCCACCACTGAGAAGGTCTTCTCCCTGCTGCCCAACCAGATTCAGGTAGGAATTGTTTCAACTCATGTTGGACAGACAGAAAAAGGACACACATCTGCAGAAAATACGGACACTGCCACTAGAGGGTGCTCTCGTATCTACTTTTTAATTTACGATACATTGCTGCTTTGTATATTCAAAGATTTGGATACAATAAAATAAATTGTTATTTGTAAAATGATATACCTAATGGCGTCATGGTTGAGACAATTTGTCTTTCCGAAAGTGATTTGGAAGGTATTAGAGTTGTTTTTCTACCTAAAAATTAAAAATGGAGTGTATATATTTGTACAATCTGCATTTGCAAATAAAAAAATACACACATTTACGTATGTGTTAAATTGGGTATGCACTGGTACAGCCAGTTGTATACATCTTTAAAAAGATGGTACACAATTACTAAGGTAAAATGTTTTTTTTCTTCTTTTCACTTAAAAAAATGATTTTAACCTTATCTTAATTTTATTACATATTTACTTTTTGAGTGGTATGACAATAAATGTAACTGAATGTTGAGGATTTTGCTAAACAAAAAAACGTTTTCTTTCTGATTCTTTGTTTGTTCAGGACAGTGAGGTGGATCTGTATGTGCGAGTTACCAAGTGTCTGTCAGAGATGTCCGACACAGAAATAGACAGGATCGCTGGAGTCACGGAGGTAAACTGTGATGAAGAGAAACGCCTGTTGAGGGGAATGTGAGGTCTATGACATCATAATGATTTTCTTCATGTCAGACTCAGGTGGAGAAAAGCTGCTTCACTCTGGCGTACCTGGTCTCTCAGGGCAGAGTTCCTCTGCTGGGTCTCAATGATGTCATCGCTGGTGTGCTGCGGGGTTGGCAGAGCGAACGGGTCGGCTGGCTGCTCCTGCAGGCGTTCTATCAATGTCGCCTCGCAGCCAGTGCTCACACCGGTAACTGCGTTACGTTTCTTATCTTCCTGTTTTTT
This sequence comes from Callionymus lyra, assembly GCF_982586985.1. NCBI lineage: Eukaryota > Metazoa > Chordata > Actinopteri > Syngnathiformes > Callionymidae > Callionymus > Callionymus lyra. The sequence continues at coordinate 31,221,802 of NC_141821.1, forward strand.
GGAATAAAGTAATAAGGATGAAAAATAGTCCAGACCCTGACAAGCGCAGAGGAAGGGAACAGATTGGATTGAGAAAGTCAGAGATGGATGGATGAACGTGATGAATGAGGACATGTAGAGGATAGTTGTAACTTGGTAAAGTTCATCAAGATAACTTAAAGTAGAAAAGGCTGCTGGGAAAAGGATGAAAAAAGATTAATAGATTATTCGTTAGTTTGTATGGTGATTAAACCATTTTCATATACATTTCTTTTTCAAGTATTTTGGATCTTAGTGATGCAGAAAATTATCATTAAAAAAGAAAAGAAGATTGTGTTATATCGCTGCCACTAAAGACCCATGTTGTGCTCAGTTTGATGAGTTATAAAAAACTTTGTTTCTACAATCTGTATTTATAGAGTCGTTTAATGTTCACACTGTGTAGCTAATGAACACACTTGTTTGAACAACTGTTTCCAGGTGTTGCCAAACGGATGGAGTGGCTCATGGAGCTGATGGGACTCATCCGAAACGTTGCCTATGGCACAACCGCCGCCGTCAGTGGAGACAAGAGTCTGGTAAATGTGCTGCTGCTGGGATGTAAATGTTGTTGTGATGAGCTGCAGACATGTTTCAGCAAGTGTGAGTGTGTGAGTGTGGTTATGTTCACTCCCTCCAGGATGACTCAGACAATTGAGTAGTTTTGTAACAATTCATGTAACTTAGTAAGTAAGTGTCGATCAAATGAAAGCAGTTTTTGGATCAAGTAAAGCTGAAAGTTTGGATCGATTTTGAAAAAACTTTGGGCTTGAGCTCCCGATGTGTTTTATATTTGGACCACCAGGGGGAGTCATTTCCTGGTGAGATACTGGTGCTACAACCATTTATCCCCGGTTTATTTTTTTCTCTCCTCAGGCCACTCACTTCCTGCTCCAGGTGTTTTCTGCAGCTGTTGTATCCTGGGGCGACCACTTCATGCCCGTCCTGCTGGGCATCAGGGCTGAATGGTTCCCATGGCAACCCGTGTCCAAGAATCCAGTTATCCTTCACCGTCTCTACGGAGACGACACGCAAACTGAGGGCTCGCTGCCGCTGTGCATGCTGGGACTGCCCCACAGCCTGCCCCTGCTTCTGGACAAAGAGCCGTGGAACTCGCAGTCCAACAAGGTTCCGGGTCACATGTAGATGTTTGCAGTGTTGTTGGATCCTCCAGTGATAATGACCTTTCTTCATGTGTCAGTTCATAGATTGGCTTCTGAGCATCTCGGAGGCTCCTGAGGAGAATCTCTCGACAACGACATCACTAACTTTGAAAGGTGAGCGACATTATTTAATTTATAAAAGTGTTGAATTACTGACATCAGCGTACAGCTCTGAAGTCCAGATGTGTTGTCATGGATTCAACAGGGCGTCAGTCTTCTTCTCCTGACTCCATATGCTGCAGAAAATACATTTTCAGATGTTGAACAAAAAGAGAGACACTGGAGAATCTCTTCCTTCTGCAGTTGATTCATTTTAGATATTTTGACAAGACACAACAAACACCTGTTAATCAGATCATTAACACCAGGGAGTTTTACACACACAACGTATTATACCTAAATAATGTATCCCTTATAATATTATCCAGTGTATTATACAATCAGCAATAATATATTTAGATGTAAATAGTGAAATCTGTAAATGTGTAATGGGCTGGGTTAGTGCACTTAGTACTGTTATGCTAGTTAGGCTATCAAGTCAAACCATTTCAAACCACCAGACATTGTCATTTTTTCACAAGAGAATTTACACTTTTATTTTAATAACATTAAGTATGAAGGGTACAATTTTAATCATGAAATGTAGTAAAGTTTAGTTCTAGATCTTTTTCAAATTTTGATATATGTTGGGCGCTTATTCTATTCCAGGATTTTTCTGAAAACTGTCTGTGTTCCTGATTGTATTTACTTTTGTTTTAATTTCATTTACACATGAAATAATAATCATTTTGGATACTTTTTTATTACATTACGTAACATAGACACATGTCACAATACTAACAGCTCATGAAATGGACAGAAAGGAAATGGGTGTCAAGAAATGATGATCCACACACACATATTTGATGCTGAGATCTAAGATGACCTCGGTCCGCCTCAGAATATCCACGGTCGGCTCCTTTTCCTCTCGCCCGGCTAGTTTTGTGTCGTCTGGAAGTTGTATTTTGAGTCTGGTTCATCTCCTTTTCACCTGAACAAAGTTGTGTGACTACTTTTTATTTAATTCTAATGGTCTCTTCAGTGGACATTAAGCTACGTGATAATAAAGGTCAAATATTTTCACATTTGTAATGTTAACTTCTGCTTTCTTCTTTTTCCAGCGACCTTGTCCGCATTGAGGTCGTCCTCTGAGTTCAAGAAGAAAACCGTCTGGACCAGAGCGTACGGATGGTAGGCTGAAGGGAAGGTCGCGACGTCCAACCTTTACATCGTACTGACACCACACACATTTCATTTAACACATTTCATGTTTCCGCTTGGAATCACGGGTTATTGCTTCTTCTTCTTTTTGTTGAGTCTGTCTAGCTGCTGTTGTCTCTCCAGCAGCAGCTGCCACACTGTCACGCCGACTCCTACAAGAACACAACAGACACACAACTCTTAATCATGGAAACAAGAAACCATCCCTTAATAAACTGTTGGGTCTTAGTTCTCGTGAACAAAATAATGGAAACTATTTTTTTTTGTAATAAAATTTGAATCTTTTTTCATCTGTGGATATTTCTCATGAGTCTCCTCCACCTGAACGTTTCTTCACCGTCCTCCAAAGTCACTCATATCCTCTTCAAGTCCTTTTTGGTTTCTCCATCCTTTACCTCCATCTCTAACAATGGCTGTTCAACATGTCTGCCGTCTCTCCTCTCAAAGGGTCTTGTTCATGAAGCGTGAGCAGAACGGATTTGTGCTCCGATCTTTTTGTAGCTACTCACTAAATCTACACCTGCTCCTTGCAACAGTGTTGAGAAAACTTCACCCCCACAGTCCACGTGTGCATTTGATAACAGAACGAGTGAAACGGCTCCTCTGAGACAATTTAGCGTCTCCTCTTCCTGACCACTTCAAACATTCCTTCAGCCACTATGGAAATGAATGCACACGCCGTCTCCGACCCACTTCCGTTTGGTTATCATACGAGTGACCAAGTGGGTCACCAAGTCAGGGTTGTTCAGTGAATGTTGAAGGTTACGTCGTGTTGCTTTAAATCAGATTAACGTTGAGACGTTGAAGAAGAAGCTGCAACCATCTGGTTGGAGAGTCGAAGTGTGTTCTTACCCACGGTGAGGATACACAGACAGGCGGAGAGGATGAGATGGAACTGCAAGAAAGAGGATGATGATGGTGCGATGGCTGTGGATGGGTGGGACTGTGGTGGCCAGAGATCTTGGAGCACCTGGTAGATGTTGAAACCTGGAAAGGGGGTCATCATCATTAGATGTTAGATGAAGGAAGTTATTGCTGCTTTCTACTGTTTAATCAATGTGTTGTTTCTTCCTTTATACTCTTCCATGGATCCTTCATCATTTTAATCATCATTTCAACTGTTTAAAATCAACTGCTTTTTCATGGGTCTTTTAAAATGTTAATTATTTAAGAAATAGTTTTGTAGCTTGAAGTTATGGTGCCAAGCTTTCTCGTCAGTATCCAGATGTCAGTATCTGAGTCGGCTGTGTGTCAGTGATAGAACCACAGTGTTGTCTGAAAGCACTTTCACCACTTCCTGATAGTTGCTGAGCCACTTCCTGGGGCCACTGACCACTTCCTTTACGTAATTAAGGCCTCAGGCACCATTTTCAGGAATGTTATCTCTAATACCTGATATTGTGGACATATTTAACCAAACACAACATACAGATGGATTCACTCTGTAACTATGGAGGAAGATTTATTTTTATCAATCAAAAAGGTTTTATTAAATAAAATAATAAAATAATTCAGTAAAAAAGGAGATAGAAATATGTTTCCAATTTATAAAATTAATTAGCTTTAATCTAAAAGAAGTTACTTCAGTCAAAAAACGCTTAAAGGATTTTATTTTAAGTAATCTTTTAGTTGTTTTTTTACTGAAATTATGTTTTTGCTGTTTTGTTTTTTTTTGTGATTGTGGCTACTTTTTTAAAATTGAAAATATGTTTTCTTTTAATTAAAACTACCTTTTTCTATTAAAGCATTCATTTAAATCTATATTTGGATTGAAGCTATTTTTTGTTTTTCGAAAACAAATTTTGGATTATGGCTCCTTTTTTTTAATTTAAAGTAATTTTTGAATTAAAGCAAAAGCATTATCAAGTACATTGTTTAACAACAACGTTTTTTATAATTTAAAATCTATTTTCCAATTGAAGCTTTTATTTTATTGAATGTTTTTTTTTATTGAAGCTACTTTTTAAAATTGGATAATAGGAGTCAAATCTACCTCCATATAAAACATGGTTAACGTTTGCTTGAATAAAACCAAAAATGTGGGTCGGACATGAAAACGTGTCACAGGTTCTACACAAGAGCAGCAACACAGTGTCAGGACCGGCTGACCTTCTGAGACGGCGGAGACGATGTAAACTGTGATCCAGACTGTGTAGCGACTCCACAACAGGGTGGGGGGCGGCTTGTCAATCAAACACAGCATCTCGTGAGGGTACCTGCCATCAGACGCAGATCATGTCAACCTCAGAGTAATGTTTTTGTCCTCAAAATTTACACCTGAGAAGATCCATAACGTTCCACAAGAAGAGCTGCAGGCAAACAACCGGTTTACTCTGGACCCCCTCGAATGTGATGAACGTAAACATGATCAGGTTTCTCTCCACCACCTGTTGAAGGACAAGTCATCAGGATCCTCAAACATCATGACCTTCATGCGCACCTGAATGAACCGTGGAAGCAGTTTGGCCTTCTCCACGCCGTCGGCGATGTGGAAGAGCTCCAGGAAAGACATCAGCTGACACAGACTCGTGACGAATCCCACCGAGTAGAAAGTGTCGGCTAAAGCGTCTGTCGAGAGAGGTCGGTCACGATCATAGAGGTCATCGTCCGTCTCTCTTCGTCCTCACCGCGGCCGAAGCTGATGAACCTGGCCGCCATGTTGGTCAGGATCCATGTGTGTCCACAGAACTGCAGCAGGTTGTAGAAGAAGATGTAGGCGAGTCTGAAGCTGAACCTGGAGGTAAACCACGTGACAGGAAATGATAATAAATGATGATAACCAAACTCATGAACCTGGTGAAATCATTCAGTAACTTAAAGGTGATCCTAAACTTTTCACCTCTGGTTGTCTTAATGTCTTCATGAAGACAATCAATCTTCTCAAGTTTCTCACTCTTCAACTTTAAAATACACGATTAAAAAAGATTTTTACTGCTTAAAGCTCTTTGTTTTGCTGTGTTTGGATTCTCAAGGTTTGTGTCAGACTCTCCCTCAGTCTTTCTTTCTCTCAGGGATTGAGAAATGAACGTTCGAGGAATGTCTCTCCCACGTCCAACTGGCTTTTGAATGATCAAACCTGTTTCAACTGAACTGAAAGATAGTATTCCTGCTGAAGAACAGTCACAAGATCATCTTAATAAAAGCTCCCATCAAAGTATTTCCGTGTGCAGCGACAACTTACATTTTCTCCAGCGACTTAAGTCTCCTCTCTCGCAGTCAAAGGTTTATAAAGCTGGTTGCTGTGGAGTCATTCTGTCGTTTCCATCCAGTACAGACTTGTTCTCGGAGCTGCAACTGAGTTTCCTCTCAGTGCAGATGATATGACTTCACTGCTGCGACCTCTGGGGTGTTTGCTGCTGCAAACTAGAGGAAGCTCCATTTGTTTCTGCCTGTGAAAGATCCAGTTACCTGAGCAGCTGCCAACATCTGGACACTTCTTCATTCCTCACCTTCTTTTGTTGCTGCTTACTTGGCCTGAAATATTTCTGAAAGAAACTAAACACCAGGCATTTTAACTCATGTAATTGATCTCTAAAAAAATATTATAACAGTTAGTTTGGTAAAGGGTAAAATGTGTTTTTTTTATATGTATTGCGAATTGAATTGATATCCTTTGATCGATTAAGTCAATTCAACATAAACAAAAACTACTGTTTACATTTTAAAATTATTACGTCCAACTGTCGCCAGCACGTGTGATCTCTGCTGCTCTCTGGCGGCTGGAGAACGAATTTCATGACGATTCAACTGTTTATAAAGTCGGTCAGGTTCAGGTAATATCGTTTATCGAAAAGGTTTCATTTAAAATTCCATTGAAACAAGAAGCCAATACACATGACATAGACAGAGGCAATGCATGAGTTATTCTAAATAAAACAAGACACAGTTTGATAAGATAAATTAAAATAACGTATTATGTGCATAATAATGCATCTGCTTAAAAAGGAATGAGGGAAAACTGTTTTTTAATAAATTCCAATTTTCCAACATTTTTTTTTGAAAAAAAAAGCCTGACTTTAAAAAAAATTATTCTCAATATTCTTTATATGACATAATGACGTAATTTTACTTCAGTTACATTGTGTTCATTATGAGTGACAGATGAATATTACAGCATTTTTTAATGGGAGCACAATGTCAACCTCTGACTGAGCTTGTACACATCTACACGTCTGTGTAACATCACAGTGCAAACTTATTCAGGATAGAATTCCAGTTGTGACAGTGACCTGTCAGAAAATATTTTTTCCTGAAATAACCTCCAACACTGTCTGTAGAAAGTCACTGCTTCAGCTCTTTGTATTTCAGAGGAAATGTTCAGCTCTTTGACCGAGAAATTTAGATTTTGGTTAAACTATTTTGGAACTCGTTGATAAATAAATATTGTAAACATGTCTGGACCAGGACGGACGCCTGCAGAATGAACCTTGTTATTTGTCAGGTCCTTGTCCTCATTAGCTGCTCCTGTCGCCTCTTTAATCCCGCTTGACTGATGTCCTGACATGAAGGAGTAACAAAACCCCTGCAGTCACCAGAGTCTGGAATACTTGACTAAATATAATCTGTGTGTGTGACCAGGTCACCGTCGCTGCCTCATAGCAACAGCCTCCCCGCTCACCCTAGGTTAGCTAGCTTCTACAAAACATGTCACAGATTAAACATGACTGAAAATTAAAAAGAATTGAAATACTAATTTTATATTCTTAGGTTAGCTATGCAATGCTTTACGTTAAAATTCTTTCCAAACATGTTAACCTCCTGACGTTAGCTAGCATGCTACGAGAGCAGGTGTGAATTTTCAACCAGACTAACTTTCTATTTGTTTACAGACACAGAAAATATGTCAATAAAGGTCAATGTCGGTGACCTCACGCCACGGGTGGTCCATGACGTGTAGAGTTCGACGCCCACCGACAGCGCCATCGCGTCTCAGCTTCCCGCGGTGGGTTCAGGGACCCTTCCAAATGTCCATCAGCAGAGACGTTAAGGAATCTTATCTTAGATTAGCTGTTGGCTTTAACTGTTGAGAGTGGATCACTGTCACACACGGAGTGACAGAACTTAAGTCTGCATCGGATCCGGACAGTTTTGGCCGTAAATCTGTAAAATAATTTTGAATGAATATGGTCATTTAAACTTAGCATAAATATATAAACATTACTTTTGTGAAGTTTATGAGCACATTATAAAATCGAATTTAAATGGAGAAGCTATAAAAAATGTACAAAATTGTAAAACCAATTTACAAAATAATGAAACAAATGCACGAACTTGTTAAAATAAATATAGATTTCATGTATATCTCTATTATGATTTAAAAAAATTAATGAAATTAAATAAGGTAATTTAATAAACCTACTATAATGTATTAAGTATCAAACAGTCTCTTGTGTGTTGAAACTTTACACTTCTCTTCATGAAAGCAAGATACACATAAACTTCATTCATTCAATAGTAACAATCCAACAGGGTTGATGGATCTTGTTATGCTCTTCCATGACATCATTTCCCTCCAGTCTGACCCCCGGTTCATGGGCAGACTTGTTCTCACTCAAGTGTTTATCTGTCACACTGGAGCGACCTCATCCTACAGTTTAATTTAGCTGCACGTTGTGTCACCAAAACTATTCCACATGATGGATAGTTTGAATCAGCTCAGAAGTCAGAGCTTTTGTAATCTGGAGCTAAGATTATGTCCTTTAAATATTTATCCGTGTTTAATCTGCGATTATTTGAATTTTCAACCATCTAACATTGGTTCTAAAGAGACTTGCTCAGTTTAACAATATGGACACTGATGTTATTGTGCTTTGTCGTTGTGTGACCCACTTATTGAGAGGTTTTTACTTTCACTTGACATTTTTGGGGGGATTTTGTTTCTTTACTGTTGGGAGAAACATTGTTGTCAAGAACCAAACGCTTTGAAAACGGTTCTAATTAAACATTTTTGAGGGATAATGTTAAATTAAAGAAGATTATGATAATAATGTTGTATTTTCTCACCATGACGTTTGGTATATACTCGATTATTCACTCAATTCATTAAAAAGTTTGGTAAAAATATATATAATTTGATCCAAGAAAATGTAATCAAATTTTAACTTTTAAATGTAGGGTCAATTATATTTTCTCTCGTTATAACGATGGGTATAATAAAAAAAAAACGTGATTTATTAAACATTTTGAGTGATTTATGGAGAAGTAACGGCTGATGATGACGCGTCAGTGTATTGTCATGTCACAGCTCAGCTCGCTTCACGGACAGCTATTGGTCCATGAACCTCAGCCCAGGAACCATGTGGCCCAGCTGCTAATATGTCTGTTCCTTTTTAGATCCTGGTCGTGTTCGGGCTCCTGCTCGCGGTCGTTCTGGAATGTTTGGAGCGTCGCATCCACGGGGGTTGCAGAGTGGATCCGTGCGCGCGGCCAGTGGGCTCTCTGAGAAGAAGCTCCCACTGAGACATGTTGGTCCCTGGTGCCACGAGGACTGGACCCGGGTGTGATCCGGCGCCAGATAAGCCCGAGGAAGATGGAGAAGAAGCGGAGAGAAGATACGTGGATTTAACTGTAACTAAGATGAGAGACCAGCAGGAGGAGACGGTGAGGACGGAACAGAAAGTCAATGTGGATCCGCGCGTCATTACGCGCGAGTCGGACGGCGTTGATAACTATCTCGGAGGTAAAAGTGAATCCGAGGATGAAGAGGAGATCGATGATGATGATGATGATGATGACGTCATTCTCTCCGACGACTGCCTGTCGTTGGTGAAGGAGGACGAGTCTCACTACATCACCACCCACGAGATCCTGCTGTCCGAGCTGTCCGACCACGAGGGCGACCACGACCCCCGTGGGGGGTCCTCGGCCAGCTGGGACACCGAGGAGGGCAACCAGGTGTTCACGTTCGTGGACTACACCTCTCTGGAGGGCAGCGGCGGAGGAGGAGGCGCGTCCAGGGTCAGCAGTCTGCTGGAAAGTGATCCGAGTCCCGCGTCCAAGTGGACCAGTTCAGACGAGTCCAAGCCCCAGCCGTGCACCGGGCAGATCCACCTGTCAATCAGGACCACCTCGCGCGCTATAAATGACCGCGCTGGCAGCGGGCACGAAAAGGGGAATATTCTGTATCGCGCCAGGCGCGCCGGGGACTATGTGTGGAGGGGGGTGGAGGGGAAGGTGGAGGGGAAGGTGGAGGGGAAGGTGGAGGGGAAGGCGGAGGGCTTTGATAAGTGTCTGATCGCGGCCCCCGGACGGGTGCACTTTGGCAGGAAAGGGAGGGAGTTGACCGAGTACTCCAGCGGCACCTCCAGTGCTGTCAGCGAGCTGGACGACGCTGACAAGGAGGTGCGCAACTTGACGGCCAGAACCTTCAAGAGTCTCGCCTACCCCTACTTCGACGCCATCAACTTCAGCACCTCCAGCGAGTCCTCCGCCTCCGAGCATGGCATCAACAGGTGGTCCACGTTCGTCGACCTGAAGTATGGCAACATGGACCAGAAGTCTTTCGAGCTCGCCAAGAACGCCCGGGGTTACAAGGGGCTCGTGCTCGCGAGCCCCAAACTGCCCGAGCTGATGGGGAAACTGGGACAGGGTCACGGCGGGGTCATCCGGCTCACGGAGACGCTGAATTTCCGCTGCAATGTCAAATCTGGAATGTCTGCTAACTTTGCGGGATCACGTTCCTGCGCGGATGAAGTTACCAGGAGCGCGCACGGCAGTCAGAGCAGCAACAAGCCGCCGCTCAGGAGCATGGAGGGCCCGCAGAAAAAAGCCACATTCGCGTCCAGTCTCATCCAAAATGTCATCTCCAAGAAGATGCAGTTCGAGCAGGAGCGCAAGATGGAGAGAGGGGAGATCAGCGAGCCCTGCGGCGCCCCCAGGGCGCTCCTGCACAGCCGGGCCTCGGGACTCTCAGAGAGCGGCTCGGACTATAACATGATGTGCGTGGACGAGCTCGGGGACCTCGTGGACAGCGGGTCGTGCAGCTCGAGAAGACAGGACGCGTCCCTGCAGGAGCAGGAGCCCGCAGGTGAAGCGGCTATAAAAGGCGCAGTGGACGCGTCCAGAGGCGCGCTGCTGCAGAGGAGCCAAAATAGCGCCTTCAGGAGCTGGAAGGACGAGGAGCTAGAGTTTCAGGAGGATCATAAAAACGATAAAAGTGCAGCAGAGACGCCAGAGGCAGAGAGGGATCAACAGAGCTGCGCCAAAGCCACCAAAATGTCGCATTTGTTTGTGCCAAACATCCAGCCATGCTCCGGTGACGCGCGGGAGGACGACGGGGCCGCGCAGAGTCCCCCAACTCTCAGCACCTCCAAATCCCCCGAGATCAAGATCAACCTGAGAAGCGTCAAAGACAATAAAACGGAGCCGTTTGGAATCTCCAGGCTTCACGCTTCTAATTTTGGGTGTAAAACAGACGAGTCCAAAAGTCAGCACCTGCTGGCCCGGAAAGGTGAGTCCGCTGATAGAGTTCCACACTTCACGGTCAGAGACATCAGAGACACCAGCAAAGGGAAGCTGCAGACGCCCATCCATCAGGTGAGGGACGTCAGGAAGCTGGTGAAAAGTTCTTATCACTTTGTGTCCATGGACAATAACGAGATCAGAAGCGCCGACTGTCATCCTGAGCAGAAGAAGCACAGAACCCCCTCCTCTGTGTCCCCCATCATCATCAAGTGTCAGTCTGTCAACACGAACAGCAAACCCTCAGATCCATCCAAGAGTGAGTCTGTGGATGTGGACAGGTCATCACCAGATGGCGCTAAAGCTGACCCCCAACAAAGTTTGCCAAGCAGACCAGAGGAGGGAGGTTTCAGGTGTGACAGTAGGACGGCGACGAAGAAAGACAAATTGTTAGATGTGAACAAAGTCTCTGAGACGAAGACGGCGAACAAGGTGGCGCTGGAGAAGCTGCAGGCCGCAGTGAAGACGATGGAGCAGCTCTATGTGTTCGATAACAAGGAGTGGAAGAGGAAGAACGAGCGGCAGCACCTGCTGGACAGCCACGTGCTCTCGCTATTGGCCACGGACGACCCCGGTGGTCCACAAGACGACCAGACCAGAGAGTCCAGCTTTGACAAGATGCTCAGAGCTGATCTTCACAAAACTCCTCCAGCAGTACCAGCATCCCCGGGCCTACTGAGACGAAATGAGCCCAATAAAGCCTCTCAGGGTTTAAGCAGCCCTGATGACAGATTTAGGGTCATTCAAAACTCAAAAGGAGCTTCTGGTCACAAGGCTGTTGCTGGCATCAGTAAAAAACCAAAGACAGTCACACCTTTTAGCTGCAAAAGCTTCACCCCGAAGTCAACCAAAGTACCTCAGAAGACCAGTCAGGTTAAGATGAGCAATTCTGAGGGAGCTGGGTCGAGGGAGAAGGAAGGATCTTCAGTGAATCCATCTATCACACCAGTTGATAATGGGAATTACTTGACTATCCCTGTCAAGTCTCAATCCACCAGCAGCAAGAGCAACAAAGTATCTGCTCCGTCTCATCCTCCCCCAGGACCCTCAGGTGTCCGGCCAGAGGACAATAACCAGTACTTTCCTCGCACCATTACTATGGAGACACGAACACCAGAGATTCCATCTGCCGCCATCTACCACTCCTTACCACTAGGAATGTCTCCGATTCAACAGCAGGTCTACTGTTTCTCCCCGGCCATCCCCCCCACTCCCACTCTCGATTCATTTCAGGCCACTCAAAGGAAGATGCTCCTAGATCCTACCACTGGGAACTACTACTTGGTGGACACGCCGGTCCAGCCATCCACTAGGCGGCTCTTTGACCCAGAGACGGGTCAGTACGTAGACGTGCCGATGCCACAGACCCCAGTGACCCCTGTACCCATGTCCATGTCACCTTTAGCGCTCAGTCCTGCCGCATATGGACACACGTACATGATCTACCCGGGCTTCATGCAGGCCCCATCAGTCATCCCTGCTCCGACTCTGGTGCAGTCCCAGATGTCCATGCACTCCGACAGCGAAGGGGACAAAGCTCAGTCTCAGCAGGTGGAGGGTCTCTACATGGAGAGCCCCTTCTACATGTCCACGGGAAAGTCTCCTCAGACCATTCCGGGGACTCCCGGTCAGACCAGCAGCATCGGTAGACCGGCTCAAGGTTTCTCCACCGTCACGCAGCCCATCATCAGCTTCAGCTCACAGCAGGGGCCCCGAATCATCGCGCCCCCATCTTTTGATGGGACCACCATGAGCTTTGTGGTGGAGCACAGATGAAAGTGTGAGTCGCTCAAAACATTAACTGTGTGTATATCATAGCCACATTCTGGTAGATATTCTATTTCAACAACACTTTTATTTTTATTGGTTATTATTTACAGGCAACTTTCAATACTCAACCCAACTCTTATCCGGATTGAAGCTGATTCTGAGCTCTAATTGTTAAACTATTGAGAGTAAACAAACAAGTTGTTGCTTCCAAGTCAGTTCCTCAGGCTTGTGAGTCTTTCTGAGCTGCATTTGTGTAGTTAAAGGTCAATGTTATGTGGCGAGAGAACGCTCAGCTGCTGCCGCACATCAGCAGGTGGTTGGCAGGTTTCGTGTCGCAGCGAGGTCAACAACTTATTTTAGAGGCAGGCGTTTTTAAAACACACACATAAACACTACATGCAACATGGAGGAGAGAGGCCTGCATGAAGAGGGGTGAATGCTGGAATCAAAATCAACTGAATCATACCCCAGAGTGTGATGTTTCCTCCAGGTACTCCTGAGAACAGAATCTGTCAAATACTGTACCATCACCAAACATCCAAACACTAATGACATTTAAAGTAATTCTTTAATGTCTCATCTTGTTTGTATTAAAGTATTGAACTATTGTTCCTGCCTCCTTCCAACAGGGCTGCACTCTGTGACGGACGTCTGCTGAGAAAGAAAAACAGATCTTTTCATTGAAAAACATGTGCAATTTTCTTTTATTACATGCGTGAGTACAATGTTTATTCTTTAAATCATCTTATCATCCTATCATTTAACATAACATATATCTTCTTTATAGTAATAAAGAAGATATAATTATGTTTTTTTAAATCAACAAATAATTAATATAAACAACATGGATACAATAACTTAAATAATTTATCTCACATCTTGTCTCCAAAAATAATAATATATTAATCACTTTAAACATTGTTGTTTAACACTTATTAACTTTAGAAATGTAGATTTTTAAGTGTTTGGATTTATAGTGTGGAATCTTCAGCTCTTTAAAAATGCATCTCTGAAGAAAGAACTATCTATATTGAATTCAAATCATTTTTTAAATACAGAACTTTTTTTTTGTCACTTACTTGTGAAGGTAGTTTTGTAAGTGAAAATGTTTTGAGGTGCAAAATGTCCAGATGTTCAAAATGTATTTTTCTTGATTGTAAATGATGAACTGTTGGTTGGATCTGCTGGCCAGTCCATGGCTTTTATAATTTTTAATATCTTTTTGGGATGATTTTGCTTTATTTTGGAATGAATTCAAGATTAAAGATTGCATCATTTAGTTTTATCTATGGTCAACACCTGTTAACACATTAGTTACATCAAAATAAAACATGTATATTCAAATGGTGACATGCTGTGCATTTTACATCTTTATCCTACCTAAAGTAAGCTTTGAAAATGAAGAATAAAGTACAGTGTATTTTGAACGTAAGACTAAATTCTGCCGTATACTGATTCACTGCTGATTTATAAAGTGAATGAAGTGACTCAGGTTTTATCTCTGGCTGTAAGCGTGGATTGTCTTTTATGCATTTCTTCATTTGTAAATGATGCATCTTCTTTACTATTGTTTTCTTATGTTATATCTACGAAGTTACTTTGTCAAATATGTGAAATATGTAAAAACCCACTGGTCTTAAGGTGGTCGGCTCTGCCCCCTCGTGTACTGAACCCTCTGGTTGGATTCTGATGAATGTTGAAGGAAACTGAAAGTGAAAAGACAAATTTGATCAAGAAGGACTTCTTTTGTGAAGGAAAAGTGAACTGACTCATCAGTATGAAATAAATGCTGTGATCCATTTTTTGTGGACTGTTTAATAAAATAAGAGATTTCTAAAAGTCAACCTGTCGTGTTTCAGAGTCACACAGTATAAGCCGAACAGAGGGGCTGCATGGAGACGAGGTCGTTGAACATGTTCAAGTTTGTGTACCTCATCATTACATACTGGAAAAGAACCCCCTCAACCTTTTGCCGATATCATTTTTAATATTACAATACACTTGTCGTTGACATTAGTAAATGGTTGATTAACTTTAATACATCAATAAATGTGGTGTTCTCTATGAATATAACACTCATGACCAGTTGGTGAAATTGAGCTGATTTGAAAAGGTAAACTTTGGTTTACATTAAACACTGATATTTAATTACATTATAATCTGCTCTTTCTTGAAGGGAAAATACTGCACACATGTTTGCATCTGACACTAGTCCACGGAGTAGCAACACTACTTTACCATAATTACGCATTAACAAAATATTCTTCATGACGTGTCAAAACAGCCATACGAGATGCAGCACTGTTCATTATAATGCATGGTCACTTTACCAAAAATAAAGGTTCAAAGCAATCTTACAAAGAACTTACAAAGTATTTTGGGATCTTTAATCATCCTTAAGCAACAATCTTATAGTTGTGACTGGCTGCATTTGAGTATACATTTAGTAGCACAGGGTGGCTGGGTTTGTTATGATAATAATGTTTTATTTTTATTTTTCTGTAGATATTCTAATATGTGTTCTAATATTATGATTTTTGTAAAAATTAAATTGAAAAAGTGAAACAGATGACGCAACATTTGAAACAGAAACCTCAATAAATGTATATTCTTAAAGATATTTATAAACATTCCTCTATGTGGAAAGTTTTTCTACAATCTTCTCTTTCTATAAAATAGTTGTCAGAGTAAAGACTGCAGACCAGCTTTGCTGCAGTTGATGTTTGACTGCTAGCTCTGCTCCACAGAAGCTACGTTACATGAACAGTTGGTTGAAGGTTCAAGTTACAGACACAGCATAACTTACAGTAGACGTTGCTATAACACTGACACAGATCTTAAAGATCATTTCAAGTCTATTTTTAAAATGATTAAATTTTCATATTTTAAATGATGTCGACCACACCATAAACTGATAAAATGTCCCAAAACATGTGCAGCAACAAATATGACTTAAATAATGTTATCAAGATTAATGATAAGAATATAAAACTTAAACATAAGTTTGCAGGCATTTGTAGTTATAGTAGAAAATACAAAATTGTAATAATTTACACTCCATAACATTATTTAGAAAAAAAGAAAGAAGGAAATCAACCTACATTTTTATTTCCTTCAGAAAGTCTCCATTCTAAATAAATAAAGTTAATGGAGTCTAATGTTAAAACGTAAATTACTTACATTTACTGTACATGAAAAGCGCTATACAAATAAATATTACTTACTTACTTACTTTATTTTGTGTACTTCCGTCGTCTTTAAATGACGTCACGGAAGCGCCGGTATTACATGTGCGGCTGTGTCACTAGTAAACAGTCAGACAGTTTCACGAAAAACCTCATCGTTTACCAAATCTTTACGTTAAATAAACGGGAAATAAAATAATTAGACGTCGCTTTAAGTGTAAAGTGACTTTACATTTGCGTAGAAATGTTTATTTATTTTCTACGAGTTTAAAAGGTAGAGTGTTTTGCTGCATGTGAGCCACTCATGGCCGAGGAAGGCGTGAAGAACGAGTCTGTAGCTGCTCAGCTGCCCAACGAGAACGGAGACAACTGTCAGTCAAGTGTGACAGGCAATGGAGAAACGCAGAATTTGTCAAAAAGACAAAGAAAGAAGCTTTTGAAACAACAGAAATGGGAAGGAGAGAGAGAACTCAGGAAGTAAGCAGAAACAACATTTAAACAGCCTTTTATAAAGATTCTCCATTTGTTTAAATGTTTGTTGAAATTATTTTTTTATTTTAACAAATATAACTAATATATTCTTTAGTACAGAATCAATAAAACTAGATTACCTGCACTTAAATAATCACTTGGTTTAAAAATGAAACCTGGAATATAATCCAAATGTGTAACTAATACAATTACTTGGTGTGTTTTTAAATGGATTATTTTGTTATGTTTGCAGACAGAAGCGTAAGGAGAGGAAGCAACAGCGACGTGAGAAAAGATTCTCCACAAACAATGAAGAGACGGGTGATGGCAGGTGTGCCTGGAAGCATCCTCGTAGAGAGGTGACCCCCAGTCCAGTGAGGGTGGTGTTGGACTGCAGCTATGACGAGCTCATGCCTGTAAAGGTAAGTGGTTTCTATGGAAAAATGTCTCAAGGAAAGTTAGTTGAGAATAATTTCAGTCTCACTTCATTAGGACGTTCGCAAACTTCACAGACAGGTCCAGAGGTGCTATGCTGAGAACAGACGAGCGCTGCATCCTGTTCAGGTGAGTGAGACCAAGAGCATGACACGTGAAGCTGCTGCAAGACTAGATCTCAGATTCTTACATCCCTAGCTGCTGATAACAAGCTTAGGTGGACAGCTGAAAGAGACGATGGACGAGAAAGACAAAGGGTGGATCAACTGGAAGGTAAAATTGTGTTGTTTTATTGCTTTTGAAAGAAATGCAACATGAAGAGGAAACAATACCTTTTTTAAATGTCAGTATAATGCCTTTACTCCTCCTCTATATCCATTACTTACCTGTAAATTCTGAATTGATTCAAAGGCAAATAAAAATAAACCAATCAAGCTTAAATGAAGCAAACTATTTGTATATATCAGTTATTAAATATTGTGTAGTTTCACACATTAACACAGTTAGTAAAAGTTTATTCAGCAAATAAGTGTTTTTGGGGGGTAAATTATTACCAGAGGGATAATCATTCTCTTTTTATGACTCTATTGATGTTTTAAACGTTGGAAAAATACAAATTCTGTTTGATTGTAAAGTCAAAAAACCTAATGTTAAATGAACTAATTGAGTTTCTGTGTTACTTCTTGTTCATGTTGAAAGGATATTGCTGTCAAAACGGAGCACTACAGTGACGTAGTGGCCAAGGATCAGCTGGTCTATCTGACCTCTGACTCGCCAAATGTGCTGGAGAAGCTCGATGACACTAAGGCGTACGTCATAGGTGCTTTAGTTGACCACAACCACCACAAGGTCAGTTTGAGCCTTAAAAGAAGTCCCGATGATCCATGATAACTAGTGTTTCTGTTGAACCTACAGGGAATCAGCTTCGAGAGAGCCAACACGCTGGGGATTGAGCATGCGCAGCTTCCTCTTAATAGCTTCGTCAAAATGAACAGTAGGAAGGTTTTGGCTGTGAATCATGGTAAGACGTTTAGATGATGAAATATTTAATATACAGTATGTTCTTTCCAATTTGAATGGCAAAGGAACATGTTGGAAGAGATAACTTGGAAAACATTTATTTAGAAAAGTAACAATGTTGGACTTTCCAGGTTGATCTTTAGTATTTAGATACAAGCTCTGTTCAGGCTTTCATTTTAAAGACTATGCTTTAACATCACTGTTGATATCATGTAATATTGTGTTTAAGATATGTAGTTTATCTAAATATTCTTTTGAAACCCAGTGTAAATGTCAACATAACAAAGTGTGTTCATAGTATTTGAGTGTTTAAAACATGTTTTGCTCCTTCAGTGTTTGAGATCATCATAGCCTTCCTGGAAAAGAGCGACTGGAAGGAAGCGTTCTTCACCGTGCTGCCTCAGAGGAAAGGAGCGACTGCTGTAGATGACGCAGCAGATAAAGAAGCTTCTGACTCAGACTCTGATTTTGAAGACCAAACAGAAAAAACAGCTCTAGAATGAGTAAATCAGAACGTGCTAATTTTTTTTTTTAATCTACATCTCTGCACTTCTGTTATGTTTTTTTTTACTTCAGATATTTATTATCCAAATGTTTCAAATTTCAGACAGAATTTTTCTGAAAAACTTTGCTCTCAGTTCTCAGCTGGATTTCAGGACTTAATGCTATAAAATGTTTGACTTCCTGAATAAAATGAGATGACAGTTATGTGCATGACTGCCTCTGTCTTGTTGTTGTTGAGCCACGTCATTAAAATCACCTCAAAAGATGAAATGAGAATAAGTACATTTGATTGTCTATTCTATTAGGTACAGAGTTATTAAGTTGCAGAGACTTGGAAAGCAAATGAGATACAAAATCATACAGTAATGGACGTAAACAAGTAAATAACATTGACAGAAGACACGAAAAGTTAACCTACTACTGTCTGTGTTGTAGTTGTTGTTCCTTTAGCCTAAATACGTGATCCTATAATTTATGGGATCAAATCGCAATGATGAGATTAATTTACTTCTTTATTAGATATCAAAGCAATTAAAACTGTGCTTTGATCTAACTTACTAATAAAAATAAATATCGCTGCATTATCAACAGTTATGACCATGAACGTGAGCCATGCGACGCAATTTGCAGCAGTTGTTGCCGTGGCAACGTCAGCCGGAAGTTGTGGTTGCCGTGGAAGCGATGTAAAGTTACACTGAAAAGGGGACGAGGAGAGTTTATTTTTAACCTTCAATGTCTCGGAAAGCTCTGAAAGTTGTGGTTGAACTGTTTTTCAGATCGGTAAGTTATTCAGTCTTCTCGACAGTTGGCGTCGTCTTAATTTATTTACTTTTTTGTAAATAAATGAGTTATAACTGGTTCATCAGAATTTTGTATCGTATAAATTTTAATTCGGCACGAGAACATAAGGCCAAAAACGATTTTAAAAGAAAAAATAAAATATAAAATAATTAATTGCGTCAATTTTTCAATAAAAATAAACTTTGACGACATATGCCACAAGTATAAATTAATTCTTATCAATCATAAATAATTCATGATTGTTAGAATATTATTTTGAATTGACTTTTGAAATGGTCTTGACTTCTGTCTTCCGTTTGAGGGCAGCAGAGAGAAAGAATCTGACTCCACTTTCAAGTCATTTCAACTTCCCATCAGGTCTCCTGTCCTGGAGTTCACCTGCCATCCAAAGACGATGTCTTCCTCAGCATGTTCATCATGGGTCAGTACGGCCAGTCCGTCTGTCTCCCCCCGGTGTTCCCCCTGTTGTTTCACGAGAAGATGATCTTTGAAAAGGCAGGTGACCCTTGTGTTGTAACTCCTTTAACACAGCAAATCAATGGAGTTTTATCTGACCATTTTTTCTTGAAATAAATATGTGTCTTAACATTTCAGATATTTAAATATGCGCATGACCCCGGAGACATCGCGGTGATGTTGGAGAGTAGGTATCTTAACATTTCATTTTATTCTTCAACACAATTATTAAAAAAAATGATGTGAAACATATAACAAGATTAATAAGTCTTCATAGCAAAATATTATGACCATCATGGTGGTGTCTAACCTTCCATAAGATTCATTGTTCTCTTCAACATGAATCCTTATCTCCTTAGATGAAACGGTCCAGATCAAACTTCTGCAGGTGACCCCACCATGTAAGGAGTCTTCATTATTATTTAAGTTCATGCTGCACACGTCTTTTATAAGTATTTATTCCATGTTTTTTCGTGTTCAGTGGGAGAAACTGTGGCGTTCTTTGAGGAAAGCGCTCGTCAATTCTTCTTTCCCGAACCCAAGCTGGTACCATGTTTTTCTGGGGTGGACAGAGAGGTCCTGATGACCCGGGCACCATCCTTCCGAGTAGGTCCAGCCCTAGAATAGACTGAAGGTAGTCTGGTAGAGAAGAAATGACTTTGTCTGTAGCGGACTTTCCGTGTATCATTGTATCATTTGGCGAGTCAAACTCTTAATCTTTCTTCAGGGCATCGCTCCAAGGTTGGAGTTTTGCACCAGCACAACTATTATTGAATGTTCCACTGGTGAAGGGATCAACATTCACCCCAATGTCTCCATGGTACGCAAATGACAAGATGTAGTAAAAGTCAATTGACACGTTAATAGAAATTGTATCTTAAATGGTTTGTAATCTCGCCATGTTTACTGACCTCTGCAGAGGTCATCTCTGAGGCGCAGCCTAAAACGCAGTGAGTCGAGGAGCTCTTCTCCTCAGCGAGGACGGTCTCCGGTCATGAACAGGACACACATCAGAGACTCTCTCAGTTCAAGGTCGCGGTCACCATCACCCATGAGGGTAGGAAGCTTCCAAAATCTGGCAAGGCTCAGCCTGGAAAACTCTGGTCGACCCATCTCACAGGTTCTTTTTCAAGTTTCCTATTCATGAAGGTTTTTTTGATCAGCGTCAGAAATAATATTTAAAGAGGTTTTAGAGACAGAAGCCCTTAAGTATCACCTCTGACGGTGGAGAAACCTGGTGAATTACAAGCGATTGTCATTTGGCAGTAGGTAGGTCCTCAACAGAACCCAATGTTTTTCGCCCAAGTCATGCAAACAAGACTGAAAAGGAAAGAAGGACAAAAGTTCATGCTTTAGCCTGATTTTATTGTTTAAAATGTTCAGGGAAAGATTTGTAAACAAACTGCTTCTGATAGAAATAATAATGTAAATCAGATGGTAATGTATTTAAAGAATACGGTAAAAGAAAGATGGAGCATTTAGAAATAAATGAACAAGTATGGAATTAAAGTTTGAAAGACTTTTTAAGATATTTATAAAAGCAATAGAGGCTGTAGTATATATATTTTTTTACCACCTTGACCACTCAACTGGGAAACCCCTGGTTACAAAACTACTACTGCTACATTTTCCACTACTACTACTACATTTACTTCTACTACTACTACTACTACTACTATTTCTACTACTACTACTAATAATAATAATTTCACTACTTATACTACCTTTACTACTACTACTACTACTACTACTACTACTTTACTACTACTACTTTACTACTACTACTATAACTACTACTACTATTACTACTACTACATTTACTACTTTTAATACTACTACTACTACTACTACTACTACTACTACTACTACTACTTCTACTACTACTAATAATTATAATTATAATAATACAAGCATTATACAAAATATTCATCACTGAAATAAAAAATAGATTAAAATATTATTTAAAAGACAAAATAAAGCTGTGTATAAATAAATGAATATCTATAAATTAAAATTAGTGGCTTTGGGAAAAAAGAGGGAAAACAAACATTCACCAGCTCGGAATACGGAGTCAATGCATTTGATATTTTATAACACAGAAAACCAAAAGATAAATCACACACATCTTCAGAAAATGTGTTGAACTTTAATAACAGTATATGCACAGTGTCAAAGAACACATTGAGTTCTGATTTTTCTGTAACACCAGATCTGTTTAAACTCTTGAACATTTTAAAAGAAGTGAAAAACAAGAGTTAAACCCCCACGTACAGCAACTGTGGCAACAACAGTGGGCTGACACTGTAGAAAACATCGACATTATGAAAGAATGACTCATCGGCTCTAAGTATAAAATGCAGTTAAAAAAGTGGACCAACTGAACTGAATTAATAAATCTAAAAATGTTACATACATTTTAACATTACATACAGGGGTAAAACAAGTGACATTTCTCATTTATTGTGCATTGCTGTAGAGTTTGTTCCTTCCTCTTGTAAAATGTACTTTATAACTCGATTTAAAAATGACAAACTTCAGCGTTCATCTTTTGTAGACCGCACGAAGGAATGTCAGTCCGTCTGGGTTCAGCTGTCACGAGACAAACCTTCGGAGAAGTTCTTCACCGTTGTGGAGAGAACCAGCTCAGACAAGCAGGTACGTTCAATAAAAACACGTCAAACCACTTGTCTGAGGAGAAGATGGCTACTCGTGTCATGTGACCTGAAGTCTGACATCATTCAGGACGCCATCATCCTGCTCCAGTAGAGAATGGGAAGATGTCCATGAGCGTGTTCGGGGGCTTCTTACAACACCAAGAGCTGTCCACAGACTTACTCATGTAAGTTAGGTCACGTCTAGATAACAATGTGTTTTTCTATCTGTTGTGTTGGTTGTCAAAGACTCTTGGCTTGGCAGACTAGCTTCTGTATAGAAGTAAACGTCTTCCAAACATGCTCCAGCAATTGAAACTAAAACAAGACGAACATTAAACTTACCTGTGAATTATGTGAACATCCTCCGTGTGTGTTTCAGGGAGCGTCACACGCAGAGGTAGAAGATGTTTTGTACAGGAAGTCGATCTCTCCAGGCCCACCGTGGTGATGGATCATGAAGCTATAACCCTCTCATGTTCTGACCTGATCCCCAGATTCTACCAAAGTATATATATATGCGAAAGAAATTCATCTATAAGTGTGTAAATAAAGATCCTATACTGTAAATACTCTTGAAACAGGATAATAGTGTTTTATTAAAATCAGTCACTCCCTCAAAAAAAAAGTGATGAAGAAGAAAGTTTATAAAACGCATTAAAAATTAACCCCAAGTAAATCTTTTATGATAACTGGCCTGTCAGAAAAGAACACATTACATTCTCTGGTCAAAAGGTCAAATTAGCTTTGATTTTTTTGTAATGCTCTGCAAAACAAAACAAAATTCCAAGTGAACACAACAGAAAATCCAGGTCCTCAAAATAAGTTTCTGTTGCATCTGTTGCACACTCCCCTAGTCAACCAGATGCAATACACAGCTTCTCATCACACGTGTCTGTATATAGTTTAAAGATCTTGTTTGCATTTAAGCTTTTGTTTTTCTTTGGTTTTGTGTC
The DNA here is from genome assembly GCF_982586985.1 of Callionymus lyra. NCBI lineage: Eukaryota > Metazoa > Chordata > Actinopteri > Syngnathiformes > Callionymidae > Callionymus > Callionymus lyra. The sequence continues at coordinate 31,244,952 of NC_141821.1, forward strand.
TATCCTTCATGTCACCTGTATTGGTCTCAATTGACTTCCTGCTAAATAAAGGCTCAATCACTAAATAGGTCCATACTGTTCTGCAACAGTCTGATCCACCAGAGCAACTAGACTGAAGATGAAATCAAATGTGCATTCCTCAATGAACATCATTTAAATTAAATTAAATGTTTGCTTTGAGTTGATCATTTTTTGAAGCTTTTCTGTTTACAACAAGACATGTCGTGTGTACAAACACTAGTTTATTATATTGTTTTTTATATCGAAACAGGGGACACACTAATTGTAAAATGGTTAAACATTCTTCAAAACCAACCACCTGACTGTGATCCAGTAAATCTTTAAAAGTCATTAAAAGCATTTTTTTGTGGAGGAGCTGTGGCTCTATGAGATCCTCCATCTTTATATGAAGTGTGAAGCTGGAACATTGTGATCTACTGCTGCTGCTGATTCAGGTTAAACCTAAGAACTGTTGCAACATTTCAAGAGCCCCCAGGTGCTGCTTTAGTGGTCACAGCCCGAGGCACACGAGGGCACAATTCAACATATATTTCTTCTCGTTCTGATGTTTCTTTGTGCAGTTAAGGAAGCACTGAAGAGCTAATATTAAAAACCTCATGATCCCATCTTTACTTTCAGCTCATAGTCACCCTGAGAGTCAAATAAGCACAAGCATAATGCAAATGGTGACTCGTCTATATAATAGTTAGTTGTTCATTTCTAAAAGACGATCTGCTTTGTTAATTGACCCCTGACTTTGAGCAGGGTTGATAGCATAATCGTTTTTGGTTTCAATGTGTATTCTGGGTCTTTTTTCTCTTTCTTTTTACAAATGAGTTCTGTCTTAAATATATAACCAACGGTTTATAAATGATAACATTCTGACAAGTGTGAGATTCTCATGCTCATACTCATGAACATAAACAAGGGGACAGCAGAATACCATCTCACGGACTGCATATGGCCCGCGTGCCACAAATTCAAGGCCCCGTTCTAGGTAAGAACAAGAATGAAGTCATCAGCAAAATGTGAGCAACCTTGTTTTATTAGTTTGCAGTTCCACACATTAGAGTACAGGTGGATTTATATGACACAGTTATTAGAGTCTTTACACAGTCAGCCATCGTTGTGTGCTTTTGAGAGAAGAATGCATGTCATTTGTGGCACTTGTAGAGAGATTCATTCTCTACTTATATCGATACACAATTGATCAACGTAAACTAATGTATCAAATAAAAGGTTCAATCATTTTTGACTTGACAAGAATATGTTCAACAAAACACATTTACAAAACGTAAGAAAATAATGAAATGCATTCCCATTAAAAAAAAAAATAGAATCATAAATAAAACGACATAATATAAGTTTAAGAATTGGTATTAAAAGTCTCAATAATAGCGGGTCATACACTGTGGCAGATGAGAAATACCTGACAGTAGACCAGTAATACTTAGTTATTAGTCATTAATTACTAAAACGAATGATATACTGTGAGTAATCCGTTAAATTACAAGTAAACTGGAAAACATGTATATTGACAAGATAATGCAAAGATCTGCAATTAAATGAATATGTTTTGTCAAGAATACAAATGATATTTTTAGAAAAGGTGTGAACAAACAACAGGATTGGCACATGTACGTTGAAATGGTAATTGTTAAACATCTCAGCCGCGCAAAATATCTTTTGAAGTCATCAAGATTTTTAAATGATTAAATTGCTGTTAACATCAACAAAACAATCCAGTTAAAATCCAATTAATACTTATACATATAGGTCAGTAAATAAACTTTCATTTTAAACTTTTAACATAAGTAGAACTCCATTGAAAATTTGTTTTCAGGTCAAACAAGTTACCTAATGGATTTGTAATAGATCTGTCTCTTATTTTAAGTGCATCAGAACAGTGGTTCAAGGACAAGTCTAAAGTGATCTCATTTGTCTTTTATTTGAGCAGATATGTAAGTATCGTCTCTTAAGACTGACTCACTGAATCATCTGACCGTGTTACGGAATCAAAACGATGGTTTTAATGGTTTATGGTCTTTTGAAACCGTTTCAGCTGGTGCTGTTGTGCAATCTGGCTCCAATTGCAGTAAATAATCTCACAGTGTTGAATGACTCCACGAGCCTTCAGAAACGTGTAAACTGACTTCCATTAATTCTGTCAGCATTTCTTTATAATATTGCTTCATGCAACATCGCGATCAACCTCTCGTTATAGGTTTGGCACAGTTTAAATACACATTAAAAACTACAAGCAGTGCATGATGGGAGTTAGCTCTATAAGAAAATCAAAATGTCTCCATTCTCATACTCCGTGACGTGACTTTTACTGTCTATTCAGATCATAATATTGAGAAGCTGATCATTTATGGTTTATTATAGTTTACTATAGGTTTTATAAAATACAAATAAATGTATTTTTGTTGTATTTTTTGCTAAAGTTTTTTAACAGTGTCTTCGGAGTTTTGACTGAAGTTCTTGAAAAGACAAGGTTCCTCCTGGAGTCTAACGCAGAAGAGACTTTGACATTTATATGACATATAAATGTGCAAAGACATTTTATAGACCTATGATTTGTCCTTGAAGTACGGGAGCAGCGACAGGCTATTTTCTCACAAACATTTTAACGCAATATTCAGGCAATAAAATATCCCTCCAGGTATCCCCGGATACGTCTCAAAAACATTCACCCTCTTTTCTTTCCTCAGTGAGAATTTGCTGGAAAAAGAAAGTCTATATGAAATCGTTTCATATTTTGGCACAAGTTCAGTGGAGGAAGGAAGCACTTGAATCGTTGGTTGTCCCACGTGGAAAGGCGGCTATCATGGATAAGCTTAAGATAGATTTATATTGCTGATGTTTGAGCCTCAGCTGGTGTCTCTCTCTCTGGACATGATGAATTTTGGTTCCTCACCATACCAAGCAGCAAGTGTCTTCTGGTCCGACATCTAGAACTGGGACGTCTCGGTGAACGAGATGGCGTCTGTCTTGTCGACAGTGAAACCCCCATTTACGTAAGATTTCTTCTCACACTCGTCGTCATCCAGAGTGGCCTCCAGAGCAAACGGGTTGGATATGTCCGCGTCCGAGTTCAGGTCCATCCTCTCCAGCTCCCTCTTGGATAGTTTTTCCACAATCCCTGCTCCGTAAGCGTCGCCGAGTACGTTGATCATCGTACGAAACCGATCTCTGAAACCAAACAAGTCATTTAAACCTTTGGAAAGGTTTCCCCGACACATCAAGATACTTCTTATTTTAACTTACAGCAGCCAATCTACGGCAACAATCAAAGTGACGTCATTGGCAGGAAGTCCCACAGCTGTCAGTACGATCACCATGGTAACCAGCCCTGCATTCGGGACTCCTGCTGCTCCGATACTAGCCACGGTAGCTGTTATACTGAAATAAAATGATCGAATTATTCATATAGAACTTTTTATGAAAAGTGTTTTTACAAGAACGCAGAAAGAGAAGAATCCTAACAGAGTTTACGATGTTTAAGTTAATCAAACCCAGACCGACTGTGGGGTCGTAAAGTGCTGAATTATGGGATTAGGACTTGTCTTGTTTAACACATGTTTACAATGGTGTTTACTTATGGGTAGGTGAGGTAAAAAGTGTTTCAGCTTAGTATTAATAAATAATATTATAATATTATAATATTAACCAGTGATACCGGTTTTCCTGATAAGAAGCCAGAGGCCAACAGATGTACAACATTTGTTTTACCATTGTTATGTATTTAACCTGAGTTTGAAGAAAGCAAACAGAAATGTACCTGATGGTGACAATCTGACCCACATCCAAAGCATAGTCGTTGAGCTGAGCGATGAAAATGGCTGCCACGGCCTCATAGAGCGCTGTGCCATCCATGTTAATGGTGGCCCCGACCGGCAGCACGAAGCGAGTGATTCGCTTATCAATGCAATTGTTCTCCTCGGCACATCGGAAGGTGACGGGCAAAGTGGCAGAACTGCAAGTGGAGCGTTCCTGTTAATCACCTGAACCAACATGAGGAAGAGAGTTGAAGACGGACTGACCTGGACGAGATCATGAGGGCCGTCACCAGAGCCTGCGCCATGCCCAGGGTGAATGTGTAGGGATTCTTCCTCACGATGATGAAGAAGATCAGCGGGAGGCAGATGATGGAGTGGATGGCAAGACTGAAGAACACATAATAATAATTAATGGATCATAAAAAAACATTTGGAGGCTGAAATCCTTTTCAAGACTATACATTATGTATTCCAGATATGTAGAATTTCACCATGAAATGAAAAAACACATACAAGTATTGATTGTTGTTATAGACAATGACAGTGAGTCTTACTTTCAATGTGTTGCTGTTTGTAAACTACTCTACTTATCACAAATTCAGTCTTTTATACAACACAAATTGAAATGATAACTTCAACAAATGTTGCTATTTTTTCCAATTGACCTCCTCTGGTGAAAGAACAATATGAATGATGTATAATTTGATTTTATGACGGGAAAGTTATGAGGCAACAAGGAACTTTTTGTGCTGATATTGCAGCATCACACTTGTAAAATTGTAAAAACATCCTGGATTACCCCACATGGGCGCTTCCACTACTGCCCTGCTGACCTGACTTTAGGAGAATTTACTTCACAAACCTAAACGGTGTCACGAAGATTTAGAGCCACGAATGAAACTCGAATTATTGGACTTGCAGCTTGAGCAGTTCTGAATGTCCTTGTCTCTTATCAGTGGTTGCAGCCCTTACAGCGTCAGCAGAGGCGGGTGCGACCCAAATGTCAGCCATAAATTCCCCAGGTCTGGAACAGGAGGATATAAAGTCATGGACCTGCTTACCCGCTCAGAACAGTCACCATGTAAAGACCCATCTTTCGGAAGATCTCCCAGTCTTCCACCTCGATGATCTTAGCGGCAATTAGGAACAGGATCCCTATTGGCATGTAGCTGAGGAGAGAAGGAAACGTATCAACGATGCACAACGAGTGTTTTTTCACTGGGAAACTTTCAACAAGAATCTTGTTCCGATATTGTATTCTTTTACAGCGCTTTGTTAGCTTTGTCTAGTTTGTTACCTAGGCTATTATCTCCGCTTTCTTAAGTCAGGTGTGACAGGAGGACCAATATTGGAGGAGTGGAGGAAGTGCACTCTTTCTTTATCCAAGTTGTTAACACTTCATCACTTGGGCTGGCATTAGGACTGATCCAACTACCTCTCAGTTTACCATCTATGCAAATATAATGGGAATCGAACCAATGTCAAGCAGAGTTCTTACTGCAAAAATAGTTGGAATACGCATCTCACCAATGCTAGTTTGAATTCACACAAGAAATACCATTAGCCTAAGAAGAGCAGAAAGTCTTCTGTGATTTATTCTATTTAAAATGTTAAATCTTCGCAAAGAAAAATGAAGGCACAACACATCTGCCAGTACCTTGCAAGTCCCTGACTGATGAAAGAGGAGTATTCAATAGTAAGTCATGTAAATAATTCAAATTAAAAATAAAAATTAAGTCAAAACACCAGCCCAGCGTCCCACACAATAACACACAATAACACTTTCACAATGTTTGCAAGAACATTTTGCAACTTGCCAAAGAGAGAAACAATTTATCAGTGCAAAAGCTCATTCTCCAGGTTGAGGGTGCTGAGAAAAACGTGCATATGCTTATTTGCACCTTGAATTGAAAAGTAAGGGTAGAAAAAATACTAAAGACTCAAATCTTGAAATAGTTGTTGTGCTTTCTTGATAATTTAGTAAACATTTAGCATCAGCAAACACACTAGAACTTTAATATAAAGTACTTCTTTGTGTCAATACCAAGAGCACAGCAGAATAAATGACCTGACGTATGATCGCTAACTCCCGATCACAGCAGCACTTGAAACTGAATCGTCATGTTTGGACCAGATCCAAACTCACCACATTATAATCTGAACCAGCTTCATAGTCGCTTCATTCAGAGCATCAAAGAACTCCAGCAGGATCCTCCCCTTTTCACCCATCTTCCCAATGACAAGTCCGAAGGCCACACAGAAAACAATAAGACCGAGAACGTTGATGCCGTCAGAGTACGACCCGACGAGTTTGTACTCTTTAGTGATGTTCTGAAAACACAGGAAGGAAAGGATGTCAGTCACGTGGGAAGATGATGCTTGGAAAAAGGACTGGAACTCTTTGTTTCGGTTAATAAATCACAGTTGTTCAGAAATAATTAACGATACCTCCACAACTGCTGAGATGGTGGTTGTTAAGGGTGGAATGGTATTCGCTTCACTTGGAGCTTGTGGCGGCTCCAACTCTTTGCGCTTGGTCTTGTACTGCAGAGTAAACAATGGGATGTCAGAGTCTGTGTTAAAGTTTCTTAAGTTATTTGGTTCATGCTTGTCACACCTGTTGAAAACAAGCCTGCACCAGGTTTTCTGGAAACATGTTTCTGTTTGTAAAGAAAACATAAAATGTTAGAATCCATGAGTGTAGTTGATTTAAAGATCCATCACCTGATCAGATCCAGAAGAGTGTCGACTGTCGTGACATTCGGGGTCGTTCCAACTCTGTCAATGTTGTCTGTGGTCTGAGACACGCCTGGTTTGATGGCCATCACCAAAATAATCCCTGTGAACATCTGACATTTCAGTCTATAGTCCGCTCCTGGATATGGTCTCACAGGTCTCAGATGGTTGTTAGATAAATGGTACACAAGATACAGTGTCACTCACCGAGTATGACGGCGATGATTGTCGTTGAAAAATAGTAAATCACAGCCCTAAGACCGATTTTACCGGAGACTTCTGAGTCTAAAGCAGCAACTCCTGGATAGAAAAAACATGTATATTTATTTACCAGGAAATCAGAATATGTGGTGGTTTTAAATTAGTATTAATTATGCCTTTGGTAATAACTAATACCAAAGTTTTTGGTATCTATCTGGAATTGAATCTGTATTTAATGAACATTTACCTGTGATCATGCTGGAAATGATGAGTGGCAGGATGACCAGCTTTAGCATTCTCATCAGGATCTCTCCCGGGAAGCCGAAATATTGTTTGGACAGGTAGGACAGTGATGAGTATTCTCTGACCACCACACCGAGACTGATCCCTGGAACATCAGAGGAGAGACAAGTGGAGTCAGAGGACGGTGTTTCTCAGTGTTAATATCCATGTCGCTGCTTTAGTCAACCCATGGACCATTTTCCCTGTAAGACTTGGACATGGACTTTCCACCCTCCGTACCCTGGTGTCTCTTCAGAGAAGCATTAGATTTGCGGTTTTCTGAGATTATGGTGAAATCAATCTCTCAACAGCTCAAGGACGATTGTTTATTATCAAGCCGTGTAGCCCTCTTCTCTAGTCTCCCCCTCTCTCAGTCTTATCAGTCTGAGCAGACCTGAGGAGGTTGTAAAAGACTGAAGGATGACACAGCAAATACGGCTGCAGGTGTCTCTTCAGAGAAGCAACTCCACGCATGGGGAAGAAAAACTGCTTTATCTAAATTATTATAAATGTAGGGCACCGTCTTACAGCTAGATGGTTTGATTACAGCTTGAGTCCTTTCTGTGTGGAGGTTGTATGTTTTCCTCATGGCCAAGTTTACTCTGGAGACTAGAGTCTTGGTGATAAGTGTCTGAGGATGATACGGGTGGAGTTATACCAAAGGGAATACAGAATTTGGTGGAGGTTAGGTTGGGGGAATCCTCCTCGACTGATAAGATAGATCATTCTAGATAAGGAGCAAAATAAATAGATCCTAAGGAATGTTGACAGAGAGGGTTTTGGCAATTCTATTGGCAACCAAATTTAGAAATATATCAATATGTAGACATGAAAATAATTATGTTGTTAAGGGTCTGAGGGATATAAAGCTTCACGTTGGTTGCAGAAAGGAGGTCAGTAACTCTTTACTAAGCTTTACTGAACCTTCATAAAGTAATTCCATTATTCTCCAAACTAATGTGAATAACTTTAGATACAAGTATTTTCTATCGATACATTATTTGTACTAGTAGTTGATGTTTTCTTGCTGTCTCACTTGTAACTTGTAACTAATTTTGTTCTATCACTAGTGAATGAAATGCATAAAAAGTTCCTTGAAAACAGAGTTAGCTTGGGACAGGAGCAGGACTGGTGCAGTGATAAAGCAACGAGGAAAATTCAGGGACATAAACAGGAGAAAAGCAACATTGATGGAGAGTAGAGGAATATGCAAGGACAGCATATAATTTTCTACAGAAAGCAACCAATATTTATGAAACAGTTGCGGATATTTCACATTTTCAGTGAGGTGGAGGATGTAGCACAAGTATCCAAATGTTTCTCAGTTTGCGTGTTTAAAGTTGTGAGGTTTGGTTTGCCAAATACAACATGGAAAATTCCCTGAGTCATCATATTATGTCAAAACAATTCAGTTCAAAAGTAGCGTCATCTATAGACAAAAACAAACTTTCTTTTTAGACTATCATAAACATAGGAACTCTAATAAAAAAGGGGAGGTGTGTCACATTTAAAAGATTTCCGGATTTAAAGTAGCCCATCACTTAATGACTCACGACTAGTTAATTTGTAACACCTTGATAACAAAATTCTTAACTCCATTTCCCTGTACGTCAGTGATTGATTAAAGACTCAAACCCTTCATACAAATTTGGTTTTTAGAAGAGACGTGGCTGTATCAGTTTTGTATCATGACATAGATTTTAAAGATTTTAAACGTTTTATTTTGACGTGTGTTAATGAAATATTTTTTTTGCTAACAAGAGACTCAACATGTTTTAAGGCAGATAGTTAACCACCACACATTACTTCACACATTCTATAAAGTTTGAACATTCAGCTGTGAAGAAACACTTTATTTTCATTTTCCCGCCTTTATATGTAAAATGTCTGTGATGGAGATTCAAACACCATTGATAAAAAGATTAATAATAATCTGTATTTGGGCTTCAATGTCTGTTTCAATGCTTTATACTGGGTTATACCAACAATACAGTTACAAATGTGAATTGAGCTTCCCTGTCTACAAGCTAAGCCACATGTTTATTTGATCTGTTTGGTGAAAAATGTTCACCGGTTCGATACAAGCAGGTTGTCGCCAAAATGTTGATCACACAAGCTGTCTCTTCAGTCTGGTCACGTTTGAGCGAGACAGAGGGGTCTGTCCTTCAGCACATACCATGCACCGTATTCAAGATGTGCAAATATTTAGACAGACTGTAAATTGTAAATGACATTTGGTCGATTGTTCTTCACCTACCGAGCAGCACTGACACAACTGTGGCAATAAGAAGCCAGTTCCTCCTCAGCAAGCCTTTAAAATTCATGCCCCGTCGCTCTTTGTTGCCTATCATGTCCATGGTGCTGCTGCTGATGTCCTGCTCTCCGAAAGGAAGGAGAAACACAATGGCCTCCCGTCACAGATATAAAAGACTCCTGCGGTTGATCAGGTGCAGATGAGGCAGAGGACAGAAGAAGCGTCTCTGCGTTGCTACAGCGAAGGATGCAGCTGTCAGACTCTGAGGATGGCGAGGGATGGAGTGAGGGAGGGAGGCTGAACCGCTGAGGAGGAGGGAGGCAGCGGGAGGGAGAAGGGGAGGGATGTAGCCCCTCCCCCCCACTAGGTGTTTGCCATGATGTAATTCATGTCAAGCCAAAAAACAGATGTATTTCAAAATGACAATAAAAAAAATGAAATATTTTCTTCTTCTCAGTATTGCATGTAATAATATTTAATTGGAGATGAAATGCCTTAGTTGAGACTTAAATGGTTTAAATGGTGAAAAACAAAGAGTGATACAAAGAATTCAACTGTGACACACATACAAAATACTGTATATTCTTGTGAGTACCAGCACTTGTTTGTTCAATACTATGTCAGCTTCTATCTTTATTACAGTAACACTTGTTCATCTGTGACTCTGTGATCCATTTTTCGGACACTTCTCAGACCCTCCTTAGATTAAAGGACTGAAGCATTACAACCTTGACTAATATCTTCTATCTACAGATACTTTCAATATTCTAGCTATTAAAACAATTGCTAAAATTAGCATTACAAAACATAATGGTATGATGCTGCAATACCATGTGTACTGCAAATATTTTTTTGGTACATTTATACAACAATAAACCCTTAAAGTACTAATGATATATAACCCTGGTGTTAATGCGATTTCAAAAGATTAATTAAGTTAAAAAAAATCTTATAAAGATACACAATAAAATAGCTAGTTTTCCTGTGATATAAATAAACCCGCTTATAACGCCTGTATTACTTTAAACGTCCAAATGTTGCTCTGCTGCCATCTAGCACTTAACTGAGGAACATGTACACATATTTGTCTTCGCTCAATAATAGATGACATCAGTGTGACGTCTAACAACTAATGATACGCTTGTTTTGAAGGGTATATGAGTTCCTTTTGTTCTATAGTAGAAATATATCACAGCTAGCATGGATTCCTCCGATTTTTAAGTACATTTTTTTAAAGAAGTTTGCTCATTTGCAATGTGTCCATCCATTTTAAATACTTCAAAGGCAGAAAACAAAATAAAGGGCTACATGTGTCCTTTGGTTGAGCTCTTTAGAGATCCTAGAGAGCTTGGTCAATTGATAATACTTGACTAAGCTGTCTGTGATATGCTTCATCCTTCATGGACAGAAAAACAAGTGACTAAAGCTTTTACCACTGAATGGTACATGTAATTTCTTGTGTGGCTATCTTAATCACTGTCAACTTCACAGTCCACATTATAACATAAATATTAACCTGTATTAATTATAGAATAATAATATTTTAAACCTGAAACATTCAAGGATTTATTTACACTGTATATTTTTTATGCATTTCATTCACTAGGAATGGGTTGAAATTAGGTACAGACATGCAGATAAAACATCAGGAATACAATTACTACTGCTACTACTACCTCTTCTACTACTACTACTACTGCTACTACTACTACTACTACTAATAATACAAATCAATAATAATAATAACCGCTTGTATGGAATGACCCATGGGACAATGGATGAGGTGGGAAGGCCTGGAAAAGAGAAACCTCACCTGGAAGCAGCTCTGTATGATGTGCTCCCTTCTCTAAAAGACGTGCAAGTGTGGTATGGCGAGGATCCAACCTGTGCCCGCTGCCCAACTCCAGCTCCTCTCAAACACATCTTGACCGCCTGTAACACCAGCCTCACACAAGGCCACTACACCTGGAGACACAACCAGGTCCTGAGGAGTCTGGCGGCAGCAACTGAGAGCAAGAGGAACAAACTACTACTTGCTCCTCAGAACATCCAACTCCATCACAACACTCGTTTATGTCCAAGAGGGACAGAGAAAGCCAAACCATTCCAGAACCAAGCCAGAAATGGGTCAGCTAGCCATGGCCTGAGATTGGAAGACGCTAGTTGATATCGGCCAACAAATAATCTTTCCACCTTAGTTCCATGGGAGACTTTGACCAAAGAAGCGTTTTAGCGCAATAAATAGTGCTGCACAGAACTGGCAGCAGGGGCGCAACAACTAGGATGGAAGGCCAACGTCTACCCAACTGAAGTGGGATGCAGAGGTGTTGTGGCTTGTTCTACCATGACACTGCTTTTTGATGAGGTTGTCTCGTGTTGATAGGCTGAAACACCCTATGAATTAAAGGAATACCAACGATGATGTGTGCCAAATGGACATCCCCCTATCAGCTCACACATGTGGGCTTTGCCTTGATTCTCTGAGTCTCCTGTATTGGTCTTGGTGGTGTCTTGACCTTTTAAGCATCTATTTTATTGGGTATTGTATTGATTGTTTAAGCGCTTTGTGACCCCGGTGTAGAAAAGCGCTCTACAAATATAACGTACTTATATCCTACCATCTAATGGCACAATGGACAGTTTAACATCACGTCCTGTGTTTTATGAATTTCATTTAAATCAATATTCCTCATTTTGATCATATTAATAATAATTTCATTATCATCTCGTTTTTAGAATTGTAAAATAAAACAAAAAAGTTTCCCATTGAAGTATGCCGTTTGACATTTTATTTTGAAAGTTCCCAACGGAAACGCTCTTCTCCTCCCTGACCGCAGGCTTGACTGCGCCCTGCGTGTCAGTGTGTTCTGAGAAGCTCCAGGCTGTGGCTCTCGACTCGCCCGTCAAGAGATGAGCAGAAGTCGGACGTGTTGACCCCGGTAGTGTCTCCCGGTGCGCGGGCCGCTCCACACCGACGCTCTCCCCCCCGCGGGATCCACCGACTCGTCCGCAGCGCCGCCGCCGCTCCGCCCGCCGCCTCACCCGCGTCTAGCTAGCCTTGCTAATCCCGGGCTACCAGGGAAGCGACGCATCCGAACCGGGTCGACCAAAGCTCGGTTCCGGGCTGAGACTTCTTGAACCTGATCTCCGGAGCAACACCCTGCTGAGATGGGTGAGTAAGACAGCTAACCAGCTAACCAATCTCCTGTAACGTTATTGCTGTAAATAAAGGTTTGGAATCCATTCATTCCATTGGTTTCAACACGAACTGTTCATTTGGATTTTAATTTTCTGGAAATACGTTTTAAATCCTCCACCCAAAGAGCTTTTTTTTAGCGGCTGTCAGTGCTCGGGCGCGGTGCTCCCTCCATCCACTGTCACTGCTCGTCTGTTTCCTCCTTTAAAACACTTTTATCTCGTGTGATCGTGGCGTAAAAAGCGCATTTTCATTCATTCTTGCGATGGCAGAAGCTGCCGGGAGGCGTTTCCTGTGTAATGGCAGCAGCCTGGTGTGGCAGCCACTCCTCCAGCCTACAGATGTTATGCAAGAGACATGTCTTCTCCTCTGCTCTCTAATACAGATGTGCAGATGTAAACACATGCTGTGCAACACTATCTTTTATGATGACTGCATCCATGAGATCATAAAGGGGTGAAACATGTTGATGGTCCAGGGATGGACAGACAGACCTGCAGACAGATGGACGTGTGGGTTTGTGCAGTACATGGTAATAACCAGGTCACTGCGTCTGAACCCCCTTATGCAATACAGTACCTGCTTGGTGAGCAAGAAGAAGAAGAAGAAACGGCCTCGAAAAACCCCCACAATGCTTCGTCATTGATTGCACTCTTATTACGGCCCTATTAGCACAAGTGCCTGTATTGCTGGTGGTGAAGGAGGGAGGGATCGCCTGAGATCTGGAGAGAAAGCGTCGCTCTGACTTGAATTGAACATTCAAGAAGCCTGCTGAGCTGGCGGTAAAGCCTCGTGATTTAGAACCTCTGCTTATGAGTTATGTGTCGGTCTTCTCGTTAAACCCACCGGAATAAATCCTCAGCTTTAGAGTTAAATATAAATGAATTGAAGAAATGAATATGAACAAATCTCTCTATTTAATTGTGTTTTATCCAAAATGGAATAAATAAATACAATTGAAATCAGACTGGACAAATCTGCAGCAAAGAGCCAATTCAATAACATTAATTTAGAAAGAGGGAATATAATAAAATCTAAATATCCAAATATCTTTCATGATTCAAGAGTTGCACGTGTCGTTCCTTGACACAAGGATTGAGCTTGTGAGGCCAGTAGTAATCCGATTCTATACACATACTCTTTTATTCAGTCACATGCCAGTTGATTTATTCTTATGATTTAATAATAATAATAATCTCTATTTATATAGCGCCTTTCTAGACCAGTAATATGATGAACTGCAGGGTTTCGTAGGGTCAACTTTGAAATTAACTTAACGTTGTCTTCCTCTGTAGAACCACATCAGAGTTCAACTTAAGAAAGTAAAATCTCTTCCTTGTCTCATGTCCTTGTCAACAACAACACAAATGCGTCCTGCTTTTTTACGAACACACACAGATGGACAGATAAACAAGACAATTGCATAACGACAGACCATCATCCCATTGAATTAACATTAAGAGGCACTGGAAGTTATCGCTTCTTGGCTGAAAAGTCTGTTTACTATTAAGAAAGATCAATCTTTATGTAAAACTTTTGTGCTATTTTTAGAACTTGATTATTATTATTTTATTATTAGCGATGACAAGATCTGGATCATATATTTCTATTCGATTCAAACCATCACAAATACATTCCAGTATCTCATCAATCCGTCTCTCTTTTTTTCCCACCCTGGTCTGGTCTGTCGACGCGGAGCTTTCAGTAATGAACCGATCAAATGTTTATGCTGGCAGCCTGCAGATCTTATGCGCCGTACTTTACGTCAAAGATTCCATCTCCGAGCTCTTCACCCGACCAAATGGGTCGAAAAAACAAATGCGTATCATCGTGGATTCATTCGGCGGCCGTGTCAGATTTGATCATGCGCCGTGCACGAAATGGAACCGCCGCTCTCCAGCTGCGACCACTGAGACAGAATTGAAGTCGACTCATTCTCACACCGTCATGTCTTTCTCCTGATCCGCCTGAGGTGCTGTCGTGGAGGAGAGAGAGGCCTTAATGCTGGAGGATTCATCATTGAAATCCTTTAAAATGATCATTTATCATCAACATTATCGTTGCTATTTCAAATATTAGTGTATATGCTGACCTGTTCAAATTGTTTTCCCAACCTTCCTTCTTCCCATTCTTGAACCTACAACCTTCATAGTCTAACATATTAAGAACACGTATGTCAAAGTGTTCGCTGCACATCATATGCAAGTGGCCCTTTGACTTTATTTATGTGCCCTTTAAAGAGCATGTAGAGGTCGAGGAGACGCTAACCCTTTAATTTTATATTTATTATTCATTACTAGTGGCTAGCTCGATCACCACACAGCAAGGAGGTTGCCGGTTTGCTTCCAGGTCGGGAGGAAGGTAGCACTCCGGTTTCCTCCCACAGTCCAAAAACATACAGAGGTTGATTTGGAGCTTGGATACATTTTCTATAGGTATGAGTGTGTGTGTGTGAATGGTTGTGTTCTCTTTGTGTGCGACAGACTGGGGTCCTGTCCAGGGTTTCCCTCACCTCTCGGCCAATGAAACTGGAATAGGCTCCAGCCCCCCGCGACTCCCAGAAGGGATTAGTGCCATAGAAAATGAATGAATGAATTCATTACTGAGATTTAAATTAACATTACAAAATATTCAAAAAAAAAATGCTTTCATATCAGATACAAGAAATGTACATAGAATACTATAAAATAACAGCATGATATTTTTTCATTTTAATTAATTGATTTTATACTTGTTGCTCCTTTATTTTTTGCTTGATGGCCCCTCACAACAGCCACTGTATGTGGCCCCTGACTACCAAGAAACATGCGGAACCAATTGAATGAGTCAAACGTAAGGGTGTAATAATAAAGTAGAAAGTTGACTTCCTTGCTAAATAATGTTACATCCCAGACATCAACACCATCAGCATTATGTATATTGATTCATGTATTTCTGCACTTTGAGCCACTTTGTTGAGCTTCTGAAACATGTTTCTGGTTCCAGATCATTTGAGTGACGCGCTGGCCAAGCTGAAGCTGGTGTCTAAGGACAGTGCTGGCGACAGCGTGGAGAGTTATCTGGACTGTCTGCTGAAGGCCCTGACCAGCAACAGTGAGTATACAGCAGCCTATACTATACTAAACACCAACACAGGTCATAAACATTGTGCTTGAAATTACAGTCGAGCTACTGAAGAAGTTGTTTATAGACCGATGAACATACAACAGTATGTCTCACTTTTACAGTTGCTGCAGACACATTACTTTAGTTTCTTTCACTTCAATGGAAATAAGAAATGAACATCCTCGTCCCCTTTTCAATCAAGCATTTATTCAAAGCGTGCATTATAATTAATGCTAATGTGAAGTCTGCTCTTTAATACTAATCTCAACTGAATCCTTTCTTACGAACCAACCATCAAACCATTTCTTTTGCTTCCTTGTTTTTTTCTGGAGATTGAGATTCTGTTATATTTACTTCTGCTTTTAAAGAAGTCTGCGTCATTCAGCATGTTCTCTGTTCAACACTACAGACTTCCAGCTAGTCTTGGTGAAAATATGTAGCATCGCCTTCCATTAGTTACATCAATGCTGTGAGTATGTTGTCTGGGTCAGTGTGACACAAGGTTCCTTCTGTGCAGACACTGAAGCCAGTATGAAGATCCAGGAGATGGGCGTCCTTCCTCAACTTCCTAATCTCCTGAGCCCCCAGTCTTCATGCACGCCTAAAGTGGCCAACATCGTTGCAGAGCTGGCTAAAAATGGTGAGATTGACTTTTCTTTAGTTGTCTTTAAAGGTCAACTAATGCGTTGATTTAAGTGTCTCTTGTATCATCAGTATGTGTCTGTTTGTACAAAACTCTCTTTTCATAGATATATTTACGTTAGAAAATGTGCTTAAGCCCCGCCCACTGAAAACACATTTTACTGGAGATTAAATCTTGTTTAGCATAACTATGCCTACTCTTCTGTGATTGGTCGAGCACCAAGGTTTGTCACCACGAGTAATCAATACTGGAAGGGACTCGTTGTATAAACAAAGCGGGGTGTGATTACAGCTGCTGGAGAAAGAGTGAAGCCATTATTACAATAAATAATGGACTTTGCTCTCGTATCCTTTCGTTCGCTGAGATTTCAGACTGGGGAGAACTTTATAAAGTAATAACTTGCATCTTGGAGAGGAAGACTTCAACATTTGAAACTTGTGAGTGAGTCAAGAGAGTTGGGTTTTCACATTAGTTTCATTTTAAGTGTTATTGTCCTCACGTTTTACAACAGAAACTACACATTTCGTAGATAGACTTCATTGTACACTAGTAATATTTATACAGTATGTGTACAGAAATGTTGTTTCTCTGTCAACCTGATTGACTTGATTTAACTGTCCAAAATGTTCCACACCAATAGTTTCAGAACTATTTCAAAATAGTATTTCTTCTATTTTTCAATCACTGGTCCAACTACAAATGGAGAAGAGACCACAAAGAAAACCAGAAGTCTTCAAACTGGAATAAAATGCAGTCAATTTTTTTTGGCTCCATTGCTTAAAAACTGTACCACCATAATAGTTTTTTTTTACAAAAAAAACCCAGCTTTTATCATTATATACGTTTTACCTTATTTGTTTAAAGAATACTACATGTCTTCTCTTTCTTTTTTTTTTACCGGTTGCCAGTTTGACATTTTTCAATGTCGTGATTTTCTATGCAAAGACAATAAAAGAAAGTCTAAGTTCTAGCTCAAAATAAAAAATGGCAAATCGAAGTTTGTTTATTTGGTTTCACTAAGTAAGCGTCATTTTTTTTGGGTGTGAAATATGAATTTCATTCATTCCATGCTTTTGAATGCACCATAGCTTTTTCTACATTATTGAACGCACAACACTTGCCTGTTTCACTCCGATGCAGTGGCCGGTATTGCCTCATCACATTTTAATCAACGTAAATGTTTTTAATCAATTAATTTGTTTTGTAAACCAAGTTCTGTCTCATTCTTATTCGTTTACATTGCACATGTATGGGAAACACTGCATTACATTAGTGTGTGTTTAAAGATTGTAATATGTTTTAAAAACACTAATTATACTGCTTTCTATTGTCTGAGTATATTTATTGTGACATGTTATTTAAATACGGTGTCAGGGCACGACACACGGATTTTGTGACAACGAACAACTTCCTCTTTGATCTTGTTCTGTGCAAAGACTGCAAATGATTCAGTGCACAAAAAAGCTCTGGATAATAAATGCACATTTATCAGCAGCTTGACTCCCAGCAGTTGACAGAACTTGGCATCGAGCCGCTTGTGGGTGCTTCCGGAAATGCGGCTGTGGAACCAAAGAACCTCCTCTCAGTCAGACTCTTGGTCTTTAAAGACTTTGTTGTTCACCATGCTCAAAAAGATAGTCTAGTATAACTATAATGTAATATTATTATGAGTACAATATGTTCATGGAGCCTGCATGTAGAGATTTGCTTTTACATACATTTTGTTAATTTTTAATGCTAACATGTTGTTGTCTAAAAAATGCAAATGACTTCTGTCCTGGTCGCCCGCTGCCATGTTCCCTTAAGCCTTCCCTACCACAAGGTCGCCCCACTAGTCTTCCCGGCTAATCATAGCGGGCGTGTGTTGAGTCACTTTACTGTGATCGGGGGTGATGTGTGGGATTCAGTCCAAGTGCCGGTGGAGGCACAGCTGTCTCCCTCTGCCTTGGCAAGTGACCCGACTCGTGTCAGTCCTTTGAGCATCAAGTCGCATCTCTTGTGAATAGAAATTCTCAGTGAGGTCTGGACAAAGTGTAGGATTTTGTCTTTGAATCATATAATTTATTGTGTTTTTGCCTTAATGAAAATGTTGTTATTATGTTTAAATACGTTTTGTTCTTCAGAAACGACCATAAATGAGATTCTTGTTGCTCTCTGAACACAAATAATAAGTCTGTTCCTGTCTTCAGAGTTCATGCGGAGCCCCTGTGTGGACGCCGGCCTCGTCCCTCCTCTGGTTCAGCTGCTGAACTCCAGCGACCAGGAGGTTCTCCTGCAGACCGGCCGCGCTCTGGGCAACATCTGTTACGACAGTCGTAAGTAGCCGCCGTCGTCGCTTTGAAACATGAAACCCCTCCAGAGTCGCGGAACGTAAGACCGTAAATAAATGGCGTCGCAGCTTTTTTGGATCTACAGAGTTGCCGATGTTCTCAGGATTGTATCGAGGGAAATTAACTTCTCGCTGTGTTTGTTTATTGAGCTTTGACTAATGTTTGGAGAGAACGCTGAAGCTGCAGACTTCGCACTGAAAGTGACTTGATGAAGTGTTTATTGAGAAATTGATTCACAAAGAGAACAAAGTTGATGCATGATTCTGTGTCATTTATTAACGCTTGATTTTTACATGTTTTTAAGAACCTCTCAAGCTGCAGTTTTAAATTCTATTTACTGTAGCGTGGAAGAGCGCTTCGATTGCCAAATGTTGAGAGGGATGGAGGGGCTTCTCGTGGACCTTTAGTGAAGGCAGCTGAGCTGAAGCCGAGTGTTGCTCTGTCAGCTGCCAGTTCTGGCACATAACTTCATCTCATGTTAAAAAAGATGCTGGTCCTGAATCAGGTGGGATGAGACATGTGTTTGAGTATGTGTGGGTGGTGGGTCCAACTGAGCTGGCATGCTTTGAGAGTGAAAAAAAAAAAAAAATCGATACACCGGTATATATTGATGTCTATCATGTTACTGTAGATATGTTTAACGGCACTGTATTGATTACATTTTTTTTTAGATTTGTATTTCAATAAAGGGTAAAAATAAAATCTATTTTTCATATATTATCATGCAGATATTACCAGCGTTTTTTCATTTGGGTGTTGTGATTAAACCGATGTGAAGTTGTCACCAACAGTGCCTCCTAAAATTGTTTAAGAAAATTAAACTGTATTGAAATGCATCATTTTGAGAGCTGAATTTATCATACCGTAACGTAAGATTAGTCACTGCAGAGCTACCTTTAGAGAAATAAAACTACCATTTATTTTATACATCCATACATTTATGCTGTATTCAAGTCAAATATGTGATGGAAGAAGACTTTGAACTGCTGTAATAGTGCGTTGTTATCTGATCGTACTCACTAACAAAGACACGGTTCTGACTTCTTACAAGGCATGTTATTCATGAATCTAAAAATAACAATAATTAATGGCCCTCAACTGAAGATGAATTTTAGATGCATGAGATATAGAATGAAATGTATGGCTCGAGGTTGTAACGAGAGACGAGAACAATGCAGCTGTTGTGTAGTCGAGCTTTGTTAGTGGGTCCGCTAGAATGTTGGCCTGTTGGTTGAGATCAGCAACACGTGTTGATGGTTCCTGTCGTCACACTGCGAGGGAGATGAAGCTCGCAGGAGAACGCAAGATGTCATTGGAATCATGTGAACATGAACATGTGGAACTCCCTGTAGAAATAGAAAGAAAAGGCACATGGAGAGAGTGAAGAGTTAGCTTCTCTTGACAGGTCTTTTTCTGTAAGAGATGTATTTTATCTTTGTAAATGCTGTTTCAGGATTCCTATTCTTCAGTTATTTCGTTTTTTCTTCGTGTTTTTAAACTCCTAGTTGACTGTCTCCCTGTTATTTTATTTTTTTTACATTTCAATATCTCTTTGTTATGTGGTTGATTCCTGTCTTGGCCTCTTTGTTTTGCAGATGAGGGCAGGAGTGCAGTTGACCTGGCAGGAGGGGCTCAGATAGTAGCTGAACACATTAAAACCCTCTACCAAAATACTGAGCCGGAAAATGAGAAGCTCTTGACTGTCTTTTGTGGCATGCTGATGAACTATAGCAATGATAATGGTAATGACCATCATCCCCTGAGAACCACTGTTGACTAATCTCGGCACTGATCAGACAAACGGATCATGTGACTTCATCTAGAACACGTGATTCTCCTCGTCTCTCTCTCCTTCTCTGACTTCTATTGCCATTTCATAGTTAATATTTAATGAAAGACAATTTTCATAGTCCATCCTCTGTCTCCCCCTTTAGTCCTGTCAGGTCTGTGTTCTCCCCCTTTCTTCTTCTGTGATGTTCTACAACATGTATTTCTACTCTATGTCACCCTTTAGCTTCTTTTGCATCAAGGCTACGTACATATTTAAACAACAAATTATATTCAAGTTGATCGTGTAGAGTGGGCTCAGTAATTCCTATTCTACTAAATGACATTATTCTGAATTATTACATGTTTTTCTTGTGATTTCTGTTGTGAAGTTGTCACTTTCCAACTGCGGGTCTTTTCTGAGGCGACTTGTTTAGAGCAGGTGTAATGCGATGGGACAGACTGGGACCTCCTGCCAAGGTGTCTCCTGGCACACACTCCCTTGACTTGCTGTTTCAAAGCTTTCAGCTTCTTTCTGAACTCGACTAACACTTGACAATAGCTGACATGCAGATCAATCAACACGAGGCTCACATGTCATTGGTTAAACGTTGATTAGCTGGTACAGGTAACCAGAAATGGCTCTTTCTTTACCTTTGTTTCCTGCTGTAAATGTTTGTGTATGAATTAAAAACGACTTTTAATTTTGTTTGTTTGTTCCTTCTTCAGATTCCCTTCAAGCTCAGCTCATCAACATGGGTGTGATTCCCACCCTGGTCAAGCTTCTGGGCATCCACTCCCACAACACAGCTCTCACAGAAATGTGTCTAATCGCCTTTGGCAACCTGGCTGAGCTGGGTGAGTGACAGCCAGAAATGTAACTGTGCATCCATCAACTCTGGTTCTCAAAAACGTCTCTTCTTTTGCTCTCAGAGTCCAGCAAAGAGCAGTTTGCCTCCACCAACATTGCAGAGGAGTTGGTGCGTCTTTTCCAAAAACAGACGGAGCACGAGAAGAAGGAAATGGTATTCGAGGTTTTGGCTCCTCTAGCAGAGAACGGTAATCATATTTTTGTTAATTATTTTGTGATCAATCCTCCAGCATTTCTCTCCTCGTCAGCACACTTGTGATTATTCAAGATCCCGATTTTAAAGGATTTTTCTTTGGCCTTGTAGTATTGTTTTCTCTTTCACACTTAACTTTTAAACACACAAAGAATATATGTTTAGGTGAACATTTATTTGACTTTTTATTGCACCTTTTTTTCAACATAGTTCCATCCGCATTAACAGTAAAATATGAAGAAAACATGAACCAGATAATAAGTTGATAATAAGTTGTATTTAGGCACAACTGTCATTTTCAAAGCATTAAAACATCCAACAAGTGACCAAGAGAGTGAAGACAATTCAGTCATTAAGCAAAGTGGAAAGGTTGTTTTTTTTAATATATGTTTATACTTTCTCGTTACTGTGTGGCCTATACAGCCTACAGTATATAGTGACACTTAATTCTCGAGGTTGTTTCCCCAAATCCCTGTTATCTCCCCTGCAGCAGGGGGTTTAACGGCAAGATAAAAGAGTAAAAAGGCTCAAAGTGCACCCTTGATGTGTTTCACTGTGCGGCTGAAATGCTTTGGATTACTGGGAGTTTGTGCAAATAGCGGCCGTAATGTTTTCCCCACACTGAATTTAATAAGCTCTCTGAAATGTGAAATGCACCAAATGATATTCCGTTGGCAGCTCCATCTTGACAGACATTGTGTGTTTACACAGATAACATCTTACCGACTGTTGTTATCACCATCGCAGGCACACTGGGTTCTCCCACTTTGTCAGTCGCCACGACAACAACCTACTTAGCTCTCCTCCAGAGAAACCTCTCTCGTTTTCTCTGTTGCTCGTTAAACGTCTACATTTGTCACTCGACATGTGGATCATGAAATGCTCTTTTCACAGTTCAGGCTGGTGTCTGGTTAATAGTTTTATCTGCTCTGGTGAATCCATGGAACTTTTCCAGGTATCACAAGATGGAATTGATGTTAATACAATGTTGTATTTTAACAGGTTGGATAGGGCTTTTGGAATGATGTGCGTATACTGTTACTGTTTGTTGGAATTTTTTAGTGGTAAAAGTAAATATGCTTGTATTAGAATCAGCCTTGAATTCATGATTCAATAAATTACTGAGTGATAGATAAATAGATAATTGGTGTTGTTACTTGGAAACTGATGAGGCCCAAAAACGATGTTGATGTTCCTGCCATCCCCAATAGTCATGCTGTTGACGCTGAGGGACCAAAGCTGTGCTTCACGGGCTGGTGATTCAGATGGTCACGCATGGATCTCTGTTAGCCCTTTCTTTATCAGAACAATCCCTGTAAGGGGGGGGCAAATTCTGTATCCACAAAAACTACTACATGGAGAGGCGTGGTCGGGTCGAGTTTTTTTACATTGCTTCTGACTCAGTTTAACGCGTATAATATTCTTAATCAGGCGCTTTGGAGAACAACGTTTTGTTAATATAACAATATATTAATGTATGTCAATTCTGAAGTGTTTCAAAACTAAATGATTAGAAAAAAACAAAATGTACATGAAAATACAAAATCTTTCTTGTAGTCCACCAAATCCTAGAAATAACCTCCCTCATGTGAGTTGAGAAGAATAGAAATAATGCGTAAACAAAAGAGGATGTTTTTTAGCCCATCCTCGAAATAACATTGCTTTTTTTTTGTCTTATTGTAGAAGAGTTCTTGCCCTGCAAAGCTGCTCTTTGCTCTTAAGTGTTGCTCTGATGATGATGATATTGGCTTGAAGGTCGTTACAGTATTTGTTAGCCACTGAAAAAAACTTCCCAGCTTTGGGACGGTAGGCTTCAAAACACCTGAATTTTCCCCACATTTTGTCTGTAAAAGTGCATTGATGTTTCTAAATTAACCATTGAACACTCAAGGTATGTGATGCAAGGATAAAGTACACGCTACATAAACTCAAAACCCTGGACCTTTGAAGAATTTCTGTGGGCCACATCTACGTCTGCACTATCTCTGATAGCAGCATTTCTGTTGGCCCCGCCCATGAAAGTGCCATCTCTCTAAGAACGTGAATATTGACGTGAAGCAGAAAGATTGAATATGAGATAAAAGAGCAGAAGTTCCATGAAAGTGTTGGTGTTCTTAAAAAGACACTCTCTTATGCTTGCTCGTATGAATATTTTAATATCAGCCTCCCTCTGTTTTTAAGGTTGAGTGCACAGTAATATGACGGTCATCATATATTTATGATGCTGCGACCATATTATGTTCAAACACACTGTTGGTCCTACAGATGTCATCAAGCTGCAGCTGGTGGACGCAGGACTGGTGGAGTGTCTCCTGCAGGTGGTGGCCCAGACCGTGGATGGAGAACGAGAAGAGGATATTACCCAACTCAAGACGGCGTCTGACCTCATGGTCCTCCTGCTGCTGGGAGGTAAACAAGATTTCACTGTCAGGATGTGAGCTCAACATTACATTTGGAATAGATTACAATCACTGATTTAAATGATAATTCCGCCCCTAAACTCCTGAAACTCTTCCAACCATTGCCGAGTCCCGTTGAATAAAACATCCTGCTTATTAATATTTAAATGGAGCAGTTATTAAACATGTATACTCGTACTGGCCGCCATCTTAGACGCTCTAAATTTGAAGAATGGATTTTAAAAGAGAATGTCGAGTCGGAGAACACATTAAAAAAAATCGATACAGTCCTGTTAAAAAACAATATTGTGATATTTTTAATAGTTTAAAACTTGAAACAACCAGCTCAAATCTCTATTATTGCGTTACAATTTTGTTATTAAAGTTCAGAGGAAGACAGTATTTTTGTCAGAATTGAGTTGCGAACAAGTGTGTTCTGGTGTTTAAGTGTTAGATGAAGGTCCGGGTTTGTGTCTCTTCTCCAGACGAGTCCATGCAGAAGCTTTTCGAGGGAGGCAAAGGCAGCGTCTTCCAGAGAGTCCTGTCCTGGATTCCATCTCACAATCACCAGCTGCAGCTCGCCGGGGCGCTGGCCATTGCCAACTTTGCACGCAACGGTTAGAAAGAGTTTTCTTCTTGGTTGACTTATAAAGCTGACTCAAATAAACGTCCTGGACAATTCCAGATGGGAACTGCATCCACATGGTGGACACTGGAATCGTGCAGAAGCTTCTAGAGCTGTTGGATAGACACGTGGAGGAAGGAAACGTCACCGTTCAACACGCCGCTCTCAGCGCTCTGAGGAATCTCGCCATTCCGGGTGAGCTGCTGCTAAATGAAACCCACGTTGTAAATGCTTAATAATCTTGAATCCATTCGGATTTAAGGCCACTTTGTTTCACACAGCAGGTTAATTTATGACTATTATTGAAGAGATGTTGAAGATTATGTTGGATAGGTGCCCTGCAACCCTGGGGAACTGGGACTTGGCAATAAAAATGATGAATCTGGTTACATTTTTTGGTTTCCTTTAAGTTATTATTACTCTAAAGTGAAATGGCTTTTTATGAGTTTAAATATATTTGTAGGCATTATTTCCACTTGCTGTATTGTATTGATTTACAACTACTGTTTTAAATACTAATCAAATGTCATCAAATGTTCTTAACAGTGAAACCTTTGTTCTTGTGTTGATGAACATGCGCGTGTCTTGACAGTGGTCAACAAGTCTAAGATGCTGTCAGCGGGAGTTGTGGATGTGGTGTTAAAGTTCCTCCAGTCCGAGATGCCGCCCGTTCAGTTCAAGCTGCTGGGAACGTTACGCATGCTGATCGACACACAAGGTAGAGATTCGGTGTGACGTTTGTCCGCCGCTCAAAGACGTGTGGCGTGTTCATGGCGTGTTCATGGTGTGTTTTGTTGTGTAGCTGAAGCTGCCGTCCAGCTGGGGACCAACAACAAGCTGGTGGAGAGGCTGGTGGAGTGGTGCGAGGCCAAAGATCACGCCGGAGTGATGGGCGAGTCCAACCGGCTGCTGTCGGCTCTCATACGACACAGCAAATCCAAGGTGGGACCTTCAGTGGCGTGTCAGTGCAGTCTCCTTCACACCTGCTCATGTGAATTCCAGGAGGTGGTCCGCGCCGTCATACAAGGAAGTGGAGTCAAACACCTGGTTACCATGGCGACCAGCGAGCACATGATCATGCAGAATGAAGCGCTGGTGGCGTTAGGCCTCATTGCAACTCTGGACTTGGGTAAGAAGCCTCAAGGTTGAACTTTCCGTTTGTGAAACTTCCTTGTTGACCCTGCTCTGGTTGCAGCTGCTGCTGAGAAGGACTTTGTGAGCTTCAGTCTGGTGTCTGTGCTTCACAAGCTGCTCTCAGACGAGAGAAGTGCTCCGGAGATCAAATACAACTCCATGATTCTCATCTGTGCAGTCATGGGTTCCGGTAAGATGTTTCTGTGTCATGTCCGTCTCACGAAGCTCAGCTGTGACCCTCCCATGCTTGACCCTCCAGAGCCTCTCCACAAGGAGGTCCAGAACCTGGCGTTCATCGACGTCGTGTCCAAACTGAGGGCCCACGAGAACAAGACGGTATCACACCAGGCATCGCTCACAGAGCAGCGGCTAACTGCCCAGAGCTAAATGACTGTGTCTCCGCCTTCCACACGCCTCCTCATCTACAACCGCACCCCCCACCGCCCCTCGTGCCTCATCGTCCTGTGCCAAGGTACCATGTTAACTGCCAGACACATCCCCCCTCCCCCTCCCTGCGCCCCCAGAGACAGACCAGTGTGGTTTGTTGAAAGGATGAGGACGATTTCATTGGAGCTGGGTGGTCTCTGGCGGACTGTGACACCACCTGGTCGCACCACCTCTTTTCTAAAAGCCATAAACCATTCATATGGGTGGCCGCGCAGGGTCGGGCACCTCCGTCCGTCTCCAGTCACCCACTACTTGTGCATGCGTGTTCTGCTACAAGTAGCAACTAGCCAACGCAATAGAGATGACACTAGTACGACCAGAGCTGTGACGCCATCCGCCCCCAAAAGACCTGCCGGCGTAGGAAAATGTGCATAAAAAAAAAAGAAAAATTAAATGTTCTGTGGTCATTTTTGATAAAGGGCAGCCATCACAGACATGTTCCATGTAGCTTGAGTATAAGTCTAGACTGCATGTTTGTGTCCTGTCAACAGTGTCCACTGATCCACTGAGCTGAAAACTCTCCATGTTCATGAATATTAAATATTTCGTTTTTAGGGTCGGAGACAATCAGGTCCACAACATTACCTGTAAAGATAGAAAAATCTTTTCACTGAACCAATTGATGGACCACATAGTGGAGCGCTGACACCACTGAACTCACCCACGCAGCCCACTCGGTTTCAAAGAGGGTTCTCTGACCCCCCACTGAGGTCTTTACACAGATCTTCTGACCGTGAGCACGACCATGAGTCATTACAGACGAATACAATTGATGCAATTTGGAGCAAAACTCTTTTTCTAATCCTGTTCAATGGTTTTGTCCTTAAAAGTCTTATTTTCACTTATTATTCTTATCTCAAATACAAGATTCTTAGTTATTTTAATTGAGTGCAGGTTCTTGGTTGATCTGAGTTTGGCATTACCATCATGGAAACCTATTTTTCATCACGAAACTCTTAAGTTTTCATACAAAGGCCCCATTTCTCCAGTTATTTGAAATGGGCTCAGAAACCACCACTATTGGTTGAACTATCAGTCCAACAGTCAGAAGTTCCACCACTGCTCCCAAAATTGGAAAGCATGTTTTGTGTCTTGTCTGTACTGGGCGAGTGACTGCTCTACGAAGACAGCAGCCATGGAGGCGGAGCTCACTGCTGAGATAAACATGAACATACTTTTGGAGGTTGCCTGCACAGTAGGAACAGACCATGTGGTCTACAAGTCTACTTCACACTGGATTCTTTATTTAGCCAATCATGCGGCTCAGATTTACTGTTTCCTCGCCTGGGCCCACCTCTTCTTCTCCTTTAAATAAGAGCGTGAACGGGTATTTATCAAAATCGTGGTCATCTACAGACAGTGGACTTGTTCCCATAGTAACTATGTAAAGAAAACTATAAACTAAATGTTGTAAATGTCATGAGTTGTACATTTGAAGGATTGTAACGCAGCAGTTCATTAAAGATCATATCTGGTGCCCTTTTTCTTTCTTCCTTACAAAGAAACATGATGACATTTGGGCACTCGAGTCACTATTCTTAATGAAGTTATACACTTTTTGATAATTACTTATAGCACTTTGATCATTATAACACATATCCTGAATGCATCATTAAAACAGTTACTTGAATAAAAGTAATTTTGATAACAGTTTATCACATCCGATGCAGACTATAATTTTGTTTTCAGCCAAACTCTGACCTCTAATGGGCCATTTAATGATCACAAATATCAAAGACTAAGTGCCCATCTCACTCATGACGACCTTCATCTGGAATTAACATCTAGTTGCACAGAATGCTCGTATCCACGTAGATTGTTCATGAAACTTGGATTTCTTAAGACAAAAGGTTTGGTATTTCATTTTTAATTCTTTATTAAAAGCAGTCACTTTAAACAGGCATGAATGGGGAGCGACACAATGTCAGCGGGACGCACAGGGATCTGTGATGACGAGTGTGAAAAAAGTAAGTGGAGAGGAGATGACAACCAATAATACTGTAAATGAGAGGTTGAACAGTGAAGGTTTCACCGGGTTACACATTAAAAACACGTTAGTTATCATTCAGTCTTGACATGTTACACATATATATCCTGGTTTGAAATGACGTATCAAAAAAATAAATCTGTCACTTTGTTGTATGAAATGGAAATTAAAATTTTACATCCACTTTGTGTTTTCTCCAATGCCCTCCTGCTCCTCCAGGGGGCGTCTTTGAGGTGAGACCGTTGCTCCGGCAGGATACAAATTAATAATCCAAAAAAAAAGACAAGTTGACTGGAAAACTACATTAAATCATTGAAGGAGAAAACCGTGGAAAACAACTTCTCTTGTTCAGGCCTGGACAACAGATTAGTGGGACAATTTCTTCATTCTATACCACGTGACTGCAGCTCGCTGGAATCTTGCAGTTTTGACATGGAATAACGGGAATTTCGACTCCAGATTCAGCAAAAAAAAGAATCCCTTCTGTTGCAATATTTACATTAGCTGCACAGATAAATCCATTATTTACACACTGATAAGCCCAAACGGTAGTGAAACCCATCATTTAAAGTCTTCCTTAAAACATCCATAGGATTTGTAGCTCTTAAATGGATGAACTCTTCGAATGCAACACCTTTAAAAATCAGGCCTTAAATTAGCTTTTTCTTGACATGAATGCCGTCAACACTTTTTAACTAATGCTGCTAATGGTGCAGGATTCTACTCTCAAAGCCTTCGACACTACAAAGAGAAACTATCAATACTAAAGACGTGCTCACGTAGCTGAAGTGCTAACTAGCTCGATGGTTTCTGGACGAGTCACAGTGGCGGCATGATCTGTGGCGGCTCTTCAGGAGAAGATGGAAACTAGATGAATATCTCCTGATTGAGATATGTTCTCAAATATCGTAGCTTTGTTTTTAAATGTCTGGTTGTTTTTCTATTCTTTTCAAAATTGCACTCTAAAACATTTAAAAGATAATTTTTGAAAACACTAAGTCTCTTGGACTTTTTTTTTAACGTTTCTTCAGTTTAGACCAACATTTTCAATGTTTTCTTCAGACTTCAAGGCCAGATAAAGTTAAATATCCAGTGTTTTGTTACAGCAGGCGTTTTGTTAGATAAGCAGTGCAGAGGGGAGCGCGATGGCAACAATCTCAACCTCAGCGGTGGAGCTACATCACAGGTCCCACGTCGGATCAGTGAAAAATATCTATCTAATATCAAAACGTATCAAAACCTCTAGGTGTCAACTATCAAAGCCAGGTGACGGTCTGCGGGCCGGGCGGGTTCGGGTTCGGTCACACGGTGTTATTTACACGTTCACGGGTTAGTGCTGAGAGAACAAGGTGCTGGTTGAGTGTCTGGTCTGGTGCGAGAAGAGTCCACGTGTCTTCATGGCCTGCAGCTGAGTGGACACAAGGAGGGCTGAGGTTGGCTGGGGGGGTCACTTGAGGGGGGTTTGAGGCGGAGAGAGGACTCACCTGTGGATGCAGAAGCTGCTTCTGCTTTATGTAAAGAAACTGAAAGAAAGGGAGGAAGTAGAGTTTGTCAATAAAAAAAAAAACACAACATAAGTCTTATCATCAATTTCAAATAGTAATAAAACGCAGTGTTGGAGGAGTTTCCAAGCCAGACTTCAAACATATCCTGAAACACTTCCATCGTCTCCATCTACACGTACAGTTTAACGGAGCGCCTCTACTCTGAGTCTTAAGAAGATTCCTCAACACAACATCCTACATCGGGACAAACACAAAGAAGCCAATTCATCCATTTTTGATGACATCATTGGACTATTCCAGATCCGGACCCGTCACTGGAGCACTAGACTGGAAGCTAACGAACATGTTTCTTCTTTGGAAATCTAAAAACTGAGGTTTAATCACAATTTAAATTTATATTTGAGGAGATGATTGTTTGTCTGCAACTGAATACTTTAATATAAAGATTTATTTTGAGTTTAAAGAGCTGGAAATGTCAATTAAGGCTTCCTTTGATTATGAAGCCGATATAAAACGATTCTTTTGATAACGGCTTTTACATATTCTCACGTCCTATCACGCTCGCTGCAGCAGAGCGCTGGATCCCACAGATCAGAGGCAGCTCTTGGTAATTATCCAAAACAAAATTAAATGTGGTTTACAAAATAAAAGCCTCCACATTGATGTTGGCCCAAAATAAAGGGACGTAAAACGTTCAGTACAGCGTAATAACAGACATTTGGAGTGTGGTGCGTTCACATTCATAAAAACAAACAAAACCAACATCAACAAACAGATGAAGTATATGTTGCAGTTTACTTAATTTGGAAGTTAAATAAAATTAGGTTCTTTAAACAATGTTTGTTTATTTTGTTATGTAATTGTATTAACTTGTTTTTTTACATTGTGATACTATGGTGATGTTTCAAATGTTCTGTGTAAACTAAACTTTCTGTATGAATAATAATTGTATATATTATTAGCACCTGAATAATCATGGTTTCAATATGAACCAAATGATTGGTAATGATTATTGACATGATTGCACAGCTTAACTGCACGATCACAGGTTCACATTTTAATCATTCATAGTAATTAACTGTAAAAACAATCGTAGCATCACCCTCTATGTTTGTTTGAAATCCCGCTCGTGTCACAACAAACTACGAATCACAGCGAAGACAAACATTCCATCACACACACCGGCTACACACACACACATTCAGCGAGTGTGTGTGAGTCTCATGAGCAGTAAGCTGCTGCTGGAGTGTAGTGGGGGTCGAAGCATGGACACGGGGGGGGGGGGGGGGGACCCTAACGAATAATGGAGGAGGAAGAATAAGGGGGGAGGTGATGTTCAGGGAAACGACCTCTATGACCTTTCCTTATGAGTCCCAAGTAAATGGAATATTTTCCCTGGTTTCTAGTAAACGTCTCGGCCCGGGAACACTGGATGTTTCATATTAAATATTGAGATTCAACTGTAAATCTATATTTTAAAAAAAATGGACTCTCATTGAGAGTTTGTGTCACTACATTTGAGGATGAAACGCAGCATAGAAGTCGGCGACTTAAAGCCCTGGAACAGCAAGGAAGTGTCAGTTTCCAGAGCTCGAGCAGCGGCTGGACTTCAAGCGTGTTCCCAGACAAAGACGTGTTTGTGCTCATGAGGTGAAATGAAACGCTGCAGCCACCGAACAGAGCGATGATCTTACCAGCTCGCCCGCACGGCTTCAATGTCGCTCACGAGGTTCTGGGCCAAACAAATACCAAAGATCTGTCCAGAGAAAGAGAGGATGAGCGTCACGGGTCAAGGATTCCGAACAAGCCGGGGCGGCGCACCTGTAGTAACGCGACTCCGATGAAGATCCCGGCCACCAGGGTCAGGTTGTCCTGGAGCCACTTCTCAAACTGTGGCACACAACCTTTCACGTTGATGTAGTCTTTCTGCTCCGAGTCCTGATCATCATTAAAAAAAAACAAGGTTCTGTCTTTGTTTCTTGTTTCAATTCATCTTCGAAACGGTTCAGAACTTACAGGTTTGGCTCGGATGTCGTATCCACACTGAGTGTTGATCACGTCCTCCTGCAGCAAACATGTTTGGGTCAGCATGGACCTTGTGGTCAATCGTTCAGAGAAAACACTCCACATGTCTTACCGCCGGGTCCTTGGTGCAGCAGGAGAAGGGAACCCCACACTTTTCTCGACTGGGGTTCGCATCTGTGCAGTTGAAGTAGATGTTGAGGTTCCAATCATCGGCTCCAAACGCTCCGCAGCAGTCCCACTGATGGAGAAGAACATCAGCTCATACTTGAAGCTATAACCTGAGCTTTTGTGTGTTCCTACTTTACTTTTGGGGGGATTTTGGACTTAAAAAAAAGAATCTCTTTGGTAGAAAACTTGTAACAGAAAGTGTTTTTTGCTAAAGGGAAAAAAGTCATTGTATGTTTACAGTTAACTTATAAATAATGTTTGAAATGCAAAATGAAACTACAGACATGCATAAAATTTCTGGAAATCTCCATCATGGATGGGTTAGGGTTGAGTGTACGAATGCTCCTTCCCAGGTGCAAAACGAATAGACTCAAGGACTCATTCATTCCTCTGGCTATTAGATTGTACAATTCTGAGTTTGAGGGCAGGAGTGGAGTGAAAGTATCATGACGTTCTGTTCTATGTTAGCCTTTGTATCCTTTGTCATTTTTCTTTGATCTATGTTCTTTATCTTTAGACTTAAATTGTATCATCTTGTTCTTTTTCTTTATTTCTCTTTGTTCTTGTTCTTATTTTTATTTATTTTTTTATGAAAAATTTGCTGTATTGCTGTGGCTAATTGGAAAATAACAATTTCCCAAAGGAGACCTCCCGAGGGATCAATAAAGTTCTACGTAACCTAACCAAACTAATAAAATATTTGTACCTTTTTTTTTTTTTACAAAGCGCAACCCGGGACCACATGCCCTATGCCTGTATTCATCTGGCCCTCATTTGGTTAGTTGTTTCTGTTTCATATAAAATCAGTTATGACGGCTGTATTACCTTGTTTCCATTATAATCATCTGTGAAAAGGGATTCACTGTTAAAGTTAATTCAATTCATAGAATGATTTAACTATTTATGTTTTTACTCATATATCTTGATGTATTCGCTTACATTTTTAATTATACATTTGTTTTCTTAATGTAGTAGTTTAAGTGATAGTTCACCCAAAATTCAAACTTCACTCATTTTTTTACCCACCCTGAAGTCGACTAAGGGTTGGGATTATTTTCTTAGTAATCTGTTCCTTTTTAGAGTTATAGACAAACATGTTTGTTCATTTTAATGTAATGAATGGAGCTCAGTTGATGTCGTCTTTATCTTCGTCCAAAAAGAAACATCCAAATACCTCTGTACTGCTGGTCTGTAACGTTCATCTTGTATTGAAGCCCAGACAAAAACAATTGTTCCGGAAAAATTTAAACAAGTCTGTATTTTAAGCTTGTTTGTTACAGATGCGTCTTCTGTCTACACTGGAAGCGCCTGCGATATTTGCCTGGAGTACTTCCGGTTTATGTCGCTTTTTATTCTTTAGAATTCTGATACAGACAAGCTTAAAGTATGGAACAGATTACTCTGAAAAGTTTCAATTTCATTAAACTATAACTTCAGGGCTTTTGCAATCCTATAATATGCTCCAGTTTCCATAGAGACAGCAGAGTTACTCTCAGGTGTCTCTGTGTTGTAGTTTATGTCTCCTGAAGTAATACTCGTGACAAAGGCTGTAAAAAGAGATGCATGACTTACATATTCCTGAGTGAAGTCGATGAGGTTCTGCAGATCGATGTCGTCCCGGTAAGCTCGGATGTTGTTGTTGATGAACAGGTTGAGCTGATCCTTGATCCAGTCTTTAAAGACGAAGGCCAGGATTCCCGTCGTCAGCTCCAGGAAGAAGATGATTCCAAGAAAGACTGAAAACTTCAGGGGAAATGAAACCGTGAATAACTCGGGAGAGACGTTTTCCTTCATCGAACGTACAAACTTGAGCAGGAACGTGTTTTCCCGCAGCGCCCCGATGCATCCGGCGAATCCCAGGATGAACATCACGCCTCCGACCACCATGAAGAGCCAGACCGGGTCGAGACCTCCCAGGTCAGTGATGGAGGAGATGTTGGACAGGACGCCCTGAAGCACACAACAGATCTGGGTTACAACAGGAACCGGAGATGGGAGACTTGTCGCTCACCTTCTCACTCCAGGCCCACAACCCAATCCCGACCAAGGCCATTCCCAGCAGCTGCAACAAAGACATTCTGTCAGCAACTGAAATGGAATGTCCCGACCGGTCAGGACTGATAAAAGAGTCACATCGGAAATAAACTCTGCCAGATCTGTACTTTGACTTCACAGACGCCCGGACAAACTTCCTCCTAAATG
Source organism: Callionymus lyra (assembly GCF_982586985.1). Classification (NCBI taxonomy): domain Eukaryota; kingdom Metazoa; phylum Chordata; class Actinopteri; order Syngnathiformes; family Callionymidae; genus Callionymus; species Callionymus lyra. The sequence continues at coordinate 31,278,804 of NC_141821.1, forward strand.
GATTTGTGGATCAGGAGGTGGACCAGAGCTCAACTCTAGCAAGGACTTTCCTGTTGGAGTATCAGTGTCAGTATTCCCTATGAAAACAGCCGGTAAAGCTCAACAGGAAACAATCATTTCCCCTGAAATAAAGCGACATATCGTGAGGTGTCTGAGCTCCTGTGAGCTCCATGGTGTTGTCAGAGGAATAAACGCCACCAGAGGAGTGTCACAGTCGGGCTGAGCTGAGCTGTCATGACTCGAACACAACAAGCCGATTAGCTATGGATCCACAGCTGCGTCCTCGTCGACAACACCAGAGGGAAAAAGGGAAACAAATGAAGTTGGGCATCCGGGTGAGATGCTATCACAGAACCGGGCCTGGACTTCTAGAACCAGCGGGTCGACAGGCGAGATAAGAGAGAAAACACATTTACCCAGAATAGGATGTTGAAGCCGAAGATAAAGTATTTGATGCAGCAGCTGACTTCGTGGCCTTTGTAATGATTCCCCGACATGTTTGAGCATCATCGGCGGTCAGCGGGAGGAAACACGGCCTGCTTCACAGGCTTTGTGTGCGGGATGGTGCAGGTTCACCGCTCCGGGGGTGCATTCTCTCCGTCACTCGACCCGCCGGCCGCTGCCGCGCACGACCCGCAACGTTCCGAGGACACAGAGCCGAAGTCGAACATCCACCGGGAGGAAAAGGCACAGTCGGGAAGTGGATCCGTCGGTCCGGGATAGGAAAGGAGATCGTCTTCCTCTCCGGGAATGTTGCGCCGTGTGGGCGGGAATATGGCTGCGTGCGGTGGCCTCCGATTGGTTGGAACACAAACGGATTGTCAACGGATTGAGCCAATCAGTGTGTCGCGATGATGACCGTTAACTCGTGACGTAGGGGGAATAACTGTTGAAAAGAAAATAGGAAAAAAACATATTAATTCAAGTAGTGAGTTGTAATATTATTATTATTTTATTTAAATATTTATATGACTGAATGACTGCCCTTTTCCCTATTGTTTAATTTAATTTCTTCATTCTATTATTTTATTCTGTACTGTCCACGCATTAAATATTTTGCTGTGCAATCCACAAACGGTAGCTTGATGCTGGTAAATATAAAGACACAAATTGACCGAACAACTAAGAAAATTTTAAATTATAGGATGTGAAATTGTGGCAATAATTTATGCATGGAGTTACATCTTTGGTGTATCAGAATCAGAAACTTTTATTGCCAGTGATTTTTCCTATTTTGTTTTCAGAAACTTGAAGCCTGGCAACTCCAGACAGAAATTATTGTCACAATTTGACATCCTATAATCTAAAAATATCTCAGTTGTTCGGTCAATTTGTGTTGTAAGTAAGTAAGTAAGTAATCTTTATTTATATAGCGCTTTTCCAGATCAGGGTCACAAAGCGCTTAAACAATCAAAACAATATTCAATAAAGTATATACTTTAAAGGTCAAGATAAACTGACAGTTCCTGAAAATCAAGGAAAAGCCTGAACAAATAAAAATGTCTTAAGATGTTTCTTGAAGGAGTCAGTAGATTCTGATCCACAGACCTCAGAGCCCGAGCTGGGGTGTAAGTCTGGATCAGATCACTGATGTAAGGAGGAGCCTGACCATGAATATCTCTGAAAGTAAGAACCAGAATTTTGAAGTTGATCCTGAAAGAAACTGGAAGCTAGTGAAGAGTTTTAAGTATCGGAGAAATGTGAGTTCTTTTACTTGAGCGGGTCAGAATTCTCACTGCAGAGTTCTGAATCAACTGCAGGCGAAAACATCTTTATATTTACCAGCATCATGCTACTGTTTGTGGATTGCACAGCAAAAATATTTAACTTTTATATTTTCCCCTCGTGGGTAATCATTATTGTATGAAATCATATCATAAACGCAAAGATACAACACTGTTATAAATGATCATGTTAAGGGGTAATACTGTGACTGCTGAGGGAGGCCGTCATGAGGATTGTTTCCTTCATATATCATCCCATTATATTTAACATGAACCCTAAAACAAATAATAACATGTCGATGTGACATAAGATCACTCAAGATATTTTGAAATCTAAATAAAATCCATATCAATACATAAACATTGTGAGAAAAACAGGAAAAAAAGGGCAAGTATTAGAACAAAGAATGTTACCTACTTGTGCTTAGGTCATTTAAAGTAGCAATATAAAAAAAACAGTGGCCCCCAGGTTACAGTTTGCTCATGTCTGTTCTACTAGAAAAAAACAGACAGCAACCTGCTGTCTAATTGAGTAGACATATAAAATGCTATATATTAGGTTAGGTTAGGTTAGGTAGAACTTTATTGATTGTTTTTTTCCAATTAGACACAGCAATACAGCAATTATTCATAAAAATAAAAATAAGAACAAGAACAAGAGAAAAAAAGAGAAAGAACAAGATTACACAATCTAAGTATAAAGATAAAAAACATAGCTCAAAGAGAAAGGATACAAAGATTAACATAGAACAGAATGTCAAGATACTTTCACTCCACTCCTGCCCCCGAACTCAGAATTGTACAATCTAATAGCCCGCCCACGTTCATTCAGCTCGCTCGGCCAGATCTTTTTCGGGACTGGAACGATACAGGAAGTCCACAGGGTTGGTACTTTCTCCAGCCGTAGACTGAGGTTGAAGATGGAGTGGCTCAGCTAGTTCAGCAGCGCAGGTCTTTAGCAGTCAAGCAGACACCTTGTCAGGACCAGCAGCGTTTCCTGGACGAATCCTCCGAAGTACATCCTGTACCTGGATTGAGGTGAAGCAGACAGCAGTGAGGGTGAGGTGACCTGCTCAAACTTGTTGAAGATGTTGTTTAGACCGTTTGCCTCCTTTTTTACAACCAAAAGATAACAATTTAATGGCAGTTATCCAAGCAAAGGGGGGTTACTTTGAAGAATCTAGAAAATAAGATGTGTTTTCAGTTATTACATTAATTTCTGTTATATGAAATATAATATAGTAAATAACATATAAAAAGTAGTTCACTCAAATTTTTGATGAGAAACTGCAATTTAAATAAGAAGGTGTGTCTTAACTTTAGGCCTGTACTGTATGAAAAGAACTTCATATAAAAAAACCATCATGAAACATTAATAATAAATAACAGTTCAGTGAAGGGGCTGAATAAACACAGGAAGTATTGTCGTCATTTGAATCAGTCAAGGTCGAAACCTTCATGGATGGCTATCTACAAAAATGTGTTTTGTTAGCACATGTATAGTTGTGTCTGTCTTCTGTCTGGGCACACATTTGTTCACAACAAGAGACAACTCTGTGGTTGTGGCAGACAGCTGAAGTTGTAGCTTTTAAAAAGCAATATTGTCTTCATTTAAACCAGTCAAGGTAGGAACAAAAGTCTCGCCAGGTAATTATCATTAAAAGAAGAAGGCACAGGAAGCCTAGCAATATAAATGTGTTTTGTTAACATGTGTATAGTTGTGATTCTCTTGAGTCTCATCAGGTTCATAAATTGTCTTACAGCTAAAAGTTGTTAGTCTAAGCTGTTGTTGAATTGTTTGAATAAAGACAAGAAACAGATCTCAGGCTATAATGCAGAAAGATGTAATGATACTGATGTAAAAAACAAGATAAGAGATATAATACAAAAGACATAAATGCGAACATGTGTTTGAAATCATTTAAAAAATACGAAATAATTACACAAAACTATTTACATCTGGTGTGAGACAATCTATTCCTTCCACTCCCTCACAGCCTTGACCAGGTCTCCGAGGACACAGAGGAGTTGAATGAACTTCTTTGGGCCATCTCTTCACGTCTGAGGTTCATCTCCTCTTGCCTCCATGTTGCCTCCTGCTCCCTCGCCTCCCTCGCCTCTAGGAGCACCAACTGGTAATGTCTCTCTCTCTGTGAGCGCTGTTCTTCGTCCTGTTGCATCCCCTCAAATCCTGTGGGCACCTCCAATGAGCTCTTCCTTCTCCCTGGGCACAATACGGCAAAAAATGAAATCCAAGCACATATTTATTTAAAATGAAAACGGTCTGATTATACTTAGTTTTAGCGAAATTCGATAAATTCGATACACTTTCTGGATTTGTCAGGTGAGCCCATCGTTAAGTAATCAATAAAATAGCCATAAACACGTCTAAATAAAAAGTTATTCTTACCAGGAGCATGTCGGTGCAGTGATGCAGCAGCCAGAGAGGATGTGCTGTTGCTCTTCAACATCTGGTGTAGAGACGCGAGTTATGATTGGCTCATCAGGCGGACACAGGTCCTCGGACATGACTGACGTACTGGATTCTCTCAAAACTGATGAAGAATCTAGAACGTGAAAACACACGATGAGTAAAGAGTAAACAGTGAAAACTACAACACTCACCGTTCACACTTGTCTTCAGTCAATATGTTGCAGAGTCAAGGGCCAACTCTCTCCCCTGACAGTCGGTGGCCGTAGATGGCTTCCATCTCGTCATACCATCTCCCCTGTTTTTTGACGGATCCACAAAGACTATTATAGTCTTTCACATCCCAGTACTCATGTTTTAGCTCTTCAAGTTTCTCCCTGCACTGCTGGGATGTCCTAGTGAAACTAGCAGTCATTCTCTTGACAATTTCCCCGAAGACTTTCTCGTTCCTGATCGACTTATCCATCCGACGCTGGACACTTTCATCTGCCAGGATTGCCAGAAAAGTCTGCACCTCATCGCTGGTCCACGGAACGATCACCGACTCGCTTGAATCCATCTGCATTGTAAAAAGAAAACGATAAGAACTTCCCCTGGAACTTTAAAGTTAGTGAACAGCCTTGAACAAGAATGGAGGTAAATAAGAATCTTTAAAAAAAAAATAAAAAAATTTAATTGAGAATATTTAATTGAAAATGAACTTATCCATTCGTGTTTATTGATAAAATAGAATTGTTAATTTGTATATGTATTACCCTCAACCTTATCAACATTTACAGACCTAAAGACAATGTACAATCAATATTACAGTATTAAAAGGATTAATCTATTCTATTTTACATAGAAGTGTTAACTTAAAACATGTTCCAATTGTATGGCCCTAATATGTTTTCCACTGATGTGTGTTGACACTGCAGAACTACATTTAGAGACAATAAACAACATTAGTTCTCTGAAAAAGTAGATACATGTCCTCCACCGTAGATAATATGTAATAACAGGAAATAAACTAACCACTCTGCTCTCCTTACGAACCAGCAGCTGACACTGGATCGCTCTGGAACAACTATTATGTTCTCTTCCATCCCGCGGAGATACAAGGTGGACATTTCTAGTCACAACCTGTCAACAATCTTTCAACATCCGCGCGGATCCAACACGCCCGACTTCCGGTTCAATACTTTCAAAATAAGAGCACATCACAAAATAAAAGCGTTTCAATGTCCTGCATATACATTTATTCCATTCACACGACTTGTGAATCTCAAAGAACTGTACATCATTAATAGCCGCCTTTACAACATTAATGCATATCGAAGTACCTATAAAATAAATACCCCAGCCTCGAGGAGTATTGACCTTTGTCAATAAATTTCACACTTGGACACTGAATTACTATCCTTTGTTTTAGAGATTGAAATTCTTCATTCTGAACTCCATCTACCTCTGAACAACTTAAATGATGAACTTTACAATCTCAAGTCTTTCTTTAATGTTGCATTGTATCAGGGTTGAAGGGTTTTAGTTTGTTAGAAAAAACACTTTGATCTTGCTTCAGGCCATACACCTTTTCTCCAGTTATAAAACTTCTGAAGATGGTCTGATAGAGAGTAATCCTTCACAGTGCAAACTTGTGTTATTACGAATTAAGACTCTTCCACACTAACTTCTTCCTCTTGGACTTCCTTCTAACACAGGATGGGCGTGATAACTTTTTTTAATGACAGTCACATGTGACTGAAACCGATGTCATCTTCATGATACTAGTGTTGCTGTAGCCAGTAAATGGGAATAGGATCTTACACAGGTTGTGGATTTTGGATAAAAAACGACATTTATTGAGGAATAACATAAAAAAGTTAATCCAGGTTTAAGTCAGGCTTAGTATCTGACTCCAGCAACATTTGTGGAAGGGAATACTAGGAGATCTTAATTATTTTCTTTAATGGTAAAATGTTCTTTCATGGAGGAAGTTTATGCTTAGATGTGGAGGAATTAACTCATCGATAGAATTAAGACTTTGGGTGAACCTGGCTACAGTGCTGAATAAAAACCTGTTGTTATTCTTATTTTATTCTACAGGTGAAGAGTAATATCTTGCTCTGGCTGTCCGGAGATAGCTGTATATTCTTAAATTATCTTGCCAAACCTGATAGAATTTATCCTCTTTTGTTGAAAATCTTTTTAGATACTGGCAAAATGAAGTTTTATACTGATCCTGCCTTCAACAAAGTCATTGATGTCATGGCAACTATGAATATTGCATGCGTGCCCTGATACTCTGATATTCCTATAAAAGTCTATAAATCTATCAAACAGACACATATTACGATAATTATGAATTACATTCATTTTTTAATAAAGGACCACATACACAATTTATAAAACATATGATTTTAATAAATATAAATATTTTAAAAAAGAGCAAGATTTTATCAAAAAGACAGAAAAGAGAAAAAAAAATACAGCTTTACAACAAGACCAAGCATTTTTCAAATGTTCATGTATGAATGACGAACAACAAGAGGAATAAATTAGCATATAAACAAGTAATGTCCACGTCACGTCCAAGCTGAGCTAGGAGGTGGTCCAGTGAGAGTGAAGTTGCAGTAGTAGACTCAGTGGGAGACATCTTGGGTTCTAATGTTTTTCCGGGTGGTTGAACTGACCCGTGAAGAGGACAGCACCTGCACGCACATGGTGAAGACACGGTGAGAGTCTGAACTCTGGGAATATGATTCTGCTCTGGAAGTGTAGGAGTGTTACCTGTAGGCTTGTGCTGGATCAGGAAGATGAAGGGTCGGTCCAGAGTGATCTCCTCTACCGCCATACGAGAAAACATCACAGCGGCTGTTGAAGGAGAGAGAAATGCGATGAGTGTTTGTAGTCGAAGTAATAATGAGACCTGTCAGCCATCAGCTAATATAATACGTGCAACAAGTAGGAAAAACCTATTTACCTGAAGCTGCTGCTCCTTTGGTGCCGAGCTCGTTCACTTCCATCTTCAGCCTCTGCAGGACTTTGGAAACACACAGTCTCTCGTCGGCTGAAGGCAGAAACACAGTCAAGTTAGAGTCCACTTCAAAACAACATCTGCTTTTTGAGAACTTACTGGTGATGCGAGTGAAGTCGGCAGTGGCCAGGTTGAACATTTCTCCCAGACCCATGTTGATGAGCGCCCCCTTCAGATCCACCTCAGAGCTCAGTGTGAACCTGGAGAGTCACGAAAACTGTCAACACTTGAGCAACAAACTGAAGATGGCACGTAACGGTCTGTGGCCTCACCTGGGCAGGGCCAGCTGTCTCTTCACGCTCCTCATCTCTGCTCTCCACTTGTGGATCTTCTGGCTACTCAGCTCTGCACTGAGCGTGCTCAGAGGCACCTCCGATTCAAAGGGGGACACCAGTAACATGCTAAGAGAGTCACCCTCATACGGGACCTCGATGACGTCATAGTCGGTTCCATCGGCAGTCACAAACTCCCCTGTGGGTTTAAAGAGTGTCAGCAACGACAGAGGCCTGGAGAAGATCGTGAGGATGTGGACCTTCTTACCATAGTTGAAGCGGTTTGTGAGTCTCATCATGTGGACAGGAAGTGAGCTGCCGTTGGCACAGTGGAACATCCTCTCCTGGGTCAGTTTGGGGTCAAAAGGAACCTTCCACACACCTTGGAAGTGCAGAGCATTCAGGAGGATCAGCCTGGTCTCATCAGAAAGAGATCCAGGAGTGAAGAACTCCGGGATGGAGCCTGTAGAAAGAAATTAATTAGATACATCGTAAACTTCCAACTATTTACCATCTCAAATACTTGGTCTACACTCTACCTGCCGTGTGGTCTGACACCCAGGCGTTGACGATCTTCTCAGCCTGGTAGGGTTTGGTAAAGTCCACCTGGTTGGGATGGGTCTGGAAAGCCTTGACTAAGGCGCGGCGGTATCCTTTCTCCAGACTCATCTTCCTCTCCACCATCACCCCACTGGCGATGTCCACTCCCTCCTCGCTGGAGAGGTCCCGCTGAAGGAGACGCTGCTGCCGGGACATTCCTCGCTCTGAAGCGCACACACAGGAGAGCCATTTTAAACCCTGGAGCTGTTGGACTACATGCTCAGTAGGGGGCGATGTTGGTGCATGTTTTGTTACCATTTTATTAAAATAATAATGATTCAAAATGTATTTCAGTTTTATTCTACCTTCTATAGATCAGGTTTTTTATTACCAAAACAAAATGATAATTCATACAATGATGACAATAGACTCATGATTTTTACACTTGACCGTCTGTTACCTTGCAGTGAGAAGTCCATGACGGCGGTCAAGGACCTGCGGGTGCTCCCAGCAGCCCCCAGCTGGGCCATGGCCATGACGGAGGTAACGCCGTACGGAGACAAAACCACATTCTTGTGGGCGGATGTTTTGGCGAGTTGAGAGAAGACCTTCAGCCCAAAGTCGGTCTGTTTGTCCTGCAGCGAGGCCAGAGATCCTCCCAGGGTCAACAGCAACAAGATGTAGGTGCACTGCATTCTGGAGGAAATACAAAAACATATAACAAACTGGAGACAAAGTAATCCGACAAGACACATTAAGTACAATTTAGACTAGGATTTTCAAAAAAATGTCTTTATGTATGTCTGGTCTGATTTATTATTCTTGAGTACAATATAAATTGTGTCTGTTATTTAAAGAGTCCTGGTAAAAAAAAAATAGAGTCAGTTCATCTTTTCTTGTTTCCCCAAATCTTCTCTTTAATGAGTGGAACTACTACTGAACCATTTACAGTAGCTTTCCACATAATCGTGTTGGTTGCCAAATCCTTCCACTTCCACAATCACGATGACTACGTCTAGTTTGAACATCCCTCGACGTCATTACATTTAATTAAAGTGCTAAACCAGCGTGTGTGTGATGCGGCACTGATTTAACAACAACTGTGTGTGACGCATGATGGATGTGCGAGTGTGTCAATGTTTTACTGTAAGCTTCTAGCCCGCGGCCGTGTCATTAGGTCAAAGATCAACGACCTGAACCCTGCTTTGATTTACACAACAACTCACGCGTCACAGTTCTACACCCAAAAAAAAAAAAAACTGTGTTTTTTTTGCAGTCATGCAGACTGTGAAGTGCTCACACTCTGTGGTATGTGCTGAATAAATAGTGCGACTGCAGGGTAAATAAACCAGGAGAGATCTGTTTAAACAACAGGAGGGTGATACAAGGAGGGCTGACACGATGAAAGAAAAGCCTTGTTTATAAAAAATATTATTATTTATGCCACTTAAATGTCAATATTTTGGTTTTATTTTGAGATCTCAGTAATAAATACATTAAATAATGTTGAAGATGATTGACAAGAGTAGGTGCAAATGGACAAATACAGAGCTTAATATTATAATAAAGTGATTTTACAGGTATAAACTATATATAATATAAAATATAATAATAATAATCACATGTGTTTGATCCATGACTGACCCACTAGAATAATTTATTTAGCTGACTACAAGAGTGAATTTAAATGGAGCTAATTAAGTAACACATTTTTAAATATGAAACTTGAAATCTTGTCAAATAAGAGTTTAAGAGAAATACAAAAAGTAGAAGATCATCTCACCTGTTTCTTGGTTTTTCTGATCTCAGGTATGAGGAGTCGAGGGTCTCTGTAGGTCCAGCTTCAGTTTGCTTCTGCCTCAATGAGTCCTTCTTTTTATAATGAGCTCGGGGAAGCCACGCCCCCAACCCACCCACGCACACGCACACATTATTCCTGATGATGATGTCATCTGATGTCTGGACAGGCTTCCCATTCAAGACACATTCCCAAGCCCCCTCGCATCCCCCCCGCCCCCTTACAGTCTGTCTGTCTCTTCTGTTTAAATCATGACACAGCAAACACACACACACACACACGCCTCTGCCACTGGTGTGTGACAACGTTGTTTGTACTTTCACAGCTAAAATTAAACTTTTAAGACTGTCTGGGGAGCATAAATCAAAAAGTCTTATCATTTGGAAGTTTGGAATCATCCCAGTTGCTCAGCAGGATGCATATTCACTCAAGGTTTCCAGTGCTTGTTCACGGAGGACCGTTGCAACATCTGCAAAATGTATTAGCTAAAATCTGACTCACAGATTGTAGGCATCAATCAAACAAAACCACAATAATTGAAAATTAAACCCAAATGTGTTCATTGAATTCTAAAATAACAAGAATGACAACTTGAATCGCTCAAGTCTTTGCACATTTTAAAATGTAATTACAGTAGAGAAGCGAGTACAGATCATTTCACATGCATGCTAAAAACACAGCAACTGGTAAAATCAATAAAACAAATACAATAATCATGAAATGGTTTGGCTCACTATCTTTCTGGCCAGGATCAAAATCATGTTATCTGTTATCTCAAAACTATAGCTAGATTTAAACTACATTATTTCACTACAGGCACATAAAAGTGTATTTATTTTAGTGATTTGATCAAAAGGGGGTTTAATAAAAATCATTTTTACAGTTTTTTTCAGTAATTCCGTTATAGACTCATATTAAACTTCAACACACCATCAACGGCTTATCATCTTTTCCATCAACAACTTCAGAAAAACTCTGTTATTTTGCTTAATGGACACAAAAACAAGGATCAAATGACTTCTTTGCGACCGTTATTTATGTCACTATCAATGTATGGATTATATGTATATCTTTGCAGTGAATATATTTGCTTAAACAAGAAATATGAAACCAGAAGTTTGTTAACAACATGAATAATACTTTTTATTATTCAAATTTACAAGATCTTATTTTCCGACATAATTGTCATTAACTCTCCGTCGAATCTACCTGCACTTCGATCTAGGTTTGTATATGAATGCTTTAAATTATACATACATTCTGACCAGTAGAAACATTTCAGACTCTTAACAGTCCAAATTAAATTATATTAGTGGACAAATTTATTTGACACATGTTTAATAGATTTATTGGGCCTTTTTCACACTGTAACTTTAAAACAATAAATATCCATCAATTAAGCCACATATGTAATAAGGATAAAACTTTATATTAAAGAATCAGACCTGCTGTTTTACTCATCAACATCAAGTTATAAAATGACAAAATAGGTTTTCCAAAGTGACATTTTATCGCATTCTATGCCAAGACGACTGTTCTGTTCTGGTTTATTTGCTGCTGTGCTGTCTGGACGTTGTTTTCTTCTCTGGTGCTCTGTTCCTCTTTCATTGGCCCGTAAATCTTATTACGCTGCATCTTCAGAAACACCAGTTCTTGGTAATAACCCTGTGATGTTGGTAATGCGGTTCAAAAGTGACCGCATAACTCAGGGAATAGGAGAAGCTGCCAGTTTGGGTCAATGATCTCACCAGCTTTGAACCCTGCCCCTTTCATGGCCCCACATGTTGTTGAGCTTCAACACGGGTGGTTGAATGAAACCTTAAAACTGCACATCTGTCCATGAAGTACATTCCATATAAGGATGCAAATGGTCGTTTAACATGTTCCACCCACATGGGAGAACCCACCACTCAATGATTCCATGATGTCAACGGATGGATGAAGTGTATTTAGTTTAGTTATTGATACGTTCATGATAGAACCAAACAGCTTCAAACCTGGCTTTAAAACTCACATGTACCCCTTCCATCAATCCATCAATCACCAGGATTAAATTGAACTCTCATTTTACACCTTCAACTATGGAGCACCATCACCCCTAAATCTTTTTCTTGCTGTTAACCATTTTTACATTTCAAGTATTTTATGTAATTGGCAGTAATTTAATACTTAATTTTAGTAGTTTGTTGTTACTATAATCAAAAACTGAAAGTCTAATGACAAAAACATCATTAAAATTGTGTATATTTTAATTCGGCTAGCACTTTAAAAAAATAAATTATCAGTATCTTCTGATTTATCAATATACAGTAATACCGGTTTGAACATGGTCATGAAGAAAAGATTGTTCTCTTCTCTGTGATGAATCCAGCTCTCATTCTTTGGAAAGGAAAAGCTCCAAGACAAATATTGATCGTCTGTTATTTTTGTCGTCATGACTCAGTTTGATTCTTTTTTTGGGGTAAATGCTAAAAAACCCTTTCAAACACACCTAATGAGTGGAAGAATCCACCCACGTTAAAAAAAAAAAGACTTAATCAATTAGTAGTTTACTCTCACTTCTGAGAGTGTTTGGATAAACAACACTAGACTCATGAAACCACAGTTACTCCAAACTTCCGTTCTGTCGCCGTAGAAACTGTAATGACCCCGCTAGAAGTCATCCCTGCTTTTCTTAATGCTTGTCTTCCCTATTAGGGGGAGTTTCCAAACATGGTTGCATAAGGAAGTGGTTGATTTTAACTTGTAGTCGTTTGCTAGATTGAGTCACGCTCTGACTGTAGTAGGAATGGAAAGAGTGAGAGGACAACATGGGACGGGAGAACAGGGAATCCTGTGTTTCATTGGTTGTCCTGTTTTGTCCAGACGGCTACCTTCCTGTTGCACTTGATGTTCCTCTCATTTTTCAAGAAATTAAACAGTAAAGGTGAAAGGTCAGTTAAGGTGAAACATTTTTGAATGGCTGGACAGGAATGGGTGGACGGTTGCTGTTGTCCCAGTCATGACCTGTTATGACCTGTTATCACAAAGAACTCTGAGTGACAATTGTGATATGGAATTAGTAAGTTGTTACTCACTGTCTAACTTTTTTTTTTTAAACGAAAGTCAAGAAAACAACCCACGGACCATTTACTTCCTTTAATCTATATAAGGCCTGTTACACCCAGATATGATAACAAACAAATATAAAACCAGATTTAGTGATCACAACCCTGGGTCTGATGGTTTATGATGGAGAAATGATCAAGCCCATTACTAACACATCCAGATAACTTTCAAGAGTTATCTTTTTACATTACATTGTTTTTAAAAGTAATTGACTGAAAATGCTTTTTTTGCAATGCCCTGGATAAACAACTCCACCAGACTTTATAAAAGGACTTGTCCACCTTTTCTGTCTGAAGGGTGTAGTCATTTTCGTTGGTTGTGAGGTGATGCAACACTTTTTTTTTGTCTTTCCTAAAGACAACTTCACAAAGTACAGCCACAGTACATTGCAGGTTTCTGCAATAACAAACAAATATGTCTTGGTCTGAGTCTCCATTTCTAGATTAGCTTTTATAATAGTTTCAAGATCGGGCACTAAATATCACCAAAGAGTAATTCGATTCCCCCCCCTTCTACTTTAATACAATGAATAATAAAACCATGAACCAATCTGGTTTGGTTGTAATTTGTTATTAGTTGATTAGGACTCTTTTTCTTTGCAAAGGCTTGTTATTGTTTAGTTGTTCTGAGATTTTAAATTTCTATGTTCTGATACAACGAGTCTGGCCTCCCTTTGTCTCCACCAGACCTCTGATGTACTCACTTCTTATCTTGTCCATCCTTCTCCCAACTTCAGTTTGTCTATTTTTTCCACTTCCTGTCTTTTGTCATATATTCCCACCTACACATCATTGCATAACTGTAGCAGAGCCATGTGTGGGCAACAGATCAATGATGGTGAACCACATGACAGGAAGTGAAAGCAACTGTTTATCCCGCATTCAGTTGTGGACGGGTGAGTAAGAGGGTGAGGTCCTGGAAAACCTGGACCAGACAAACAATATTAATCTTTCACAAAATGCACGAACAATAGTAGTTATATAACCTGACCCATGATTGCTGACCTGTGTTAAACAAGACCACACACGTGAACTCTGTAGAGGAGCTTGAGGAACACGTTGTTCTCGGTGGTGTTTGGATCCGACCCTAGAAACATGGAGGTCTTCACAATAGAATTTGAACTGGAATGATGGCGGGATCTTGAATTAACTGCAATCAATGAATTTGTTCGAAAATCTGTTATCAAGTCTTTGACTTATTTATCACATTAAATTAGACCTCGGTTTTTGTATTGTCTGTCTGATACCTGCAGACCTCAGTGACTCACCTGGTCTTTGAAGCACCTTCACTCACTGAGGAGTGATGAGTCATCTCTAGCGGCACGCACCTTCAACATCTTCATAATGGTTTTCTACATTCCTGTAACAACCTGCACGCCACACTAAACTGAGGGACATTGCAGATAACACACAAACACACGTGTTACGATAGGACAAGGTGAAAAATTACATTATTACAGGAGCATTTTTTTTTGGTTTTCTTGCATTGGTTTCCCCAGCAAGCGAGGGTTAAATGTTCCTGGACCTCAAACGTTTTGACAGACGATCACAGAGAACACTTGGATAAACAATGGTTCATTATCGCTGTTCACGACTATCATGACGATTTCATGATGGAATGGATTGATGTATATGTTCAAATTAGTTTTTTAAATTCTGGACTATCACGTTTAGGAGTTGTCACGCCAACCAACTTGAAATTTTGAGTCACTCCTCCTCATGCCTCTTGTCTGTCCTCTTCACGTGTCCACCCCATCTGACTTCAGCCTTTCCTCACTTTGACCCACGTGAGCAGATGTTCTAGATGGAAAAACACCTCTGACTCTAGGTTGACTATTAGACAAGTGATCAAGTACACACAGCTTCTTGTGGTGATTCACACCTCACAGCCGAGTCACAAACATCCTCTTATGTCTCTGCCTACTTTACTTTTTACTCCAGTGAAGGTGGACCTTCAAGTCTGGACTTGGAGCACATTTTCCAACAAACACATACTTCCAGTAAGGTTGTCAGCTTCATGACAATAACAGACAGAATCAGAGTTTGAACTCTGAAGCAGATCCTGCTGCTTGGAGCGTATGTGTTAAACCAAGCCCACATCCTCAACTACGTTCCTCCTCCTGTCATGGAAAAGTTGCACATGTTGAGGAGAACTGACTATTTTCGTGCCTTAGTCATTTTAACCACTTTTCCCGCGGGAGAGAAGGAATCTCTGGAGCCCCCCTAAGACCAGAAGTAAAAATAGAGAATCTAGTCAACATATTGATGTAGTTTGCTTCAAGAATGTGTTTTGTCCTCCCTGTTGTTGGTAGCAAATAAACCTTTTTTCCCAAATTCCAATCCTCCATGGTCTCTATATGAATGTGAAAAGTAACTTGGTCTTATCAGTACAACAGGATCTCTGTGATAAAACTGTCAACTCACTTAACATCGCTGGGCCGTTGATGAAGGTCACATAGAAAAATACAATCATGGCCATAATTACTGCGGTATCGATTATTACTGAAATGTATCTTATTTTGATTAAATAATTTCTCTGAAGTAATATGAGCCCATGACTCTTGGCAAATCAACACACCTGTTGCATCCATGTTTACTCCAAATTAAACCTTTAATCTAGAACCTTCAATTTGTTTGTGGTGCCATAAAGTTTGGAGGCTCCTGTAAAAGCTTTTTAGACACTAAGGATATATACTTGTGTTCTTGACATATGCAAGAATATATCTTGAACTCTGATCATGGTCAGGTTGTGTAAAGAACATGTGGAAACAGGGAACTTAACATGTGTCTGGTTTTAATATATCTACGTAGTCCCACAGAACCTTTGACCCACTCGTGACTCAGCAGTCCACCGTATGGTTGCTCAGGACATTTATCCACACATGCATATGTGGAGGAAACACCTTCGACTCCTGCTGGGACCTTAGACAAGCCGACGTGTGTTTTCGGAAGAGGAAAGAGTGTGTTGAAGGTGTTGACTTCAGGGTATTATTGGACTGCTGTAAAACAACGGCTCCACTGCTCTGCGATGAGTCAGCAGTTTCAAATCGAAGGGAAAGTACCAACGACCAGGGACTCTATTAATGTCTTACATGTGTGGATGAAGTTTGAAGAACCCAAGTATGAATTGACTTTTAACCTCTGTGTCTTTGTTTTCTGTTAATGTTGAACAGTGTGGGAAGTTGCCTACTTAAGATCTCGGCTCAGACAAGGGTTTGAGTGATACTGGATGTTATATAACTGAAAAAAATTAAAAACATGTATTCTTAAAAAAAAAAAGCATACAGTATAGAATCATGTGCATTATGTTTTTTAATAATGTGCTACTGCCAAGTACAGATATGGGGAAACTGAAAACGTCTTTGGGAGAAATGTGTCGTAATTTACACCGACAACTTGATTTAAGTCATTCAGAACATGAACAAATCAAAAGTCAGCCTACCCTAACTTAACTTCTTGACAAGAGTTTGGCTAAACTAGTAGTATTACCTTGATCTATCTTGATAGTCTATGGAATTAAACCATGAGCACGGTTTGCTTTGTATGAGTTATAAGGTGGTTATTTTGTGCTACACCATATATAGGGATGCTTAGATGTAATAATAATAATGATCATTATAAATAATAATAATAATAATAATAGATACTTAATTAATATCCATAGAGAAAATTCACATTCTTAGCAGCGCCCGTTACAAATATAAAAATAAATAAAATATATAATGTTGTGAACACTTCTATAAATATGCAAAAAAATATTATACAATAAAATACATCAATAAACAGTAAAGTTATGTAAAATAAACGTTAATTACGTTGATGTATTATTATTTTGATAGTTTGAATAAGAAAAAAGATTAGGAATTAAATCAAATCATGTACAAAATATCAACAAATCATGTACAAATGAAGAAGAAACTTAAAGTACCTAACAGTCAATAATATATTAATACATGTACTTTAAAAAAAAGGGCATGTTTTGATGTTTAAATAAACATATTTTGAAGTTTATAGTTAAATGAAAACAGCTTTGAAAGCAGCATAACTCAACAAGAGAAAAAACACGTGTCATTAGTTTGTCCTCGTGCAGTCATGCTCATAGCGATCATTCCAAATAGTGAGTGTTCAATTATCAGCGCCAGTGTCTGGATGGAGAAGAGGGAAGTTGTGGTGGTCAGCCTGTTTGATGATAACTCACAGGAAATAACTCATGGAAAATGAAAGTGACACAGAGGAGAAAACATGTATATCTCCTATTATTAGAATGACAGAAAATGTCTTGAATATCTCTGGGATGATGTAATCGGCCTAAGAGAAGCATATGGTTTTATTTGGAAGACGTGTCTGGATGTCAAAATACATAATTTAAAAGTTCGAGACAAAATTACAAAAAAAAGGTTTTAAGATGCTTCACTGTGACCCAACTTTGAATAATGGAAGTAAAACAATGTTTCAATAAGGTACCTGTTTTTTACCCAACAAAGGGCTTTTTTTTTGTTGAGTTTGCTATCAAGTTTAAGAAGAAGCTTGACGTTCACTAAGAAAATAAATCACTTATTAAATTATGAGAATTCACCTTAAATGACAAGAGAAATTATTCTTAATTTAAAATGACAATGAGGGATTGTTTTCGGGATCTATTGATGAAAGAAGGACCTAATAATACTTTAAATTACCGGTCCGTAGGCTTGTGTTTGCAACATCGCCCCCTTGTGAATTGGAGTTCACATCCTCTCTGGTTTGTGGATTTGCATGGTTCGAAGTTCACGTTATTATATTGGATCATACTGTATATTGGTTTAGTCAGGCATTAACACGACAGAATTCAATATTTAATCAATTAACGTGCCGTTACGTGTATTATGTGTGTTTAAAAACATATTCCTACCTTTCCGACCTCACCCGGCGCCGTGGCTTAGATGGTTAAAGCGCCTGTCTAGTAAACAGGAGATCCTGGGTTCGAATCCCAGCGGTGCCTTTTGGAACAAAGTAGCGTAAACTTGGTTTTAAATCTCGTGAAATATTGTTTATACTTTTAGACAAACAACAAACACTAATAATCTAATTGAACGACACTTTTTACAGCGCTAAATAGAGATATGTTTGTGGACTACATCCAGTGATGTTTTATCCCATGTCATAAATAAGTTATTAAATGATATCATTAGTGACGTAATATATTATTAAGTGATGACTTCAATGTTGGACCAGAAATTATTTTCAATGTGCTTTACACAGACCATAACCAACATTTGTTTAGAGTTGCGAATTAAAGCCAAAGTATTTTTTCATATATCCACACGATGTCGCTGTTTCCTTGGAAAGTGCAAAAAGCCAGAAAGTGAACCATTACCGTCTGAAAAATATTCAATTATGACAGAGATCATTGTGAATGATACCATGGATGTGTTTTTATTAGAACTCTCAGAATGTTTTCGCTTTTTTTTTGGCCAATTGGTCGTAAATCATCTTAGTTTAGACACTGTGTTGTTCTCAGTATTATCTTGATCTCTATTATCTTTTGATTCTTTTATAAAGTATATACTTTATGAGTATTGTTTTGATTGTTTAAGCGCTTTGTGACCCTGGTCTGGAAAAGCGCTATATAAATAAAAATTACTTACTTACTTACTTACTTACAAACTAAAACACTGCCACCAGAACAGGAATTAAACGTCTGTAAAAGTTAAAACATCTTCCAGATCTTCCAAGGGGACCCCAAGGTGTTCCGAGCCCAGCTGCAAGTCTCTCAGGCATGTCCTGGGTCTACCTTGTGGTCTAGGGTCGAACACCCCCCCTCGTCCTGGGCCGTCCCAAGCCTGCTCTTCTTACTTTCATATCTATTCATGGTCAGACTCCACCTTACATCAGTGATCTGATCCAGTCCTTTGATTGTTTGGTGGACTTACTTTCTTACTTTCTTGTTCTTTTTCTTGGTGACTGCAGTCATGGCCCTGGTGCTGACCTGAGTCTGGTGACCTGCAGGGAATGGAAGGCGCTCTTCTGTGTGTTCTTGCAGCCAGTACAAATAATCGAACACTGTCTACAGCTGATAAGACTTTTCCTTGACAAATGAGTCAAACTTAAAATGTAAACGTGTTCTTTTTATCACATTAAAACAGTGAATAAATTCTACCTTATATGATTTATTATGAGGGGAGAATTTTATTATCATCGGCTTTCTATATTTACGTATTAAGCTTTTATTAAACCTATTCTTATACAAAAAAATCTTTTTTTCCATTTTGTATTTCGCATTTTATTGAAATTATTGAAATCTTGAAAATGTTTTTACATTCTACTCTCTATAGGCCTTTAAAAAAATATTTTATTCTCCCTCCCATATTTGTATATTTGTAGGTATTCATATATAAATCCTTTACACATTTGCTTGATTATTATTAAACTGAAATTCTAATTAACTTATTTTTACTGTAACTGTCTACTTATCTTTTCCACTTTTTTAGTAGACATTGTTGTTTTTTAACAATGTTAATATATACTGTATTTCTAGAACTATTAAGGTCACTTAAAATCACTTCTTTCTTCAAAGAATAAACCTTTACATATTAATTCTGTTTGTACTTACTGACCTGAGAAGAGGTCAGTCGCCCTGCATCACCACTGATCACTTCTGTGAACTTCTTCGAAGCGTAAATAAGTCGTTCTCCAGTTGTTTATATATACATACAGTGGGTTTAGAAAGTAATCAGACCACCTTTGATTTTTCACTCATTTTTTCATTGCAGCCATTTGCATTTAAATTCATTTTTCCCCTCATTAATGTACACTCAGCACCACATCTTGACAGAAAAAAAACAGAAATCAAGCATTGTTTGCAAATCTATTAAAAAAGGAAAACTGAAATATCACATGGTCATAAGTATTCAGACCCTTTGCTGTGACACTTATATATAACTCACGCGTTGATTTGTTCTTCTGATCCTCCTTGAGATGGTTTTACACCTTCATTGAAACACACCTGTCTCACATGCTGTGTGGTGTGTTGGGGTGGAAATGTGTCCAAGAGGAGTGTCAACAGGTTGGACAGGTTGATCAGGAGGGCTGGCTCTGTGGTTGGAATGAAGCTGGACTCCCTGGTGTTAGTTGCTGAGAGGAGATCATTGAACAAACAAGCAGAAAAAGCAGAATGAGTGCACGAATGCTCCTACCCAGGTGCAAAACAAATAGACTCAAGGACTCATTCATTCCTCGGGCTATTAAGTTGTACAATTCTGAGTTCGGGGGCAGGAGTGGAGTGAGAGTATCTGGATGTTCTGTTCTATGTTAGTCTTTGTATCCTTTGTCTTTGTTATTTTTCTTTGACCTATGTTCTTTGTCTTTATCTTTAGACTTAGATTGTGTCATCTTCTTCTTTCTCTTTATGTTCTTGTTCTTATTTTATTTTGATTTATTTTTTATAAAAAAAAATGCTGTATGTATTGGCTATTGGAAAAAAACAATTTCATCACAATCAATAAAGTTTTACCTTACCTTACAGCTCACAATGCATGTCAGAGCAAACAAGAATCATGAGGTCCAAGGAACTGCTTGAAGAGCTCAGAGACAGAACTGTGGCACAGATCAAGGTTACAGAAGAATGTCTGCAGCACTCAAGGTTCCTAAGAGCACAGTGTTCTCCATAATCCTTAAATGGAAGAAGTTTGGGTCGAGCAGAACTCTTCCTAGACCTGTGGCCGTACAGCCAAACTGAGCAATGGTGGGAGAAGAGCCTTGTTGAGAACCAAGAAGAACCAAAGATCACTGTAGCTCCACAGATGCAGTGGGAGATGGAAGAAAGTTAAAAAGGAAGCTAATCTTAAATGAGATTCTATTGAAGAACTGAAGCTACAGCTAAAGGATAAGCTCTCATTGCAGTACGACTTCAAACTCCAATACGAAGATCCAGATTGTAATCATGAGCTCTGCAATTTGACCGAAATGATGGATTTGCCTGAAAGAGCTACACTTAAAGTAATTCCTCTCGGGACTTTGGAGTTGACGTCACAACCGCTCAAGAGTCAGACTGCAGCACAGCAGACGCTGATATATATTGCCGTTATCTGAATCTTCACCGTTACCAAAAAAGACGGTGGCCAGAGTTCTTTGAAATACCCAATTTCTCAGTGGATGTTAAGTTACAGACTGAGCCGGGCAGATCTTTCATTCATGAAAAAGATGTGAAGCCAATTATTTGCCTAATTTACCTGATGGACATGATGGAAGAAGCCTCGGTAACAGCAGGAAGATTGCCATAGAGGAAATGAAGAAAAAAAAAAGAATGCCAGTTTAGTCGCTCAGATAGTGGACCAAACATTGCCACTGCACAGAAGGTGGTCATTCAGGAGCCCGCTGTCCAGAGCATGGTGGAAGATTGACCAATACTTTTCACCGAGAGACAGGTTCTTGTTCATTTTGGCTTGCCTTCCCCCATAAAAGTTTCTAGCAGATCAAATGTCAGTCAGTACATATCAACACTGTGAGGCCAGAAATCGTACTACATTTTATGAAATACTAAACGACATCTTCATGAGAAAACTAGCTCTTGTACTATATGCAAGTCATTAAAAGATGTGTTGATACCTATATGTGTGCTGATGTTATTTGTATTTAACTTTCTCTCTTTCTCTTTCTCCCTTCCCTTTATTTTTCATGTTTTTGCTGAGTTTAATCGGCAGTATAAATCTATGACGCCCTGGACCAACACACCCCACGCCTTATCCAACTTTTCAAGTCCAAAAAAGGAACTACGGGGCAGAAACTAACAAGCTGGATGCAGAACATCAACTGGTTGATAAGAATTATGTTCTTTTTGGTTGATTTGAATAAATAGCTCTCCAGCGAGACTGATGTTCTCTTTTGGTTGCTGTGGCCATAAATATACACTTCAACCTCAATCTTCACACCTTTTTTATTTTTTAAATCCTTTCACACCATCTCAATGTGTCAGTGGTTTGACACGATGTTTTATTCTTAGTAAGTTATTTAGATATGATCAATTATAAAGTTAAAACTTAAAGCCCTGGCTATAATATCAGCCTGTACTCGAGGGGAATTGTACAGTATATGAACACAAATACAAAGTTCTGAACCATTATCTCTTCTCTCTCTGTATTGTAGTCACCAGAAGTGATGGTACTTCGCTGTGTTGTCCTCAAAGACCTTCCTGTTGTACTTGGTTAAGGTTCAAGTGAGGTCTACGTGACCTGCTTTGTAAGTAAAGTATTGAGAGAGGGAACCTTTTGAACTGAATTTACTGAGAAATCATATTAAATATGTTTTTCAGCAGCAGGTTGGAAAGACAGTTCACCTTCAGCCCATCTCTGCTGCCATCATACTTGAGGGAAATGCTGTCATGGACCATGTTGGAAACAAAAAACTTTCTCCAAAACTGCTTAGTCTAAAAAATGAACTTCTGTGGTAGGTCACTTATGTAGTGTGTAGTTCACAGTAAAATGTTTGTTCTCAAAATATTGTTTATGTTGAAGATTTTTTTGTTGTGCATTTTTGTAGAAGTTATTAAAGTCTATAAAAAAGGCTTATTAAAACGTTCAAGATATTGTCAAAAGCTTTTGATCTACAATGCAGGTTTGTAACTGAATGTTCACTTCTACTATGACGACTATGAACAAAACACTCTTCAGCCTGTCAAGAGAAAATGTCTCCAGTTAAAGGCATTGTGGTTTTAAAATACATTTGAAATCAACTGAGTTCATCCATATAGTCTTGTCTATTCATGGTGTTTTTGGTCGTCATTACCATTAGATATTGGGTTTACGAAATTGCTTACATTTGCTCAAACCATGTTCCTATATTCCTATTTTTAAAGATATAAACTGAGTACTAAAAACTTAAAAGAAACAAGTTACTACAGTCTAATTATTTTGGTTGAGTATTTCACAAAAAAAAAGAAGTTCTAATCTAATTAATTTAATTTAATTAATTCAACTTATAGTATTTTACAGTGAATCGAGCATCTCTGGAGAGACCTGAAAAATGTACACATGTGTACAGCATGTAAAGCAGCCACAGAAAATTATAAAGCTGTGAATGACGACATGGCGACCAGCTCTCATAAGCAGCACATGCAGAGGAAAAACAATTTCCTATTTGTCGTGCTTGTGGTGTGTGTGAGTGTGTGTAGACTCAGCAGATACAACAACAGACTCATCCAGAGACATCGGACTATAGTATTCTTTTTTCAGGTAATGCCATATTTGTGATATTTTCTATTATTCCCTTGAAGCATGAATCCAAGTTAATTATTTCTTCAAAAATGTAGCAAAAGGAAGCTTTTAACAGAGGAACTAGTTGTAATTGTGTAATCATTTGGTGCATGTTTTAGCTACTGAAGATGTAAGATTAAATCTTGGTTTTCTTCTGACAGCAAGCATAGCCAGAAATCTTAAATACAAAACATGTGTTTGAAAAAAAAAGTAATAAACCTTGAACAGTGTTTTATTTTATAGGATATAAACTGACTTCAAAAATATGTATTCACCTGTTGATGGTGATCATTGCACTACGACTGTGAATACACTTGCATTCCAACCCTTGATCTCACTTTACTTGTAGGAGGGAAGATCGACGACAAGTTACCTTCAAACACATTACCTCATTCATCAGGTGAGTCATTTGAATTGACTTTACAGCTACAATATGCAAGAACATAACACTTGATATAATAAATAACACTTTTTGAATAATTACCTACTGCATATATAGAGCTTCTTGACTAACAAGCCTAAAAAGTCATCTCTAAATACATGTTATTATTATGTTTTTATTATATTATTGACTGTTAGATTCTGTATGTTTCTTCTTCATTTTTGTACATGATTGGTTGATATCCTGTACATGATTTAATTAATTTCTTCATCAATTTTCGAATTCAAACAATCAAAATAATAACATATATTTTCTGTCCATGTTCATGAGCTGATGACTAATACTTGTATGATGATTATAAATGCTAATAACCCAGCAACATTCCTGATGCTATAATAGCTTCAAATCATAATTGTAAATATACACATATTTAGAGTCTTGTTTTCTCTCTAATATAAATTTAAAATACTTCAGTAATGGTTTAGTCTATAGATGTGAAGCTTAGAATGAAATGTTGGTAACTAGTACATTGCATTGTTGATGTATTGATGTATTTTTTAAATATTGAAATTGACATATTAAAGTACAAGTTAGCTTAGGTTTGAATTTTGTATTTTGCAGGAGCAGCTCACTATTTTGATCTTTATTGAGGACTCTTGTACCATCCTCTGTTTTCAGGTAAATATGTAAAATACAGAATATTCAACACCATATATGACAAAAATGCATACATACATAATATAAGTGTGTATTTCTGCCATCTAACTGTTGCACGTTGAAACCATGTTGTGGGTAGTCAAAGGTTAAACTCTTCCTAGTGACACAGATTCTGTCTCTCTCTCTCTCAAGATGTCATCCACCTCCATCAACAGTTATGGCCTCAGAATCTTCTACATCTGCAGCTACACCTTCATTTTACTTGTGGGTTTTGTTTTCAACATCACTGCCCTGGTGGTTTTCTTCCGTCAGGGCAACTCTAGATCTCAAACCACCATTTACATGACCAACCTGGCCTTGGCCGACGTTCTCCTCATCCTCACGCTGCCCTTTAGGATCTACCACTATTCTGGATTCAGTGAACTTCCACCAGAGTTGTGTGACGCTACGGGTCTGGTCCTCAAGGCCAACATGTACGGCAGCATCCTGCTTCTCACTTGCATCAGTTGCGACCGCTGCATGGCCGTCACCTTCCTGACCACCCGCGTGCAGGACTGGAGAAAGAAGGCGCCTTTTGTTTGTCTCGGGATATGGATTCTGACCTTCGGTGCAAGCGTTCCCATCTACCTGTTCTCCAAGAAACTCCTGACAGCCAATTCCTCAAATTGTTTTGACAACTTTCCCGTATATGCCACTCTTCCTTATGTGGTGTTCCCAACACTATTTCTGGGATTTGGGATTCCCTTAGTCATTATGCTGGTCAGTTCGTGGGGTCTGATCCGTGCCGTCCAGAAGAGCATCGTGGCCCAAACCGACCTGGTGGACAGCAAGAAGATCCGAAGAATGATCGCAACCAACCTGGTCATTTTCCTCATCAGCTTCCTTCCATATCACATCGTCATTCTTTTAATGTACATAAAGGAAAGATCCGCCTCCTTGGACATCCACTATAGAATCTCCCTGATGCTAGCGTGTCTCAACACAGTGCTCGACCCGATCGCCTACTATTTCACCACCGAAACCTTCAAGAAGAGAGTCTACAGAGACACGGCTCAGAGGATGTTCCCGCTGAAAAATGGGAGCAAAGTTCAAGAGGGCGGGAGAGAAAGGCAGAGTTGAGATTGTACCGTTAAATACTTTTTTCAGAATAATACGTCAACATGTAAACCAAAAAAAAAACGTTTTATTTAATTACTGTGCCGTTTCTGTCATATAAATATTTCATTTTTTGTAAATAAGAACATGTTTTATGAAAAAAAAGAAGAAATGCATAACAATAACTGGTGCTTTCTATAGTATTTTACAAAATAAAAGATGAAAGGATGAGGATGTGTGTGTGCCGTCAATCCAAAAAAAAATGACAAAGAGCTAAAATATGATAGAAAAACATAAATTAACAAAGCAAGTAAGAATAGTAAAGAAAGAAAAATCAACTTCAAATAAACCTTACTATGGCAAAACATACTCTATGTATAAACCTTTTGTGTAAAAGAAACTGATGGAAAAGGAACCTTAATATCAAGTCAATATTTTCTCCTTTTATTTGAGGCGCAGGAAATTTTCAAAAAAGTTACAAAAAAAGTGAAACAAAACCCATCCTTAATACCAATGTCTCTTGTTGCTCTTTAAGCGACTTCTCGAATAGCAGCTTTCAGTTCCCACATATTCTACTATGATTTATTTGTTTTTGTTTTTTTGTGGTTTGACAGGGTCTGCTGAGTCTCAGACTGATGGCGTACTTGTAGTTACATTAAAACCCTTTTTTGCGTCAAAATGAAAAGTATAAAAGTAGTAGAAAAGTAAGTAGTAAAAAGTAATATTTGGCAAAGCGAACTGACAAAGATTTTGTGACAGGAAAAAAAAAGTTCTTTATAATGAATAAATACATTATGTCTCAAATTAGGTATATCTTGTCTGTTACAGGAAGTGACGTTTAATTAATCTGATCGATAAATCGACAAACACGTGGGTGACAGTAAAAGCAAATTCATGTCTGAAGTGGGAACAGTTTCTGCAGGTCATTTGTGCAACATTTGTGCCCAAAATGTTAGGATAGATACAGAGAATAATATTTATTTGACGTTCTGCGTTGTAAGTTCCTTCCTTTTTTAAGCGTGAGCACAACACTAACACTTGTAAACAACTCCCTCAATGACCTCATCAGATCCACAAAGGTGTTCAATGCATGTGTTTTGGACGCAACATGAACAAATACACGTCAATAAACTTGGTTTACCAACAGCATTAAGGCCATTTCTCATTCAAGCAAAAGTATGACAACGGAAGTTGTTTTGTTTTTTTAAGCCATCAACAAACTGAAAAACTAGAACAATCTATAAGAAGTGGAAAAAGCAAACGTGAGGCCGTGAGATAGAGAAGTCAGTAGCTGTGATGAAACAACAGGAACCGGCGAGTGTTTACTGCACCTTCTGCTTTTAAGTGTGCTGAAAGTGAGAAGGAGGCTCGAAGGCGATGTGCGTGTTTCTGTACCGTCTGTGGTTTCCTGTGCTCGCCGCTTTCATACTTGTTGCCGTGAAAGAAGCTGTGACCGTCACATGAAATGGAAAGATAGGGGCCAAGCATTTGTGTGAAAAAAAACATTCTCACAAAGTTTCCTTCGAAAGGTTAAGTTGGCCCGACGTGAACAAGTGTCTAAACAAACTATTAAAAAGAACACACGCTGCATATTCTAATCACTGTAGCTACCTTTATTTCAGAAGAGATAATGTAACTCACTAAAGTAGCAAACGTGATAGAGCGGCTACCGCAAAGATGTTGAGTAAGAGACCGTCTACAAAAAGCTTGTTAGAAAAAAATGTGACACTGAAAAGTCATTGAACACATTCATTTACTTTCAACATAGATTCAAGATTCAGGATTCACAGCGTTTATTGTCATAGGTACTGAACACTATGAAATTCTTTCTCTGTTCCCCCAACAAAAGTGCACAGTATAAATACATATGCATTTAAACAAACTAAAATATATTTAAACAATAAAAGCAACAAAACAGCGTAAAAACAAGTAAAAGTACAATTAGTGCAAGCGTTGTCGGCATGAAGTAGATCGATGATAAGCTGTTGAGAAGTCTGATGGCGGCTGGAAAGAAAGAGTTTTTCAGTCTTGTCGTTCTGCGGCCTGAGGGCAGGAGTGTTTCCAGTCCGTGATGGGGGTGGGGATGGGTGGGATCCTTGAGAATGGAGGCAGCTCTACTGTAGACTGCGGTGGTATATGCTCTGCAGGGGGGCCGAGGAGTTGTAGTGATCCTCTCAGCTGTCTTTACCACTCTCTGCAGGCGTTTGCGGTCCGCCACAGTAGTGCTGCCATACCACACGGTGAGGCAGCGACAATATGTATTAATATAACTACTTTACACCTGAGAAAAACTACTTTTTATAACACTTACGGACACGTTATATACTTCACGTTAAAAAATATCCCAATGATTTTACCCATTTCCAGAACATTTAACATTTACATTCATGCAAAATCTTTAAAAGACTTTGATATATTTTTAAGGCACTTTTAAAGAACCTCGTTAGTAGTACATTTCAAATGTCCCTCTTCTTAAGTAATATTTTATATATGCAAAATCCTTAACAATCGTTTATCAAATACTTTGTAATTACTAAGTAATTACAGCTCAAATGGATTTAACTAAAACTTCAATGGGCGCCAAATTCACATATGAAAGAATTAAGAGGAGAAAAGTTGACAATTCAACGTGTAGCTTATAATGTTAAATGTGTAATGATTACTCAAGTGAGGTGAGGCGGCCCAGAAGTGTGCTATATAAATAACTAATAAATCAATTCATCCAATGTGTCCCTGATCACAACTTCATTTAGTGTCATTAATGATGGTTGATATTCTTGATGAGTGTCATGAGACATGCTTGTCAAATTTCATTCATTTGTTGTAAAGATGTATCTTCTGCTGACACGCTAAATGATGCAATCCTGGTCACGCACACCTCCTCCGATAAGAAACCACAAACTACTACTGGTGTTATCAACCTGGTGGCCTATCATTTTTAAAATCTTGGCAGCTCAATTTCCTGTTTTGTACTTGTTGGTGTGTACTTGGTGTTTGTATCATCAACATCTTAGAGTTCCAGAGGATGTTGAGATGGTTCAGAAACACAAGCTGCTTATGTGACAAATGAGGAGAACTGCTGATGAACTTGAGTTTAAAATTATTGAAAGACCAATATTTCATGTAAGACCAGTAAGTACTTAAATATCAATTTTCCCCCTTTTTCTTGTAACCATAATTTCCTTATATAGCTGGATTATTGTGTCAATGATTCTTGCTGTTTGTCAAGACAGGGAAAATATTTTCTTAAATAAACATGAAGATATCTATGGAGGAACTCTGAAAACGTTGGCTTATGTTTACAAAACCATTTCATAATTAATCTATTCGAAATTATTCGATCCTTGTTACTTACATAATTGTCCAAAGATTTCTCATGTTACGGATTATTCAATTGAACAGTACGAAATCTGGTCTGATGAGGGCGCTGTGGATCTAAGTAAAATGAAAAAAGGCTCGAGCTATAGCAAACGAGTCAACGTGGCCACGCTTGAAAAGACAACTTAATTAGAATTGTAAAGTAAGTAAGTAAGTTATGGTTATTTGTAAAGACCAGGGTCACAAAGCGCTCTAACAATCAAAAACAATACACAGTTAAAATATATACTTTAAAAGATCAAGACACATAAGACAAACACAGGAGTCCCAGAAAATCAGGGAAAAACGCAAATAAAAATGTCTTCAGATGTTTCTTGAAGGAGTCAGTAGATCATCAAACAAAGAGAAAGAGGAAGATCGTTCCAAAGCTTAGGAGCAACAACCTGGAAGGATTTCTCTTCTCTGGTCCTGAACCGTGTGTGAGGAACCATAAGTAGATTCGGATCCACAGACCTCAGAGCCAGAGCCCGAACTGGGGTGAAAGGCTGGATCAGATCACTGATGTAAGGAGGAGTCTGACCATGAATAGATCTGAAAGTAAGAACCAGAATTTTAAAATTGATACTGAAAGAAACTGGCAGCCAGTGAAGAGTTTTAAGGATCGGAGAAATGTGAGTTCTTCTACTTGAGTGGGTCAGAATTCTCGCTGCAGAGTTTTGTATTAACTGCAAACAAGACAGCTCCTTCTTGTTTAGACACGGAAATAAACTGTTACGATAGTCTGAACGAGAAGACACAAATGCATGGATTACAAGCTCCAGATCGTGTTGTGACATCATATTCCTAAATTTAGAATATTTTTGTCAGTTGAAGGAAACAGTTTCTGGTCAGTTTTATTCAGTGTTGAACTAGAGACATGTCTTTGTCAAATACAACACCCAAGTTTCTCAGGCTCAGTTTGATGGACTGACCTAAGTCACCCAAGTACTGACTCAACCCTGGAACTTTATCATCAGGAGCAATCACCAGAGTTCCAGTTTTGCCAACATTTAGCTGCAAAGTGTTTTCAATTGTGTAGTTTAAGAACAAAACATGTTTTTTTAAAAGACTGTGAGATAATCAAGTGGACAGAGTTCGAACGAATATGTCATCCACGACCACGTGTTAACCCAGATTGATAAGAGTGATAAGATAGACACAATCTAAAAAGTGTCATGTCTAAATATTATAATATATTTAGAAATATTTAACTGCCGTTTAGGGATTCAAAGTAAAGATTATTATTATTGAATGTTTTGTAAATGTTGAGCTCTATGATAGAACGGCCGATCAGGGGCGCCCTTGAGTGGTGTTAACAAATATACATGACACTAATGTGATGTTCACATAATGATCTAAATTAAATGAAGCACAGTTTAAAAATAAATTATATTCTGTATTTAACCCCCTTTTTTTAACCTAATATTGTGCCAAGGACGATAAACTATGACGACAATAGATTGACTTCACTATCCCGCCAAGTAGATTAGGTTAGTCTTCTATTGGAATTAAGGTCACAATATTTCAGGTGACCTGACATCCCTCTTAACAACACACTATGAAACTTGAACTGAAATCCATCTCCCTTGATGCTTTGCCGCCCGGCCAACCAATCACAACTTTAGATCCTTACCAGGGGCGTTTCTAGTCACCTTGGGGCCCTCCAGGCCCAAAACACCAGGAAAATCATTTAATATAGGAATGTTTATTTTGAATAGCAGAAGTGCACATATAACTAATATAAACTATATAAAAAGTTTACAATATACCATACAAAATATACTATCCAACATAACAAACACAACTGAAATATGCAAACTTTGAGCAGAATGTGCAAAAACACAACAAGCAAAAAAAAAGGGGGTCTATGGTCCTATATCGACATCCACGTCCTAGTGCAATTTGTTTTTAAAACCTCTGCTTGCGATCCTTGACTTGTGCAAATGCATCAATGATGTCTTCCATGTCCAAAAACCTTCGCACATTGTGTTCTATTGAAGTCAGTGCTAGTCCTCTGAGCCTCTCTTTGCATTGGAAAAGAAGGAAACCATGTCCACTGCTAATGCTTTGCTTGATGAGCTTAAGTCCTGGCGCTTTTTGTTGTGTACCATGATCTGGTACAATGTTTTTTACCAGGTTAACCTGGTGAGCAAGCTGCTGCAAAGTCCAGATGTTTCTCTAGAAACACTCAAACCAGAGACAGAGGGAGTGAGACGGTATCTTCAAAACTTCAGGGACAGTGGGCTTGCTTCTTGTCAATCTGATGCAGTGGAAATTGCTGAAGAACTGGAGATTGAAAAGAAGTTTCCAGAGAAAAGCAGCAAAACAATTTCAGCGCGAGGGTTCTGACGAAACTCGGTCCAGTCCAGAAGAGGTCTTCAGAAGGTAGGAGTTCTTTCTCCCTTCAGTAGACACAGCCCTAAGAAGCCTGTGTGGCAGATTCTCATAAATGGAAGGTGTCTATGTCATCAATAGTTTTCTGTTTTCAAAGAAAAACATTCAACAGGCAATAAAGATTGGAGAGGGACCCAACTGCAGTCACAGTAGCCGACCAGGGCGCCGCCAAACATCCAATCCATACCGGAAGTCCCAAAAGGAAACCACCATAAAAGAAAAATAAGAAGACTAGTCCCAAGCGAAAGTTTCTTCTTCGCGCTGATTCGGCTTCCAAACCGATCAGCGGGTTCCTGCGAGAGAGCGATAGAACGGTAAGAAAAATAGTATATTAGATATCATCCCACAAGTGTGGCATTATCTGCTAGAAAGAATGCTAATAGCTTTGGGGAAGTCTTTTTTTGTGCTACACAGAGAATGTCATACAGAAGTACATTAATATACACTTGGACTTCGCCAACAGACACACATACAAACGGACACACACACGCACGGACATACACACAATTTGTTTACTTTGTATTTTTCTTTTCAATAGATCTTTGAGCTCCTGAGGGTGACTGAGGAGGCCACCGGCATGAGGAAGAAATAAAGAGAGGGGAGATAAGACTGCTAGATGTTTGATGTGATGCTCCTAGAGGTTGGAAGGTCAATCTAGCTTGCTTGGGAAATGTGAGGAATTTATTGGGTGTTCAATTGTATTCATTTGGAAAGCATAAAAAGAGTGTACTCTTTACAGCATCACAAGGTATTTTTTGATTGGATCATGTTACTATTTTTCATATTTTGATCAAAATCCAAGAAGAAGGCTTGACAAGGCTGAAGGCAGAGATGGTGTTGGCCAGTGGGAGCCTCTTTTAAGCCCCGCTACCACCACCTTCTACCACCTACCCCCAAGAGAACATGATAGCCAGTGGGAGCCTGGCAAGTGGCGACCCCCGTTCATTTTATTCTATTTTTTTTTTCTGTTTTAAGAACATTGTTTTTTGTTCTCAATAAAGGCATTGTTTTCAAAATAGAACTCCAAATCAAGCTATTATAGCCAGTATGATAGTGTAATATTATGTTTTATTGGATTCCGGAAAGAAAATAGAATTACCACAGGACTGAAAATAATACATTATAATTATTAATTTAATAGCTAAACCTGATAATAAACACTTTTGTACACCCAGGAAACCCCTGTTCTGCTGCAGTAACACATGTCTGGGACCATTGTTTTATCCATGATGCCCCCACTGGTCCCTGAAGATCCCTGGTGGGTGAAAATATGACCAGTAGGATTGAAGTCATTTTGCCTGAGCTGCTCCTCTCTGCCCTTAGACAGTGAGTGGGAAGCTGTGTCTGTGCAATGTTTGAATGATATTAGCACCAGAGGCAGATAAATACACCAGGAATCTACAACAATTGTCCTTACTCTCCAGCAGATTGCGGCATAAAACAACACACTTGCTACCACAGACTGATACAACATCCGCAGCATCTTACTACAGATGTCAGAAGATCTGACTGATCTTCCTTAAGACCTTCCTTCCCCACCCTGACAAGCTGGCCTTCCTTTATCTCTTGGATCATAGATTACATGGCGGGAAGAATCATATGATCAATGCATAATGTCTGGGCAGTGCCACCATGACACAGTGCCTTCTATTTATTTATTTTTTAATTAAAATTAACATTAATTTAAAAGTAAGTTTGACATTTGTTGTGACTGTGTGTGCATGTTGCAACTGCTGCGTGATCTGAAAGTCAATTAATTAATTCAATTAATTTGGTTATGTAAATTCTCATTTTTATTAATCCTGGGTTAATTAAATATGAGAATCCAGTCTATTCAATGTTTATTATTATTATTGTCATTCTGTCTTAATTGAGAGAGAGAGAGAGAGAGAGAGAGAGAGAGAGAGAGAGATTGAGAGAGTGTGTGTTTATGTGTGTGTGTGTGTGTGTGTGTGTGTGCGTGCGTGTGCGTGCGTGTGTGTGTATGCGCGTGTGTGCATGTGTGAGTGAACCCCTAACCACCACCACCACACAAACGTATTCTGATTCACATTTGTGTTTATAACGTTATGTTATATCCATGAAAAGTTAACATTTCAACTTAGTGATTAGTGTAGGCTTCTAACGTCTGAGTTTTACAGTAGTCTATAAACTTGCTTAGTTAATTAACAAGTCAATCATACCGTCACGCTAAACATGTTAAAAATCCATAGAATTATGTGTAAACGTATGTGCTTTTATTTTATTGTAGCTCGGAGCGGTGTTTAACTAACCCTTGAGACTTCATGTATGGATTGGATGTATGGCAGCGCCCTGGTCGGCCATTGTAACTGCAGGAAGGTACTCTTGAAAGATTGATGCAAGTTGCAGAAACTAGGAGCAAACTATGTATGACATTGAGGCAGATGATTTACAACTGGAGATCAATTCTGCTGTCTTTTCCTGACAACGCCTGGCTCCACCTGCCCAACTGACATGTTCAATTACATTTACAGGGAAAACCTTCTAGATCTGTACTGTATTATAAGCATTGCATTGCATCCTTTCTTGACTCTTCCTGTCTCTGTTGCTTCTGGTGAAAGGAGCTTCTCAGTGTTGAAGTTGATAAAAACTACTTTCTGTCAACCATGTGCCAAGAGAGGCTCAGAGGACTAGCACTGGTTTCAATAGAACACAATGTGCGAAGGACATGGAAAACATCCTTGCTGCATTTGCAAAAGTCAAGCCCAACAAGAAGAGGTTTTAAAAACAAATTTCATTAGGACGTGGATGTCAATATAGGACCACAGACCTTTTTTTTTTTTTTGCTTGGTTGTGTTTTTGTACATTTTGCAGAATTTGAATATTTCAGTTGTTTTTGTTATGTTGGATAGTTATATGTAAAAGTTGTATATAGTTTATAGAAGTTACATGATTGTGCACTTCTGTAATTCAAAATAAACATTTCTTTATTTAAGGATCTTCCTGGTGTTTTTGGGCCGGGAGAGCCCCCATACTCACGCTTACCTAGGGCCCCAGGACTGACTAGAAACGCCCCTGGCAGAAACTATTTATGACGCTCGGTGAGTACATACATGACTGGGGGTTGAATGAAAACGTCAACATGAATCTAGGCTTGTTTATTTTATTTTTAAACTTTTTCAATTCATCGATATTGAAAGGATGAGTGCACGTTTCGTTTGTGAATCTGGAGCGCGTTCTCTGTTTGTCGTGCAGACGCGCTGGTGAGGGGGGGCGGGGCCGGGGAGGGAAGAATTCAATCCTCCGGCGGGCAGGTCTCAGATGACCACGCTCTTTTAAAGGACTTTTGTTCTGGTTCTGAATGTAAACGATTCCGTCTGGACCTCAGCGGGCTTTTTGTCGAACCCCCTAGATGTGTGTGTTCGGACCGGACTTCATCTCGATTCATCAGAAGTCTTCACTCACGTCCTCGCGACTATAATACCCAACACAAGGTGAGCTTGTTTATGTTTTAGATTGTTATCGCTGTTCTTACAGACGTGTGCTTGTATGGCGGACAGTTACGTGAAACTGCATGAAAAGGATTAAGTATAACGGGTCAGGCTTTCTGTCGCTAGTCGCTTTATTGTGAAGGAACACAACCGGATGAGCTGAACGTCTCTATGATGGCTCAGAGTAGTTTCCACTTGATTTAAGTTTCAAAAAAATATATAGTTTTTTTTGTTGGTGATGCTGGGAAGACTGAATGGACTCCCAAGTACTCTGAGCGTGTATTGTCCTGGAAGTGGGTCCAACAGTCAGGACTGTAATCCTGTTTGACTGATCCTCCAGAATTAACCCGCGGTGCTGGACTCGTTGCACTTGTGGATCAGTCCAAGTGATGAGCTCAAAATCTGTTTGTGTCTCCATCTGCCTTTAAACGACTGAACTGATTCACACGTCATTGTTTTTAAGGGATTGACATTCAGGTCTCGGGTGTTCATTTATCTAGTCGAGCTGGGCCAGACTTTAGTGAGGAACCAATTTGCAGGGTCAGAACATTTTTTGGCTCACTTTTCATGCTCGTCTCACTGACAAATACATCCAATGGAGTTCTTTTAACTAATAACTTTTGTGTCTTTTCTGTCTCATTGATTTACAACTAGTTGTACGACACGTCTACTGGAGGTGATCCATGCACTGCTACTGTACAACTTCCAGGTGAACAGTAACCGCACACAAAACAAATTCAAACTTGCAGACTTCTTTACAGCATACATCACTTTACCCTTTACACCTCCATTCCAAAGACGGAACTCTTACGTGCAAAAAACGAAAAGGGATAAAAGTGCGTCCAAATATCAACACTGGCCTGAGTTTCTCTCGCTGGTGTGAGCTCAGTTTCTTCTAATTGAGTTGTTATATAAATGAAACTACTAATTGGTCTCTCATTAAGTCAAAGCATTTTTAGAGTATGTCATATTTATAATTGCTTTTTACTGCATGTTTTTGCAGTATTATATACTTTTAATTGTATTGTAATTATCTTCTGTGTGAAAAAATGCAACAGCCAAAGAAAAAAAAAACGTTGCATCGTATGTTGTCAAGCTATTTGTGAGTCTGATGACTAACTTATAACATGTGTAAATTCTGATATTTTTTCAGTTGAATACTGAGTGACTATTTGACAAAATATTGTTTATGACTTGGTGAAGGTGAACAGAAGAGTATTTACTTTTCTGGTTGAAAGTGGCCTGTGCAGACGAGTATTTCAATTGTGAGTGAGTTTCTCACCCTTTCACATAGGGACGGTTATTTAGGGATAGCCGGGGTCAGAGGTCAGGGACACTTCTAAAGCACATACCCACCAGACTCGTCCTCCTGGGACAGCAGCACCCAGACCGTCCCAGTGGCAGTGGCACCAGGTATAAGCGTCTCTCTGGCAATACCAGGTATAGTGGCAATCTGTGTCTTGTCCCTCGCGTCTCCTGGCACTTGCTTGCAATTAGGGGGGAGGAGGGGGCACATTACCTCAGAAAACCTTTTTCCCCACTTTCGACCAAGGAGTCAAGATGAATAAAAAATAAATGTATATTGTAAAATTCTGCTTGTTTCAGCGTGTTTACCTAGTTTCAGTGCAAATATTACTTTAACAGACCATGTCAGGGCGTGCCGGGTATTGCCAGACCGTGTCAGTGGTAGAATTAAAGTGTACAGAAGGACATGAAAAAGAAACAACAATATTTCAAACTAGCAGTATTTCCAACACTGTTCTAACAAAATGAAGAGAGAGATAAAGTATTGTTAATCTTAGTATTGCAGTCGCAAAGGCAAATTACTAACAAATTACAAAAAAAAACATTGTCAACTGTGGAGATCAAACCCGCAATCTCTTGCTCAGGCCACTAAGCTATGATGACTTTTACTAGAACCAAGCGTTAAGGTATTTTCTAAAGAAGGATAAGTAAATCTACACAATATATGTAAACCCATTTACATTTGCATTTGCACTGAAACACAAGTAAACATGCTAGAACAAGCAGAATTTTACCATATACTTTTATTTTGTATTCATCATGACATCCTGGCCTATGTGGTAAAAAAGGTTTTCTGAGGTAATGAGACTTATGAATCTTATGGCAAGTAAGTGCCAGGAGATGCCAGGGAAAATAAATAGATTGCCACTTAAGACCAGGGGCCTCATGTACAAAGAAATTCATGGATCTTCTACTAAAAATGTCCGCACACTCAAATCCAGAAAATGGTGCACGTACAAAAATATTAAAAAATAATAGCACTTTTCCTTTGTACATCCCAATCAACGTAGAATTAATCGCAGTCTTGTTTATCCCTTTCCAGGCCCTCATTTACTTATTTATATCATATTTAATGAACCAGTCCTTGATTTTTCTCTCTGCGATCAGAAAAAAACAAACGAAAACATGAATGTAAACTCGATTAACGGTTTATATTCGTTCATTTAAACATTTCTGACATGGATCACCTTTCTAAATCTAAATTAGTGCAGATGTGCTCCGGTGTAAATGTTTATATTTTACATACACAGTTATTAACGCAAATACTTTATTTACAGAGATGATCAGGGGCTTATTTGAAACATCTTAAAATGGAGTTCAAAAAGAATAAAACTGTTGATCAGTAAATTAAAGCACCGAGTTGTATTGATAATGTACTCAAGATGGTCTGATCGTCTGAGCTTCATATGAATGTTTGACGCAACACACGGAAATTCTTATTACATTTATAAAATAAAAATGTTTTGTTTACAAATGACGAATGAACAAAGCATGTGACGGTGTATTTTTATAAGTGTGTTTTTCAATGAGATCGCTCCGAGCACATGATTACATGAGGGAAACTTTAGCTGCTTTCTTTCTGCAGCTTCACTTTGATCTGATGTTGTTTCACAAGAACGTCTGTGACTCTCGTAGAGATAGACCTGAAGCGATCAGACGCTGATCATTTTGTTTGTTTTTATTATAAGAACAAGCTCATAATTAGTTTACATTTTTTCTGAATAGCGTGAAATAGCGGATTAAAATATACAGTATAAATCAATGGATGTCGTATTAATAAATAAAGATCAACATATTTATACATTTGTGAATAATTTAATATCCACTTGTGTAACTACAAACACTTGTGTGTGTGTGTTAATTTTTGATCAATATTGATCGTTAATGAAACTCTGATGTGAACATCTCAACGTGACTAGCGTAGCATCTGAGCAGTAAATAAGGATGTTCGTCACCTTCAAACTTGTCTGGAAGTCCGACGTTTTTAATGCTCTATTCCTTATTGATACATATAAACTTTGATGTGGAAAAGTATGTCAGGGCATCTCCCCTAAGTACATGAGGCCCCAGGTATTGCCAGAGAGGCGCCAATACCTGCCACTGGGAGAATGTCGCTGTCTCTCTCTCGGGACTCCATCAGAGTATCACTGCAACCACTAGCGTGATTTTGTGACATTTTTCAAAACAGCTTTTTGTTCAGTCAAAACAACACAACCTCTGTGTCCTGTGCGTGTAACTTTCTGTCGGAGGCGATGAAGTCTGTATCTGCCTTTGGACTTTCTGGTTCTTGTTTCACCGTCTGCTGCTACATGCAACAACACAGAGCTGCTTTGTCTGATCTGGGCCATATGAGTGAAGTTGAGGGGGCTTCAGGGGAGGGTGAGGAGAGGAGGGGGTGTCAGGAGCAGCTGGTGCTGCTGTCTTTAACAAAGGCCAGAGTTAACCGATTACAGACTTAAGTTCCAAATTTAGACCCAGTGTCTTCTTCCTCAGGGTTAATGCAACAACCTCATTAGAGGTGAGGAAACAACTGCCTAATTAGTAGATAAGCCATAATTAACATGGTAACAAATAAGCATTATTAGCAGATTTTAAACAATTTAGGCCACATTCTTTACTCTGTTTGGCCACAAGCTACTCAAGAAAAGTCCAATTTATTAATTGACTATAATTTCAAGCTCCTAAATAGACCATGTCCCTGAAGGACTTGCTCCAGATCTGTAATAACGTGCCATTATTTTTAAATCTCGCATGCTTTTACATGGACCTGGCAGTAGTTTCCACACTTCTTTTTTAAGAACAAATGTGAGGAAGTAAAGAGAGTAGTAAAGAGTTTTTCTCAAAATATTGTAATTTGTTTACGCATTTACGAGCCACCGTACAGTTTATCCCGAAATAATCAGGCCAAGACAAAGTATTTTAAAATTATAATACACTTGAAGTTCATTAGTTCTTTGTATATCTTTTTGAAAAAAAAAAAAACAACGATAAAGTTTGCATGTTCTTAAACAACGTTCCTCGGGCTAGCGTCAACTTCAAGGGCACTGTGGGACTTAAGGGTTACCATCAGTTTAATACACTTCTGAAAAAAATCTAATATTTTATCATCTTCAATACTTACTGCATAAAAGTCTCTCTTAATTCAAATATTTACATTAGAAAACATGCTTAAGCCCCGCCCACTGAAAACACTTTTTCTGGAGATGAGATCGCATTTCTCCTTACCACACCCACTCTGCTGTGATTGGTCAAGTTTTTAGATTGGTCGTTGTTTGTCATTGCGTGTCATCAATTCCGGAAGTCTCACCACCAAGGGACTTGGCAGAAGAGAGCATAGAGAAGCCAATATAATGTCACAATGGATTCGTAACCTCTCGTTCGCCGAAGTAAAAACTTCATCTTACTGCATCTTGGAGAGGAAGACTTCAACCTTGGAAATATTTGAGTAAATCCGAATAGTTGGGTTTTCACTCACGAGTTTACCTTTAAACTCTGTTCTTGTCTATCATGAGACTTGAATTTAATTGGCAAATGTTAAATCAAGTCCTCTATCTTGGACATTTCTTTAGTCGCTAATTGAATGTGAAAAAAAACCAACAGTCTATTAGATTAAAACAGATGAATGACATTGATAGTGTCACAGTGTTGAATTAAAAATTTCAGCTGCCAAGACATGTTTGAGGAGCAAAGATAACATTCTACCTGGTCCTGATGTGAGCCAAATTGCAAAATGTTTGTTTAGCTCTTTTCACTGGAGGTGATTTCCAGCTCTGGAAATTGACTTCCATCCCTCATTCTAGTTATATAATGGTCAACCATGTTTATTTAAACCCCGGCCAGACATTCCTGCCATGCTTTGATCCAGCATAATCAATCAAAGCTTGTATTAATGTCTGCCTGCAGAGGAAAGTATTGACTTATACAATGTGTGATAAACCTCACAGTAGCCAAACACAGCGATGCTCATAGTGGTTGTGCTGATTAAACCTAGTCTTGGTTATTTGTGTAACAGTTTTAACAATTGAATTGTCTTTTGGAGGTAAATGGCATATTTTCCCTCTTATTCTCTTAATAGGTTGATGAGGACTGTAATTTCCCATCATCAACATATCCCAGCTACATAGGGCAAGGGGCGGGCGACACCCTGGATAGGTCAGGCAGATATCACAGTGGTTTAAGTTAAAACTGAAGAGAATAATAAGGAACAATTAATTGAATTCTTGAACAAAAATGTTGTCATAAAACTTGGCGACGGGAGAAGTTTTTATTTTAAAATATACCTAATCATGGATACATCTAAAGAATAAAGGAGTAGTATTTAAACAAACTGGCTTTGACCCTCACTTCCAACCGTCTGGGTTTTGACAGTTTACAAAATAAACCATTAATTGTGTTGCTAGCTAAACCAGATCTCTGCTTGTTTCT
Source organism: Callionymus lyra (assembly GCF_982586985.1). Classification (NCBI taxonomy): domain Eukaryota; kingdom Metazoa; phylum Chordata; class Actinopteri; order Syngnathiformes; family Callionymidae; genus Callionymus; species Callionymus lyra. Next base: position 31,318,982 of record NC_141821.1, read on the forward strand.
TCTTTCAATTTTTATTTCAAGACCATATTCTTTAATTTTGTACTGTCACCACAAAAATCCCTACGTTGTGTTTTAAACACTGATATCAACATGAATCTTTTAAATGGCATTGCAGCGATAAAATAAAACCAATTAACAATATTTTTTAAACTGATTTATTGTTTGTAAATTATACACTTTTCCAAATTCCATACATGTATTTTCTGAGAGTACAACGAGTAGTACGAATGTATCAACAGGTCATTTTTTCCAGCCACAGTCTCCAACAGAAGTGTTTATAAAGGAATATTTTAAACAGAGAAGAAACAAACGATCAATTCTACTGCTTTTAGTCATCAAAATATACCATCTGTGCAGATGAATTGTCAGATACCCTTTGTCAACGTGTCCTTGAAAATACCCTCCAGCCCGACTTAGTCATCAGCATTAGCTGTGACCATCACGTTGGGTGTAGCATAGAAATGATGCTCGACTTGCTTTGACTCTAAGCTTGTAGTAGTGTTCAGTGTTTTCAGAATTCTTGTGGAACACATGAGCTTGCATGTGTTTCAGTGCTGTTGGCTAAAGTCGATATGTGTTGACGGATTAATCAATGTGGAATCACTGTCTGGCAGCCAACGCGCTGGACCACATGTGTCCAACTCAGCAGGAGGCGTTATGAGTTCCGTGTGATTCTAATGAGTATCATCGATCTCTACTTTACTAAGGAGTATTATATAAAATTAATGACAATATATAATCATAGGTGTCAATCTAATTTGTGCTCCTCATAGCTCTTCTACAGCACTCACGTCTGTAACTTAAGGTGGGCAGAAGTAATCACCTTAAAAGCCTTGGCTACATTAAAAATGCACACGCACTCACACATGCAAGCACAGTTTGTTTTCAATCTCAAATTCCAATCTCATCGGGTGAGATTTAGTTTCCATTGTGGTTTCCATTTCATACACAAGTAACATAATTATTATCATCATTGTGTCACAAATACAAGAAGAAACAGATTCTTACTTTGTTCACATGAAAATCCATAACATATGGTTTTAGTTTATATGGTAAGACACATCTTTTCTCTCACATTAGTCTGGTTAAGTGTATTTGACACAGTTAAGGATTTAAATTGAAAAAAATGCTTAATAATATATTTTTAGAAAAAGCTTCAGTACAATGCTCCATATTGGTTGTTGCTGGATGCCTTGTGGTCAACATAAAGAGGATGACGTCAGACTGCTCAAATTCAGATCCCTATCTCTGTGAAGCTAGCAAACACGTCTCGCTCTCCATTGGAATTACATTTCAAAATAAAAGCTGTAATTTCGGGGGCTTTTGGAGTTCGATAAAACTGTGTTGTATTAAATTAATATAAACAGTTGAAATCCGATCCCAAACCTATGTTTTGCTGGATTAAATTTGTAATTTCAAAAAGACCAAACATCTTTATCATTCGACTTTGAAACTTCTGCTGGCACCGTCCTCCCTTTCTCTTTTAAACTTCTACATGCTCGACTGTCAATCTTGACTTTCACCCTAAATTAAAAAAAATTATCTGATGTTGCTACTTCATTTAAATAGAATCCATCTATCTCTATCTATTTTTTCTTTATGTGCTTGGTGACAAACTGTTATATGTCATATGCTATAAAAGAGGTAAAAAAAATTCAATTCAAATTCAATAATCTCTCGTAGGGTTCACCTGGGGCACTGCTGAAAATAAATCATAATAAGTAAATCCAGGTTGTATTTTTAAAATCACAGCCTACTTACTTTCTCTGTGCTGTGATTTCTTTCCCCGGTGCTTTTATTATGTTAATCTCCGGAAGTTGGTCGCATCATATTACGTTCGTGCAGCCAGTGTTCAGTAGCCTGGGTCTGGACCGCCAACTAAAAAAGCAGCAGCACCGGCAGGCACCAGAAACCCGTTCTCCTCCCGGACGGTGGCATCACTGGGGCAGGATCCGTCCTCCACGGAGGGCCCGGAAGTCCGCGAGGGTCCATGCGCCTCAAGAGCACCGGCGGCCGGTCAGCTGTGGGCTGAAGCGTCCGAGATGTTCCGAGCTGCCTGCAGCTGCACAATAACACCGACACCGTCTCTGGCCCGGGGGCACCGCGATGCTGTTCAGACGGAGAGCCAGGTAACGGTAGCGCGGGCGTCAGAGGGTTAGAATCGACGGGGCTGAGATGCGGAGATTTCGGGGAGCGATCTTAGACGCGGTCCTGCAGGGAGGAGGCGTAGGTGGTGGGCTCACCCCGCACACACACAAAGGCCTTTCTCTTCGTTCCTTCACTCCGTCTGTGAGATTGTGTGAAGAAGCCAACGCTCCTTTGTGTCTCTGATGCAGAGGCTGATGTCTGGAGGGTTTCGGAAACATCCTAGAATCCTATGAAAGATGTTATTTACTCAGGTATATGGTGACAATATCCCTGGGATAGATGCCTTCACAATACCCCAAAACACAGTGAGATGATCATTTTAACTGGCCTAGGATATTGTATTTTTTTTAAGTCATAAACCATACAATATAGGTGTGCTTGCCCATTTCATTATTACAAAATAAAAATAAATCATGATAGACATGTTTAGATTTGAGTATAAAAAGAAAAAGTATCATAGGATAGTCATAGGGAAGATTTGCGGTTTAGTTTCTTATCAATAGTTTTATTGTGATGTGTCAATCTTCTTAAAGGTTTAATATTTTGCATCACAAAATGTTCTCATTTGGAATCACTCAAAACACTTGGAGGCAAAAGAAAACATAGAGAAACAATTCCATTACCTCTGTCGTCTTTTGTATACAATAATGACAACATGATGATGTAGATGCTCCAGTAAACATCTAATGAGTTTCAACATTTCATCCTTTTTTGTATTTACATAACAAACCAAATGAAAGGGACATAGATTTGATCACAGATTCCCCGGAGACCCTAAAGTGAGGATTGTCTTGAGCATGTGACACCGTCATAAGTCTGCGCTGACGTGAAAAGAGATGGTTTTCCTAACAAGCTCAATTTTCACGGACACAAGATCCTAAATCATCAGCCGGCCAAGAAAATGTCAGCCCCGCTTTAATAAGTCATTTAAAATGTCTTGTTTGTGCCACCACAGCAACAAATGACGTGAGTGCCTTTTTTATTAAGTGGACTGTGGTGAAACTTGCAAAATAGTTCTTTGAGAAGGTGACGTGGATGATGTCCTGTTGTTGTCAGCCTGCGAGGAATCTGTTGAAATCCTTCTTGTTTATTAGGACAGCAGCAGAAAAAGAAGTTGATTGACTGTGTGATGAATTATTGTTTGGACTTCACACCTTCCTGTATTTCCTCAGCAAACAAAAGGCGAATGGATGAATTATTATGTGTATTATCAGTTTCAATTTTGTTTATCTATTCTCGCAACAGCAAATCTTGCGGTATCTTGTCCACCACACTAATGGAAATTAAGGTGTGGTGGATAAATAAAAACTACAGAAGATTTTAAATATTTTTTTTGACTCCCTAGACCGCAAAAGTAAACACAGTTGCAATAATACGGACTTTGCAACAATACTCTCCGTATTATTGCAACCGTGTTAAGTATCGTTGTTAGTTTTTCTAGCTGAAAGCTTCAAAATGTAATCCCTGTACTTAATTTAAATGAATGAAACCGCCGTCACTTACTGCCACGAAGCAGATCGTACAGATGCACATATATAAATGAAGATTTCATACTTGCTGTAATTATTCTTTTCATTTTAAGCATAAGTAGTACAGTGGAATGATTTTAATTGGATTTTAATGGAGAGTCTGTGAGTGCCACATGACCGCCAAACTCTTACAGTGCTGGGTCAGAGACGGTGTTTGAATATGGCTGTAAAACAGGAAACGGACCCACAAATGGGGAAAAAATGCTGGTGCGGTATGTGGCGATGGTGAGCTGGAGAAGACACAAAAATTGCAGTTGGACTGTGCAGTGGTTTAACATGGTGTTCGATCACTCATATTTTGCCCTGGGGAAAAAACGCTAATTTTCTTTGAAGACTGTTAGTTGAAGTCCCATGATAGCTAATGTTTCTGCAAGAGGAAGACACTAGATGATGCGAAGTAATAATACGATGATCCTTCTATATTCTGTGTTGACCAATATCAATTATATTTCAAGCAAAAAATTAAACAAAGTTGTGTTACATACCAAGCTAGCACTCGCGCTAGCATAGCTGTTTGTTGGTCTGGACGGCTATCAAATAAATCATGTGTCATACATTAAATTGTCGTCCACTGATGACCCCCGTCCGTCCACTATCAAGTGAAGGAGTTTTTTCTTGTGAGTATTTAGAGCATAAAGTCATTTGAACTCTCGCCCTCAGTCTTCCTCCTCCTAGTCACTGGAGTGTGCGCTGAACTCCCTGAAGGAGTTTCTCACTCACTGCAGCAGCAGCCGGTGTCTTCAGTGGGGATTAGATCTTCATTTTTCAACCGGGGTCACGTCAAACTTAACGTCATCGCGGTGGTCTCACCAGACGAATCCTCCATCAGCGTCTTTTGGCCTTTTTATCAGTGTGTTAATGATGACTTCTTCGTTTTTATTTCATGACTCATCAAAAAAAACCCATCTATTTCAAGTCCCACTCACTCCATCCACCTCTTCATTCCCTTCACATCATTAAGTGTTTCTTCTTTGAGAAGAAAAGTGTCCCTGCCTGGAACCTCTCCTCCCCTCTCTACTCTCGACCCGTCCCCATCAATCTTTCAAGTCTATTCATCCGCCTGCTTCTTCTCCGTCTAGGATGCTGCGGGGAATGGTGTGTGGTCGGGTGGGACCCGTGTGGATGTGGAAGGCGCTGCTTCTCTTCGTGGTCATCGCGTTCGCTGGACAACTGCTCGGGGTCATCTTTAACAAGAGGTACGTGTTCTTGTTGCTGATTTGTATATAGAAAGATAAAGCTCTTCAGTGAACACCTTGACAACAATACAGTGTTTCGAGTCAGGACAGAAAACTGCCTGATGTGTTTGCACTTCCTGTCCAGTCCGGCGAGCCAGCAGGCCTCGTGTCTGACAGAGTTACTCAGCTGACCAGTCAGCTTCTCCGTTGGCGCGCTGAAGCTGCAGCTCTCGCTTGAACTGATGATTAAAGTGCTCGTGACACAAGTGTGATTGTAATTTTGCAAGACAATTGGTAGAGCAAGAGCAAAGGTGTTGAAGTCCAACTGGAAAACATGAGTGAAGTAACTACACAACAATGGAGGACCTGCTATTAGCTGCAGCTCACAGCGTGAGCATTAGACATAATCCATATCAATGTGGTGTAATGTATCCAGTTTTTATTGACTTTTTCATGCTGATCCAAGTCAAAACTCTCTTCTTAAAAAGACAGACTTGGCTTTGCAAAATGTCAACAAAAGGACCCACACTATTGTGTCACTGCCACAGTCTAGTCAAAGTTGCACTAAAGTGGCTGTTTTTCAATCACAACATTATAACTAAATGTTTTCAGGCACCTTGTAAGTCATATATAGATAATTGAAAATGGCTTTTTTTCCACAAAATATGCAAAGATTGTGACGAGAAATTAACAATTATTAAAACAGTTCTTAAATCAGTTAATGGGGTAGTTCACACAAAATTCAAATTTCACTCAATTTCACTCGCAGACAGAAATGTATGTCCAATCGCATAACAATGGGGCTCACTTTTGTTCTTTGTCTTCTCGTCTCCAAAGCCCGTACATGAGAAATTGTTTACAAAAAAAGTCAATTTCCAGCAGAAGCTCCCTGAGAAGAGCACTGAGTGACTGGGAGCTTCTGCCACAAACATGCCTGAAATATATACTTGGTTAACTTTTTTCTGAATTTCTTATGTCAGTGCTTCAATGCTTTTGTATTAAAATGGTCATAACATGTGCAGGAAGTACCATTAAGTATAGTTATTATTATTAAATGTAACTAACATACTGAGAGTAAGACTATAAATTGTGCAAATGCATTCAACTTGGCATAAAAGAAAAACGAAATTCCGCACATTTTTGTAATTATCCATTAGTGACATTTTAAGGGGCAACTTTTATTGACGTGGTAATGGTCTTCACTCCTCCAGCCGGCTTTAATCACGCACCTCTTTATTTATACAAGAAGTCCCTTGGAGGAGGCGAGTGCCGTGGTGATAAACTTGATTTCTATCTATCTATGTTTCTATTGATGTGTTTTCAGAGTTTTGTACAAACAGACACATACTGATGATACAATAGAGGTTCAACATCTATTTAAGACACACTTCAATCAACACATTAGTTGACCTTTTACAGCTCATTGCATATTTTACTTTTCTTTTACATATTAAATATTAAAAAAAAAAAATCTTCTACTCATTGTAGACTTGATGATTTTACAATGATGATTCATGCAAGTGACATGAGAGTGCATTGTTATTTACCACGTCGTGTTTGTTCTGGTTATATAATTGATGCCACGACCGAGTCTAGACATATTAACTTGGCTGTTGGAGCCACACCAAACCGCTTTATTCTGCATTGCTGCAATTATTTTAAATGCTTTTTAGCTTTGGACACATTGGACGGGGCTTCTCTGCAATGACATGAGGTCTGGCCTCGTGACTTGACCAGGAGGAACATAACCCAAGAAATCTAACTGAAGCACTGTTCACGTCTTGCTGGAGTTTAATAGCTGCGAGTCAACAACAATGACACTGAATGCTCGAGTGTTTTGTTTATTGTGATGGAATGCGGCCTGAAAAGTCGATTCCATCCACCCCCTCAATGTCGACTGATTAACAACGTGTAGTTAGTGGGCCGTAAATTGAAAATGTCACGATGGGAAGTTTATTTTGAAGAGGAATGTGTTCTGCTAGCTAAAATGGCTTCTCTTCAGTCATTATGATTCAGCCCGAGACATTTTAGTTTCAATCTAAGAATCAATCAAGGAAGTTTCTAGATAATACTTGCATGTCTTTAGTTTAGTTTAAATCATTCCAGACTTCCTCTTATCTGGTGGCACATAATGAAGTATATCTGTTGAGTTCCGGCTACTTGTCAGAGCTATCTTTATTTTAAGATTGGTGGTTTCAGCAGTTCATTTGTGTCCTGTGAGCTGCAGAAGTCGATCCGATATGTGATGAAAGAGCCACATGAGCCACACTGGGGAATAAAAACGCTCATGGTGTCACTACAATCTTGTCTGAATTACGTATTTTAAAGGTCAACACGTATTTGAAAACGCACCAATAGAATGTAGAACTGATCGGTGTAACCCATTGCAGCCTCACCGAGCTATAAATAATTCTTCAAAGCCTTTTTTTCCCTTCACTCCCCAAATCTGGGATGACTTGCAGGTGTTGCTGAAGACTTCTTTTCTAATGATGTGGTAGACCTGTGCTCCTGCTTGAAAATTAAGTATTACTGTTCTAGATCATTCTTTCACTCCTATGGTTTACCAATAGACATGTTTAAAAAAGCCTCTCCTTGAAGAAAAAGTAATTATTTTTAATGATCAGATTATTTTTTGTAAATCTTTACTCTACACTGAGTTGGAAGATAAGAATAAAAGTGCGCCAATTATTTACCCTGTGAGCTGACTTAACCTGAGTATATAGAACGCATTGGATTGTGAAGGCTCAACAACATGTGGCAGTTGTGAGATACAGATCTAGAAATGTCAAAAAGTGGGCATGTATATGGTTCCCTTTATTGAGGACAGGAGGGAAGAGGTCATGTTAAGCATGAAATGAAAATTTGGCCTAAGTGTGATTTTATAAAACGGAGATAAAAGTTTATTCTTACAGTGGTAAAATATTCTTGAATTGGCAAGGGCCTTAAAAACATCATTTAATTTGTTTAATTTCATTATGTAAAGATGAAATGACAAGAACTGAGCTCTGTGGATTAACAGCACAAACATCATGCTCATCTCTTTAAATCAGGTGTGTGTTACGCAGGAGATGTATGTCCTGCTCCTTCAACAAACACTATCAACACATTAATTGACTTTAATTTTAATGACTTACTAGGAGGGACCCGGACTTTGATGCACACACAACTTGTAACGGCTCTTTCAAGGCAATTTTCTTTTTCTTTTTTAAAAAAACATTGTTTACATGAAAGAAAAATGCCACAGATCTTTGAGCCGATTAAGAATTAGCCCCAAGACAAACATTTATATTAGGAATACATGCTGCATCTACTTGAATAATGAAACGATGGGGAAACACTAAGCCTGCGGTCTATTCAAAAACAAGCCGAGGAAAAGGTGGGAAAAGGGAAATGCATTAGAAAGAACCTTATAAAAGGTAAAATATGACATTTCATCTTGTTGTGGTGTGTTTTAACAGAAACAATAACATGAACTTCATTTGATCAGTTCAGTAACAATTTAGATTTCTGATATTCACTCTGATTAAAAGCTGTAATGAATCAAAGCTGTTGCAGCTGGTGTAATATTTCATATATATTCGAGATTCTTAAATATTTCATCCGTAACTCAATGGAACGTGAAGCGGCGTGAGCCCCTCCTCCGCTCCTGTCGGCTGTCCATGACCTTCATGTGATGCAAGCATTCCGATCATTTTTCTCTGTCCGTGTTGAGACCCTCAGTTATATTGCAACGTATATCCAAATCAAACTCTTCAATCATGTTGTTTTCAATTCCAAAGACAAACTAAATATTATACTAGCCTTAATAAAGAGCATGGCTGGAAGAAAATAAATATTTCATTGGTGCAAACAACACAGTTCGGATTTAGTAAATGAACATTTGACTGTGTAAAAAAAAAAGATTTAATCTAAGATCTCTTTTTGTTTCACACAACATACTTATCATTGTTTGACCTCATCCTTGGGGTAGTTCATTTATATGACTGTATATACGTTTTTAAAAATTAGATTAGATTTTATTTTAACGCAAGATGTTAACTTCTAAATCAGGAAGTTATTCAGTGACGTGTCACATCACAATAACATTTCTCCCATGTGTCCTTCAGCAACGTCAACCCACATCCTCGGTCCGTCTTCTCGTCGCCTGATGCCCACGGACCCTCTCTGGGCTCTTGTCAGCCCAAGACCCACATCATGTTCCTCAAAACACACAAGACAGCCAGCAGCACTGTGCTCAACATGCTGTATCGCTTCGGAGACGAGCACGACCTCAACTTTGCTCTGCCGATCGGCTACCAGCTGGGCTACCCACTGCCCTTCAACGCTCACAGAGTCAAAGGCTTCCTGGGCCCCAAGATCATGGAGTACAACATCATGGCCAATCACATGAGATTCAATAAGCCTGAGGTCAGTGGATGAGGGATTGTGGAAATATGCTTTCAATTGATTTTTTTTGTTTGATGAGAGATAAAATAAAAGCCACTTTGTTATACACATCATATCAGTCTTGGTACTCGTAAGAGAGATTGAAGATATCAGGGTTTTTCTTCTTAATTCAAATATTTATTTTCTTTCCAAAGTTGAACCTGGAACAAATGACAGAAAAATAAGATCATTTAAAATACTTAAAGAGGCTAAATCTTTCAAGTTCTCCTCCACCAAACATCACAAAACGGACCATTACATTTGTTGATGATTTCCTAATCCTATAATTCTAATTTTCAAAACTCAAACATAACACCAAACAAATGCGGTAATTGGGTAAGATTGATATATAAGGAACCATATGCACAAATTTGACTAACAGTAATATCTCAGAAACCATAAATATAAACCGAGGATGTAGACAAGGGTATCCTTTGTCCCCTTTGTTGTTTATTCTGGCCATTGAACCCTTAGCCATTGCAGTAAGATCACATGGAAACATCTCTGGAATTACCATAGGAGAGACAGAAAATCGCCTAGCATTATATGCTGATGATGTGTTTTTTTTCCTCAAAAATATCAACAGCACTATCCCAAATCTAGTGGACTTAATTGAGAAATTTGGAAGATTATCAGGTTACAAAATAAATAAATCGAAATCATCTATAATGTTGCTAAACCAAAAAGAAAGGAGAAATCCATCAAAGATTGTGGAACAATTTAAAAATGTTGACTGCTTCAATTACCTTGGTATACAAATTGTACCACTGTTAGAAAATACCGTAGAAGTGAATTATAATCTAACAATGAAAGAAATTTCAAACTCTTTAGACAGATGGGAAAACTTACCTATATCTTTGATAGGGAAAATAAATACGCTCAAAATGAATTTTCTTCCCAAGATGTTGTATTTGTTTCAAAATTGACCACTGCCACCACCAAGAAACCTGTTCTCTCAGTTAAAAACTCAAATTTTTATGGAAGAAAAAACACCCTAGACTGCGCCTATCGTTATTGTTCTTGCCCTATGATAGAGGAGGCCTTCAATGTCCCAACCCACAATGGTACTATTGGGCAGCCCAGTTGAGAACAATGATGTTCTATTATACAAAAGATAATGTGCCATTGTGGAGGGAAATGAAGGAAAGTTAATTAAAACTACCCTTCCCCATGTTCTTAAATTCGGCCAATTCGAGAAGATTAAAAATGCATACAAATAATCCTATAGTAAGAAACATTATTAACATATGGGTCCAAGTTAAAAAATATTTCAAAGAAGGCGACTCACTTTCAATCTTCAGTCCAATATGGGGAAATGAACAATTCCCCCCAGGAAAAAGTGAGGGAGGTTTTGGCATTTGGGCTGAAAGGGGTCTACGAACAGTGGGAGATCTTTATAGCCCTGATGACAAACAATTTCTGTCCTTTAATGACATCATATTCTGGGGCTTGAATCTATTCATGTAAATGTTATTTCACCCTCATTTTATTTTATTTTTGATATATGTTTTGTTTGTTTTTTTGTAAATCTTTTGTTTTGTATTTTAATTTTTTCGTTTGTGACTTTATTGTGAACCTGTATGTGTTTGTATATTGTTGTTTGAAAAGAATAAAAGAAATTGAATGAAAAAAAACAAAAACATAAAGTTAAAGAGAAAGTAGCACTTAATAACATTTCATCTGGGTTTCAGAATCTTGCCCTTTCGTGAAAATGTCTAGAAGAACCCAAAAGCGGTTTGCCTTGTTCAAGCTAGCACACTGACCATTCAAAAGCACAAACCTCGTGAATTAGATCATGCAATTGTAGGCTTTCCCCTTTTGTTGGCCATGTCTTCAGTAAGGGCGAGGGATTACATGCCAATGACTCGCAATCTGGAGCCAAGAAGGGAGAGATGAAGTGGGTCATTCAGATCGAAGGTGCTAGTGGGTGTAGAATTTACTGACACATTGCCTGAAATTATTTTGTTGTACATATGAGAGTAGGTTTAGAACATCCAAGATTTTTTTCCAGATTTAGTCATAAAAGTGTCAATTTCAATCAAATTTGGTCCAATGTTTCGAAACATGAACAAAAAAGAGCTCAAGGAAAAGTTATTTTGCAATGTGTCTCCTATAATGAAATCCTCTTCTGCCCCATAGGTGGAGAAGGTGATGCCTGAAGACAGCTTCTACTTCTCCATCATCAGGGAGCCGACAGCCCTGGCGGAGTCCTCGTTCGCCTATTACAAAGAAGTAGCACCTGCCTTTCGGAAAGCTAAGGGACTGGGAGATTTCGCTGATGACCCGACAAAATACTACGACCCTCGTCTTCGTAACAACCACTACGCTCGCAACCTCCTCTGGTTTGACTTTGGCTTGGACCACAATGCTAACTTCTCATTGGCCACAGCTCAGCGGGGAGAGACCATCGTCCGCCAGGACTTCCAGCTGATTCTGTTGTCTGAGTACTTTGACCAGTCGATGATTCTGCTGAGACACGCGCTCTGTTGGCCTATGGACGCGGTGGTGTCGTTTAGCCTTAACGCTCGGCAACAGAAACCCAGCAGCCTTGGCGGAATGAGTGGAAGCTGGGTGGGCAAAGCGGCTGCGGCCGCGGGCGTTGGCGTAAGAGGTGGACATACCCAAGCTAAGATCCCTCCAGATCTGTCGCTGACAGAAGAACAGCGGGAGAAGCTGCGCCAGTGGAATGCCTTAGACTGGTACTTGTATAAAGCCTTTAACCGGACCTTTTGGGAGGAAATCGATAGGATTGGCCGTGCTAACATGGAGCAGGAGGTGGCTCTTCTCCGAGCTCGGCGTCTAGACCTGGCGCAGGTTTGCCTGAGGAACGGAGGGAAACCTGTTGAAGCCCATCGTATTCGAGACAAAAACATTAGGCCTTTCCAGAGTGGATTTGTGAGGATTCTTGGGTACGAGCTGCAGCCAGGACTGGACAACACCACCAGGACAGCATGTCTTAGGATGATCAGGCCTGAGATTCAGTACAAAGATGTGCTGGATGCTAAACAGTTCCCTCGTGCTCAGCAGATCCAAAACCAGCCACAGAACGCAGGCCTGCTCAAAGTCCCCGGTGGCTCCTTTTTTAGACCTGACTTGTCCAGGATGGGGCAAAGGCAGGGAAACGAAGATGGAAGGCCCATAAAGGAGGGCGAGAGAGACTGGGATGGAAGCCGTTTAGCGTGGAGTAACCAGACTAATGTGAGGCTAAGAAAAAAGCAATTGGAGGGATTTTAAGATTCTACCCCAAATTCCGGAAAATTAATTAAGTAGTTGAGGAACACCTCTTCTGTACTTCCAATTATGGCTTGCTTTCTTAAATGTTTCAGCCCATACGTTTGTTTAATGCTCGGGGACCTTTGACCATTGGGATGCTTTTGTAACCACAGCAACAAGCTAAATGATGGCTGCAGAGACCACTGTGTTGAGGCCATCACCGTCTGCACTTCTTCCTGTTGTGTGTAACAGTATGCATACGATTTTGAGCATTCCTAGTTCACCACATTCCCAAACCCCCCCCTGTTGACGGACTAGCACTTCACAAGAACAACACAAGTGGCGTTGTTGCTTTATTAACATTTAATTTCATGTTAAATGTTTCAGATTTCTTAAAATGTATATTGATTATCCCCTTTTTATTGAACATGAGAGAACTTCAAATATGTAACAATGAGTGCAATCTGGCAGGAGAATGTTTTTTCGATTCTTGTGGTATTTCAAGGCAATTAGCTAAATTAAAGCCATAAGCATTTAAAACCATTTATATACATATATCTATATTAAACCTGCTACATTTTTTAATTTGTGAGGCTGCGGCGCGCACGTTAAATTTTACTAATCCATGTGAAAGCAGCATCCAATCCAATTAAATTCTAATTATGAAGTGCTACATTTTTTTAGAGGATACAAATGGTACAGAAAATGTAATGAGTTGTGTTTACTTGATCAGTTATTGATATTTGGGGATTTGTGCAACCAAAAAACAATAATAGAAACTTAAGTGAAGGTGTGTCTGCAGGAAAATTAGAAGGGTTTAACTACAGTCATGGTTATTTCTACTTTTTATACCTCTGTTTTGTTTGTTTCCAATAGTTTCAGACAAATTATTTATTATTCTTCCTATTTTAGGAACAATTGTGGGACTGTACACTTTGTTTTTCCATGTACGGCAGCCATTATTAAGCAGTGCATTGAGCTTGTCACAGTAACACGAGCAGCTTCTTTCTATGTAAAAGATTGATGAGAGAGAAAGATGATCCTACGACTAGGATTTTGGTTCCTCTTAGAGAGCTGTATCTTTTCTCCACCTCCAAATGACATTGCAATGAAGAACATTCAAGAAAAGGGTCACAATGATATTCTCTGTATTTGTTTAATGGATTATCTTGTTCTGTATTTATCTCCTTGTGCTTGATTTTCAGAGAGGTAGCATTTTTGTTTTGAAACTTTTACTCACATGCAATTTAATAGCTTCAACTGTTCAAGTCCACTTTGAAGTTTAGAATAGATTGAATTTGTAATCAAGTCAACATTGAGTCAATAAAGCCGGGCATTTAACTTGTTTAATTTCATTATGTAAAGATGAAATGACAAGAACTGAGCCCTGTGGATTAACAGTACAAACATCATGCAATTTTGAGAAGCTCATCTCTTTAAATCAGGTGTCAAACTCGGTTACGCAGGAGAAAGTATGTTCTGCTCCTTCAACCAACACTATAAACACATTAATTTACTTTAATTGTAATGACTTACTAGGATGGACCCGGACCTGAATTTTGTAAACTTGTGACTTCAATTTAAGTTTTATTCAAAAGAAGTATGACAAGAGTCTTTGGCTTTTTGTTCTTTCTTGCAGATGCCTTCCTCACAATATTGATAGTCTTTGACTTAATTAAATGTAGTAAAGAACACTTTTTCTTTAAAAAAAAACAGTAAACCTGTTTATACCGATATTTTTTCAACACTTTGCACAGTTGATGTCTTCCAAAAATAATGTTTTTTTCCATTCTTACAGTAAACATAATATTTCTTTAAATATTTTACCCATTACTGTGACTTCTTAACTTATTACTTTAAAATATGTTTATATGGAAGATGTTGGCATGTGAGCAGGTATCTGAAGTCGGTTTAAAGCCCATTGCGGATTTATACTAAACCATGCCATACTTGTGTGACAACAAGAGATGCTTATAGGGTTTTTAATTTTTAATGCAGAAGAAAGGTTTTGGAAAACGAAGTACAATGATTTACAACTCATGAGTATGATTGCTGTCAGATATTCAGTTTAATGCTTCAATTAATATGGGTATGGGTTACTTCATAATTTGACAACAGAATACACTGCATCTGGTTATGGTCTACTATGAGTACAATGCTTGAGTTTGTTCTAAGAGTTTATAATCAGTAGGTTGTGTTTACATTGAAACCATCCTCATTGGAAATGTTATGGAGTTCACAAATGTCAGCAGGTCCCTCATGCTGACGTTTTATCTTCTCTGCTTCCATGTCCTCCAACACCACAAAGCCAAGTCACTACTGACTGACATACTGACAGATATGAATCATACAGAAGTGCAGAAGGTCATTCCGGAGACAAATGGGTCTTACTTGAAACTATTTTTCCCTGGTTGGAACTTGTAAACAACAGAGCTTTTGGTGTGCAACTGTTTTCAAAGAATAGAATAAAACCGACTTAAATCCATTGCCTTGCTCCTTATTATTGTGCATATATAATTGCCGTAGACAAAAGTCTGTGCTCATAGTTATCAAACTGTTAAACATTAATATTTCAGTGCGTGTTCTATAGTACCTCAAATGATTGAAACATGGAAGTAAATCCATTGATAGCGTCTGTAGTCGATGCAATGTGTCATCATTATTTAAAGAGGAAACATTGCTCCAGTTTATGGTCTGCAAGCTAAGGTGGCTTGGAAGGAACAAATTCTTGAAAAATGTTCATTAATTACTTAACATATTTTCAAACTCTATAAAAACTTTACAAAATATTACATGTTAATATATTATACCAAAAACACTTACAAGTAATGTGGAGATTAGTTTAAATTACCGCATATTTTTAAATTGAATAATGACATAAACATTTGTTTCGTAGTTTCCGTTCGTGACGATCGAGTTTGCTTCGATCGATTAGTCTGGTCTGACAAGGAGCCGCTATCGAGTGACTTCCCTGCTCTGTTTGTAGCTGTAACTGCTACCGTTGAAAGAAAGTCTGTCCAGAGCGTTCGCATGAATATAAGCGTTATTTTTTGGGAAAGAAGGGAAAGTTGGAGCCGCGTTGGGAACTGAGGGACATGCTGAGTGTCTGGACCATGTTCTCTGGGACATCCGGAGGGCGAACTTTGGATGTGTTGACATGCCTTCAGGTAGCAGGTCTGTAGTCCCGGAACAATGGCGTCCGCGTGTGACTACCTCGTCTACTTCCCTGCTGCTCCCGTAACCGACCTCTCGAACCCGGCGTCGTTCAAGTCGCTGCCCCGAAAGAAGCACTTCTACCTCGGCGAGAAGGTCCAGTTTATTTTCGTGCTGCGGTTCCGGAAGGGTCGCGAGGACTGGTTGGGGGGCGTTTCTTGCCAGATGGGCTCTCTGGCCGCCGTGACCAGCGTGTGCGCGACCGAGAGCTGGCAGAGGATCCCCACAGAGTCCGAGGTCCAGAGCTGCTGCAGCGAAGAGGAAGAAGAAGAAGAAGATGACGCCGAGATCCGGGGAAACAAACTGGACAGTACCGAGACCTTCACTCGCTGCAGCCCGCTCCACACCCTCAGCAGCCCGGCCAGGGGAGAGAGGTCGAGCCCAGTGGAACCAGTTAAGGTACGACTTCAATTTAAGTAATGCAAGAAAGAAGCAAAATGAATTTGAATTATGTTTATAGTAACAATGTTTAACTGTTGTCCCACACATTTCGTCTGGGACCTTATTTGAGCTTCAAACCGGATTGAATGTTGATTTAAGAACTGACTCATGTATGTCAACAACAGGCTTGTAAAGTAACTTCAGCTAAAAGTATACAGTTTAGGCTAGTCTAGCCCTTTTGTTCCTGTATGAGTGTTTGCATCTCACCTTTCCTTCCCCAACACTCTTTACCCACTTTTAATACTGTTATCTTGACCCTCCTGGTCAATGATGACATCTATCGTTGCCACTTCTCACACTTCTTTAAACTCTTTCTCATAAAGCTTCCCTTTCAATGTCGCTGACGCTCTTCTGTGAACATCTGGCAGTCGCCATCCAACACTTCGGTCAGTGTCCATTAATATGGATGCTGGACACCAAATTCCCCAATTTATGTAACTTGCCATTTATTTATTTTTTATTTTTTGTCTTTTATATCTTTAGTCTGCTCTGGTTTCGGACAAAGAAGTTGTGTTCTGTCTCACGGCTTCTTTGGATAAACTGCCTGTCAACACACTTAAGGCTAAGGTAAGATGCAAATGCATAGCTTTCACTTCTCTTCTCAGTTTTCATGCTTCTTGTTTTTCAAACGGTAATATTAAGATGAGGCTGATATCGAACCGTAAATATTAATGTTTGTCCTCAGGTGGTTGTGACTGTGTGGCAGCAGGGGGACGGCCAGGCTGCAGTCAGGGATGATGATTACTTGACTCTGTTGCAGCTTTCTCCACCGTCACAAATCTTCAGACGGGATCTGAGCATCTTTAAGGCTCAGGGTAAAAATCCTCTATCACTTGTCGTGTGAATGAGCTTTGCATGTAACTTTAATGTATATCTTTATTTTTCAGTGACTACAGTATTGAAAATCCTTCCACCTCCAAGTGTACAGTGTCAACAACTGAATGTTGCTGGAAAATACATGACCGTCCTCAAAGGTCTTAACACAAACTATATATATATATATATATATATATATATATAGATTATTCATCTTTTTTCTCTAGTATTGAACAGCAGCTCTCAGGAGGACATTGCTATACAAGATGTGAAGATAATTCCGAACTACAACCTCTCTTACCTTCCCATGATGCCGGATGGTTCCGTTCTCATAGTTGACAATGTCTGGTAACTACACGTTCATTTTTCAAGAAAAAAGATCATTCATATTATTTTTGTTTTATTGATAATTACTGTCTTAAATGTGTCTTGTTTAAAAAATATTGTATTTTCTTCAAAGCAACGTAAGTCTGTAACTCTTGACACATCAAGACCCTAGCTTCAGTCAAGTTTACTCAAACTATAAACCTGCTAACTAGCGAAAAAATGTTTTTGTATGAAGTTCAGTCCTTGAATATAATCCCCACATTAAACAAGCCAGCGGTGAAAAAAAGATATCTGGACAAGGTTTTCAATCTTTTCCACTAGCCTGGTCAATTCTTCTTTTATCCTACAAATGCAAGTCGGATGACGTTGCTACCTTTAGGTCCCCATTAAAAAGAGCCTTACCTTGTGGTTCATCAAACTATCTTTTATCTACAGCTTTTTTTTTTCCTGACAAGTTAGAGGTAATTTTTATTTTGTTTTTAGAAGTGAAAGGTGTGAATTAACCACAAAGGAGTCTCACAATAACCTCTATTCTTCTTATGAAAGCCACCAATCCGCTGAGGTCACAATGGCTTCCTACTGCCGAGTGACAAGTGAATCATCACGTTTACCCAGCATGCTCAGCGCCCTGGAGGAGCAGAACTTCTTATTCCAGCTGCAGCTACAAGATAAAGATGAGGAGGATTCAAGTGAGGTGAGAGCTGCCTGACAGAGTAGGATCATTAAATGAGGGTATTCAAAAAAAGTGAATTTCAAAAAATATTAGCAGGGGGGGATTTCTGCTGACGTCATTGTTTCTGTAACTATGACTCATCACCTTGAGTCACCTGTCTTCATCACTAATAAGATTATCTGTGCAGTTGTGATGGGTGGGGTTGACATACTACATCTTTAATTATGTCGTTTAGTTAAGAAATAATTAGCTTAACTTTATCAGAGATGCTGCTCAGCCAGAAGATTCCCTGCATAAAGTTAGTTCAGGATAATTTGATTTTGCAGTGATATTGAAATTTTTAAGTACTTGATTAACTGTAGAAAACGCATATCATATATTTTTTATTAAATTCTATACAACAAGATAGAAATGTTTTTTCTCAAAACAAAGACGACTTTTATAAATGACAAGCGTATAAGTTAAAAGTGAACTTTTACTTTTAATGTGGGCTAGCTTGTCCACATTTATTTATTTATTTATTTATTCATTTATTTATTGACTCATTTTCTTTACCGCTAAATCCCTGGAGCCTATCCCAGTTTCATTGCGCGATAGGCGGGTGACACCCTGGACAGGATGCCAGGGTGTCACAGGACACAAAAAAACATTCACACACACTCATACCTATGGACCATTCCCCCAAGTTCCCAATCAACCTCTGTATGCTTTTGGACTGCTTTTCACTTCCGCTTCCGGTGAGCCTTTGATCGGCTGCTTGAACGTAAGCTCCTGCAATAATTGCCCAAAACAGTCGTTTTAATGACTACTTGTCCGGATATTATGCTCATATCACTAAAGATATGTATCAAGCATCTCGAATCTATGATCGTGATGCTCTTTTCAACATCAGAGAGTCGATGGAGGATTATAACCGCGACCGTTACCAACGTCCGGTGAATATGTTTCCGGCTCCGCTTCTCATCGACTCGGACTCTGTGGAATATCGTTTGATCTCTCGGGTACCGGGCGATTTCCACAAGCGATCAAGTCGGTCTGGAGTTCAGGTCAGGATGAGACGCGCAGTCGCGATCGCTCGGAACAACTCTGACGTCATCGAACGTCATCGATGTTTGATCGACATTCCTCTCGCTTAAGAGTATGACGACACATCAGCGCTGCCGTCTGTCCAGACCTCAACGAAAGGTGGTAAGATTTTTTCATTTCCTCTCTTTAATTCGGCTTTTACTACCGAGTTGAACTTCAGTGACAGCTGGTACCCACGTGACCGCTGTTCGCTTCAAAAGATCCCGCTCTGCGCGCCTGTCAGTGACGCGGCGTCGTCAGTGACGTCATCGGTGCTGAATGTGGGACTTCTTAATGTTCGCTCCATTACTAATAAATCCTTTATTCTTAATGATCTTTTCACAAGAGTTAATTTGGATTTATTATGTCTTTCTGAGACTTGGCAGAGAGAGGAAGAGTTTATTCATCTGAACAAACTCTGTCCAGTAGGGAGCGCTGTTCTGGGGAAGCCTCGCCTCTCTGGTCGTGGGGGTGGTCTTGCTACTGTTTTTAAGGAGAGTTGTTCTTGCAAAGTGATTCAGACACAGGAATTCACTTCTTTTGAGTCTCAGATGATCTTGGTTGGTTCTACAAGACCTTTCTATTGTGTGTCAATCTACCGCCCGCCTGGTCCTGCGGCGATGTTCTTGAAAGACTTTAGTGACTTCTTATCTTCCATTATTCAAATGGAATCTGTTCTTATTCTTGGAGACTTTAATCTTCATGTTGATGACGTCACATCTTGTTCTGCTAAATAACATTTAACTTTAACTGAAGCCTTTAATTTTGAGCAACATGTTTCTGAACCCACTCAACAAAAAGGCCACATTTTAGACTTCACTGTTTCACTGGTCATTGTGTTGAAATACTGGATCAAGTGGCACCTGTTAAATCGAACTTGAAAATTCAGAAAAAACGGTGCCCTTGGACAAATGAAGATCTCCTGAGTCTGAAGAGACTTTGTCGAAAGACTGAGCGTCTCTGGAAGTCTACTAAACTTGAGGTGCACAGACTTCACCTCAGGGATCTGTTGACTTCTTACAATGAGATGGTAAAAACTGCTAGATCTGATACATCAGAAAACTGGTAGCAGCAAATAGGAAAAACCCCAAAGTTTTGTTTGACACGATTAATTCTCTTGTGTCTCCTGCTCCTCAAATCACGCCTGTCTTCTGTGAAGCTGACAGCAATGCATTGTTGAGATTTTTCATTGACAAAATTAAATTGATCAAAGAGAAAATCTCTCCCCCTTTGTTTGGAACCCCTACTGTCTCTGAGCCCATCTCCTCCTCTTGGTCCTCCTTCACTGCTGTATCTTTGGGTGATATTTCAGCACTAGTGAACAAGATGAAACCATCCTCTTGCTCAGATGACGTCCTTCCTTGTAGGCTTTTTATCAAAGTATTTGATGTAATTGGCCCCTGGGTTACCAATATGGTGAACCTCTCCCTTTCCACAGGGGTTTTTCCCAATGCATTTCAACATGCCATTGTGGAGCCTCTGCTCAAAAAACCAGGCTTAGACCCAACTGACCTCAGTAATTTCAGGCCTAGTTCTAAGCTCCCTTTCTTGTCCAAGATCTTGGAGAAGGTGGTGTCTGAGCAGCTGTCTTTGTTCCTGGATCAGAGCGACATCCATGAGAAGTTTCAGTCTGGCTTCCGTAAACATCACTCTACGGAGACAGCTTTATTGAAAGTGTCCAGTGACATCATGATGTCGGCTGACTCGGGTAAATTCACTGTTCTGGTGCTCTTGTATCTGTCCTCAGCCTTTGACACAGTTGATCACCAGATCCTGCTGAGAAGACTAGGGGATGAAGTGGGACTGTCTGGGTCTGTGTTAGAATGGTTCTCATCTTACCTTTCTGGGCGCAGTTTTAGTGTATCTGCCAATCAAATGAGGTCTGAATCGGCAGATCTGTTGTGTGGAGTCCCTCAAGGTTCTGATCTGGGTCCTTTATTGTTTTTGCTGTACTTGATTCCCCTCGGTAAAATCATTCAGAGATTTCCAGATGTTTCTTATCACATTTTTGCTGATGACATCCAGCTCTACTGCTCTTTTGATCCAACTGAGCCCCAAAGGCTGAACAGCTTAGTAAATTGTTTGCTAGAAATCAAACAATGGCTGAGTGAAAACACTCTACAGCTAAATGTGGACAAAACTGAAACACTGGTGATTGCTCCTGATGATAAGATTCCAGGGTTGAGTCAGTACTTGGGTGACTTAGGTCAGTCTGTCAAACTGAGCCTGAGAAACCTGGGTGTTGTATTTGATAAAGACATGTCTCTTGTTCGACACTGCAGAAAACTGACCAGAAACTGTTTCCTTCAACTGAGAAAAATCTCTAAACTTAGGAAAATGTTGTCGGAACATGATCTGGAGCTTGTAATCCATGCGTTTGTTTCTTCTCGTCTG
The DNA here is from genome assembly GCF_982586985.1 of Callionymus lyra. Taxonomy (NCBI): domain Eukaryota; kingdom Metazoa; phylum Chordata; class Actinopteri; order Syngnathiformes; family Callionymidae; genus Callionymus; species Callionymus lyra. The sequence continues at coordinate 31,340,401 of NC_141821.1, forward strand.
GACTATTGTAACAGTTTGTTTTCATGTCTTAACAAGAAGGAGTTGTCTCGCCTGCAGTTGATTCAGAACTCTGCAGCGAGAATTCTAACCCGCTCAAGTAGAAGAACTCACATTTCTCCGATCCTTAAAACTCTTCACTGGCTTCCAGTTTCTTTCAGGATCAACTTTAAAATTCTGGTTCTTACTTTCGGAGCTATTCATTGTCAGGCCCCTCCTTACATCGCTGATCTGATCCAGACCCCTTACACCCCAGCTCGGGCTCTGAGGTCTGTGGATCAGAATCTACTTATGGTTCCACGCACACGACTCAGGACCAGAGGAGAGAAATCTTTTCAGGCTGTTGCTCCTAAGCTTTGGAACAATCTTCCTCTCTCTTTGCACTTGATGGAGTCTACTGACTCCTTTTAGAAACATCTTAAGACGTTTCTATTTGTTCAGGCTTTTCCTTGATTTTCTGGAACTCCTGTGTTGTTCTCAGTATTATCTTGATCTTTAAAGTGTATATACTTTTTTGAGTATTGTTTTGTTTGTTTAAGCACTTTGTGACCCTGGTCTGGAAAAGCGCTATATAAATAAATATTACTTACTTACTTACTTACTTACTTACTTACTTACTTACTTACTTACTGTGGGAGGAAACTAGAGTGCCCGGTGTAACCCCACGGGGAGAACATACAAACTACACACATACAGGTCACTAGTTGCCTCCCTCTTGACCTGGCAGCTTCTCGCTGTGAGACAATCGTGCTAACCACTGCACCACCGTGTGCCCAGACAACCTTTAATCAGTATAATTCCCTGAAAAACATCCTCGATCTATCCTGAAGAAAATCATTGTGGGCACATATGGAATGTCCTGGTGACTCACCGGTCTCTCTTCGTGGAGATGGGTTGAGTCTACAAATATAAGTAGGTCAGGGTCGAGATTTCTATAACATTTTTGTTAAAGAAGTTTGTACAAAGCGATCAAAAGGCTGAAGTAGCAGAGAATGTCACGAGCTCTACATCATCTACCATTGAGTCAGTGACCTGTCACCTCTCTAACCTCTCCTATCCATGTTCACCGTACAGCTCTACCATTACTCACAGTTATTTTCAGCAGCTGACTTGGTACTTGTGACTCCAGGCTTTTCTTTTGGGTGTTTGTCATAGTGAATCAGAATTTTAAATGTCAACCTTAAAAGCATGATAACAATGATCTATTTTAGTGCTTTTAACTCGTGTACTGCACAGCTGAACACAAACACAAACCTGTTTCATTTGTTTTTGTTGTCAGGGTTTTGAAGTCCCTCTAGTGGCCGTGGTGAAGTGGTGCACTGTGTCGCACGCCTGTAAGAGGTAAGTTCTGCTTGGAAAAAACGGGTTTTAAAGTAAGATGAAGAAACTAAGACTGGTTTTCCTTTTACAAGGCACATCTCCACCTGCTACTCACTGCCCAGTATCCGCCTGGACCGTCCTCGTCTGATTATGACGGCCTCCTGCCCGAGATCAGTCAGACCTCTGGAGCTCTTCCGGGTCAAGTACACACTGCTGAACAACCTGCAGGACTTTCTGGCGGTGCGTTTGATGTGGAATTCTAATGGTGAGTCAGAGATGTGGAGAGAGAAAAGAAGATTGCATCTAATTCCTGTCTCCATTTTTCTGTTCTATTTCATTCTCCAGCACGTCAAGGACACCCGGAGTTGGTGGTGTGCAGGTCCCCCCACAACAACCTGGGGCGTTGTCAGAAGGGTTCCAGCATCTCCTTCACTGTCGCCTTTCAAATCCTCCAGGCAGGACTCTTTGAGGTAAAGTCTCTTCGGAACTTTAACGTCATTGTCCAGTCCATTCACACACCGCCATCTTGTCTCTTCTCAGTTAAGTCAGCACATGAAGCTGAAGCTTCAGTTCTCTGCCTGCCCTCCTCCCTCACCCCAGAGGTTCTCCTCATCACCTTCCTCAGCCTCCTCCCCCAGCCCTGCAGCGAGAGAGTTGATAGAGAGAAACGCTGTCGGTCGCTCCCACAGCTTCTCCCACCAGCTGCCTTCCAGGTCGCACCACGTCCGGTAAAAAAGTCTTTCTATTGTAACTTCATGTGTATATGACAGAGAAATGTCTCTCTCTAGTTTAAGTTTAAAGAGATTGTTTCCATTACTGTACCATCTCGAGGCTCAAGTGAGTGACATTAGAGGTTAAAGTCGGGCGTCGATCCTCACTACTAGCATGTCGACAGATCCGGCAGCATGATGGATCGTCTTGCCATCACTCCACCTGTGCTCTCTCCGGTGACCAAAGGCCTTTTCCTGCCACCCGACAACACCGTCCTCCCGCTGGACAAGATAGCAAAGCGAGACTGCAAAATTCTGGTTCTGGATGCCGGCTGCAGGTGAGAACACAGAGCTTGAAGGTGTGAAGCCTTGAAATTCATACTTAACCTTGACTGAAGAACTTCATGTTACGGTGTTTCTTTTTTCCCGGTATTCCAAACTGACCTTTTTTTTCCAGATGATCGTCCAAGCGTCCTAAAAAAGGCTGTCTCACAAACTGCTGTCCCACTTCCTCCTGTGTTGTCAAGTGTGGACAAACAAACGTGGTGCGGGGTAAACTGAGCAGGAAGATGCTCATCTGTGGGTGAAGTGACAATATATAATCCCTCTTTGTGATGGTTTACATTTATCTTGCTAAAGCAGGAAAACAATAAATGTCAGACACTGGAAACTTTTTAATTGACCTGAATTGTTTACATAAACTAGAGCTATTAACATATCAAAGTTAATATCATGAGAAACGCTGGGCCAGGAGCAGGAGAGTTTGTTTGTATTTGCTGTTTTCAACTTCAGGAATGTGAGAAATGTGGACAAACTGCTGTAAAAACAATAATTTCACAGATTCTCACCCCGACATTTTGTGTGAAACATTATGTGAAACAGTGAAAAGACTGTGATTGTGGGGATGTGGGTTTATGCTTATTTATTACTGTGGGTCCTTTGAATCTGTATTGTTTACTGTGAGTCCTCATCATTTCACTCCATCTTCACTGGACCAATGACTTCAGGAATTGCGAGATCTGTAGTCACTTGAAACTCTTCTCCTTCAGCTGAGATGCTATAATGTTGACCTTGTCTTTTCTCACGTTATCATTTGATGCATTTCATTTAGTCTTATTACTATGAAGCATATTCTATAGAGAAGATTTCTAACATTTCCAACACATCAATATGTTTAGTGAGTGAAAAATTGTAACTTGTTTTGTTTTTTAAATTTCTATTTTTTATCTCTTCGGAAAGGAAAATGCTTTTTAGCTTAAGCACATTTATGACTAAGTAATGTGGATGAACCACCAGCAGAAACTGAGGGGAAGTAAATGTATGTTTGATGTCTTGTCTAATGGCCTCTTGGGTTTTTTGGTAAGAAAACCGATTCCCGTGATCAGAGTGACTGTTTACAGTGTTGAGAACCTGCTGCGTCACTGTGATGGTCTGTAAAAATAAAGTTTTTGAATCTTTAAAAATGAGGAAAACTTAAAATAAAAGTATTCATAAGTAAATAAAATATTGTTTCATTTATTTTTTTCTGGCTTACTGTGAAATATTGACACGATTTAAAAATAGATTGGTGTGCACACTTTCGTGTCAGGGCTGGTTTAGTGCGACTGGCCAAAATCCCAACAAGCAAATAGCAAAGCTATGGGAGATGAAAAGCTCTTATTGAACCCCGGAGCAAACCCGAAACCACACCAATATTTGCACTTCTTTAATTAGACTTGGAACATGAGGATCACATTAATAAAAAATTACATCAAAAAGCATAAGTTAACGCACAAGAGCACACCACAGTACTTAATAATATTAACATATTTGACAAAACAAATTCAGGCTTTTATTTCATCTTTGCTGAAGCCACAGATGGAAGTTTCACACATGTCGTACAGCAGGTGTTCGCCTGATTCACATCATGGTCATTTTGTCGTCTTTCTGTTGGTCCATGTTTCCGTACGGGACACCTGTGAGCAAACGTGATGGAAACGCATCAGTTTTTTTGTAGGTTAAGTATTGAAGTACGACACTCATACAATACAAACTATACTTACTTGTAGATCTCAAGCTGATGCCCTTTTCCAGCTTCTTTGTCCTGAAAAGAGAACACAAAAACTTTAAGCCAGACTTTTTAAACTATCTTTGACGGAGCCTCTTGCACAAGTGATTGAAAGTGAATAAATTATAGCCTCTTCCCAGTGCTCCTATTGGTCAGTGGTGATTCATTTTTGACATTTTTCTCACCCGCTCGCTGCCGCATGCTTCTGAAGTGAATAAACATGTGACCTGGAACAGGAAAATTTGATGATTTGTTCAATTTGGTCAAAGCCAGAACATGAGATGAAATCTCTGTTGAAGACCAATTCATACTAAAACTATCGTAACTGGTTGAAATAAGCCTAGTATGAACGCAAATCAATTGTTTTTTTAAGGGTACTGTAGTACTTTTGATGAAATCTATTTGTAACAGATAGGCTGCTTGAGTGTCCTTGCTATATTTATGGGTTCATGTGGTGCTGCCGAGATAATGACTTAGTTTTCTTGGAATGTTAATGAAAGTCAACACTTACTTGGACTTTCCTATACAAACGCACACGACAGTCAGCACGATGACGAGGATGACCACCACAGACACGAGCACAGCAATCAAGATGATCCATTTCGTATCTGTGCAGAAAAAGTGGTGACATAAGAGCGTCGTTATAGTTCAAGAGTGCATCTATGAGGGTTTTAATCCGACAGTATCAAGATGACCACAGTTTAATAACCAACACAGTTATAACAGCTGCGCACTTAAAATGAAACCCTTACCGAGTCCTTTGTCAGGAGTTATCTTCTCAATCTCACAGGTCAAACCCTCAAATCCATCGGGGCACTGGCAGATGTAGGTGTTGTTGTTGCCTTCTTGACACGTTCCTCCGTTCAGGCAAGGGTAGGTGAGGCAAGGGCTCGCTACAGGAAAACATATCAGTTCATTTTTTTATAAACACAAACATTGTGCTTTTCCACTTCGCAGTTTCCGCGGACTGAGCTTGACTTTCCCTGCTATCTACTCGCTGTGGGCGGGGCCATCATAACATATCACCGTGAAAATCTTCTGTCCAGCTCCAGCTGGATGCTTTCATCAGCCACAGGATACAAATAGGTCCTGACCTCGTTCACGGATCACAGAACAACTTTCCGGACCGACACACTACATAATCTCACATCGTTTTAAAAAAATGGCACGTTTGTTTTTTGGTCTGTGAATTGCGCTAATGACTGACCAATCAGTGGCTTGTATTCGGTTGAAGTCAATTTTACTGCCAGCTCGGCTCACTTGGAGCTAAAGGGGAGCAGGTACTAAAAGTACTATCTGCTTCTATGTACTGTGCTGGTGGAAACGCAGCACAAACCAGGAAGACTAATCGAGTAGAGTAGAGTGGAACTAAGGCAAGCCGGTAAAAAAGGGCTGTGAGTAGTGCAGTTACGCTACAGCTGAGAAGGTTGCTAAATTACCACAAGGTGACTCACCTTTGTAGCAGCCACGCTTGAAATCGTAGATGGTGCAGACCTCTCCTGCCAGGCAGCTCTTGGGTTGGCACACAGAACCAATTTCGGTACACTCGCACGATTGTGCACAGTCTTCGGTCACAAACTTCTCTCTCAGCTAGGTGAGCACGAGAAGAGTGATCATGAGTAAGTTAGTCCCAACAAAAACCTTGAAGTCACTAAAGTTGTTTTGGGATTTGAACTCACAGGGTAGTATCTGGTGAGGAAGGTGCAGCCGCACTGGGTGAACGGTACGCAGCTTCCCTCGCTCATGACAAAACCAGCGGCGCACTGGCAGCCCTCCACGTTTGCAGTGTCGCAGTCTGAGGGAGCTGCCAGGTCAGCACAGGAGGCAGGGCAGGAGGACATCGCAGGAGTGTAGATGCTGTTCCCAGGGCAGGCGAGGGCTGCAGACAGAGCGCAGAGCCTTAAATCTCAAGTAGTCATTAATTCGAGCTGAGTTGTGCTGAATCTCACGGCAGCTCAGCTGTTGTCTCCACGGTCCCAGCAGGACTCCGAGATCCTGACAGGCCGTGGCGTACGCATCATAACTGGCGCACCGCAGCTCATCACTTCCTTCCTCAGCACACAGGTCGAACACACAGTCGCTGTGGAACAAATGTATTTTAATGCATGTCGAAACTGTACAACACAGATGCGACTTACCTTTCGAAGTCCTTCGGCGGCAACGTCGCATGGCAGCTGGCAAACGGTCCCCTTAGGTCGGTCAGTGCACCGCACTTGGTAACACTGTTGTAGTTGACCAAGTCTGCGCTGGTACAGCCCGTCGTCTCAAAACCTGAATCCGGGTCGGTCTCCGTTTCACGCCTAATGAAAGAGTACGTTGTGACATAAGATATAAAATTACACAACACCTTTTGCACCAGTCATTAATTGTTATCCGTGGTACTAAACTTTTTTTTAAACCGATCGCTGAGCCGAAACTGAACCCATGCTCAACCTGTCCACGAGTGTTGCCAAATTAAAACATTTTTGGGAAAACAATTTTCCATGTTATAATTCTGGGGCTTAATTGTGTGTATGAGTCTATGAGGGACTTTGCTAGTTGAGTTCAGGTGCAGCAAGCGACTTTAGCTGCAAATCGGCTTAACGTTTTTTATTTCCATAAGGATGAGATTTTGTAGTGACCAGTTAGGTAAGAACGACCCAACAAGAACCCTTCCCTTAATTTGTAAATCCCACTGGAGCCAAAAACAAATTGGTTTGGAATAATAGAATTGAAATGAAGCATCTTAATCCCTTTACTTGTGGATTTGGTTGCTACCACTTGTGTCATCACTGGTACATTAATGGTGCAGAGTAGGTGAACCCATTCCAAGTCATTTGTGGTCTTACTTGTGGACGTGGACTGTTTGGGGGTTGTCATCTATTCTCAATCCCCCGGCCTGTCGATCGCTAACCCTCCAGCTCTCTCCGAAGTCGTTCAGGCTTCGGACAACTGTTCCATCTGGCTTCATGTATTCATTACGAGTGATGCCGTCATAGTTTCCGCAGAGTCCTCTGACTGCGTGGCGGTAGGTGCTGGGCAATATGATCTCTGATGATTACAAGAACGTGTCAATGTGGGAACACTGTTATGAAGGGGATGCAGGATTCTCCGTTTTACCTCCCCGGGTGCCGTCAAAGCGCACAGTGAGTCCGAAGTCAGTAGTGAGCTGAACTTGCTTTGAGTTCATGCTGATGCTTAAACCCTCAACTGGCTCCAGAGGAGGAGCAAGACGTTCTCCATTTACCTGAGAAAGGAAGAACAGGTCATTAATGATCAGAAATGTCGCTCAGACATTCTTTCAGTTTGAGGTGCACACTTACCAAGACTGCCTTTTTCTGGAGGAAGCGGACCTTGACGCCATAAACATCAATGTACATCTCATCTAGGAAGGAGACCCTCCTGTTCCCCCCTCGCCGGATGTTCTTCCCTCGTACCACCAATGGTTGCTGATTGTTTATCAGGTTGAAGCCCTGAACCAGGATGTAGGTGTAGGGTCCTTGGTAGTGGTGTGTGAATCCATCGAATGTCCTATAGTGAGGATCCCCAGAGACGCTGCACCGGTCGAATTCTGGTGAGGACCAAAGGTCAAACAACAAGTACACTGAAGGTCAAAATAGTTGTATTTGAAATCGTACTCACTGGCTGGTTTGCAGTACAAGTCCCCGTCTTTGTCGAGCTCACAGAGTGTTTCTGCAGCACAACTGTGGTCGTCACAGGTGATCTGGCCTCCAGGGTTACAGGAGCAGGATTCTGAGCATTTGTCAGTAAGCCAAGAGTCTCCAACCTGCAAACACCAGTACATCTCAGAAGGTTCAACACCAGAGCGTGGCAGCAGGACGTCACTTACGTCGTGGTACTCTCCATCAGAATCCAGGCAACCACACCGGTTCAGAAGAACACACTGGCCATCACTGAGCACATAGCCGGCATTGCACTGGCAACCCTCCACGCAGGTAGTTGACGGAAGATGGCAGGTCAATGGGAAGAGGTCGGAGCAGGTGGGAGGACACGGGGGGGTGCAGTCAGAATAATGGCTATTCGGGGGGCAAGGCAGAGCTGTTGTGGACACAGAAACAAGACTTTAATTAAAGGCCCAGTGCTGGTTTGTGCCCCAACTAATCGGCACAAAAACCTTTTTTTTTAACCCCAACATATTCCTTTGCCCCCAACTCACGACAGAAGCTGCTGTTCCTCCAGCTGATGGTGACCCCGGCACTCTGACAGGCTTGAGCATACGCCTCCACATTGTCGCACAGTGTCGCCTGCATGCCATCGTACTCGCACATGTCGTAGACACAGTTGCCTACGAATGCCTCTGGGGGCAGTAAGGTGTGGCAAGGTTTGAAGCGATCTGAGAGGATGACCTCGGCACATTTGGATTCATAACTCTTCTCCTCTTCCTCAGTGCAGTTGGGGTGTACGTCAGGACGGGTGTCTGGCTGACAGCTAGAGAGAAGAGGGGGTTCACATAAGTGATGAGAAGGAATTATGAGTTATTCAGGGTACTTTTCATTTCTTGCATTCCTTTTACTTGGTAACGTGTTGCGTTTTAGATCTATTAATAGGAAATGACTGACCCAGGATCACTGTCTCCCTCCGACTTCCAGCTATTTCCGAGCTCAATCACGTCCTTGGCAGGATTCTTATTTGGCATCAGGTTGTCGTCTGAAGAGTTTTGGTTGTAGTTTCCACACATGCCGCAGAGCTTTGAAGGTACAAGTTGATTTATTTATTATTTCTATTTTGTGACGGGAATTCTCTCGCAATTGTTTGTCATTACCGTGTTGAAGTATTCTCCAGGGACTGTGATCTCCAGGTGATGGACGCCATCAAACTTCACTCTCAGGCCGAAGCTCGTGTCCAGCAGAGTGTATGCACCGCTGGTGATCACCTTACTTCCTGCAGCAGCGATGGTTATAGGTGTTCGCACCCGCCGGCCGTTCACCTGACACCAGAACAAGAGAGTGTGATTAAAAAGATCACAAGAACAAATTTGGTAAATGTTTCTTACCATGACTCTGCGACTCTTCTGCAGCTCCACCACAGTATCACCCGGCAGATAGACCTTTGCCGATCTGACGTAAGAGGCTTCTGGTTGTCCACGCTCCTCGTTTTTGGCCACAATCTTGAACGGGGTGACCTTGTTGCTGTTGCATACCTGGTGGAACAGAGATTTATCTTTTAAAGGATAATCCACTAACAAATTATTGGTTCTTTAAGCTGATCCATTCAATACCTCCACGAGAGTGTATGTGCAAGTGCCCATGAACGTGTGCATTTCACCATCGAAGGTGTAGTAGTGCGGATCTCCAGCCACATGACACACTCCTTTACCTGCAGAAGCAAACGATATAGGAATGAAATAACCTGCTTTATGATATTGTGAGGTTGAGACCTCTGACCTAATAACTTGATGCGTGAAGGTGTGTGTTACCTGTGGAATGACAGTCCAGAACTCCCTCCACCACGTTACACTCCTGAGCTGGGCTGCACGTCCAAGGCTCGCAAGTGAAGTTATTGTGGCCGTTGCACTTGCAGCGCTCTGAGCAGTCCAGTTCAGTAAACCACGTGTCTCCAACCTGCACCAACACCAACAGGCAAGGTCAACATTTGACAGACAACATATCTTGATTAAAATCTTTTTAAAAAGCATACACACCGGCCTGTACTCCCCGTCTTCACCCGTACATCCACACTGGCTGACTGGAACACACTTGTCTCCGCTGAGGATCAGACCAGGATTACAGACGCAGCCCTCAACACAGGGTCTGTTGCAGGTGCCCTCTGAGCCAGCAGGGTTCTGACAGGTGGGCTGAGAGCAGGCGGGTCCACAGTGCGTGTACTGACTACCAGCCAGGCATTTGAGAGCTGGATAAAGTACAATATGAGGAAGAGATGAAGGTTTTGGTGTGTGTTTGGGACCTTTGTGAGGTTCAAGTACAGTATATGCAGCAGGTGTAGATCAATGGACCAAACATAGAGACCAATGTGTGGTACCATGAGAGCGCCTGTTCTGCCTAACGATAGATATAACCTTGGTAAAACTTAAATTAAAATACTGCATTCTGTTTGTGTCGCAGGGTCTTTTTTCAACCTTGATACTAGAAACCGCTCCCTTAATTTTGTCCTACACCAAAACATGATGAAATACACACACCTGCTTTACATGAATTTAAGTCTGGTACTCACGACAGAAGGTGTTGTTCTTTCTCCAGTTGATAGGCACACCAGCAGCGGCGCACATGTCAGCATAGCTTTCGATGGCTTGACAGAGAGCGACAGCCTCTCCTCCAGTCCCGCACATGTCGAACACACAGTTTTCGAAATATGATCCAGGCGGTACAGCAGCATGGCAGGGCTTGAAGATGCCTGCAATTGGAGAGAGGCGAAGATAAAACTACCATTTTGTTTTCAGAAACAAGGTGAATAAAGATTTTGCAAAACAAACGTTTAAATGTTTTAGCGTACAGATTCTGTCAATGGCTTTATGATAAAGGTGAGATTGACGTGGTTACCGTTGGTATCCGTGATCATTCCACAGCTGCTGGGCTTGTTTGCCTCTTCCTCCACGTCGTCGTCACACTCCTCCTGATCGCCGCCATCAGTGCAGCTGGACAAAGAACAAAACTTGAACTTTGACACAATAATCCAAAGAGAAAAGTCATTAGGCTCATTAAACCAAATTGCGTGACTCACTCTGGTCTGGAATCTGGAACCTTCCAACTGTCACCCAGCTCATTGGTGTTGGCTGCGGGTTGGTTATCCGGCTTGATGTTGTCGTCTTTGGGGTCGTTATTGAAATTGCCTGCAGAGAAAACCCCACAAATGTCATCGCTTTGAGTCGAGATGTTTCAATCATAAATCTGGGTTTTACCGCAGAGTCCACACAGGAGGCCATTGTAGGAGTTGGGCACAGAGACGTCAGCATGGTGGTTGCCATCAAAGCGCACCCTCAGACCGAAGGCTGTTTCAAGGACAACAAACTTGCCACTCAGGTAGATGTGAACATCCTTGATGGAGGTGACAGGTGGGACCACCACTGTTCCATTTACCTGAGGTGGCACATACGTATTGTTTTGTAAAATGAGCGTATTGGAGAAGTGATCATTTAGGTTATTGACCCTACCACAACGGTGCGGCTCTTTCCAAGAACAAAATCGACACCGTAAACATTAACCATCACAGCTCTGACGTAGGAGACCTTCTTGCTACTTCCTCTGTGCTCGTTTTGGGTGTCCACAGTAAAGTAGGGCATGTCAGAGGATTCGTTGCAAGGCTTGGTCATGGTGTAGGAGCAGGCGCCCATGTAATGGTGGGTGCGTTTGTCGAAGGTGGTATAGTGGGGGTCTCCGGATGCTGAGCACATACCACTCCCTGGAGGTTAAATGACATTAAATAATTATTAAAAATGTAAATCTGTAGTGTCCATCTGTATAGCTTAGCTTGTCGAGACATACCCACGGAAACACACTCGTACTCTCCATCCTGCAGCTGGCAACTCTCAATCACTGGTTTACATGGAGTGCTCTGACACTTGATTACACCTCCAGCGTTACACGTGCACTTCTGCCCACAGCCCTCCACGTACCAGTCATCTCCCACCTGACGTGAAATGAAAACATTAATACATGTGTAGATATAACATCCATAGGTGTGAGATGTCAGGAATGTTAACTATTGCTGAAAATCCACTTCACATTCCAATTGTAGCCAATTAATTAAAACATGGTCACTGGTAAGAATAATTGCATAGGGATGTGACAACCAAACTTCCATTTGTCCAGCCCTGCTCACCCTCCCAGCTTTATGCTGTGGATGTTTTGAAGAACACCTACCCCTACTTTAATCATCGATATTCTTACCGGGTGATAGTTTCCGCTGGGGTCCACACAGCCGCAATCTTTCACCGATACACATTTGTCACCACTAAGAATAAATCCAGGGTCACACTTGCAGCCCTCCACGCACACGTCTTCACATCCTGGTGGTCCGACCACGCCCAAACAGGTCTCGGGACAAGAGCTCACACAGAGAGAGTAGGAGCTGTTGGGTGGGCACGCCAGAGCTGCGTGGATACACAAGGACATGTTTGAGTAGAAACAAGAGATTTCAACTTGCATTTCGCAAAGTCAGGAGACTCACGACAGAAGTCTGGGGTTCTCCATGGATAGACTTTGGCTCCAGCATTCAGACAGGCGTCAGTGTAGGCCTGCAGCTGGTCACACAACACGTGCTGCTGGCCATTGAACTGGCACATATCGAACACGCAGCTCTGGAAGTACGGCGTAGGATTCACCTTGCTGATGCACTCCCTGCAAGGATGGAATAATATGCTTCACAAATTCCAGTTGAATGTGCATTTATCAACCCTTTTTTTGGAATCTTTCACGCAGTTTGGAAATCATGATAACCCTAAAATATTCTTATATATGTATATGCTTGAGTGGTTTTGACAGATACAAACACACGTAGTTAATTACAGGAATTGAAAAATCTACTTTGTTCTTTTTGTTTATTAAACAGGTGCAAAAGTACATTGAGATAGATCTAGACAGATCTAGTGTATTTTACCTGAAGGGTCCAGCGGGATCTTTGATTTTGCCACACTTTTCTGGTTTCACAACCTCAGCTTCCAGTATTGGGTCACAGGTTTCAGGGTTTGTTCCTCCAGTGCACCTGATGGAGCACAGAAGTGAGTTATGTCTAGTTTCTACATTTACAGACTCATGTTCCATAGTCACATAGAATCAGAGCAAATGATTGATGGCGAATCAACTCACGATTCATCTTCGTCATCCTCCGTCTGCCAGCTGTTGCCAAAGTCGTTGATGTTTCCAGTCAAAGTGCCATCTGGTTTGGTGAAGTCGTTGTTGGGGCTTCCATCATAATCACCACATAGACCACACATCTGGTCGTAGAAGGAGCTGAAGAAGAAAGGATTATGAGACAACATATATATGGTCTCTTTGTGACTTCCTCAGGCCGAGGTCAAAGTACCAACCTCGGAACCGTAATCTGTGCATAATGGTTTCCATCCCAGCGAACACGCAAGCCGAAAGTGGTCTCCAGAGTGACGTACTGACCAGCGAGACTGAGGGACATGAGGGGTGAGGGGGAATGTGGCATGTTGACCCTCACTCCGTTTACCTGCAGGATTGAAGAAGGACTTGTTAGTCAGATCTAAGATGTAAGCATACATTTATGTTTTGTGTAAACCTTCAGTGAGGTGAGTCAATCTTCATATAAGATCAAGGATTAGACAAGGAGATCATGGAGAAAATGTCGGAACATTTCTGGGATTATTGGTATTTATCAGAGATCATCCACAGGCATAAAGATAAGCAACAAAGATTGTAGTTAAGATGAGATTTCCAGAGGATTATTACTTTTGTTTGTGTGCATGACTGGGGTGGGGGGGCGGCATGCACATGTTTCTTATCTTGTTTCTACATGTTATCTGATTTAATGGACAAAGTTGTGAGCGGCTGTTGTACTGACCAATGTCCTTCGCTGTTTCATCATGGTCACAGTGACTCCCTCGACAGTAACGTAAAGTTTCTTCAGGTAGGAAACACCAGGGCGCCCCCGCTCCTCGTTCTTTCCCTCCACTGAGAATGACGGGCCTGTGCCAGAAACCCAACGGTTGATAAAATTGCTCTGTCAAATTCATGCTTTCAAACAATCTCCTACCTGAGGTGTTGCAGTTCCGAGCGAGAGTGTAGGTGCATGTTCCCATGAAAGAAAAGTACTTGTCGTCGAATGTTGTGTAGTGAGGATCTCCGGAGATGACACACTGCTTGGAACCTGAGAAGGAAAGATACATGATAAGGGATGCTGCCTTCAGAACTCTTGAGAAAACTCTAGTAGTCATAAACTCTAAAGAGGAAAAGCCTTAGTCAGCACACTTGGACCCTGTTTGACATCATGCTTTATGCAATGACCTAACGCACAGTTACATACTTGTAGGATAGCAGCCAAGTTCTCCATCCTGGTTTTTACACTCGTGCATCGAAGGACATTGAGAGGCGACGCAGTTGATAGTGGGTGCATCACAGCGACACTTAAGTTTACAGTCGTCCTCGTAGAACTCCTCTCCAGGCTGAAACACAGAGAGAGAAAGCATGACCAACCAGGCCACACTAGAGGTACTGAAGATCCAACTGACCTCATAGTAGTTGCCGTTCGTGTGATTGCAGCCACAAGAGCTTTCCATGACACATTTTCCTGCACTCAGGACGAATCCAGGATTACACACACAGCCCTCAGCACAAGGACCGCCACACGATGTAGGTCTCCCTGCACATGTATCCTGACAAGGGTCAGCACACGGCTGGTAGTGGCTGTTGTCGGGGCACTTCAAAGCTGCTCAGAAGTTGAAGAGGTTAAGATGTCTTCTCTCTCAAAGTTATGTGATTCAATGAACACTCACGGCAGAACGTGTCGTTCCTCCAGGCTCCGATGACAACTCCCCGTTCCTGGCACTCATTGACGTAGGCTTCGATGGCTTCGCACAGAACCGGCCGAGCTCCGTCCAGTTCGCACAGGTCAAAGAGACAGTCCTTGAAGTAGTTCTGGAGAAAAAACGGGAGCAGAATTAGTGCTTTATCCACATCTATGTGGTGAACCAGGCTGAACATGTGAAGCTAATAAGCTCAAACATGTACTTTTAATGGCCATAATGTGTTTTCATCAGGGGCCGCTTTACTTACATTGGGGTTGACTTTTCCGTGGCAGGAAGCAAATGGACCATTTTTGTCCAGTAACATTCCACAATATTTGGAGCTTTCATAGATTTCCTCTTCATCTTCATCACATCCTGGTAGGGTGGTGTTTGGTTTCTTGTTGCAACTGAACAAAGACCGTTTTTTCAAAGTTACACACAAGTCATACAAACAGCAATAACATTTAATAAATATTTTTACTCACTCTGGATCAGTGTTCCAACTGTGTCCAAAGTCATTTGCATTGGGAGCCAAAGACCCGTCTGGTTTACGGAAGTCATCTTTAGTGTCTCCATCATAGTCTCCACACAGTCCACACAATGTTTCCTCGTAGCTGAAGATTCCACAAGAGAACGTCAGTGTCATAACACTCAACAAAGGTAGCATCACAATGCAACTATCTTCATCCCAACTTACTCCTTGATGACTTTAATGTCCATGAAATGGTTGCCGTCATAACGGACGGTCACTCCAAAGTCCATTTTCACTGTGTTGTGTTTTCCTGACTTGAACACAGAGACACGCTCCACTGGAGTGACGGGCAGGTTAACGTTAGTTCCGTTCACCTGGATGGATCAAGACATAGAGATATGAATTGAAAATCAGCTTGTTGAACCATTTGACTCGACTGATGGCATCAAGGGGTCCAGATGACAGTTGTGGCTATTGTGTACCTGCACAGTGCCTCCTTTGAGGAGGGAGATCTTCACTCCAGCAACATAAACGTATACAGCCTTCACGTAGGAAATGGTTGGTCTGTTGAAGCGGTTTTCGTTTTCAACATGAACCTCAAAGTACGGCAGAGTGGAGTTAGTGCAGGGAGCCGACATCAGGTAGGTGCAGTTGCCCATGAAGTTATATTTGCGCTTGTCAAAGGTGGTGTAGTGGGGGTCACCAGATGCTATGCAGCTGGACGTGCCTACAAACACAAAGTCAATTATTACACATTAAGCATAACTCTAAAGATGCATCCAGGTAAACTTTGAAATCTTAAGTAGTATATAGTTCTTCAGAAGGTTACCTTTAGGATAGCAGCCTGAAACTCCATTAACTTCTCTGCACTCCTCAGTGGGGTCACAGGAGTTATCAACACACTCCAGGGTGTAGTTCCCAGCACAGCGACACAACTTGGAACAGCCATCTCCAAATACAATCTCTCCAGGCTGGATAGAGAAACATAATGATGAGCTTGAATCCACCAGAAGAGGTCTGAATATAACCTCTGACCTCGTAATAGTTATTGTTGTTGTCCAGGCAGCCACATTTATCGAGGGGAACACAGCGCCGACCCTTGAAGACAAACCCAGGCTTGCAGAAGCAGCCAGTTATACATGGACCGCTACAGTTGGTGGAGGGCTTCTCACAAGAGGGAACACAAGATGGACCGCATTCTATAAAGTCTGCATCTGGAGGACAAGGGTCTGCAGGAGAGGGAAGAAATAATTAGTTTATCATAGTTTGAGAAAAATATATGGAAACATCTTATTCATTTGAAGGGTTAGCCATACTTGGCTTTGGTGTAGTTGGTTTAGGAGTTGTTGGTTTAGGTGTTGTTGGTCCAGGGGTTGAAGGTTTTGGTGTTGAGGGCTTTGGAGTGGTCACCACTGGGCAAACAAAACAAGGATAATTGGTTCAAGTATATAAACTATACAACGGTACGACTGAACAAATAAAATAAATATTTAGTTGTAAAATGGCTCTAACTTACCTGTACCAACACACAGGAACTCTCCGTCCACCAGCTGGCAGATCTCCGTTGGTTGACAGGTGGTGTTTAGACAGTGGATCAGACCTCCACCGTTACACGTGCACCTTTGCTTACAGCCCTCCACGTACCAGTTGTCTCCCACCTGCACAACATATTCATTAACGTTTTAGTAAGTCCACAGAGAAGTGTAATTGCTCAACTGATGTGAACCTCTACTGTTTTCAAATGATCTACAGAAGAAGTAACTTGCTAAAGAGTTGCACTCACAGGGTGATAGTCTCCAATGGGGTCCACGCAACCACAGTCTTTCACTGGGACACACATGTCACCACTAAGAATAAATCCAGGGTCACACTTGCAACCCTCCACGCACACATCTTCACATCCTGGTGGTCCAACCACGCCGACACAAGTCTCTGGACAAGAGCTCACACAGAGAGAGTAGGAGCTGTTGGGGGGACATTGCAGGGCTGCAAAGAAGAAAACATGAACGATAAGTGACTTTTAAATGTAATTATTTTAAGTTAACTAAGATGTTTGTGAACTGGACATTGGCTTCTTCTTTGATTTAAGGTCATGACAGAAATGAAACCAGTAAAAGTGGTTATACTGCTGTGTATTTTTGGTAAAGAGATCAGACACCAGGTAGTGGAAGGTAAATCGGCAAACTATGACGATACACTACTAAGTGTAGGAAGACTTACGGCAGAAGTCTGGGGTTCTCCATGGATAGACTTTGGCTCCAGCATTCAGACAGGCGTCAGTGTAGGCCTGCAGCTGGTCACACAACACGTGCTGCTGGCCGTTGAACCGGCACATATCGAACACGCAGCTCTGGAAGTACGTCGTGGGATTCACCTTGTTGATGCACTCCCTGGGAAGGAAAAGAAATACCGTTAGAGTGTGATTTATGTTGTTAAAGCAAGTAAAGCATTTTATAGTCCCACATGCTAATTTATTCCTACAGTTTCAGGTTTGAGTCAATTGGACAATTGTGACATTTCTTGATAAAATAAAACTGCTAGACAAAAAAGTTGGTCAATCATTTTTCTTTTATTATTCACTCAAAGGTCCATTTAGATAGACTTGTGTGATAATGATCCAGAGGTCATTTGTTTAATTTGTTTTACAAGCAATTTTCTTTATCTACATTCAGATAAGACATATTCATTTTTTTTGATTGCCTTATTAGAATTGACACCTACTGTCTCTAGACTTTTCCCACACTTTCCTCCACCTAGCTAGCTCCCACATAGTCTCTCCAGCATGTCCCAGCTCTCACCCGTGGTCGACTACCGGTGGGACATACCCTGAACACCTCACCAGGGATTTGTTGAGGCCAAGCCACCTTAACTCCCTCCTCTCAACTAGGGAAAGCCAAGGCACCCTTCAGAGAAAACTCCAATTTTTACACTCAAATCTTCCCTCACTTGTGAATATACCACACAATAATTGAACTCCCCTACATGAACCAAAGAATCATGCATTTGTAGGAGCTAATTGTCATCCCTGCCGCTTATCACTTGGTGGCAAATCTTTCCGGTGAGAGCTGAGAGTCATAGTCTGATTAAGCCAAAACGACCACATCATCAAAAGAAAGCACTGAACCAATCCTAAAACCATTATGCCGGACCCCCTAAACACTCTGCTAATCGAAATTCTGAAAAAAGTTATCACAGAATCTGGGACAAAGGGCAGTCCTGGCGCAGTACAACCTTCATGGGAAACAAGCCTGAGATACTACCAGCTATGCTGATCAAACTCTGACGTTGTTCATACTGAGATCAGACATCCTTTCTCAGGGTATCTGATACCCCATATTCTCAGAGCTCTACCCAAAAGACTCCCTGAGAGTATTGGTTGATTACTTCGCCAGATTCACCCATGTAGACAGGTGGAGCATGAACCGTCAAGGATCCGGCCGAGGTTATAGAGCTGATACAAAGTTTCACAAAAACCATAACGCTTCCAATGGGTCTAAGGTTCGACTATCAGCGGACTCTCTTTATCAGAACCCCTGAATAGACTTTGCCAGGGAGGCTGGGGAGGTATCCCCTATAGTTGGAACACATCCTCTCTTCTTAAAAAAGGTTGACTACCACCCGGGTCTTCTAATCCAAAGTCTCCAACCCCTTTCGAGAGTATTGTTCAGGAGTCCCCACTGTATGTAGAGGTGAGTACAACGATATGATAAATGATTGTCACGGACAAAATTGCTTGTATCAGAAATTGTGTTTGTACCCTTTGTCCACAGTTTATTGGTTCACACCCTGCATGATAATACACAGCTGACGCAGGTTATGTCAGGACATGTCCACTTTCAAGTCACATGTTAATTTGCGATATACATGTAGCTTTGTTGTGATGCAACTTTGGACTTTCTCAGTAGAAATGCTCATAAACTGAAGTTTACAGAATTTTTTTCTTTCGGTTTGATATGAAAAAAAACGAATTGTTATTTTTCATGTTCATTATATCTGTTTGCCCTTTTGATTGTCATGAACTTACATTTTTGAAACAGCATTTAAATCACGCACCCGTGAACAACATCTACTGTAGTATTGTGTAACTGAATAGATTTGGATTTTTCTTGTTTATTTGTTATTGAAACATTTGGCTAGCTGGAGAACTTTGGCAACAACGGCTAATGTGGTGAAATATGTAGGTTCAACATACTGTGCAGGTAAAACCAAAAGTCAATACATGTTAGGACCACATGGAATTTGACTGATAACCGTAGTTGGCCTGCGGGTGACTCCAGTGTAAAGATAGTTAAGTTAAATATCTCACCTGAAGGGTCCAGTTGGATCTTTGATTTTGCCACACTTTTCTGGTTTGACCACCTCGGCCTCCAGTGCAGGGTCACAGTCTGGGTTAGGGCCGGTTCCTCCGGTACACCTGATCAAGCACACAACGTCATGACAGTGGGAGATATTAAACTGAACTTCTTTCATCTAATCTAAAGGATAACTGGAGTATTATTTGTAGGCACAGTGCAGAAGACACAAACAGACTTGCGACTTATCAGGGCACATATTTAGAATAATTTTCAGAAAGCTACCATGTAACAGACTCCAGGGAAGATAGAAAGGTACGTACGAGTCATCTTCGTCATCCTCAGTCTGCCAGCTGTTGCCAAAGTCATTGACGTTTCCAGTCAAAGTGCCATCTGGTTTGGTGAAGTCGTTGTTGGGGCTTCCATCGTAGTCGCCACATAGACCACACGTCTGGTTGTAGTAGGAGCTGGTGGAACATTTGGAAGAACATTTTCAGGAAGAAGTTTAACTTTCAATAGAGAAATGGCATAACACTGACGAGTAGACAGTAGCATGATAGAGCTTCACTCGACCTCACTTTAGCTTTTTTTAAATTATTTTTACTAGAATTCAAACCCAGGGTGAGCCTTTATTGAACAATTCTCAGAGTAAAGGTTAACTGTATTAAACACTACATGTCAACCAGAACCAACCTGGGGACTGAAATCTGTGCATAATGGTTTCCATCCCAGCGAACCCGAAGTCCAAAAGTGGTCTCCAGAGTGACGTACTGACCAGCAAGGCTCAGAGTCATGAGTGGAGAAGGAGAATGAGGAAGGGAAACACGACGGCCGTTCACCTGCACATTTTCAAAGAACATGTTTAATGATTAAAAATCCAGGTCAACTTCATCTTCTAGGAATTAAAAAGATCTATTAAAAGACACTATAATTGGTATTGTTGAGTCTCTCTGAACAATGACCAGGTCAGGACGAGGTGCAAAGATAAACAATGATTGAGTTTAAGAGAAAGACAAGAGTGGACATGAAAGAGGATCATAACTGTGTGTGTGTGATCGCCTGCATGTGTGTGAGCATAATAGGCAACGGTGGAGAATGTTTGTACTTAAACAATATAATAATAAATTGTAAACGTTCTCTTGCTTTTTGGACACTGTCAGCAGACATTTTGAAACTAACCAGTGTTCTTCGCTGCTTCATCATGGTCACAGTGATTCCATTGACTGTGACGTAGAGTTTCTTCAAATAAGACACTCCGGCAACTCCTCGCTGCTCGTTCTTCCCCTCCACTGAAAACCAGGGTCCTGTGAGGGAAACACTATTTAGTTTGTGCTGCATGTGGATGGTTTCAACGGTTCAAATGGAGAATATTATATTTTAATATTGTATTATTATTGTATTATTATACTTAAAATCATAACCATCAAAGAATAATTCTCTTTGCATTGCAGGATTAGGAGGAGGAAATTAAAATGGTGCCACTGATTTTAAGAACGTTTTTGCTTTTGAATTTTATAAAATCGTTTTTTTATGATTGGATTTTTCTTACCTGTTATATTCCTGCAGTTTCTGGCCAGTGTGTAGGTGCATGTTCCCATGAAAGTGTAGTATTTGTCATCAAAAGTCATGTAATGAGGATCTCCGGAGACCACACAATCCTGAGAGCCTGAAGGACACAAAATAAATAACAAGAAAATAAAATGTATCAATGTTTGCAAATATGTGTCCAGCATGCGAGAGAAGGTTTAAGTTTGTTTGCACTTACTGGTGGGGTAGCAGCCAAGTTCGCCACCTTGGTTTTTACACTCGTGCATTGGTGGGCAATCAAAAGCTTGACATGTCACAAAAGGTGCTTCACAGACACACTTCAGCTTACAATCGTCCACGTAGAACTCTTCTCCAGGCTGATAAACACAAGAAAAGAACACAGTGTGAGCCCGACATAACCTTTCCAAACAAACTGAAGTCCAGCTCACCTGATAGTAGTTTCCGTTTGTGTGATTGCAGCCACACGATGTCTTCCTGACACATTTTCCAGAACTCAAGACATAGCCAGGATTACACACACAGCCCTCAGCGCAAGGACCGCCACACGATGTAGGTCTCCCTGCACATGTATCCTGACAAGGGTCAGCACACGGCTGGTAGTGGCTGTTGTCGGGGCACTTCAAAGCTGCTCAGAAGTTGAAGAGGTTAAGATGTCTTCTCTCTCAAAGTTATGTGATTCAATGAACACTCACGGCAGAACGTGTCGTTCCTCCAGGCTCCGATGACAACTCCCCGTTCCTGGCACTCATTGACGTAGGCTTCGATGGCTTCGCACAGAACCGGCCGAGCTCCGTCCAGTTCGCACAGGTCAAAGAGACAGTCCTTGAAGTAGTTCTGGAGAAAAAACGGGAGCAGAATTAGTGCTTTATCCACATCTATGTGGTGAACCAGGCTGAACATGTGAAGCTAATAAGCTCAAACATGTACTTTTAATGGCCATAATGTGTTTTCATCAGGGGCCGCTTTACTTACATTGGGGTTGACTTTTCCGTGGCAGGAAGCAAATGGACCATTTTTGTCCAGTAACATTCCACAATATTTGGAGCTTTCATAGATTTCCTCTTCATCTTCATCACATCCTGGTAGGGTGGTGTTTGGTTTCTTGTTGCAACTGAACAGAGACCGTTTTTTCAAAGTTACACACAAGTCATACAAACAGCAATAACATTTTTACATTTTTTTACTCACTCTGGATCAGTGTTCCAACTGTGTCCAAAGTCATTTGCATTGGGAGCCAAAGACCCGTCTGGTTTACGGAAGTCATCTTTAGTGTCTCCATCATAGTCTCCACACAGTCCACACAATGTTTCCTCGTAGCTGAAGATTCCACAAGAGAACGTCAGTGTCATAACACTCAACAAAGGTAGCATCACAATGCAACTATCTTCATCCCAACTTACTCCTTGATGACTTTAATGTCCATGAAATGGTTGCCGTCATAACGAACGGTCACTCCAAAGTCCATTTTCACTGTGTTGTGTTTTCCTGACTTGAACACAGAGACACGCTCCACTGGAGTGACGGGCAGGTTAACGTTAGTTCCGTTCACCTGGATGGATCAAGACATAGAGATATGAATTGAAAATCAGCTTGTTGAACCATTTGACTCGACTGATGGCATCAAGGGGTCCAGATGACAGTTGTGGCTATTGTGTACCTGCACAGTGCCTCCTTTGAGGAGGGAGATCTTCACTCCAGCAACATAAACGTATACAGCCTTCACGTAGGAAATGGTTGGTCTGTTGAAGCGGTTTTCGTTTTCAACATGAACCTCAAAGTACGGCAGAGTGGAGTTAGTGCAGGGAGCCGACATCAGGTAGGTGCAGTTGCCCATGAAGTTATATTTGCGCTTGTCAAAGGTGGTGTAGTGGGGGTCACCAGATGCTATGCAGCTGGACGTGCCTACAAACACAAAGTCAATTATTACACATTAAGCATAACTCTAAAGATGCATCCAGGTAAACTTTGAAATCTTAAGTAGTATATAGTTCTTCAGAAGGTTACCTTTAGGATAGCAGCCTGAAACTCCATTAACTTCTCTGCACTCCTCAGTGGGGTCACAGGAGTTATCAACACACTCCAGGGTGTAGTTCCCAGCACAGCGACACAACTTGGAACAGCCATCTCCAAATACAATCTCTCCAGGCTGGATAGAGAAACATAATGATGAGCTTGAATCCACCAGAAGAGGTCTGAATATAACCTCTGACCTCGTAATAGTTATTGTTGTTGTCCAGGCAGCCACATTTATCGAGGGGAACACAGCGCCGACCCTTGAAGACAAACCCAGGCTTGCAGAAGCAGCCAGTTATACATGGACCGCTACAGTTGGTGGAGGGCTTCTCACAAGAGGGAACACAAGATGGACCGCATTCTATAAAGTCTGCATCTGGAGGACAAGGGTCTGCAGGAGAGGGAGGAAATAATTAGTTTATCATAGTTTGAGAAAAAATATATGGAAACATCTTATTCATTTGAAGGGTTAGCCATACTTGGCTTTGGTGTAGTTGGTTTAGGAGTTGTTGGTTTAGGTGTTGTTGGTCCAGGGGTTGAAGGTTTTGGTGTTGAGGGCTTTGGAGTGGTCACAACTGGGCAAACAAAACAAGGATAATTGGTTTAAGTATATCAAATATACAAAGGTACTACTGTAAAGATAAAATAAATCTTTAGTTGTAAAATGGCTCTAACTTACCTGTACCAACACACAGGAACTCTCCGTCCACCAGCTGGCAGATCTCCGTTGGTTGACAGGTGGTGTTTAGACAGTGGATCAGACCTCCACCGTTACACGTGCACCTTTGCTTACAGCCCTCCACGTACCAGTTGTCTCCCACCTGCACAACATATTCATTAACGTTTTAGTAAGTCCACAGAGAAGTGTAATTGCTCAACTGATGTGAACCTCTACTGTTTTCAAATGATGTACAGAAGAAGTAACTTAAAGAGTTGCACTCACAGGGTGATAGTCTCCACTGGGGTCCACGCAACCACAGTCTTTCACTGGGACACACATGTCACCACTAAGAATGAATCCAGGGTCACACTTGCAACCCTCCACGCACACATCTTCACATCCTGGTGGTCCTACCACGCCGACACAAGTCTCTGGACAAGAGCTCACACAGAGAGAGTAGGAGCTGTTGGGGGGACATTGCAGGGCTGCAAAGAAGAAAACATGAATGATAAGTGAGGGTTAAATGCAATTATTTTAAAATAACTAAGATGTTTGTGAACTGGACATTGGCTTCTTCTTTGATTTAAGGTCATGACAGAAATGAAACTAGTAAAAGTGGTTATACTGCTGTTTATTTTTGGTGAAGAGATCAGACACCAGGTAGTGGATGGTAAATCGGCAAACTAAGACGATACACTACTAAGTGTAGGAAGACTTACGGCAGAAGTCTGGGGTTCTCCATGGATAGACTTTGGCTCCAGCATTCAGACAGGCGTCAGTGTAGGCCTGCAGCTGGTCACACAACACGTGCTGCTGGCCGTTGAACCGGCACATATCGAACACGCAGCTCTGGAAGTACGGCGTGGGATTCACCTTGTTGATGCACTCCCTGGGAAGGAGAGGTAGAAGGTTGGACATGTGATTTATGTTGTTAAAATATTGAAAGCCTTTTAAAACTGCCTACTAATCATTTGTATCTACCCCGTATTAGGTGTAAGTCAATTTGCAGTGACAAATCTTGTTAAAACAAAACTGTAAGACAAAAAGTTTAGTCAATCGATTTTGTTTAATTCACTCAAAGGAATCCGTTGACATTGCCCTGTTGGTTCAGGAGTTCAGTTGTTTTAATGGTTTCTAGAACCTATTAATGTAATTAACAATCAGATATGAGCATTTTATCATTTCGTCCAAATAGTCTAATCTAAATTCACATGTTCTTTCTAAAGATAAGCGACCACAAAAGTTTGGTTAAAATGTTTAATGAATGTCACGGATAAAATAGTTTGTTTCAGAAATACTGTTTACACCCTTTGTCCACAGTTTATTGGTTCACACCCTGCATGATAAATCAGAGCTGACTCAGGTGATGACAGGGCGTTGCCCACTTTCAAGTCACATATTAATTTGTGATATATATATATGTAGCTTTGTCAAGATGCCATTTTGGACTATCCAAGTCCAAATGCTCTGAAAGTTAGATTAATTTTGCTTCCTGTTTGATATGAAGAAGAAAAAACGGGCTATTTATTATGTGTGTGGTGTATGTTTTCTCTTCTCATTGGTAAAAACTCCAGCACCCCTAAAAACACTTGTGAATGCGGCCATAGAACTTATTGAAATAGCATTTAAGTCATGCACTGACAACCAACATGTACCGCAGAATTGTTTAAATGAACACATTTTTAATATTATATTTTTTTCTCTTATTTCAATGTTTGCCAACTAGAACACATCAGGACTACTTCTGTCAAAAGATGTAGGTTCAACATACTGTGCAGTTAAACCACAATATATCACATCTTAGGGCCAGAAAGAATTTGACTGATAATCGTAGTTGGCCTGCGGGTGACTCCAGTGTAAAGATAGTTAAGTTAAATATCTCACCTGAAGGGTCCAGTTGGATCTTTGATTTTGCCACACTTTTCTGGTTTGACCACCTCGGCCTCCAGTGCAGGGTCACAGTCTGGGTTAGGGCCGGTTCCTCCGGTACACCTGATCAAGCACACAACGTCATGACAGTGGGAGATATTAAACTAAAGTTCTTTCATCTAATCTAAAGGATAACTGGAGTATTATTTGTAGGCACAGTGCAGAAGACACAAACTTGCGACTTATCAGGGCACATATTTAGAATCATTTTCAGAAAGCTAGCATGTAACAGACTCCAGAGAAGATAGAAAGGTACGTACGAGTCATCTTCGTCATCCTCAGTCTGCCAGCTGTTGCCAAAGTCATTGACGTTTCCAGTCAAAGTGCCATCTGGTTTGGTGAAGTCGTTGTTGGGGCTTCCATCGTAGTCGCCACATAGACCACACGTCTGGTTGTAGTAGGAGCTGGTGGAACATTTGGAAGAACATTTTCAGGAAGAAGTTTAACTTTCAATAGGGAAATGGCATAACACTGACGAGTAGACAGTAGCATGATAGAGCTTCACTCGGCCTCACTTTAGCTTTTTTAAAATTATTTTTACTAGAATTCAAACCCAGGGTGAGCCTTTATTGAACAATTCCCAGAGAAAAGGTAAACTGTATTAAACACTACATGTCAACCAGAACCAACCTGGGGACTGAAATCTGTGCATAATGGTTTCCATCCCAGCGAACCCGAAGTCCAAAAGTGGTCTCCAGAGTGACGTACTGACCAGCAAGGCTCAGAGTCATGAGTGGAGAAGGAGAATGAGGAAGGGAAACACGACGGCCGTTCACCTGCACATTTTCAAAGAACATGTTTAATGATTAAAAATCCAGGTCAACTTCATCTTCTAGGAATTTAAAAGATCTATTAAAAGACACTATAATTGGTATTGTTGAGTCTCTCTGAACAATGACCAGGTCAGGACGAGGTGCAAAGATAAACAATGATTGAGTTTAAGAGAAAGACAAGAGTGGACATGAAAGAGGATCATAACTGTGTGTGTGTGATCGCCTGCATGTGTGTGAGCATAATAGGCAACGTTGGAGAATGTTTGTACATAAACAATATAATAATAAGTTGTAAACGTTATCTTGCTTTTTGGGCACTGTCAGCAGACATTTTGAAACTAACCAGTGTTCTTCGCTGCTTCATCATGGTCACAGTGATTCCATTGACTGTGACGTAGAGTTTCTTCAAATAAGACACTCCGGCAACTCCTCGCTGCTCGTTCTTCCCCTCCACTGAAAACCAGGGTCCTGTGAGGGAAACGCTAGTTAGTTTGTGCTGCATGTCGATGGTTTCAATGGTTCAAATGGAGAATATTATATTTTAATATTGTATTATTATTGTATTATTATACTAAAAATCATTACCATCAAAGAAACATTTTCTTTGCATTGCAGGATTAGGAGGAGGAAATTAAAATGGTGCCACTGATTTTAAGAACGTTTTTGCTTTTGAATTTTATAAAATCGTTTTTTTATGATTGGATTTTTCTTACCTGTTATATTCCTGCAGTTTCTGGCCAGTGTGTAGGTGCATGTTCCCATGAAAGTGTAGTATTTGTCATCAAAAGTCATGTAATGAGGATCTCCGGAGACCACACAATCCTGAGAGCCTGAAGGACACAAAATAAATAACAAGAAAATAAAATGTATCAATGTTTGCAAATATGTATCCAGCATGCGAGAGAAGGTTTAAGTTTGTTTGCACTTACTGGTGGGGTAGCAGCCAAGTTCGCCACCTTGGTTTTTACACTCGTGCATTGGTGGGCAATCAAAAGCTTGACATGTCACAAAAGGTGCTTCACAGACACACTTCAGCTTACAATCGTCCACGTAGAACTCTTCTCCAGGCTGATAAACACAAGAAAAGAACACAGTGTGAGCCCGACATAACCTTTCCAAACAAACTGAAGTCCAGCTCACCTGATAGTAGTTTCCGTTTGTGTGATTGCAGCCACACGATGTCTTCCTGACACATTTTCCAGAACTCAAGACATAGCCAGGATTACACACACAGCCCTCAGCGCAAGGACCGCCACACGATGTAGGTCTCCCTGCACATGTATCCTGACAAGGGTCAGCACACGGCTGGTAGTGGCTGTTGTCGGGGCACTTCAAAGCTGCTCAGAAGTTGAAGAGGTTAAGATGTCTTCTCTCTCAAAGTTATGTGATTCAATGAACACTCACGGCAGAACGTGTCGTTCCTCCAGGCTCCGATGACAACTCCCCGTTCCTGGCACTCATTGACGTAGGCTTCGATGGCTTCGCACAGAACCGGCCGAGCTCCGTCCAGTTCGCACAGGTCAAAGAGACAGTCCTTGAAGTAGTTCTGGAGAAAAAACGGGAGCAGAATTAGTGCTTTATCCACATCTATGTGGTGAACCAGGCTGAACATGTGAAGCTAATAAGCTCAAACATGTACTTTTAATGGCCATAATGTGTTTTCATCAGGGGCCGCTTTACTTACATTGGGGTTGACTTTTCCGTGGCAGGAAGCAAATGGACCATTTTTGTCCAGTAACATTCCACAATATTTGGAGCTTTCATAGATTTCCTCTTCATCTTCATCACATCCTGGTAGGGTGGTGTTTGGTTTCTTGTTGCAACTGAACAGAGACCGTTTTTTTCAAAGTTACACACAAGTCATACAAACAGCAATAACATTTTTACATTTTTTTACTCACTCTGGATCAGTGTTCCAACTGTGTCCAAAGTCATTTGCATTGGGAGCCAAAGACCCGTCTGGTTTACGGAAGTCATCTTTAGTGTCTCCATCATAGTCTCCACACAGTCCACACAATGTTTCCTCGTAGCTGAAGATTCCACAAGAGAACGTCAGTGTCACAACACTCAACAAAGGTAGCATCACAATGCAACTATCTTCATCCCAACTTACTCCTTGATGACTTTAATGTCCATGAAATGGTTGCCGTCATAACGAACGGTCACTCCAAAGTCCATTTTCACTGTGTTGTGTTTTCCTGACTTGAACACAGAGACACGCTCCACTGGAGTGACGGGCAGGTTAACGTTAGTTCCGTTCACCTGGATGGATCAAGACATAGAGATATGAATTGAAAATCAGCTTGTTGAACCATTTGACTCGACTGATGGCATCAAGGGGTCCAGATGACAGTTGTGGCTATTGTGTACCTGCACAGTGCCTCCTTTGAGGAGGGAGATCTTCACTCCAGCAACATAAACGTATACAGCCTTCACGTAGGAAATGGTTGGTCTGTTGAAGCGGTTTTCGTTTTCAACATGAACCTCAAAGTACGGCAGAGTGGAGTTAGTGCAGGGAGCCGACATCAGGTAGGTGCAGTTGCCCATGAAGTTATATTTGCGCTTGTCAAAGGTGGTGTAGTGGGGGTCACCAGATGCTATGCAGCTGGACGTGCCTACAAACACAAAGTCAATTATTACACAATAAGCATAACTCTAAAAATGCATCCAGGTAAACTTTGAAATCTTAAGTAGTATATAGTTCTTCAGAAGGTTACCTTTAGGATAGCAGCCTGAAACTCCATTAACTTCTCTGCACTCCTCAGTGGGGTCACAGGAGTTATCAACACACTCCAGGGTGTAGTTCCCAGCACAGCGACACAACTTGGAACAGCCATCTCCAAATACAATCTCTCCAGGCTGGATAGAGAAACATAATGATGAGCTTGAATCCACCAGAAGAGGTCTGAATATAACCTCTGACCTCGTAATAGTTATTGTTGTTGTCCAGGCAGCCACATTTATCGAGGGGAACACAGCGCCGACCCTTGAAGACAAACCCAGGCTTGCAGAAGCAGCCAGTTATACATGGACCGCTACAGTTGGTGGAGGGCTTCTCACAAGAGGGAACACAAGATGGACCGCATTCTATAAAGTCTGCATCTGGAGGACAAGGGTCTGCAGGAGAGGGAAGAAATAATTAGTTTATCATAGTTTGAGAAAAATATATGGAAACATCTTATTCATTTGAAGGGTTAGCCATACTTGGCTTTGGTGTAGTTGGTTTAGGAGTTGTTGGTTTAGGTGTTGTTGGTCCAGGGGTTGAAGGTTTTGGTGTTGAGGGCTTTGGAGTGGTCACAACTGGGCAAACAAAACAAGGATAATTGGTTTAAGTATATCAAATATACAAAGGTACTACTGTATAAATAAAATAAATCTTTAGTTGTAAAATGGCTCTAACTTACCTGTACCAACACACAGGAACTCTCCGTCCACCAGCTGGCAGATCTCCGTTGGTTGACAGGTGGTGTTTAGACAGTGGATCAGACCTCCACCGTTACACGTGCACCTTTGCTTACAGCCCTCCACGTACCAGTTGTCTCCCACCTGCACAACATATTCATTAACGTTTTAGTAAGTCCACAGAGAAGTGTAATTGCTCAACTGATGTGAACCTCTACTGTTTTCAAATGATGTACAGAAGAAGTAACTTAAAGAGTTGCACTCACAGGGTGATAGTCTCCACTGGGGTCCACGCAACCACAGTCTTTCACTGGGACACACATGTCACCACTAAGAATGAATCCAGGGTCACACTTGCAACCCTCCACGCACACATCTTCACATCCTGGTGGTCCAACCACGCCGACACAAGTCTCTGGACAAGAGCTCACACAGAGAGAGTAGGAGCTGTTGGGGGGACATTGCAGGGCTGCAAAGAAGAAAACATGAATGATAAGTGAGGGTTAAATGCAATTATTTTAAAATAACTAAGATGTTTGTGAACTGGACATTGGCTTCTTCTTTGATTTAAGGTCATGACAGAAATGAAACTAGTAAAAGTGGTTATACTGCTGTTTATTTTTGGTGAAGAGATCAGACACCAGGTAGTGGATGGTAAATCGGCAAACTAAGACGATACACTACTAAGTGTAGGAAGACTTACGGCAGAAGTCTGGGGTTCTCCATGGATAGACTTTGGCTCCAGCATTCAGACAGGCGTCAGTGTAGGCCTGCAGCTGGTCACACAACACGTGCTGCTGGCCGTTGAACCGGCACATATCGAACACGCAGCTCTGGAAGTACGGCGTGGGATTCACCTTGTTGATGCACTCCCTGGGAAGGAGAGGTAGAAGGTTGGACATGTGATTTATGTTGTTAAAATATTGAAAGCCTTTTAAAACTGCCTACTAATCATTTGTATCTACCCCGTATTAGGTGTAAGTCAATTTGCAGTGACAAATCTTGTTAAAACAAAACTGTAAGACAAAAAGTTTAGTCAATCGATTTTGTTTAATTCACTCAAAGGAATCCGTTGACATTGCCCTGTTTGATCAGGAGTTCAGTTGTTTTAATGGTTTCTAGAACCTATTAATGTAATTAACAATCAGATATGAGCATTTTATCATTTTGTCCAAATAGTCTAATCTAAATTCACATGTTCTTTCTAAAGATAAGCGACCACAAAAGTTTGGTTAAAATGTTTAATGAATGTCACGGATAAAATAGTTTGTTTCAGAAATACTGTTTACACCCTTTGTCCACAGTTTATTGGTTCACACCCTGCATGATAAATCAGAGCTGACTCAGGTGATGACAGGGCGTTGCCCACTTTCAAGTCACATATTAATTTGTGATATATATATATGTAGCTTTGTCAAGATGCCATTTTGGACTATCCAAGTCCAAATGCTCTGAAAGTTAGATTAATTTTGCTTCCTGTTTGATATGAAGAAGAAAAAACGGGCTATTTATTATGTGTGTGGTGTATGTTTTCTCTTCTCATTGGTAAAAACTCCAGCACCCCTAAAAACACTTGTGAATGCGGCCATAGAACTTATTGAAATAGCATTTAAGTCATGCACTGACAACCAACATGTACCGCAGAATTGTTTAAATGAACACATTTTTAATATTATATTTTTTTCTCTTATTTCAATGTTTGCCAACTAGAACACATCAGGACTACTTCTGTCAAAAGATGTAGGTTCAACATACTGTGCAGTTAAACCACAATATATCACATCTTAGGGCCAGAAAGAATTTGACTGATAATCGTAGTTGGCCTGCGGGTGACTCCAGTGTAAAGATAGTTAAGTTAAATATCTCACCTGAAGGGTCCAGTTGGATCTTTGATTTTGCCACACTTTTCTGGTTTGACCACCTCGGCCTCCAGTGCAGGGTCACAGTCTGGGTTAGGGCCGGTTCCTCCGGTACACCTGATCAAGCACACAACGTCATGACAGTGGGAGATATTAAACTAAAGTTCTTTCATCTAATCTAAAGGATAACTGGAGTATTATTTGTAGGCACAGTGCAGAAGACACAAACTTGCGACTTATCAGGGCACATATTTAGAATCATTTTCAGAAAGCTAGCATGTAACAGACTCCAGAGAAGATAGAAAGGTACGTACGAGTCATCTTCGTCATCCTCAGTCTGCCAGCTGTTGCCAAAGTCATTGACGTTTCCAGTCAAAGTGCCATCTGGTTTGGTGAAGTCGTTGTTGGGGCTTCCATCGTAGTCGCCACATAGACCACACGTCTGGTTGTAGTAGGAGCTGGTGGAACATTTGGAAGTACATTTTCAGGAAGAAGTTTAACTTTCAATAGAGAAATGGCATAACACTGACGAGTAGACAGTAGCATGATAGAGCTTCACTCGGCCTCACTTTAGCTTTTTTTAAATTATTTTTACTAGAATTCAAACCCAGGGTGAGCCTTTATTCAACAATTCTCAGAGTAAAGGTTAACGGTATTAAACACTACATGTCAACCAGAACCAACCTGGGGACTGAAATCTGTGCATAATGGTTTCCATCCCAGCGAACCCGAAGTCCAAAAGTGGTCTCCAGAGTGACGTACTGACCAGCAAGGCTCAGAGTCATGAGTGGAGAAGGAGAATGAGGAAGGGAAACACGACGGCCGTTCACCTGCACATTTTCAAAGAACATGTTTAATGATTAAAAATCCAGGTCAACTTCATCTTCTAGGAATTTAAAAGATCTATTAAAAGACACTATAATTGGTATTGTTGAGTCTCTCTGAACAATGACCAGGTCAGGACGAGGTGCAAAGATAAACAATGATTGAGTTTAAGAGAAAGACAAGAGTGGACATGAAAGAGGATCATAACTGTGTGTGTGTGATCGCCTGCATGTGTGTGAGCATAATAGGCAACGGTGGAGAATGTTTGTACTTAAACAATATGATAATAAATTGTAAACGTTCTCTTGCTTTTTGGACACTGTCAGCAGACATTTTGAAACTAACCAGTGTTCTTCGCTGCTTCATCATGGTCACAGTGATTCCATTGACTGTGACGTAGAGTTTCTTCAAATAAGACACTCCGGCAACTCCTCGCTGCTCGTTCTTCCCCTCCACTGAAAACCAGGGTCCTGTGAGGGAAACGCTAGTTAGTTTGTGCTGCATGTGGATGGTTTCAATGGTTCAAATGGAGAATATTATATTTTAATATTGTATTATTATTGTATTATTATACTTAAAATCATTACCATCAAAGAATAATTCTCTTTGCATTGCAGGATTAGGAGGAGGAAATTAAAATGGTGCCACTGATTTTAAGAACGTTTTTGCTTTTGAATTTTATAAAATCGTTTTTTTATGATTGAATTTTTCTTACCTGTTATATTCCTGCAGTTTCTGGCCAGTGTGTAGGTGCATGTTCCCATGAAAGTGTAGTATTTGTCATCAAAAGTCATGTAATGAGGATCTCCGGAGACCACACAATCCTGAGAGCCTGAAGGACACAAAATAAATAACAAGAAAATAAAATGTATCAATGTTTGCAAATATGTGTCCAGCATGCGAGAGAAGGTTTAAGTTTGTTTGCACTTACTGGTGGGGTAGCAGCCAAGTTCGCCACCTTGGTTTTTACACTCGTGCATTGGTGGGCAATCAAAAGCTTGACATGTCACAAAAGGTGCTTCACAGACACACTTCAGCTTACAATCGTCCACGTAGAACTCTTCTCCAGGCTGATAAACACAAGAAAAGAACACAGTGTGAGCCCGACATAACCTTTCCAAACAAACTGAAGTCCAGCTCACCTGATAGTAGTTTCCGTTTGTGTGATTGCAGCCACACGATGTCTTCCTGACACATTTTCCAGAACTCAAGACATAGCCAGGATTACACACACAGCCCTCAGCGCAAGGACCGCCACACGATGTAGGTCTCCCTGCACATGTATCCTGACAAGGGTCAGCACACGGCTGGTAGTGGCTGTTGTCGGGGCACTTCAAAGCTGCTCAGAAGTTGAAGAGGTTAAGATGTCTTCTCTCTCAAAGTTATGTGATTCAATGAACACTCACGGCAGAACGTGTCGTTCCTCCAGGCTCCGATGACAACTCCCCGTTCCTGGCACTCATTGACGTAGGCTTCGATGGCTTCGCACAGAACCGGCCGAGCTCCGTCCAGTTCGCACAGGTCAAAGAGACAGTCCTTGAAGTAGTTCTGGAGAAAAAACGGGAGCAGAATTAGTGCTTTATCCACATCTATGTGGTGAACCAGGCTGAACATGTGAAGCTAATAAGCTCAAACATGTACTTTTAATGGCCATAATGTGTTTTCATCAGGGGCCGCTTTACTTACATTGGGGTTGACTTTTCCGTGGCAGGAAGCAAATGGACCATTTTTGTCCAGTAACATTCCACAATATTTGGAGCTTTCATAGATTTCCTCTTCATCTTCATCACATCCTGGTAGGGTGGTGTTTGGTTTCTTGTTGCAACTGAACAAAGACCGTTTTTTCAAAGTTACACACAAGTCATACAAACAGCAATAACATTTAATAAATGTTTTTACTCACTCTGGATCAGTGTTCCAACTGTGTCCAAAGTCATTTGCATTGGGAGCCAAAGACCCGTCTGGTTTACGGAAGTCATCTTTAGTGTCTCCATCATAGTCTCCACACAGTCCACACAATGTTTCCTCGTAGCTGAAGATTCCACAAGAGAACGTCAGTGTCACAACACTCAACAAAGGTAGCATCACAATGCAACTATCTTCATCCCAACTTACTCCTTGATGACTTTAATGTCCATGAAATGGTTGCCGTCATAACGAACGGTCACTCCAAAGTCCATTTTCACTGTGTTGTGTTTTCCTGACTTGAACACAGAGACACGCTCCACTGGAGTGACGGGCAGGTTAACGTTAGTTCCGTTCACCTGGAAGGATCAAGACATAGAGATATGAATTGAAAATCAGCTTGTTGAACCATTTGACTCGACTGATGGCATCAAGGGGTCCAGATGACAGTTGTGGCTATTGTGTACCTGCACAGTGCCTCCTTTGAGGAGGGAGATCTTCACTCCAGCAACATAAACGTATACAGCCTTCACGTAGGAAATGGTTGGTCTGTTGAAGCGGTTTTCGTTTTCAACATGAACCTCAAAGTACGGCAGAGTGGAGTTAGTGCAGGGAGCCGACATCAGGTAGGTGCAGTTGCCCATGAAGTTATATTTGCGCTTGTCAAAGGTGGTGTAGTGGGGGTCACCAGATGCTATGCAGCTGGACGTGCCTACAAACACAAAGTCAATTATTACACATTAAGCATAACTCTAAAGATGCATCCAGGTAAACTTTGAAATCTTAAGTAGTATATAGTTCTTCAGAAGGTTACCTTTAGGATAGCAGCCTGAAACTCCATTAACTTCTCTGCACTCCTCAGTGGGGTCACAGGAGTTATCAACACACTCCAGGGTGTAGTTCCCAGCACAGCGACACAACTTGGAACAGCCATCTCCAAATACAATCTCTCCAGGCTGGATAGAGAAACATAATGATGAGCTTGAATCCACCAGAAGAGGTCTGAATATAACCTCTGACCTCGTAATAGTTATTGTTGTTGTCCAGGCAGCCACATTTATCGAGGGGAACACAGCGCCGACCCTTGAAGACAAACCCAGGCTTGCAGAAGCAGCCAGTTATACATGGACCGCTACAGTTGGTGGAGGGCTTCTCACAAGAGGGAACACAAGATGGACCACATTCTATAAAGTCTGCATCTGGAGGACAAGGGTCTGCAGGAGAGGGAGGAAATAATTTGTTTATCATAGTTTGAGAAAAAATATATGGAAACATCTTATTCATTTGAAGGGTTAGCCATACTTGGCTTTGGTGTAGTTGGTTTAGGAGTTGTTGGTTTAGGTGTTGTTGGTCCAGGGGTTGAAGGTTTTGGTGTTGAGGGCTTTGGAGTGGTCACAACTGGGCAAACAAAACAAGGATAATTGGTTTAAGTATATCAAATATACAAAGGTACTACTGTATAAATAAAATAAATCTTTAGTTGTAAAATGGCTCTCACTTACCTGTACCAACACACAGGAACTCTCCGTCCACCAGCTGGCAGATCTCCGTTGGTTGACAGGTGGTGTTTAGACAGTGGATCAGACCTCCACCGTTACACATGCACCTTTGCTTACAGCCCTCCACGTACCAGTTGTCTCCCACCTGCACAACATATTCATTAACGTTTTAGTAAGTCCACAGAGAAGTGTAATTGCTCAACTGATGTGAACCTCTACTGTTTTCAAATGATCTACAGAAGAAGTAACTTAAAGAGTTGCACTCACAGGGTGATAGTCTCCACTGGGGTCCACGCAACCACAGTCTTTCACTGGGACACACATGTCACCACTAAGAATGAATCCAGGGTCACACTTGCAACCCTCCACGCACACATCTTCACATCCTGGTGGTCCAACCACGCCGACACAAGTCTCTGGACAAGAGCTCACACAGAGAGAGTAGGAGCTGTTGGGGGGACATTGCAGGGCTGCAAAGAAGAAAACATGAATGATAAGTGAGGGTTAAATGCAATTATTTTAAAATAACTAAGATGTTTGTGAACTGGACATTGGCTTCTTCTTTGATTTAAGGTCATGACAGAAATGAAACTAGTAAAAGTGGTTATACTGCTGTTTATTTTTGGTGAAGAGATCAGACACCAGGTAGTGGATGGTAAATCGGCAAACTAAGACGATACACTACTAAGTGTAGGAAGACTTACGGCAGAAGTCTGGGGTTCTCCATGGATAGACTTTGGCTCCAGCATTCAGACAGGCGTCAGTGTAGGCCTGCAGCTGGTCACACAACACGTGCTGCTGGCCGTTGAACCGGCACATATCGAACACGCAGCTCTGGAAGTACGGCGTGGGATTCACCTTGTTGATGCACTCCCTGGGAAGGAGAGGTAGAAGGTTGGACATGTGATTTATGTTGTTAAAATATTGAAAGCCTTTTAAAACTGCCTACTAATCATTTGTATCTACCCCGTATTAGGTGTAAGTCAATTTGCAGTGACAAATCTTGTTAAAACAAAACTGTAAGACAAAAAGTTTAGTCAATCGATTTTGTTTAATTCACTCAAAGGAATCCGTTGACATTGCCCTGTTTGATCAGGAGTTCAGTTGTTTTAATGGTTTCTAGAACCTATTAATGTAATTAACAATCAGATATGAGCATTTTATCATTTTGTCCAAATAGTCTAATCTAAATTCACATGTTCTTTCTAAAGATAAGCGACCACAAAAGTTTGGTTAAAATGTTTAATGAATGTCACGGATAAAATAGTTTGTTTCAGAAATACTGTTTACACCCTTTGTCCACAGTTTATTGGTTCACACCCTGCATGATAAATCAGAGCTGACTCAGGTGATGACAGGGCGTTGCCCGCTTTCAAGTCACATATTAATTTGTGATATATATATATGTAGCTTTGTCAAGATGCCATTTTGGACTATCCAAGTCCAAATGCTCTGAAAGTTAGATTAATTTTGCTTCCTGTTTGATATGAAGAAGAAAAAACGGGCTATTTATTATGTGTGTGGTGTATGTTTTCTCTTCTCATTGGTAAAAACTCCAGCACCCCTAAAAACACTTGTGAATGCGGCCATAGAACTTATTGAAATAGCATTTAAGTCATGCACTGACAACCAACATGTACCGCAGAATTGTTTAAATGAACACATTTTTAATATTATATTTGTTTCTCTTATTTCAATGTTTGCCAACTAGAACACATCAGGACTACTTCTGTCAAAAGATGTAGGTTCAACATACTGTGCAGTTAAACCACAATATATCACATCTTAGGGCCACAAAGAATTTGACTGATAATCGTAGTTGGCCTGCGGGTGACTCCAGTGTAAAGATAGTTAAGTTAAATATCTCACCTGAAGGGTCCAGTTGGATCTTTGATTTTGCCACACTTTTCTGGTTTGACCACCTCGGCCTCCAGTGCAGGGTCACAGTCTGGGTTAGGGCCGGTTCCTCCGGTACACCTGATCAAGCACACAACGTCATGACAGTGGGAGATATTAAACTAAACTTCTTTCATCTAATCTAAAGGATAACTGGAGTATTATTTGTAGGCACAGTGCAGAAGACACAAACTTGCGACTTATCAGGGCACATATTTAGAATCATTTTCAGAAAGCTAGCATGTAGCAGACTCCAGAGAAGATAGAAAGGTACGTACGAGTCATCTTCGTCATCCTCAGTCTGCCAGCTGTTGCCAAAGTCATTGACGTTTCCAGTCAAAGTGCCATCTGGTTTGGTGAAGTCGTTGTTGGGGCTTCCATCGTAGTCGCCACATAGACCACACGTCTGGTTGTAGTAGGAGCTGGTGGAACATTTGGAAGAACATTTTCAGGAAGAAGTTTAACTTTCAATAGGGAAATGGCATAACACTGACGAGTAGACAGTAGCATGATAGAGCTTCACTCGGCCTCACTTTAGCTTTTTTAAAATTATTTTTACTAGAATTCAAACCCAGGGTGAGCCTTTATTGAACAATTCCCAGAGAAAAGGTAAACTGTATTAAACACTACATGTCAACCAGAACCAACCTGGGGACTGAAATCTGTGCATAATGGTTTCCATCCCAGCGAACCCGAAGTCCAAAAGTGGTCTCCAGAGTGACGTACTGACCAGCAAGGCTCAGAGTCATGAGTGGAGAAGGAGAATGAGGAAGGGAAACACGACGGCCGTTCACCTGCACATTTTCAAAGAACATGTTTAATGATTAAAAATCCAGGTCAACTTCATCTTCTAGGAATTTAAAAGATCTATTAAAAGACACTATAATTGGTATTGTTGAGTCTCTCTGAACAATGACCAGGTCAGGACGAGGTGCAAAGATAAACAATGATTGAGTTTAAGAGAAAGACAAGAGTGGACATGAAAGAGGATCATAACTGTGTGTGTGTGATCGCCTGCATGTGTGTGAGCATAATAGGCAACGTTGGAGAATGTTTGTACATAAACAATATAATAATAAGTTGTAAACGTTATCTTGCTTTTTGGGCACTTTCAGCAGACATTTTGAAACTAACCAGTGTTCTTCGCTGCTTCATCATGGTCACAGTGATTCCATTGACTGTGACGTAGAGTTTCTTCAAATAAGACACTCCGGCAACTCCTCGCTGCTCGTTCTTCCCCTCCACTGAAAACCAGGGTCCTGTGAGGGAAACGCTAGTTAGTTTGTGCTGCATGTGGATGGTTTCAACGGTTCAAATGGAGAATATTATATTTTAATATTGTATTCTTATTGTATTATTATACTAAAAATCATTACCATCAAAGAAACATTTTCTTTGCATTGCAGGATTAGGAGGAGGAAATTAAAATGGTGCCACTGATTTTAAGAACGTTTTTGCTTTTGAATTTTATAAAATCGTTTTTTTATGATTGGATTTTTCTTACCTGTTATATTCCTGCAGTTTCTGGCCAGTGTGTAGGTGCATGTTCCCATGAAAGTGTAGTATTTGTCATCAAAAGTCATGTAATGAGGATCTCCGGAGACCACACAATCCTGAGAGCCTGAAGGACACAAAATAAATAACAAGAAAATAAAATGTATCAATGTTTGCAAATATGTGTCCAGCATGCGAGAGAAGGTTTAAGTTTGTTTGCACTTACTGGTGGGGTAGCAGCCAAGTTCGCCACCTTGGTTTTTACACTCGTGCATTGGTGGGCAATCAAAAGCTTGACATGTCACAAAAGGTGCTTCACAGACACACTTCAGCTTACAATCGTCCACGTAGAACTCTTCTCCAGGCTGATAAACACAAGAAAAGAACACAGTGTGAGCCCGACATAACCTTTCCAAACAAACTGAAGTCCAGCTCACCTGATAGTAGTTTCCGTTTGTGTGATTGCAGCCACACGATGTCTTCCTGACACATTTTCCAGAACTCAAGACATAGCCAGGATTACACACACAGCCCTCAGCGCAAGGACCGCCACACGATGTAGGTCTCCCTGCACATGTATCCTGACAAGGGTCAGCACACGGCTGGTAGTAGCTGTTGTCGGGGCACTTCAAAGCTGCTCAGAAGTTGAAGAGGTTAAGATGTCTTCTCTCTCAAAGTTATGTGATTCAATGAACACTCACGGCAGAACGTGTCGTTCCTCCAGGCTCCGATGACAACTCCCCGTTCCTGGCACTCATTGACGTAGGCTTCGATGGCTTCGCACAGAACCGGCCGAGCTCCGTCCAGTTCGCACAGGTCAAAGAGACAGTCCTTGAAGTAGTTCTGGAGAAAAAACGGGAGCAGAATTAGTGCTTTATCAAGATCTATGTGGTGTACCAGGCTGAACATGTGAATCTAATAAGCTCAAACATGTACTTTTAATGGCCATAATGTGTTTTCATCAGGGGCTGCTTTACTTACATTGGGGTTGACTTTTCCGTGGCAGGAAGCAAATGGACCATTTTTGTCCAGTAACATTCCACAATATTTGGAGCTTTCATAGATTTCCTCTTCATCTTCATCACATCCTGGTAGGGTGGTGTTAGGTTTCTTGTTGCAACTGAACAAAGACCGTTTTTTCAAAGTTACACACAAGTCATACAAACAGCAATAACATTTAATAAATGTTTTTACTCACTCTGGATCAGTGTTCCAACTGTGTCCAAAGTCATTTGCATTGGGAGCCAAAGACCCGTCTGGTTTACGGAAGTCATCTTTAGTGTCTCCATCATAGTCTCCACACAGTCCACACAATGTTTCCTCGTAGCTGAAGATTCCACAAGAGAACGTCAGTGTCACAACACTCAACAAAGGTAGCATCA
The DNA here is from genome assembly GCF_982586985.1 of Callionymus lyra. Taxonomy (NCBI): domain Eukaryota; kingdom Metazoa; phylum Chordata; class Actinopteri; order Syngnathiformes; family Callionymidae; genus Callionymus; species Callionymus lyra. The sequence goes on from NC_141821.1 coordinate 31,380,848, forward strand.
CAATGCAACTATCTTCATCCCAACTTACTCCTTGATGACTTTAATGTCCATGAAATGGTTGCCGTCATAACGAACGGTCACTCCAAAGTCCATTTTCACTGTGTTGTGTTTTCCTGACTTGAACACAGAGACACGCTCCACTGGAGTGACGGGCAGGTTAACGTTAGTTCCGTTCACCTGGATGGATCAAGACATAGAGATATGAATTGAAAATCAGCTTGTTGAACCATTTGACTCGACTGATGGCATCAAGGGGTCCAGATGACAGTTGTGGCTATTGTGTACCTGCACAGTGCCTCCTTTGAGGAGGGAGATCTTCACTCCAGCAACATAAACGTATACAGCCTTCACGTAGGAAATGGTTGGTCTGTTGAAGCGGTTTTCGTTTTCAACATGAACCTCAAAGTACGGCAGAGTGGAGTTAGTGCAGGGAGCCGACATCAGGTAGGTGCAGTTGCCCATGAAGTTATATTTGCGCTTGTCAAAGGTGGTGTAGTGGGGGTCACCAGATGCTATGCAGCTGGACGTGCCTACAAACACAAAGTCAATTATTACACATTAAGCATAACTCTAAAGATGCATCCAGGTAAACTTTGAAATCTTAAGTAGTATATAGTTCTTCAGAAGGTTACCTTTAGGATAGCAGCCTGAAACTCCATTAACTTCTCTGCACTCCTCAGTGGGGTCACAGGAGTTATCAACACACTCCAGGGTGTAGTTCCCAGCACAGCGACACAACTTGGAACAGCCATCTCCAAATACAATCTCTCCAGGCTGGATAGAGAAACATAATGATGAGCTTGAATCCACCAGAAGAGGTCTGAATATAACCTCTGACCTCGTAATAGTTATTGTTGTTGTCCAGGCAGCCACATTTATCGAGGGGAACACAGCGCCGACCCTTGAAGACAAACCCAGGCTTGCAGAAGCAGCCAGTTATACATGGACCGCTACAGTTGGTGGAGGGCTTCTCACAAGAGGGAACACAAGATGGACCACATTCTATAAAGTCTGCATCTGGAGGACAAGGGTCTGCAGGAGAGGGAGGAAATAATTAGTTTATCATAGTTTGAGAAAAATATATGGAAACATCTTATTCATTTGAAGGGTTAGCCATACTTGGCTTTGGTGTAGTTGGTTTAGGAGTTGTTGGTTTAGGTGTTGTTGGTCCAGGAGTTGAAGGTTTTGGTGTTGAGGGCTTTGGAGTGGTCACCACTGGGCAAACAAAACAATGATAATTGGTTGAAGTATATCAAATATACAAAGGTACTACTGTATAAATAAAATAAATCTTTAGTTGTAAAATGGCTCTAACTTACCTGTACCAACACACAGGAACTCTCCATCCACCAGCTGGCAGATCTCCGTTGGTTGACAGGTGGTGTTTAGACAGTGGATCAGACCTCCACCGTTACACGTGCACCTTTGCTTACAGCCCTCCACGTACCAGTTGTCTCCCACCTGCACAACATATTCATTAACGTTTTAGTAAGTCCACAGAGAAGTGTAATTGCTCAACTGATGTGAACCTCTACTGTTTTCAAATGATCTACAGAAGAAGTAACTTAAAGAGTTGCACTCACAGGGTGATAGTCTCCACTGGGGTCCACGCAACCACAGTCTTTCACTGGGACACACATGTCACCACTAAGAATAAATCCAGGGTCACACTTGCAACCCTCCACGCACACATCTTCACATCCTGGTGGTCCAACCACGCTGACACAAGTCTCTGGACAAGAGCTCACACAGAGAGAGTAGGAGCTGTTGGGGGGACATTGCAGGGCTGCAAAGAAGAAAACATGAATGATAAGTGAGGGTTAAATGCAATTATTTTAAAATAACTAAGATGTTTGTGAACTGGACATTGGCTTCTTCTTTGATTTAAGGTCATGACAGAAATGAAACTAGTAAAAGTGGTTATACTGCTGTTTATTTTTGGTGAAGAGATCAGACACCAGGTAGTGGAAGGTAAATCGGCAAACTAAGACGATACACTACTAAGTGTAGGAAGACTTACGGCAGAAGTCTGGGGTTCTCCATGGATAGACTTTGGCTCCAGCATTCAGACAGGCGTCAGTGTAGGCCTGCAGCTGGTCACACAACACGTGCTGCTGGCCGTTGAACCGGCACATATCGAACACGCAGCTCTGGAAGTACGGCGTGGGATTCACCTTGTTGATGCACTCCCTGGGAAGGAGAGGTAGAAGGTTGGACATGTGATTTATGTTGTTAAAATATTGAAAGCCTTTTAAAACTGCCTACTAATCATTTGTATCTACCCCTTATTAGGTGTAAGTCAATTTGCAGTGACAAATCTTGTTAAAACAAAACTGTAAGACAAAAAGTTTAGTCAATCGATTTTGTTTAATTCACTCAAAGGAATCCGTTTACATTGCCCTGTTTGATCAGGAGTTCAGTTGTTTTAATGGTTTCTAGAACCTATTAATGTAATTTACAATCAGATATGAGCATTTTATCATTTTGTCCAAATAGTCTAATCTAAATTCACATGTTCTTTCTCAAGATAAGCGACCACAAAAGTTTGGTTAAAATGTTTAATGAATGTCACGGATAAAATTGTTTGTTTCAGAAATACTGTTTACACCCTTTGTCCACAGTTTATTGGTTCACACCCTGCATGATAAATCAGAGCTGACTCAGGTGATGACAGGGCGTTGCCCGCTTTCAAGTCACATATTAATTTGTGATATATATATATGTAGCTTTGTCAAGATGCCATTTTGGACTATCCAAGTCCAAATGCTCTGAAAGTTAGATAAATTTTGCTTCCTGTTTGATATGAAGAAGCAAAAACGGGCTATTTATTATGTGTGTGGTGTATGTTTTCTCTTCTCATTGGTAAAAACTCCAGCACCCCTAAAAACACTTGTGAATGCGGCCATAGAACTTATTGAAATAGCATTTAAGTCATGCACTGACAACCAACATGTACCGCAGAATTGTTTAAATGAACACATTTTTAATATTATATTTTTTTCTCTTATTTCAATGTTTGCCAACTAGAACACATCAGGACTACTTCTGTCAAAAGATGTAGGTTCAACATACTGTGCAGTTAAACCACAAAATATCACATCTTAGGGCCACAAAGAATTTGACTGATAATCGTAGTTGGCCTGCGGGTGACTCCAGTGTAAAGATAGTTAAGTTAAATATCTCACCTGAAGGGTCCAGCTGGATCTTTGATTTTGCCACACTTTTCTGGTTTGACCACCTCGGCCTCCAGTGCAGGGTCACAGTCTGGGTTAGGGCCGGTTCCTCCGGTACACCTGATCAAGCACACAACGTCATGACAGTGGGAGATATTAAACTAAAGTTCTTTCATCTAATCTAAAGGATAACTGGAGTATTATTTGTAGGCACAGTGCAGAAGACACAAACTTGCGACTTATCAGGGCACATATTTAGAATCATTTTCAGAAAGCTAGCATGTAACAGACTCCAGAGAAGATAGAAAGGTACGTACGAGTCATCTTCGTCATCCTCAGTCTGCCAGCTGTTGCCAAAGTCATTGACGTTTCCAGTCAAAGTGCCATCTGGTTTGGTGAAGTCGTTGTTGGGGCTTCCATCGTAGTCGCCACATAGACCACACGTCTGGTTGTAGTAGGAGCTGGTGGAACATTTGGAAGAACATTTTCAGGAAGAAGTTTAACTTTCAATAGAGAAATGGCATAACACTGACGAGTAGACAGTAGCATGATAGAGCTTCACTTGGCCTCACTTTAGCTTTTTTTTAAATTATTTTTACTAGAGTTCAAACCCAGGGTGAGCCTTTATTCAACAATTCTCAGAGAGAAGGTAAACTGTAATAAACACTACATGTCAACCAGAACCAACCTGGGGACTGAAATCTGTGCATAATGGTTTCCATCCCAGCGAACCCGAAGTCCAAAAGTGGTCTCCAGAGTGACGTACTGACCAGCAAGGCTCAGAGTCATGAGTGGAGAAGGAGAATGAGGAAGGGAAACACGACGGCCGTTCACCTGCACATTTTCAAAGAACATGTTTAATGATTAAAAATCCAGGTCAACTTCATCTTCTAGCAATTTAAAAGATCTATTAAAAGACACTATAATTGGTATTGTTGAGTCTCTCTGAACAATGACCAGGTCAGGACGAGGTGCAAAGATAAACAATGATTGAGTTTAAGAGAAAGACAAGAGTGGACATGAAAGAGGATCATAACTGTGTGTGTGTGATCGCCTGCATGTGTGTGAGCATAATAGGCAACGTTGGAGAATGTTTGTACATAAACAATATAATAATAAGTTGTAAACGTTATCTTGCTTTTTGGGCACTGTCAGCAGACATTTTGAAACTAACCAGTGTTCTTCGCTGCTTCATCATGGTCACAGTGATTCCATTGACTGTGACGTAGAGTTTCTTCAAATAAGACACTCCGGCAACTCCTCGCTGCTCGTTCTTCCCCTCCACTGAAAACCAGGGTCCTGTGAGGGAAACGCTATTTAGTTTGTGCTGCATGTGGATGGTTTCAACGGTTCAAATGGAGAATATTATATTTTAATATTGTATTGCAATATTAAAAATCATTAATATCATTGAAAATATTCATTGTTTAAGAAATATTGCTGTAATAACACAAAAAAGTAATAAAAAAGATAAAGATATATGCAACTGTGGAATAATTTGCATTTGCATTGCAGGATTAAGAGAAGGAAATTCAAAACTATGCCACTGGTTGTGAGTTTTTGCTTTTGCATTTTATTAAATATATATATTTTTTTATGACAGGATTTTTCTTACCTGTTATATTCCTGCAGTTTCTGGCCAGTGTGTAGGTGCATGTTCCCATGAAAGTGTAGTATTTGTCATCAAAAGTCATGTAATGAGGATCTCCGGAGACCACACAATCCTGAGAGCCTGAAGGACACAAAATAAATACCATCCATGACACGACTGTTCACACACAGTAATCAAGGAGTCTTGAATTATATGAGCATAGAGTTAACATATCAGAGTTGAATAATACTTGTTCAGTGTTTATATTTTTACACTATACTACACTACAAAGTGTTAATCCAGGTTAACACTATTAAATAATCAATCATGCTGCGAAACATATAGGAAACTATTTTTTCTATTTTACAAGTAAGTCATACTTGGCTTTGGTGTAGTTGGTTTAGGAGTTGTTGGTTTAGGTGTGGTTGGTCCAGGAGTAGAAGGTTTTGGTGTGGTTGGTCCAGGGGTTGAAGGTTTAGGTGGTGTTGGTCCAGGGGTTGGTGTAGCTAGAAGTTAAAAATAAAACATGTCTTTCATGGTACCATTGTACTCTGATTCATGATCCTTACCAGAGCAGGACATGACGCACACAGCATCAATAGCAATATCGGTCTCAGGAGTTTCTCCATAGGTACCAACGATTACAAACTGTGACACAGATTACGTAACAGGTATAATTAGCTTTACGTTTGGCAAAACAGATAATAAGGTACCATAGCACAGAATTACCTGAATTGGAGCGTTTCCTTCGTAGCGGACGTTAGCAGCCTTCCAAGCTTGACCATGGTTTCCCTTTACACCCCACAGTGCAGGTCCAAGATTTCCACCTGGCAAAAATAAAAAACAGTTAGCTTGAGAAAATCTCTTACTATAGTTTAAACTCCACAAACTTGTACCAGGTGTCTTAGTGTGGACCGTGATCTCCATGTTGGTACTAGTGCCATACAGGTAGTAGTGAAACGAGAGCTCAAGACATCCTCCAGCGGGGGTTAGTACAGGGCTTGTGATTGGAGCCTTGACTCCTGGGACAGCATCAAACGAATCCATCAGCAGGTACTGTCCAACTGCATAAAAGACGATCACATTTAAGATGTTTTGAATGAACTAAAACTTCAAAGATCCATGCCTTTTCTGTCCTTTCGTAACTAATAGTTATATGTGTTCTTTGTGTTTGCTGCTGGTTATTAATATTTTAGACTGTGACCTTTTAGTTATATGGGAAAAGACTGATATTACATAGTTACTAGTAGATACATGCCAGAAGTAGTAGTTGACGAGGTTAACTTACATCCAGGCTTTGAAAAGTCATCTTCAGGTCCAGTTCCGTCGGTGTCAGTGGGACCATTATATTTGCCAAAGCCAAACACATCAGGGTCTCCAGTCTCAGTTGACCATCCACAGAGGTCGTCCAAGGTATCAAAGTCACAGCCCTCGATGCAAGCTGGAAGAAGCAGAGGTTAAGTATGGTCTGTAAATGTGGGTCACTGTGTCCTCTGTGGTTGGACAAACTCACCAGGACAGGCTCCTTCTGTAATTTTCAGGTTGTCCAATGCTGTGTCACAGAGTGCGTTGTCGCCCCTCACAGACTCAAACACAATCTGCACCAGACATAAGATGTTCAAGCTTTCATATGGATGCTTTTCGAAGATATAACTAAACGTTAATGCTAATTGAATTTGAAGTCATTCAAGGTGTTGTAAAATTCTGATGCTTTGATTGCTTTACACCTGCTGTAAACACTGACGATGATTGATCGAGGAATAGAAGAGAGTTTCAAGAATCTTGGTTTGCATTTATTGAGAAACTCGTTCCTTGAGATGTGTTTTCAGATGTAGACATAATTTATTCTGTTGACACTTACCGTGAGGCTCTGACCAGTGGGTTTTGACACAGTGATTGATTCCTGTAACCAGGACGGGCTTTGAAAGCCAACTTTTTTCAAGAGCTCTTCCTCTGTAGTCGGTCGCTTTGCCAAAACCCTCAATGTATTTTGAATGCCGATCCCATACATGTAGTAATAGAAGTGGACGCATATCTGAGTGGCTGTTGTTGTGAAGGCCGGACTCAGGAGGCGAACCTTCTCTCCGTTTGATACATTGTCACACTCTTGGTAGATGTAATAACCCTCTGGAGACAGACGGAGACAGGAAAACATATTATCATCAGTTCATATTTTAAAAAATTAACTTTTTAAATGTTGGTTTTTTTTCAATCTTTTAACTGACTTCCATCGGGGTAGTCTCCACTTGGACCGGTGCCCTCTGTCGGACTTGGACCATTGTGTCGGATCCATTGGCCATCATCTTCGCTATCCTGGCTGAAATCGCAGGTAGGCTGATCGTTGTTGTTGAAGTCGCAGTATGTTAGCACCACATCTGAGACATACAAGCAGCTTCATTAGATCGTTTGAAAAGAAGATTAGAGAACATGTTTCGCTGAAACTTGGAAGCATATTATAGTGAAGGGATCGTTGGGGAGCTTATGTAACACAGAAATGTATTTGCACACTGCTGCTTTCATGACATCAAAGAACAGGAGGGAGGGTGAAATGACGGATGAATATATGTTTTTAAATGGTCAGTCACTGAGAAAGTTGTTTTCTTCACCAGATAATGTATGTGTTGCTGTTAACGGAGGGTGACAAAGAGATAAGAAGCTAAGAGATCGAAAGTCCACAGTGGACTCAAGGACAGTGTCCGTGTGGTGTAACAGGCACATTTTTCTTCTTTTTTTTTACACTATATTGCTTTTTATGAGCGGCAGTGAAGAAAGCTGTCTCCTAAGAAAGTATTCGAAGAAATGTCACTATATATAAGTTCTAAAGAACTGCCTACCTTCTCTCTGTGTCTTCTGGAGGCTGTGAAGATGGAAAGCAGAGTGAATCCTCACAAAATAGAAATAAAAAATCATAACTTTTAGATCTGTTTATTATCATAGTACATGACAAACAGTTGAATGATGAATCATTAAATATTGAAGCAATCTGTAGGTTGTTTTATTGATAATAATAACTTAAAATAATATTACCTTTGACCTTATTGACAACATCTATTTTAAACATTTGATAATACACACATACATTTATTAGAGAAAAGACAAATAAAAGTATTTCCAAGAGATTTTTTGTAAATTCATGATCAATATGTATTATCAAGCCTTACACATGAACTCAAGTATAGATTAACGCGGGTAAAACTATTGAAATGTATAAGCTGAAATTGAATTATTGAAATTTATTTATTTATTAGTTTACTACTTATAACTTTAAACAAACATTTGTGCACCCATTCTATTTCAAAATAATCAATTATTAATTTTATATCATTAACTGAAATACTGATGTCATTAACAAATGATTTAAATTCAGACTAATACAAAATATCATCAGCTTTTAATTATCTTTAATGTTGGATTATTATATGTTTGAGGAAAGTAAAAACACTCACCTGTTATCTGCAAGTCCATTAACATTAAAGCTACACATCCATAACAGTAAAATTAAAAACTTTGACGTATCCATGGCTAACAGATTGTTAGCTCAAGAGAAGACGGGTGGACTTTAGTGGACGCATTTATATAGCGGTGCAGGTGGGGTCGGGGGTGCCCTCTGGATTTCTATGATGGGCGGGCATTGTTGAAGTGCAAAATGCAATAATGTGTAAATGAATAACTGCAAATGATACAGACTAGGTGTGTTCAGGTCAGGTGTTTATTTGAGTGTATCTGTTCCTTCGTGTTTAGACCTATTGACCTCTCAAGTTCACGATGTGGGTGGGGATGCCCATCTAAAACAGAATCACATTTAAGACCTTTGCTTGTGAGAACAATAGCTTGTTGTGTTATAACAAACCGTATTTTTGTATGTCGAACACTCGAGGAAACAAATATTAAACTTCATATTAAACTTCGAGGCTTTCTGAACATAAAAATCTCAGTGGTTTCCCTGACGCACACATGGCGTGCATACCTACAATGTCATCAAACTCATATGACCATTTATAGCTGAGGTAATAAAATAAAAACAATATTGTCTAAATTTGGGTCAAAGAGTATCTACATAGTATTTGATTTTCAACATTGGACAAACTAGCAGGGCATCGCGGGAGTTGCAGTATTATTAAAAAATTTGATATAATCTGTTAAAATAATGTTAATCTAAGTTTTGTGTCTGAAACCCGTGAAATTCCTCTGACAGTATGTGATGACCTGACGATGGGGAAACCTCCAATATGGCCCCAAATGCTGATTTAATATTGTTTGAATTTTAAGTTCTATCCACCGATCTGGGTTGTCGCCACATTGAGAGGAAATATTTTAACATGGCAATTAACTCAATCCAAAAAACTAAATCACAAGATCTGCAAATCCATTACAGATTCTTAGTCTAAATAATTCGTAAATCGTCTGCTCAGGTAACAAACTTCTTGTTTATCCAATCATGTCAATTTACTCTTGTTAAAGCATTAGTAAACGCTGCTCTGTCATTTGTTTTGAACTATTGTCAAACTTTGGTCACCATGGTAATGCGAGCAATCTAATTTTCCATGTGCCCTTTGTACTCTCCCTCACACTGTCACCAGTTTATCTCTTGAGACAGTTGTGTTTCATTTTTAAACAAGTTCACTTCTGATGCCAATTTCCATTCAGAGGTGGAGATAAATCACCATGGTAACCCTTGGCTTTCCTAGAGTAGGAAGTAAAACTCTTGAAGGTATTTCCTAGAAAGTGGAAGAGAACTCAATGTTATTCATTGTGTATAAATATATTTTCACCAGGGGTTTATTGTCAGGTTACCCTGGTCTTCAGTAGCATCAGAGGACCAGAGATCCAGGATGCAGCCATTCAGGGGAAACTGGTGAGAAGGTTAAACCTTTGAAATTAAGGCCAGGAGAAGAAACTAGACATTATCAGTTTATTGTGTCTTCAGAACACTTGAAAGATACCAGTTCAGCGCTAGACGGTTTCTTGTAGCCTTCTGTGCTAACCTTGGTTCACACATGTTGGTGTATAGTATGTGTTGCCATGGTTATGTTGTAGGCAGTACACGTGCCAGGTAACTCAAACCATTACAATTTAAGATAAATGTTTTAAATGACCGGTCAGAAAGATTTCTGCATGATCAGTATGGATTTAACTCTGATTCCATGCCACAGAAATACAGTCTAAGAGCCACATCTGGCCCTCGTCTAGTACTTTGCCCAGGTCTGTGTAAAAGGAAGAAGCAGAATATGTGTCCTGTAACACCAAGAACACTGTCATGTTCTTTTCCTTGGCAATCGCTTAGACAAGATTTTTTTAATAAGGTTTATTTGATTAGGTAAAGAAGACAATGTTACAACTTGATGTCTTTTCTCATTGCAACATTCCTTTTTCCTTACAGAAACCTTTTATTTCTTACCATCACACCCTTTCATGTGATGAATCATCTGAATTCTTCAACTTTATCAGCTTTTTATTACAGCGGCTGGAATACAGGCGGAAGTTGGCCTCACTAGTCCGAAAAATGACTGACAACAGACAATGGACATTGAAAAATAAATAACATTTAAGATAGAATAGTTCAGGCTTCACTTTTCCCATAAGATTAATGGTGAATGTTGGGAAATCCACATCAAGGATTTTAACAAATAGATATAACATTTTCTTCACAACATTAGAAAATGTGAAATGTTTTGTTTATTAGACTAAATCACATTAGTGACCTGTTTAAAGGGAAATGATAGCGAGCCTGAAAGGATGGAGGGAGGTATAGGAAATTCCAGATCTCCCTGATATCTTCCCATCCTTAAAGTGACAAAAGATAAGATAATGATAATTGTTACGTGAAGTATTTTACCATCATCGTAAAGGAATGTTACCACATATACTGTACGTAAAAAAAAAAAGGTAGGTAAATGATATCCAAGTCAAAGGGGCAGGTTCTTTATCTATCTTTACCATCACTATAAACATGAATCTTTGTGTAATCTGGCTTGGATTAACATGTTCAAATAAAATGAGGAACATTTAATATGTCTTGCTTTATTTATTTGTCTTATATTCACCTGAGCAACAAACAAGGAGGAAACATTGAAAATAACCTTTGGTCCTGGGTGTTCCACCAAGGGTGACTGGACACTTATAAAAAAAATATTATCAGTAATGTTTGCTAGAGTTCCCGTCTCATAAAGATAATCTGACAGTCAGGGCTTGTGTGTGTGATCCACGAGACCCACGTGTTCTTAGAGATACAGATCTTGTTTTATTTGACAGTGTAATGGTTTGGGCTGTTTCCTCCATTGAAGCGGTCACCGGGGAGGGGGGGGTCCAAGTCTTGACGTCAAAATCAATCTCTTATGGGGGGCAGAACCAAAAGTTAAGATAACATTACCATTTAGCTAGTAAATTATTGATTGACTTAATTTGGGTTGTGTTTCATGAACAAATGTATTCAAACCTGTAATGCAAAGTTCAGAGGTTGCAGTGTAATGTAGAACTTCAACAATGACTGCTTTTTAAAATAAAATAAATTCATTTTTCATTATACAATTTACCATGAAATGTAATTGGCCAAAAGAAAGTTAGACTGTTGGAAAGGTGTGACCTATAGTGTAAAGCGACACAGATGAGAATAAGCACCTCCGAATCTGAGTCCATGGTTCTCAGTTGCAACAAGGAGGGAAGCCCTCTCCGGGGTGGGGATGAGATCCTGCCCCAAGTGGAGGAGCTTAAGTATCTTGGGCTCTTGTTCACAAGTGAGGGAAGAATGGAGCGTGAGGGTGAAAGGTCGATAGTGGCAACAGTGTAGTGACCTAAAGAACACAGTCACAGAGACAAGCTATAGGGTCCGTAGGGTGTAGGCTCTCTCTAAGAGAAACAATGTCATCCGGGAGAGGCTTGGAGTAGAACAACTTCTAAAATGAGTTCTGTCCATGTCTTGTCTTTCCTTGTGCAATGCTTCTCTCTGGTGGTACCGGTGTGCACTTTCGCTCGCTTTAGAAGGATTTCCCCATTCAAGCATTTATCTCTATTTACCTGATATATATAATACATTTCATCACATGATATTTCATCCAAACTATTTAAAAACATTCCACGTATATTAATATTTATCAGTTAAGACCCGCGAAATGTATTTGGTTGGTTATAAAGGTAAGTGCCTTCCGTGTACATCATGAGCTGCGATGGCCGAGTGGTTAAGGCGTTGGACTTGAAATCCAATGGGATCTTCCCGCGCAGGTTCGAACCCTGCTCGCAGCGTCACTAAAACTTTTGTCCCGCAAATAAAAAAAATTGTCCCGAAAGATCATTTAAAACGCTTTACTTTCTTATGTTTACCTTTGTTACACTCACGTAGCAAACCTACTGGAACGATATATTTTATTACAACTTAATATTTCTCACAAAAAATGGAAATATATATTTTTTTTGAAGCAAATGGTCAATTTGTCAATGTCATGTAAAAGTAATCGTGTAACATCTGTGATAAATCTATACTATCTATGTCTGTGTGTCCTAAAAAAACAACCGAAAGTGCCTTGTGCCTTCCCGTTATACGGCTATACGCCGAATTATAAATCTTTAAGTACTAATAATAAGATCAACAAACTTTAAACACACACAGTTGCTCTGGATCCTTCACTTGTACTTGTTTAATCTTGATCACTCTCTCTGAATAATGTGTATTGTTGATGTATTAACCTTTCTTCTTCTCCGTTTCTTCTTGTTGGTGGGATTTTGTTTTATGCCTATTTAATGTGTATTTGTTGTTTGCGAGGAGAAACTGTGCTGAAGTCACACGGACTATAGAAATATAGAACAGTTATTATTATATATTAAGATATATGTAAACGTGTTTACTTGTATTGCAAGTCAGGGAGATTTGAAGAGCTACCGATAGATGGCAGTATATCATTAAATATATATCGATATTTATCGACGATAAACAGACTATCTTCGAGGTTCCTGGTAGCAAGGATATATACAACCCACCTTCTAGAAGTAAGCTCTCAGATATGTACAGTTGCGACTGGTGTTTTACCAAGGCTTTCATATATTTGTGCTTCCTGGATGTGGAGCATAATTTGCCCCCGTACCATCAATGTACATCCGGGTTAACATTACCACGGGTAGAACTATTTAAAATCGTATATGCACGGTATCCAGCTAGACCTCGTGGCGCAACGGTAGCGCGTCTGACTCCAGATCAGAAGGTTGCGTGTTCAAATCACGTCGGGGTCATATTTTTATTTTTTCATTGATGGAGCAAAATGAACAGGAATGCTTTATACTCCTTGCCCTTAAATTATGAGCATATGGATTCTTTACATTTATGTTAGTGGTATTGACAGCAAAACATGTTCCTGATATATTTCTGCTCACTTTGTGATTATATGTGCAAAATAAATAAGGTAAGGTAAGGTAAAACTTTATTGATCCCTCAGGAGGTCTCCTTCGGGAAATTGTTTTTTTCCAATAGCCAATACATACAGCAATTTTTTTATAAAAAAATAAAAATAAATCAAAATAAAATAAGAACAAGAGAAATAAAGAGAAAGAACACAATTACACAATCTAAGTCTAAAGATAAAGACAACAAACAACAAAACATAGATGTAAATGTCATGATCATGATCAATGATCATGTTGATCAATGTTGAGTGTTTAAAAATGTTGAATAAATGTTATAGGAACAGAAGATAACACGGCCAATATCATTCCCACATTTTATTAAAAAATACTTCCCACAAATACACACAAGCAAAGGAGACACCCTGTGGCAAACAATGTCACGATATCAAAGACCCAATAGTCAAAGAAACTGTTCTTGAAATACGTTTTCTCAGCGATGCAAAAAGTGGAGATATTATTTCACACTGTGGCTGCAGTTTAACAGAATAATAAATATGGTGAGGCAGGTCATCTGTTCTCCGAGTATGGTGATCACCTAGAGAAAAGAGATGTTAAATAAATGATATTTTTGAGTCTATTGATCGTACTGTGTTGCTCACCTATTTGCCTACACAAGTCCCGCAGAGGCAGCCAAAGAGTCCGTTTACCATCTGAATCACACAGAGGATCAGCTCCACACAAGCCGCAATCAACAGGGTAGAGAAGAGCCCAACGTTGAACTCAACCACATTCTCTGGGAGCAAACACAACTTCCACATTTCCTTGTCCGTCAGGTACTTCCCCTCGCTGTCAGACATCAAGGTTTTGTTAAACGTTTAAAGAGCAGTCAAAACGATCATCGTTTACTTACGTGTCTTTGAAGGGGGTTCCCCATCCCGGGATTCCAGTCACTGCTGAAAAGCAAGTTGGACCATTGGCCAGTCCCAGAGAGGCCACGCTGAGACTATAAAGCGCACCCACCACTCCCACTGCTGCGAAACCAATGGACAAGAACATCTGCAGATACAAACACAACGAATGAAGTGAGATAAGATGTGAGGACGTGCACAGCTTAGCTCAAATCTCAACCATCAACTTAAGCTACTTCATGCTCACCCCGCAGCGGTTGGCGCAGCAATTTTGTGAACTGGTCAAGTGGATGTGAATGGCAGGGATCAGGACCTGGCGAGTATCAACAGATCTTAACATTTTAGTAGACACAGTCATGTCTGCAAAGATCACTAGAAACATGACCACAAACAAAATGTGTGTATAAGAGTATATGCACAACACTTGGCCACATCAAAAGGACTGATGAAGAGGTATTTTTGAGTTGAAATGTATAAAATGATTACCTTAAAGAATAATATACCAGAGAAAAAGATAAATTATATGTTAATGTTGTTATATTTAACTTAATGCAATGTTAATTTCACATATACTTCTATAATTCTGAGGCTAAATCAACACATCCAATTCAATTGTTTTCAATATCTGTGTTACGATGTTCCATGTAAGTTGTACTCACCAGGATTCCTCCGCCTAGCACACCTCCCATGTATTTCACCTCCTCGGTGATTGTGTAGATGTCTCCTTTTCCATCTATTTCAACAAACTGTGTGTCAAAGTCTGGGAAGAAGAGCATGATGTTGCAGATGATGGACACCAGGGCCATCACATAGAGAGGGATCGCGATGAATTTAGAGCAAGCTCCAGTGCACATGATGCCGGTGGATTGAGGTAAAGATTCCCAAGAAATAGATTTTTTTAAAAAAAGGATTTCCTTTCCGATGTCAGAGATGTTCGTAGTGTTCGACCGTGACCAGTGTTGGACAAATATACTAGAGCTCTCTGGGTGTGGAGGGTATAAAGGTAGTGGTGAAGTAGATAAGAACGAGCAGTCCAATAATCAGCCCCTTTATGACCTCATCTTTGTCATCGGTGTGTGTGTGGGTGTGTGTGTGGGTGTGTGCACAGGTGTTTTAAAGCTTGATTGACCATATTTTTGTTCCATACCTTAATTATATATATTGATCTATACTTTACCACACACAATGCTATGTTACATTGTGTTGCTAGACTATACTTAATCAGGACCTCATATAAGACTTTAGCAAATCTTGTATTTGATTGAATGAATCTTAAAGCGGCCGTAACATTGTATAAATAACAATCATTTACTAGTTTTCGAGGCTTTCAGCACGTGGGACGCAACACATCACTTTAGACAGAGGCGTGAGTCAACCGCTGGGTGTGGTTGAAGACAGCTTGGTACCAATGGAAAACTTAACGGACCGGCCCCTTCATAAGATGTTTTTTGGTTGGTTTATCATCTATGAAAGTTAATGGATTAATTATTAAAAGCTGACATGAGGGAATCTTTGAGAGAATATAATTATGCGTCGAGTGACTGAGAGATCAGCGATCACACAGGTCAAACAATTTCTTATCATCACAATCAGAAGGCGGGTGAGGGGTCACACATCCAACACTATCAAGCGCAGCATATCATTTAGAGATTTACAGTCTATCCCAGCAACTGCACTCTGAACACGCTGTGGAGATAAGTTGAGCTCTGCTGTTGTCAAACAAAACAGGGTTTCGCCCAAAGCCGCCTGTAGAGTTCAAGGGTCATTGGCAAAGAGGACATTCACACCAAGGGTAGACCACCATTTTCCTCATGCTCCCCAACATACTTAGTTGATGTCCTGTATCTTTCTCGTGAGAAATGAACATTCAGCGTGACACGGTGGTCAGCACGGCATGGAAACACATGGTAAACACATGAATAAATATTACAATATCAATCGATTCACAATGGACTTTGACTCAAGAATGTCTAATATGTCACCAATTGTGGGTCGACAGAACACTCCCTCTCTGTCCACCTGTGCCATGACCCACGAGTGGGATGAGAAGCGTTACTTCATGAAGTCCGGTTCTGTCCAGGTGGGCCTCGGGTAGATTAACTTCGAGGTAACAAAAGGACATCCTCTTCAATAAATAAATAAAGTGAAATTTAGTGCTGCTATAATAACATGCTGACTCTTATTCGACTTATCTATACTGTTATAAAGATAAAAGATCTATGACGAGAGAGGCTACATTTGACTGGAGGCTTCAGGTTTTGGGTACATTGATAAGAAGGTTTATTGCTAGTTTAATCTGCTCATATCCTGCTCTGTTCTTGTGCTTCATCATTTGGTCCAGAAACAAACCCTTCTGTCCATACCTCCGACCAATGACTTATTTCACCAACTCTAAAGCATTTCAAAGGGCTGTCCGGCCAAAACATCAAAACATTCATGGTTGAAGTGGTGAGTGCATTACATGAGCAGCTTGGTGCCAGGCACCGCCGCCCTGATAGTGTTGATTCAGGACTCACCCACAATAAACTTACAAAGCAATAAATCTGGGCTGTAAAAAAAAACTAGTCAGTACTGTAACTAGGGGCAGATAAGGATGAACAACTCAATCATACGTGAAAATAATCATATCCGGAGAGATAAAATGAATAAAGGTCTTTATATTAAATGTATTGTCTTTTTTTCCAAACAAATAATATGTCAATTATTAACAAAGAGGCACCAAGTTACTGGCTATATTAACGTAGTTGCTCTTCGTATTTTTCTTTCGGAAATTCCTGTGAGAGGTTTCCACAGTATTCTTCACCTCAGCCTACATCACCCTTGTCCACCCTGAATCCTCACCACATCACTGGCAGTCAGGAAAGCATTTGATTTGATATTCACTTCTGCTCAGCATGGCTTAGCTTGTATGTTTATTATGCTTAAGACGTCAAAACTTTAAATCAAGATTAGTAAGTAAGTAATGTTTACTTATAGTAAAGCATAGCATAACAGATCAGGCTCATCACTCATTGTCATAGGCATTCAAATAGAGTGGAGTCAAAACAATAGCCAAAACATTGGTTCATTTTCTTCTAAAATCACCTGCAAGAGAAAAATTATCACATTGTCTCTGTGTGAATGATGTGTTAGTCACAAAACTGTTAAATGAATGAGAACCAACACATGCTCCTTCATAATAGTAACCAGTTTAAGGTACTTACTTTAAAATTGCTGTCCTCGTTTATCAGACACACTTTTGATTATGCTATAATACTTACATAAATGTATTTTTCAATGGATATATAACGTTTTCCTCTTTTGGTTCATCAATTATTTCGTTTTTTATTTATTATTTATTTTAAGTTGGTCATAGATGTTAATATGATTTTATGAAATGATGACATTGATACGGTCCAGAAACCAATGGGTTTGGTAGAGCTGTCCAGCCCCGGTCACCTCAGCATTGAAAGAAGTGAAATATCTCACTCTAGTTTAGGAACATTTCAGTAAGATGGAAATGTTGCTTCTGCGCTGAATAAAAAGGAAAAACAAGTTGACAGTTCATGCTCACTTGATGTAAATAAAGTGAGGAGTTATCGATTATTACAGTATGTTAACAAGTCCTGGAATCGGAAAACTGTATCCGGCATAGTCTGGGGGTTTTATAAGACACAAAAGAGCAAAAAATTAAAAATGCAAAGGCCACATCATTTAGTATATATTTTATGTGCTTTTATTGTGCTTTAGTGCTAACTTAATGCTTTAGCAGATCGCCAAAGATCATGAAAAATGACACAAAGCGGCTGAAGGTTAAAAGAAATCCAAAGACGACTGTTAAAATGGTGTCACTTAATATCTAAGTTTACGAGCCCTTATTTAGTTTAAAACCTTCCTTTAAATGGAACAAATAAATATTCCCAAATGATAAGGGATCAGTGCTTTCGCCCTTTTTGGCCTTGATCTCCAAGATCTTGGAGAAGTTGGTGTCTGAGCAGCTGTCTTTGTTCCTGGATCAATCGACATCCATGAGAAATTTCAGTCTGGCTTCCGTAAACATCACTCTACGGAGACAGCTTTATTGAAAGTGTCCAGTGACATAAGGATGTCGGCTGACTCGGGTCAATACACTGTTTTGGTTCTCTTGGATCTGTCCTCAGCCTTTGACACAGTTGATCACCAGATCCTGCTGAGAAGACTGAGGGATGAAGTGGGACTGTCTGGGTCTGTGTTAGAATGGTTCTCATCTTACCTTTCTGGGCGCAGTTTTAGTGTATCTGCCAATCAAACGAGGTCTGAATCAGTGGATCTGTTGTGCGGAGTCCCTCAAGGTTCTGTTCTGGGTCGTTTATTGTTTTTGCTGTACTTGATTCCCCTCGGTAAAATCATTCAGAGATTTCCTGATGTTTCTTATCACATTTTTGCTGATGACATCCAGCTCTACTGCTCTTTTGATCCAACTGAGCCCCAGAGGCTGAACAGCTCGGTCAATTGTTTGCTAGAAATCTAACAATGGCTGAGTGAAAACACTTTGCAGCCAAATGTGGACAAAACTGAAACTTTGGTGATTGCTCCTGATGATAAGGTTCCAGGGTTGAGTCAGTACTTGGATGACTTAGGCCAGTCTGTCAAACTGAGCCTGAGAAACCTGGGTGTTGTATTTGATAAAGACATGTCTCTTGTTCAACACTGCAGAAAACTGACCAGAAACTGTTTCCTTCAACTGAGAAAAATCTCTAAACTTGGAAAAATGTTGTCACAACATGATCTGGAGCTTGTAATCCATGCTTTTGTGTCTTCTCGCCTGGACTATTGCAACAGTTTGTTTTCATGTCTTCATGTAACAAGAAGGAGCTGTCTCGCCTGCAGTTGATTCAGAACTCTTACCCGCTCAAGTAGAAGAACTCACATTTCTCCGATCCTTAAAACTCTTCACTGGCTTCCAGTTTCTTTCAGGATCAACTTTCTGGTTCTTACTTACAGATCTATTCATGGTCAGGCTCCTCCTTACATCAGTGATCTGATCCAGCCTTACACCCCAGCTCGGGCTCTGAGGTCTGTGGATCAGAATCTACTGATGGTTCTACGCACACGGTTCAGGACCAGAGGAGAGAAATCCTTCCAGGCTGTTGCTCCTAAGCTTTGGAACGATCTTCCTCTCCCTCTGTGTTTGATGGAGTCTACTGACTCCTTTAAGAAACATCTTAAGACATTTTTATTTGTTCAGGCTTTTCCTTGATTTTCTGGAATTGTTTAAGCGCTTTGTGACCCTGGTCTGGAAAAGCGCTATATAAATAAAAATTACTTACTTACTTACTTAGTGGACGAAAAATGCCAAAGCAAAAAATCTGTCTTATTCCAGACCCAGAGCTTGGTGGTCATGTTGAGGAAAGTAGAGCTCTGAAGGACCCCTGCAGCTCCTGGGAGAGGATAACCAGACTGACTCAAATGCCCTTGATAGACCTCATGTAAAAATAGATTTATTAAAATATGAACAGTTTCCAAAAAACAATGAAATATCTTCTTGAGTGTTCTGAGCAGTTGGTTAACTAGTAACCTGGTTAGCAACTCTTAAAACATTTCATTGATTCACTAGACTCTGACAGAGCTAAGACCAGTTTCACAATTTGTAGTTTCCACTTCCACGTGTAAGAATGAACCACTCGCACTGTTTGACGGCCCGACCCACCTTGTTTCAACACACTTTAAAAATAGACCAGTTTATCTATCTTTCTATGATTCGAAGTGAGTCAGCGGACGGCTGTGACGACACCACAGAGGGCGCCTGTTTACTTCCATCACGTCAATACATAAGCCACCACTTGCGTCCAGGGCGGTCACCTGCTGGTCACTCGAAATGGAACACCATGTCCAGGGATGATGACGTTGGCCGTCTGTAGCGCCCTCTGGCGGTTGACTTCCTGCAGAACAGGGTTCATGCTCAGCCCACGCCAGGTGTCTTCATCGTGGCAACTCTCAAACAGGTCTCCTGCCAAGAGAACAGTTCCTACGGACGTTCCCGTCACCTGGACGCTGACGTCTTGTGCTGTGTGGCCTGGAGTGGGAATTACAGATACCTGCAAATAACGAGACGTTTTACTTAATAAGGTGACCTGCAACACAACCCGTGTTAACCTCTGTGTAGAAGCACTGTCTCTCAGCCAACCAAGCGTTGGTAAATATATATAAAGTTTTTGAAGGTTGATGACAAGCTTCTCACATGATCAGGTACTGGCCACTGCGGACCAGCAATACACTAGGTCTGTAGTTTTTGGCAACATTTAGAGACTGTAGACGGCATGACAGTTCTGCATAACCCTTTAATAGTTCCAGTGCCACCACAGTTCTAACTTTAAAAACTCACATGTTCATCCAAGATGAAGGAGCCCCCCTCAGATAAGGGGTTCGCTGTGTACACGTCTCCCTCGCTGACGTCAAACCCCACGATCACCATCGCTGAAGGGAAGAGGTTCAAATTCCCGATGTGGTCAGAGTGTCCGTGAGTGCCCACCACGACGTCGACGTCCCCCGGCCGGACACCCCTTTCTGACAGAGAGTTCAGAAGGAAGTCCCGGTCCCAGGGTCCTCCAGTGTCCACCAAGATGGTCCGTGGACCGGTCAAGAGACTGACAGTTCCGTCAGCTCGAAATGTTCCGTCAGCCTGAGGCAGACAGTAACCGACTTTAAGGACGGACACAGAGTAGGGTTCTCCGGTGAAGTGGAGGTGACAGTCCAGGGGTTCTTTCTGGTGATCCGCGGTTGCCATGTTTGCCAGAGACTGGGTCGTACAGCGACACCTGCTGTACAGAAGCGTTTCGCTCAAAAAGTCACATTTAAAATGTTCAACGAATAACTAGAAGTCGATAAATGTAATATAAAAATAACCCAGAAATACACCTGTATTTTATTAGGAAAATAAAGTGAGATTTTTGAAAGGATCATGCAAGGGCAACGTTCCACGCGGAACTCTTCTCGTGACCGGCCGGGACGCTTTAATTGTAACACAGCCTACGTCAAGGAGTGACGATGAGCGCAGCCATGGCGGACCAAACAATAGTTGACAAACCTTCATCCTTTATGGATCCTTTGAAGGGACTTCTGTTGACTTATTTAATGCCAGAATCGTGTTATGATGAGTTTTTTCTTAATTTTAATTTTTTAGACGGTAAGTGATACATTTCTAGTTTTAAATATCCTCCTATTTGTTATGACTTCCTCATCTAGATTACACAACATCATATTAAATCTACTTCCCTCTGCGTCTCTAAAAGGTCTTAACAATTATAAGAAGCGTTTCTATCATTGTATTTAAAATTAGTCATGGATAACCTCTGTCTTGTTGGCAGTGTCAAGTTATATTTCTCTTGTAAATAAATGTTTTGGACTCTGACCACTGGAAGTGGTTGATAAGCTTTGCAACTGCCAGAAAAATAAGCAATAAAATATTCATTTTTATATTTAACTTTTTTTATTATTATTATTTACTTTATTTATCATTTTTATTAAAGATCATACATATTTTGTATTCCATTACCGTTTAACTTTATATGACATTGGGTCTTTATAGTTAATTTGGTCAAATTGATTTATAGATTTAATAGATGCTATAGATTTATATTATTTTCACAATTAATGTTTTCAACAAGGTTTTGTTTTTATTATGTTTTAGTCCCATGTTTGAAGATTCTTCTGAGCAAAGGTCTGGGGATTGGAATCATCCTTGGATCAGTTTTGGGTAAGAACACTTTCTTCATTAAGTCTTTTTTGGGGAAATGTGCATTTGTCAAATTAAACTATCTGGAAGTTAGCTTTTGTTTAATTTTACCATTCTACTTTTTCCATAACCATAGGAAAATGAGTTTGTATCTTCATTTACATGAAATTGCAGAATGCATTGTTTTGAAAAAACTACTGACTCAGTTTAGTGATGTATTTTGAGCTATTCTGTTATACATCTTTAAGTGTCTAAACAAGGTTGGATGCTTGACTTTAATACAACTCTCTCCAACCCTCTGTTCCTATTTAACTGTTCCTAAGATTTTCCTCTCTGCACGTTCCTCAGTGAAACTTCCACAGATCCTGAAGCTGATGGGAGCGAAGAGTGCAGAGGGTTTAAGCTTCAACTCCATCCTGTTGGAGCTGCTGGCCATTACAGGAACTATGGCCTATAGCATCGCCAAGCAGTTCCCCTTCAGGTTCGAAAACCATTCCTGTGTCTATGAGAAGTATCCGTGTCATAACTGGAGATGATTGCCACAGTGCCTGGGGCGAGGCACTTTTCCTCATGCTGCAGACCATCACCATTGGCTTCCTCATTCAGCACTATGGAGGAAGATCTGGCAGAGGTGGGGAAGGTTTTTTTTTATATTTTGACAACTGATAAATGTTTTATTTTAGTTGTTTAGACTTTTGGTTTGACACTATTCTGGTTGTATTGTGGTACATTATACCATGATAAATATTCAGATGTGTTGTTTTGTATTAACTATATATCAAAGTGATATTCCAAATCCTTATAGAAACAATTTAAAAGCAGGGGATTATCACCATGCTGACTATAAATGAAATCTTTGACACATATTGTGTACCTGTGTCTAAATAAATATACACTATCTACATGTTACTAGATTCCTTTTCTCTCCTCACATTTGTATTTACAATGTGGTCATGGACATTTAAGTCTTTGTTCATCAGCTGTGTGTCCGGTACAGGTGTCGTGTTCGTGTTTGTTTACTTGGGCTTGCTGGTCCTCCTGCTGTCCCCTGTAACCCCTTTATCGGTGGTCACCACCATGCAAGCGTCCAACATGCCGGCCATTATCATCGGCAGGGTAACCCGAGACCCCACACATTGACGGTCGGTGAGCTATGAAGGCAGAGTTTAACCAGCCACCTCTGTGTTTGTTCCAGCTGATCCAGGCAGTTGCTAACTTCCGCAACGGGCACACCGGGCAACTGTCTGCCATTTCTGTTTTCCTGCTGTTTGCCGGGTCACTAGCTCGCATCTTCACTTCATTACAGGTCAAGTATTACCACTGTCAAATCGTTTTTTCTCTGTCAGTCAAATACTTAATTGCATCGTCAAGAGTCATTAGTTATCTTTAGTGTAATACCTAAACTGTCCACTGGCTGTCATTGTTGCCCATCATGAGCGAAGCAAAGTCAGTCAGTAGTTTGACTATCAACACGTCTCTACTGGTGCCCCCCAAATAACCGCCATTAGTTAAACTTCTGTTTCTCCGTGGACAGGAAACCGGAGACACACTGATGGCGCTCACCTATGTTATTTCCTCCTCCTGTAATGGCGTCATCGCGCTGCAGGTGCTCTACTACTGGAACAGTGCTGCTAAACACAAGAAGCTGGAGTAGAGAAGCTCATTTCTATAGAGGACGTCTGCTGTGGCTCAAGTCTCCTCACTACCTGAAAGAACTGACAGATGCTGAACCGGCTGGATTTGATCATGAGAGTGAAGAAAGTCCTGCAATTAGACTCGTCACATTCCTGAAAACTCATCATTCCACACCTGAATCAATTTAGTAAAACCATCTAAATACAAACAAATAGTTGTTGATGGTTTTGTCATCTTTTGAAGTCAAAGCTATAATAAGACTTTAAAATTATGTTTGAGTGAACATTGCATTAAAATAATAAAAATAGTTTTTTTTAACTTGTGACCGTTTTTTCTTGTATGGACACTTCCTGTGCTCTCTTGGATATCTGGGATGTCTGCTCTAAATTGGCTTTGCCCTTTTATTTCCTTCCACTTAGAAGTGAGTGAAAACCTCCGAACCACCAATGATTTATTTAGGTGTAGAGAGCAGCTGTTCTACTCCACATATCTGACGGATGACAAAGCTTCATGCCATTCACCTGACGGATGACGGAGGGAACCCCACTGAACCAGAAAGTGGAGATCACAGATGCTCGTAGGTGAGAGGAGGGGCACACCTGTTCAGACTCAAGTTTCATTTTCAGACTGCAGGAGGAAAACTGAAGCTCTCACACTTGTATGGTCTTAAAATAAAGATGCATCAGGCTCACAGTCACCAAATATCAGCTCGTGAAGGCTCCTGGTTCCTGATGACCTTGTTTGAGTCTCGAAGTAAGCTGCTGGTGACTGTGTGAAGATCAGCCGTCTCATATCTGATGGTAGATGATGCTGGAGATTCAAGAGCTTCCTGGATCATCTCACCTGCTACCTTTCATCTTGGGAGGTCTTTGACCCTCCACAGCTCCAGACGAATGACACACAAGACAAACACCTTCTGCGACTGGAAAGAATTTAATCATGTTCCTTTTTGAAAACAAAATGAAGACTATAGTGGACACAGCGCTCTCTGCTGGACAGATGACGAGAGGTTTAATTTTCACTAAATGTGTAATATTAGTGAAACCCAGGCATAGAAATGTTATGTATGCATATTAAAGCAAGAGTTATAATTATTACAATTATTTAAATAATATTTTATATTGTTTTTTCTGTTAATTAAACTGTTTTAAACTAGAAAAACACATTTCAAAAGCCTTTCTTAAAGGCGTGCTGAAAATTCAGAACACAATACAAGGCTAGAAACATGTCTTGAGGTATTATGGATTGCATTCCATTTATTAAACTTCTCTCATGTCCCAGAACGAGCTATTTGTTTGATAACCCTGAAAGCCAGATGGTGTTATAATATAAAAAAGCGTAGCAAAACCTTCACCAGCCAAATAAACATTTTAAGACTATCTTTATGAATGAACTACACTTTGATTAGACGTTCCAATGACCTGGTATTTCTGGTTAAATTTTAATATCAACAATGTTCTCAATTTGCTGAACCAGGCTTAATCTGAAATTAATCCTTATCCGAATATCATTTGTTAAACCATTAATGTCACTTAAAAATGTGTTGACGCCTAAACATTAATTTTCTTCCTCCTACGATCATGAGTCACTCATGACATTTAGGGGTTAAATAATTCCACCCACCTTGCACACAGCTGTATAACGGCTTTAGGTGACTAATCTGGGTGAGGAGTCCCTGACTCTGGGTGTGGATCTACTGGGTTCTTTTTCATGTGGATCAACTGGTTTTTGGATCCAGTCCATCAGGAATACCGAGCCAATTCTACCTACCTTCATTTTGGCACCAGGACATGGGTCATCCTGTATAGCACCTCTAAAATAATGTGATCAGACAAGTTCTCATGTCATATGACTTAAATGTTATTTGATGTCTCAATTGTAGGAGTTGACATGAAATCTGAGTATTTATATTACTCACAACGACAATACAACCACCATAACTAGTTGTGTTTTAGGCGATGTTGCTCTTGAACAAGTTAGAATCTTTCTTTATATTTTCAAGGTGCCATTTGTTTTGAGTGAGTTTTCACCTTCTTTCAGACACTTTTATCAAAATGAAAACGGGTCTGTTCCATTTTTCAAGTCCTGCCCATACAACATTTCCACCTCCACCTCACCTCAGGTGCGGCCCTCTTACCTTCTGCACACACACTCACACACAAACATGCACACACACACACCCTCTCTCCTCACCTCATTAGACTTGGCTGTCAGTCTTTCATGTCTTAGCAAACATGTCGCTGAGTTAGCGGTGGTGAGCGCTTCTCTCCGCCGTCACGGTGGTCTGATCGCTGACGGATGAGAATTTTACTTCTGGAGAGCTTCTGTTTTTACTCTCCCAACCCAGAGCTCACATGAGAGGTGTCCTAACACAATCATTTGGTCAGTTGATGATGTCATAAACAGTGGTCCACTAAAGACTGACATTGGTAACAGCATGTAATGTCAATAAACAACTAGTTATTATGAAACAATGATGTTTACACAGCCTCACTACAACCAGTGAAACATTCATACGGAGCTCTGTAGCTCTTTAGAAGCCATGCTTGTTAAACTCTTCAGATAATGCGGCCCTTTGACTGTATTTATGTGGCCCTAATGAGGTCAAAGAATGATTGTGTAGAAATTCATCTCATTGTTGACTAGCAGTTTTTATTATTCATTTCAACATATAAGAACCCCATAACATGTTTTTTTAGGCCTTTACCTATTTTTTAACTGTCAATTTATGAGTTTTTCTTTTTCATCAAAAATAGTAAATTGAAGAAATGTTTCTAAATCATTCTTATAATCATGTTTTATAATTTACTATATATTTTAAAGCTTATTAAGATTTGTTATGGTGGTCTTGGAATAATATATATATATTTTTTTTTGGTTTTGTTCCTTCTTTTTAATGGCTTGATGAGCACAACAGTCACCGTATAAAAAGTGTAATTTTCCCCTTAGAATTGTCTTAGAATAACTGCCTTGAATGAAGCTCTTAAAAATCAAAACTTTGACTGGATATTAATTATCATTGTTGCTCCGATTGATGATATTTTGTTATCTCTTATTCTTAATAGATGTGTAAATTGAGGAAGCGAGTGAAAAGAGCAGCTGCTTGACTGGAATATCCTGATATAAAAGAACAACTTTCACCTGTGTATCCACCTAAATCCCTCTCGGCATTAACTTCAATCCCTCGGAGACTTAGACTGTATTATTACGTTTGCTTTCAACAAATCTCTTCTCAACTAGAAGCCTGTTGTTTGCCCCCCCCCTTACGCCTCCCTTTTTTCACATCTAGCGGAGGATGTGTGGAACAGTTTCCAGACATAACAATGATTCTTATCATGGCTTTGAGCGTGTGTGTTTTCGTGTCTTTATCAAGCGCCCTGCAGCTCGACTGCGTGCCACCAGCAGCTCACCTGCACAACATGACTCAGACAATCAGCAGAGTTTGTTCCACGTCCTGAGTCAAGCTGCGAAAACAGCAGCCGCCCACTTATACACCTGCGTGCCAGCAGATCTCGCTGGAACTCACCTGTGACTGTGGGTGTGTTCAGTTTCATCAGCCAGCTAGGTGGTCCACCTATCTGCTCTGAAGCCTACACTGGCCCAACACCCAGCTCTTTTGTTTTACCATCAAAACAACTGCTATTTTCTGTTCCACACTTGATTTGTTTTCCTCCACTGTTACATTTACTTCAATGCCCATCCATTATCCACACAAACAACCCACACACACTTTTGCAACCGGATATGTTTCCAAGAAAACATGACATTATATTGTAAACTACAAACCTAAGTGGTTTAAGTTGACTTTACAAAATACGAATATATAATTATAAAATATATAATTAAAAAGCATTTTTTATGTACCTCTCATGTTCATTATGACGGTTACCTGTGTTTCAAAGTCCTCCATCAACACTGACATAAACCCAAGACTAAAGTGATACAAACATGTCGCTTACATGTGAAAACTTGTTTCCGTCAGGTTTGACTAAAAAGATGAGGTCTGTATGGGACCAACTTGTTGCAGGGAAACAAGAAAGAATTTGATTTATATAATTTTTGTTAGTTTAACTGCTGGTCTTATATAATGTCATCATGAAAACCACCGTCCAAAAAAGGCTGGAGACCCCTGTAGATCGCCATGAGACCAGCTAGTTTTATCCTAATGATGATGTGTCGCAATAGTATTCCTGGGGGACAGACACTTTCAGCATTAAGCTGTCGAAGAGTAACAACAACATCGTGGTGGTGTCATATTCACCATCTACAACCAATCAATATGTGTTTGTCACCATTTATGTCCATTACACATGACCCTCAAATGGAGGGGTATAATTAAGTACTCTCGATCTCAAAAAGCTAAAATTGAGGGTCCTTAAATCGGACACAAATCACTTCAATATCTGACAGAAGGTTAAAGCTCTTCAACAGTCTGCTTCATAGAAACTTGTTTGCACCCCACAAATCCGAGCATTATAGAACTAGAGGGAACCCGAGGACTCTCCACTGACCTCGCTGTCGTTCTTGGTGTTACCACCGGATGGCTCAAGAGAGGAGTTGTTTTAGAGCTTTTCAATGAGGAGTGTGACCGACACTGTTAGTGCCATTTAACCAGAGACAATCAGAAACAGTCTCCCTCAGTTCATTCATGGATCCGTCTGGGGAACGGCGACAATCGACTCAAATGAAAGCTCTTAAAATCACAAACGATGTCGTCAAAGTACTGTTTATTGGCGTATGACGGCGACACCGTCCTCTGGCTCCATTATGCTGGTGTCACATGACTTCTTGACTGCACTAGTATATTTAAGGGCCACCATTTCTGACTCCTACTCTGTGGTCCATCATATGTTGCTGGCTGTTAGACAACTGACCATTGCTGTTTGCTTGACATCACAAACTACTTGCCAAGTAACATTTTGATAACTTTGACAACTTATACAGTAAACAACCTGGTTAAACAACAACATACCAGACCAGAGCCTACAGCTCTTACATGCTAGTTTTAGGACTATTACATCTTACTTGTGTAGTTACCAGGCTTCAGTAGTAATGTAGCTCCATTCATAATGAAATGTCAACTTAAAACTCATTGCATCGACGTACCAGCTTGCTCCTTAACAAATGGTGTCAGGTGTGGGATTGAAGCAGCAACCACTCGATACATTGTCCTCCTAACTTGAAAACATGAGTTTCATTCCTAAAAGTTACACAATAAAACATGTGGAGGCAAAAGCGTGTGTTGCTACATCCTGACAGCAAGAAGGTTCTACTTGAGGCAACTCTTGAAGCCACGCTAAGTCCTTTCTGTGCGGATTTCTCACAGTACTTGCGTGCGTTTCATAGAGAGGTTAATTGATTGACCTGTGGGGACATGTCCAGGGTCCCCCTCCTCTCCCCTCAAGTCAGCCTCCCGCGACCCCATTAAGGGAATAGGTTGAACCGACCACGCTAACGTGATATCATGAGATCTCTAAACGTCAAAAACTTTAGGAAATGTGTTACACCATCGCATGTTAGGATGAATGTTTATGTACCCTCATTTGACTCAACTGATTTATTAAGTAAAAACAGAATAAAAATTATACGTAAGACTCTTAGCTACAAAACTAATAGAATAAAATTACATCTGAAAAGAAATGTTTGATTTGCAAATTGAATGCGGAAAGTAGGTGAAACATTTGTTGGCAACACTTTATTAAAAACTAGTTTAAAAAGTCACGAGTACATTTAAAAAGCTGCTGTAGTTTCCCCCCCTAGTTTGCATGCAGATGGGAGTGGGTCTTGGCTTATGGAGGAACGCAGCAGGTACTTCAATTTTAAAGCCGAGTTCCCATGATTGCTCTTGAAGTGGTGGTTTCCTGTCGCCCGACTCATTACTGCGTCGAGATAGTTGAGCCAAGTGTGTTTAGAAAAAGACACAACAGCTTTAAATCGATGGATCCGTCCCTCTCTCGCCATTCTTCTCTCGACAACATGAATATTTTGACAAAATTGTGTGTCAGCAAAGTACACAGTGACTCAAAACTCACCACCTGGACTTCACTCTCACACAAGCGCAGGCTCACACGCACACACAGGGGAACTTTTAAGTCACTCTTAGCAGCTCCATGGCAACCACTTGTTGAAGCCTCGCTGCTTGTTGCTAAGTGATGGGATGTACTGGACCAGAAAATCCTTCCATTGACACTGCCTCCACCCCCTTCTTCACCCACCCCCCTCTCCCTGCCCCCTTGCCAACCACCCATGGACCACAGCCAAAACAACCAGCATATATGCACCGACTTCCGCTGGTTACAGAGCTGGATAACACCACAAAAACTAAACTTTGTTTATCTCCTGCTCACTTATATTATACTTTAAATTAAATACAAGTTAGACCTGTTTACAAATGTGCACTTTAATGGCCTGAAAGTTGCTTCCAAAAGTACTAACTGTTGATATTGACACATCAAACAGTTAACCCAACTCTGTCCGGACTTTTAATCAACATGTAACAGCTGAAGTAAACAAGAAGCTCTGTCAGATATATTGTTACAGAGCCGGGTCTGTCTTCATGTTTACTTCCACTACAAGCACCGATTGTGAGTTTTGGTTGAACAAGAAAAGCTCCGTACTCCATCTGAGATCGTGTTAAACAAGATTTTAACTTATATATTAATTACGTCTGACTCAGTAATGTGTGGACAAATTAGAGAAAGACAAATGACCTTTATCCACTATATTCTTATTCCTGGGTGTTTGTGTGTGTGTGTGTGTGTGTGTCTGAGGGCATGTTGTGTGTGTGTGTGTGTGTGTGTGTTGTGCGCATCGTGTGTGTGGCCTCACGAATGGTTTTAATGATGTGGGGGTTGCTTCTGGTAGTTCTTAAGTCTTTTTTATGTAACAACATAAAGAGTGTTGTGTGTTTGTTTTTCAGTTTTCCAGCATGTCTATTTGATATTTGCTGTTATTTTGAATCAAAGCAATAAATCACTTTTTACTTAAACTTTTTAGAACTTTATAAAGAAGAAAAGTTATTTTAATTCAAATAAATACATTTTTAAAGAAAACAAACGTAATATAATTGCTATAAACAACACAATTACTTTTTCAACATAAAAAGAACAAGTTAAATGAAAAAGGTACATTTTAAAAAGTATAGCAAAAACAAAGATCGTATACAAATATAAAGTTCACACAGTCTGTGTTAGTATTCAAGTAGTGTAAGTGCTTTTCAGCACCACCATCTTTCAGGCAATTAAGAAAATGATTCAATCAATGAAATTCCTAAAGTAACTTTGAAGGTCTCTGTGGTCCACCCTCTCAGCTTGAAGCTCAAACATGCACTTTTGCAAAGTTGCCTCATCAATTGTTACCTTAATAACCTCCACTTGCTAGAAAACCGCCTGTTGCAGGGCAAAGCTATAGTACTTCACTGTTTCATCTCCATTTGTTTTTGGAGAGTTTCAGTATTGATGGCATTTTCAATTTTTGTTTAAGGCTCTTGGGGGCCACAAATGATAACTTGACAGATCTTATATGGCCCCCAGGGCATCAGTTAAAAACTCGGCGATTTAGGACCTCATATAAGTTTAGTTGAAAGTTTATCTTGTAACTATCTGCACCAAGCTACCAAAAAAGTCAAATTAGTGTTACATTTAAACGTATTATCTACTGTACATTCTGAACCTTTTGCTTGTTCTCAGTGTTATCTTGATATTTTAAGTATATATTTTATTGAGTTTTGTTTTTGATTGTTTAAGCGCTTTGTGACCCTGGTCTGGGAAAGCACTCTATAAATATGATTATAATATAATATAATATAAATGACTTACTTACTAACTTGTTTGCTAAATATAAAAAATGTTTTAATGTCTTAATAACTTGATTCTAGTTGAACACTTTGATAATAAGTGTAAGTTAATGATAATAATAAGTACACAAAACAAAAACATGGTTTAATTAAAAATGTAAAACTGTCGTGACAACTCTGTGATTGTATACCAAACAAAAGTGTGTTCCACTTTCACTGCTGTAACTACTTTAATAACTGAACACAATAGTGACAGTTAGCTGTCAGTAACAAGTGTGTGTGTACACTGGTAGTATTTGAGAATCTTAAAAGTTTAGTTCCCATTTTCAGGGCCCACGTGCAGCAGGGTAGCTGTATTCTACTCATTGCGGTATTGTTACGTCAAAGCTCGAGATCTAAGATCACAGTCTCCCTACATGTACTCCTGAGCAGTGCTGTTTGAAGAGTCGAAGAAAGTCCTGGTGCATCTGTTCCTCCTGTTGATCCTGGTCCCCTCGTCCTCCTCCCATCCCCTCCCCTCTCTGACCGATTAGCCGGTGCGGGCTTCGGGCCCATTTCCATGAGAAAGACGACGGTCGGTGAAAGGGTTAAGCCTGAGGACGAAGCCCCCAGAAAGCAGCCCCAATTTTCTGCCCAGCGGGGGCGAGGGGGTAGCGGGGCGCGGGAACAAAGACGCCCGGGGGAGGAGCGGAGACTGCGGCTTTACTATATGCACCTGCGGCCTGAAAAGCTGCGGACAAAGCGCCTCCGAAACGGCCAATTATGAGCGAACCATCCAGCGGAGGAGACGTGGGGGAGGAGGGAGCCAGTGAAAGGGACGGGGAAAGTGAATTTTAAAGAGGGCAAAGATAAGAAAGTAAATAATCGAGCTTTAAATCATTCCCGGCACTATAGCCCGCCGCCCCCCATTCACCCCCGACCATCACATCTTCCCACCCAGGGAAGCGCCGCGGCCCCGCGCGGGCCCAGGAATGGGTGCGAGCGGAGGACGGTGTGAGAAAAGTAGGGGGGAAGTTTTTTTTTCAACGGTGGTCTTTCCTTTTTTCTCCCTCTAATGATGTCGATGGATGAGGTCATGTTGAAATTAGCCACAGCAAAACTCATCTGGTGACTTTCCAAGTCAGCCGGGATAAAGAAGTGGAGCTGGAAATGCGTCTCCCAATTATTCCCAGCATTGTCATTCAACACCGGCGAGGATCCCACTGTTGTGTCCACGAGCCTCGACATGAAAGACGCCAGAGAATAAACACAATCATTATGTTGCTCGTAAGTCATTGAAAATATCCAGTCAGATGTGTTTCGGGATTAGTGGTTAACCATTAGGGCATTCGAATTAGTACTTGAATTAATACATCAAAATAATATATCCGTTACTTTATTAAGCGAACAAAAGAAGTGACATTACTTAAATAACTTTTAGAAGTTTTATTATCTTCCTTGTTTTCAAAAGTTTTTATTACTATTATCAAAGTAAAAATCTACATTCTCGTATCAATGGAATTTTTATCATTACTTTTTCAAAATAAACTCTTTGTTTTTTCTGTGTTACAAAATACTATCATTATCAAATTGCTTTTCACACAAACTATTGTAATTCTAATGTGTCCTTTTGTGAATTTCTATAATAAGTGGATCCCTGTGCTCAATTACCACTAATTTTCATGAGTTTATTTTAAATATTTTTACTTCCTTGCTGTTAGTGTTTATCTGTGATATTAAATTGCCATAATCCTCCCAAAATGGCAGTAGTCTCATGAAGGTTTTGTGTGCTGGATTGTTTAAAGTGCTGCGTTATCAACATTATCGCACTTTTTGGAAAGCAAGAGCTGAGAACAACTTCGGAGGGAGAGTTAACTCATGGTTTACTGAAGTCTTAAAGGATTCCTCAAGGACGGTGTGAGGCTGGTTACCATGGGTATAATTGGGTAAATCAGTTTACACCGAGTGACTCAGCGGAAGACTGATGGCATTTATAGCTACTCTCAAAAGAACCGGAGTAAACTAGTTACAGCAAACTTGGACCGAGGAGAATATTCTTACAGTAAATTCTCAATAGGATAAATAGAAGAGTTGTAAAAATAAAAAAGGAAATTGTTTTGTCAGAATCATGTTTGATTTAAGTTTCCAAACTAAAGAATTTAAGACGCAAGAAGGTCAACCTTATCAGGTAACATAAAGTACGACTTAAAATATCCATCAATATTCAAGTCAGATTTTAACCCCATGTTACCCCTCGAGTCCAATTCAGATTGTAATGACAATGCGGGAGGTTTCCTCATGTCCTGACATCCCCCAAAACAAGATCGCATTTGGGTAAGAATGAGTTTCTCACATTTACATTTGAAGTGATGCCTTCAGGGACCAGGGTGTTCCACTTTCTCCCTTAAGGCACTTTTCTTTAGAAGCGTCATGTCGTCCCATGTTAAGGCTTCCCTTATCCTTAAGTGCAACAATAACTTCCACCTTGAGACCGGAACATGCATTTGTGATTGTGACGTCAAGCATATGTATCACAGAGGACAAAGTTCAACACGTGACATCTTTGATGGAAAAAGATTTGAGCTTTTTATTAATATCGTCATGAATGCCATAACAAAAAAAATGAATGAAACAAACAAAAAAGGCTCTTAGTATAAGAGCCTAAAGGTGTGTACATTATTTACATGAATGCTACATACAGCAAGTCTAGCGTCGGACTGCTTTTACAAACAATCCCTTCTAAAAATAGTCATTACAACAGTTTTACCTTTTAATGTAAACATTCACGCATTACCGTCATATTTGCTCTCCCTTTTTTCAAGAAATAAAAAAATTTCAGGTATATTTTTACAGTGCGTGTTCAGTTAGTAACTATAGTTCTTGTAATATGAAAATAGAATTAAAAAGTTCCCTTTAGGTCCGTAGCAGCACTGGCACCCAGGCGAGGAAGCAGGAGGATTAGAAAGACTTCTGTTGGATCATTTAGTCAACACAATGGTTCAACGACACAAACTTGGTTAGAGATGACACATCCCAGTTTATAAAATACGAGTTAATGCGCCAAGTGGAGGAAAGTACACTTTGACCGAAATGCAGCATTCTATAAAAATTCATCCACGTATACGCAAAATGCTTCTTGTTCTGCCTGGAGAAAAGTGACTTAGGAGAAGGCAAACGACATTTAAAAATGGAAAAAAAGGCATATTTGAAACTAACCGTTACAGATAAAACAAACAGCAATGACAAAAAGAGTACTGAGAATAAGTCGGTTCGGTACTTGATCGAAGGAACCAGAGAGGTTCTACATTCTAACACCACAGACCAGAAACCTTGAAGCTCATGCCCAGGGGACGCTGTGCTGATTGTCTGTGTCATCCAACAGGATTTCACCAACTTAAAAACTTGTGTAAAAACCACTAAAAGTGGCCAAAGGCACAATGTTCCTCTAGTTTTTTCAAGTTGTGCATTCCTTCCCACTGTCCTAAACGTAGCCAATCACCAACAGTCGGAGCGACTCAGCTCATGATAGGTCGATCACCAGCTCAGGATACGAAAATCTCGTCACTCCATGTGATTGTAGGTGGACGACTAGAGGACAACACTGGACGAGAGGCTCCGCCCTCAGCCCTGCCCAATGCAGAGGGCAAAGTCTCAGGTTAGGAAGGATCTACGGTCATGATAACTTCTAAAAACATTGAGAATATCGTTTCCTACTATGTACAGTTGAGCGGAGCGTCCCTGGTCTGCTGGCTCCGCTCAGATGCGAGTGATATTTACACTTGTGGGGCACCAAAGAGGTAGAGAACTTGTCAGTGGTGTCGAAGACTCAGGGATCTCTTATATGGCGATTTGTCATCGCAGCGTCTCTGTCAGTCGTGTCCACCATCCAGACTCCCAGCAGCTGTCTGTGCATCCAGAACAGTTCCAAGTCCTGGTCCTAGATGTGCGTGAGGGGGACAGTCCCAGAGAGGTAGTGCTGCTGGACACTACTGTAGCCCCTCTGTGCGGCGGTTGGGTCCCCGGCATCGCCCCCTGGTCCTGGTATGTACATGCTGATCATGTCCCGAAGGTCTCCCTGCAGTGGGCCTCGGTGGTGGTTGGGTGTGGGTGTTGGTGGTGAGTGGGACATGGGCTCAGGCTTTACCATGGACATGGTGACTGGGCTCGGTTGTTGGGGACTACTGCTGTAGGACATTGGGCTGTGGAGAGAAAAAAAAACAGTAGAGAGGTAAGATATGGATTTTAAGACTTCTATACACCAACAAATAACAAGTTGGCGACATTCATTACATACACAATTCAATTAATCATTCCATCAATTATTTTCAGTGGTTTATTAATAAATTACAAATCATTTTGGAGGACAAAAAAGGTATTTTGATTAAAGGCTCCAATTTATGAATCTATAAATACATTTTGGTTTCAAGAGATAAACCATACAGGGCTATTAAGGGGAGTCACAGTGCACCCCATGGCAACCCACAGACATAATGCACAGTAAAAATGGTCAATCAGGAGTTATCGTGTT
Organism: Callionymus lyra; assembly: GCF_982586985.1. Lineage (NCBI taxonomy): Eukaryota > Metazoa > Chordata > Actinopteri > Syngnathiformes > Callionymidae > Callionymus > Callionymus lyra. The sequence continues at coordinate 31,416,481 of NC_141821.1, forward strand.
CCTCCACCTTAACCTTCTTGCTAGTCTGCCTAAATCACATTTATTGGAATCTCATTGGCCTTTTCCCTTGTACCTCCATTTTCAATTAAAAAAAAACTAAAATACTACTGAAGGGGTTCCATTTAGAGGGCAACAATAATGTGAGAAGCTGAATTAGAGTTTTAAACAAAGTGTGTTAAAGTCACAATTAAAACCAACTAATTGATTTTTTTTTTTTTAATTACCAGTTTTTTAGAAAAATATAATATTTGTTCACCTGGTGGACCAGCAAACGCATTGCAATATCAGGGCTTATAAGCCACTTATATTGGTATATTTTCTGAAACTCTTTTCAACCCGAACAACAGGTGGCGAGAAAAAAAAAAAAAACGTTTGGACCGAAGCATGTTATTCATGAATCCGTGGCCCCCAAACTGGGACACACCTTTGATGAGAGCTGCGTGTTGAGACACAGCGAAAAGAACTTCGGTGTGTTTGGTCTAGATCAACACTAGCCTTGTTTACCGCCCCACCTACAAACCTGAATGACCTTCCGCTTGTTAGAAACTCCAGTTTGGACAAAGAAAAACAGGCTTTTGATTTAGGCCAAAGATGAATCAGTGCTTTTAGCCTCCAGCCATCAGAGGACCATTGGAGTTTGAATTTTCAAATGGTGAGTCTTGTCCAATAAGTGCTGAATGTAGATCCAACAACTTAATAAAAAAAAATTAAAAAAATCTATTTCTTTAATCATCCATAGTTTGGGGATTGGAATTCGTTTACGTAGTCGGCGCTAGTAACTGTTGAGGGAATTTATAAATGGATCTGAAGGAAGTAAGTGCTCTATTGACATTGTCACAGCTCTACAAAATGCTTGAGGCCAAGTGGAAATCATCCAGAACCCTTCATTATCAATAATAATCCACTTAAAGAGACCTGGAAGCGATCTGGTGCCGCATGTGGGACTGAAACCAAACAAGAGTAAAAGCAAACAGAGAACACAAAAGGACATGATTGAATGAAAGCAGAGTGATGCGCACAGGACTCAGTGGACACCTGCGCCGGAACAACAGTCCAACTTGATGGAAATTTGTTGAAAAGATAAAATGCTGCTTACGTCTGCGCAAACATTCTAAATGAGGTCAAGGTGTTACTAATAAAATGTCAATTTATTACTTGAATTTGAGGTTCATTATTTGACACGTCCTCTGAGGAGTATCTCGCCATGACTACCAATTATTCAGTCTTTGATGGACTGATTTTTTTTAAATTCATGGTTTCATCTGCACTTGTGATGTCAGCGATCTGTAGATGGTCGTTGGGGGAGGGTGGGGATGCATGAGACCACAAGCAGGGCAAGAGACAATGGTTTAGCACGACTATGGAATTGTGGGTAAGGGGACCACACACAGGGTTTCAGCGTTGCCTGCCATCCAGCCATCCCGATCAACATTCCAGACAGGACCAAGCCCAGCGCCGAGCGTCACACCAATAACAAGTAGGCAGAGACTGAGGCCTTGTTGTTCCGTCATGTCCACTTTCTGAGCGGCTCACTGGGCTCCAACTTTTTTTTTTGTCTCAAACATACACTTTTCACTGACAGAAAAAAGTAGTCGTCTTTACTTGATTATTTTAGATCACACAATTTGTAAAATAATAAATATAAAATAACATTAATACATTTAAAAAAAAAAATCTAAATAAAATCAATTAAAAAAAGGAAAATCCTGTGTTCCAATAAATCAAATAACTGAAACAATATATATTGAATAATATAAATATAATTAAAAGCATGTGCCTACCTTTACGTATAATAAAGTTTAAACCTCCTTTAACCTCCATTTTGTTACTTTGACATAATTTCTTTTGCAAAATAATGTGAATAATCCTTGTCCATTTTTTTTTTACAGTTTAGAGGAACTGCTATGTTTGTATGAATCTCTTCAAATTAAATAAGTTAATTGTATCTTCCCGTTTTTTGATCAACAATACCGATTTCCTCATAAAATAAATTGTAGATGTATTTAAAATATAAAAATGTTTTAATTTTTATATACATACACACACACTTTTCTTTCTTCTTTTTTTAAAATCACCCACCATTTGACGTTTGCTTTATATTAAGTGTTCTATTCATTCTGATGGATAGAAGTTCAAGAAAAGTTTGTACAGTTAAACCCGTCAGATGTCAACTATGCACCGTGACTTGTTCTCACCTGTAGGAGTTCCCTCCGTTCATGTAGGTCTGCGCCGCCGTCATCGCGGGCGGGTACTGGAGCGCCGACAGGTCATACCGGTGCAGCTGCTGGGTGTAGCCGAGGGCCTCGCCCTGCATCCCCGCGTAACCTCCCGCGGGGCCCCAGCCGTAGCTGTCCATCCTCGGGCTCCCGCCTTGACCCTGGGCGGCCACCAGCAGGTTCCCGGCGGACAGCGGGTACTTGCCCACCTGCGTGTCCTTCTTGAGCAGGGGCTTGGTCTTGCGGCGGGGCTTGTACTTGTAGTCGGGGTACTCCTTCATGTGGACGGCCCGCAGCCGCTTGGCCTCGTCGATGAAGGGCCTCTTCTCGGCGTCGGTCAGCAGCTTCCACTCGGCGCCCAGCCTCTTACTGATCTCGGAGTTGTGCATCTTGGGGTTCTCCTGGGCCATCTTGCGCCGCTGGCCCCGGGACCACACCATGAAGGCGTTCATGGGACGCTTGACCTTGTCCATGGGGTCCCCTCCGGGGGCCAGCGCCGTCTTGGAGCCCGGGTGAGAGTTCCCGCTGTTGCCCATGCTGCCGGTCATGTTGGCGGTCACCGGGCTCATGCCCTGGGAGGTCTGGTGGGACTGAGGCTGGCCGGGCGGCTTCAGCTCGTGCTCCATCATGCTGTACATGTCGAGGGGTCACAGGTGAGCAGTGAGAAGGTACCTTTTGTCGCACCTGTGAGGGCGCGCGGGTGTCACCGGGTGGAGCGAATTAAACTAATTGCGCTCGCGGGGAGAGTGAGTGTAGAAGCGCGCGGGCTGAGGCGTCCCCTGGAGGGCGAGAGGCGAGCACGAGAGGCGGCGGGAGAAAGTTGGGTGAGTCTGGTCCGCTCAGGAAGTTCGGAGCGTCTGAACCACTTGTTGTCAAAACTCGCTCTCAAAGAGGCCCGGGCTCGCGTGCGCTGGCGGCGACCAATCAGAGCGCAGCGCCGCGGACGAGCGCGCGCATTAGCAGCTGAATAGAGTTCCCGGCTGTGCGCGCGAGACACTTGTTGATGGAGGAGGAAGGTCGCCATGATGGAGTCCCGCCACGACCCGGATCAATACGGTCCCGGTGCTGGAGTCAGCGGCACCGAACCGCTCGCACCGACGGGTCAGAACTAGTTTAAAAGTAACATTTACGTGAAAATACTTGACATTTCCACGAGTGATCGAAATAAAACTAAACGGAAAAATGTGGATTAAATTTAAAAAAAAGATAAACACAATTCGCTACTTGTATACACTTATTCAATACCAGTACACGTTATTTTATTATTTATACACGCATTTTAAAATACACACTACAGTGCACCTGCCAGCGCTACCAATACATTCCCAACCACACAAGGGACAGTCAGACCCGTCACTGTATTCATGAATGAGGTCATAGATAATGTAGAAGCTAACTATTTTATTTTCTATGTATATCTATTATTAATTACGTCTCTTGTTTTAGTACTTTTTCTCCGTTTTCGTTTTAATATACTTATTGCCCCTCTGAGGGATTTATTTAAACATATATAAATAAATAATTTGGGGATAAAAGGGTCAGATTAAAACAATATAAATGAAATACAATTAAATCATATAAGCACATTAACACACTTGATTTTATAACTTTATTTTTGTATTTATTTTCTCATTTATTTTTGTTCAATGGCCCCTCACGACAGGAAATGTATAAGATGTGGCCCCTGAGGAAATGTAAGTGCCCACCACTGTTCTATACATTGTCTATTGAACAATGGGACCTAATTGTTGATATTTAAATGTAATGAAATATACATTGTGTCACACTTCAAATCTATAATCCTTTTTTTATAACATGTTAACAGTAATTTGAACTGAGACATCTTTAAGAAGTTACTTTCAATTAGAATCTTATCTTATCTTTTCTTATAAACAATTATATATATTGTAATATCCAAGTAAGACAACAATAAAGAGAATTAAGTTTCAGTCATGCAAATCTAACTCATAATGTTTTATGGTTTTGCTCTTTTGACAAGGTTTGCAAATTCAAATATTGTGTTTGGACAGATGTAAAGACGAGTTTATTCTTTTCCACAAAGGATTGTCAGTTTAAATTAAGAGGTTGTCAAGTATTGTGTGTGTGAGAGTGTGTGGTTCTTCGCCAGCCTACGTGACATTTGACTCATGTGTGTGCGTGTGTGAGCTGCAGGTGTGTGTCATTTAATTGGGATTTGTGAGAGTCCAGTCCATCCTGTTTTCATCTCCCGGACAACCCGAGCTGGAATCTGTTCCAAACTTCACACCCCTCCCCCCCGGCCCCCCTCATCCGAGCTGCTCCCTCAGCTTTTCTGCTGCGAACTCCAGAACCGATGACCACTCTCCACTTTTCTTAGTACGCCCGTCGCCCTCGTTTTCAGGTGGATTTGGGATCAGTGGATTCTTCTCTCCTGCTGTCCGCTCACATTTGACTTCACAGAAGTTGTGGGTGTCACAGCTGATACAGAAACATGGCAGCAGGTTTCCTCCCCTCTCTCAGAGAATAAAAAGAGGGAGGGTGGATGTGAGGACAGCATCCCCCAACTTCTCAGTCCTGTTGTTCACCACCTGGGTGTTTGTCGGTCGACCCCTTATCCGGAACAGTGTTTTTTAGTTCTGCATCTGCCATTGAGCAGACCATGTGTCCGGAGTACTAATGAGTTGTTGAGCATTTAACAAGATATGAAACACTATCAGAAGATATGTGGGAACCATGTGGAGTAAACATGGAACTTGATCATGAGCATCCACCATATAAATAATAATAATTATATTCCAAAATCCAAAATGGCCAAATTACACTTTTTATTATCATATTTGACAGAACAGTAATAAGTGTTAAGAAGTGGTCATCAAAACTATTTAGAACTGAAGATCATAGGTCGAAAAAAAAACCTTTTAGTGTTCAGAATTAAAGAAGGAATTATCACTGTCTAGAAATCAATGAATACGGCTTTAAATTAATTTTCTGTTATACAAACCTCTGCCTGATGTCATCAATTGGCTCTATTAACTAATTCAAATAAGATTCAGTCGGTCTCAACCCACTTCCCTTCAGCAATACCTTCATTAATTCAACCTCCCAGCGGAGCCACACAAGTAAAAATCTTGCAGCACATAGAGAAAAAAAACTGCTTGTATTCACACCAACTGACATTTCGGGGACTCTACATAACCCCATATGAATTGTGATTGGCTTGTGGGAGGTAACCGGAGTTCCAGGGGGGCATAAAAGAACAACTGATGTTTCTTAATAGTATTTGAACCCGAGCATCACTGATTCAGCACATCTGTCGTAGAGAAAGAATGTATTTTAAGCAGTGAATGGAAGGATTGACTGTGTGTCTTCATGAATCCTAATTATTTATTTGTATTGCAGAAGACGCTTGTGAACGAAGAGTCAGCTTGAAAAGCTGCACTATTGTGCACTTAACTGACCAGGAATCCTTCAGAACGGAGGCAGTAGAGACAATATAGTGTTTACATACCTGGAGAGTAAGAAACTGTATGTACTAAAATGGCACCAGCGTGTGTCCTTGCAGTAACAACATTTATCACCCAGTTAAGTTCTGCAGTAAACAAAAGTAAAGACTAGGGAAGGTCTTAGAAGGTAGTAAAAGCGAGCAGCCTTTAGTTATATATTGAGTTCAATCAGAACCAGGTGGAAAGAGATTAAGACATTGACTAGGAAATGTGACTTTTCATTGAGAGTTGATGATTCAAGGCAAGTTAAGTGTGTCATTGTATTGTTATTCCCCGAGCCTATTCTTTATATTATTGGTTTTTGGCACTTTTCCCGCCCCACACCACTGAGCGCAAAGAAACAAAAAAATATATCAAAACATGCGGAAAGAAACATTTTTCTTACCAGAATATACATTTTTGCAACATTCGCGAAAAACTGCGATGAATTTCCTATTACAAATGTGTGGAACGAGGTAAAAAAAGTCACAACGATTTTTAAACATCTCCTGCTCTGGCATACATTTACATAGAAACACCATTCAAACTTTAAAATGTAGATTAGTCCAAATTATCAACGTGGGATTTTACTCTTTTGTAGCTTTTATAGTTTTTTCGTGCACAGCCCACTTTAGACATTTCCCCGTGTATTGTTGTATATACTTCTGTGGTTCACCTTGTATTGAAGCCTCAACAAGGGGAGTTGTTCTACAAATAATTAAACAAGTCTATTCTTTAATGTTGTTTGTAGCAGACGTTTAAAAATTAACAAGCGATGTCAATCAAAAGTATAAAAGCATACAGTCTACTGTCTACAATGGAATTCAAATGGATTTTTGTCTATATCTCTAAAAATGAAGAGTACTGAAAATAATCCCAACCCATAGTCGACATAAGAGTGAGTAGAAAATGAGTGAAGTTTGAATTTTAGATGAATTATCACTTTAACTTCTGCTACAAATAAGCTTAAAATATATATTATATATTATATATTCGTCCTGTTTTTTTGGACCAATTCTTCTTGACGATGCTTCAATACAAGATAACCATGAAGGTATTTTGATGTTTTAAGAGTCTTTTTGGACAAAAATGAAGACGGAGACAGCCGAGCTCCAGTCGCTACATAAAAAAGGGACTTACATTTTTGTCTATAACTCTAGAAAATAACTCATTACTCTGTGTACAGCATCATCTGGACAAACTATCTCAAGAAAATAAGACTTTAAGGAACTTAATATTCCCTTCAGGGGTTGCAACTTGCCACTGGAAGACAGCTTTCCCCACCAGTCTATAGCTATACTCTCCTCACTAACCTCTTTCGTCTGAAATGTCTGTAGGAGTCTAGTCTCCAACACTTCCCTAACTTTTCTGATCCAGTCCTTTCTTAAGGTTGAATATTTTATGCTCTGTCACCTCTTACTCATGACACTTTCCCTGAAATATTTTCATGTGGCTCTTGAAAGGAAAGTAAAATCGCTCTTCAAAGTAATTGAAGTTTGCTTCCTGCTGCTATAAATTTGTCTTGTTTTGGTGTTTCTCTGCCCCCTGGTGGCTCGCTGGCCTCAAATTTGCCGCTTGAATCTAATTATGCCATAATATCTCCTGCTGACTCAAACGTGGACTCAGTCACCATGTCAGTGCATCAAGTCACATGACTTCTTTTAGTGTTAAAGAGCTTTGACCGTGACATTAGCCATTATGGTTTCTTATTGACTATTCTCACAAAATAATGGGAGGATTCAAATGTTATGGAACTAGCTGGGAATGAGAGAGTGCTTGATGGAAAGGAGGGGAAATGTGAATGAACAGAAATTAAGTGGGATGAAATCAAGGAAGAAGCGGCAAAGATGGCAAATGAAAGCCAGAAAATAAAGCAAGAAAAGGAGGTTGGAATGGAAAGTGCATGGGAGGAGGAGGAGAAGGGATGGAGAGGATGAAGGGATGGCTGATGAAGGGCCAGGGTGCGGGGGTTCAGTGCAGGAGGGTGGTTTTGGGTGACAGGCCTCTTTGAATAGACCTCTATTCTCCCCTCTGCTGGCTTCTCTTCTCATGCAAAACAGGCCCGTTCAGCCTCCCAGCCATCCGTCACATAACAGAAAGACCATGGCAGGCCCTTTACGAGCCTCCCACTCGCATAATCCCCCTCCCTCCTCACCCCCACCCCACAATCCAACACCCAACAGGGGGTGGAGTGGGTGACAGGGGTGTATATGCATGTTGGGCAGTTGGGGGATGGTCAAGGGTTATGTACGCCACAGAGGGAAATGCCTTTAGAAGAAGGGCCACCAGGGATGAAGGCCGAGACGGGATATGGAGGAAAGATGGGAATCATAGGGGGGTTGAAGGGGTGAGGCGATCTGGGGTGAGGTGTTTGTACCTGCAGTTGACAGATGGACAGATTATTACTCTAGCGATGATGTCATCACAGATTCCCACGCTTGACACGGTTCAGGCCTCAAAGAGATCCGGCCTAATGGTCAGAGGAAGGATTGACAGTTGTTGGTTTGGTTGCTGCTCATGATCCCTTTAAATAGCGAGTCAGGCACCTGTTCGTGCTTCAGGGATATCAGAATGGAAAGTATATTAAACATGTTTAAAGATGTGGGACATGTAACATGTAACCCTTAATTTACCAATTTATCTTCCGTCTATGGATCTAGATAATCTGTGTTTACTCATTTTTCTTGGTTTTCTGTTCAGAAAGTGCTTTTAAAAAAAGGAATTGCGTCACATTTTTCTTAGAGGACATTTTCAACACTTTCAGATTCTGAATTAAACTTTTGTGAAGAACACATGACACCCAGCAGAGGTTGTCAGCTCCTTCAGGAAAGTTAGAAAAAGTTGTCTGCATGCAACACTCACTGTTCTCGAACCATATTCCTCTATAGTTTTACATAGATGCAAAATTCGTGAGTTCTAGTCTAGAATACCTGATGCGTTCAATAGTAGGAGCTCCTCAACAGCAGTACACAGGTGACTGGGGTTTCTTTGCCGTTTAGCTTTTAAATCTAAAGAATCTAATGTTTTATACTCTATGTTACGAACTGTGCTTGAGTCCCTGACCATATCCTCGTGAAACTGTAACCACTTTTACGATAAAGGCGACCAGACTCAGTGTGAATTGTTTAGCAATGTCGACCTCTAGTGGCCGTAACACAAGTAAGTTTCATTTTGCCTGTCAAATAATCAGAATCCGAAACCTTTATTGCCAGTGTTGTAAACAGTCATTGCACATTGCATTTACAGAATAAAATATTTAAATAATATGAATTACAGAAGTACTGTGGCAAATTAAAACGAGAGGGATTACCATAAAATGACATATAAATAAATAATGAATAATTGATTTTTTAAAAATCTATATTAAATTGATTTAACTAAACAACCATATCGATCTTAGATCGAGGGGTTAGCTACGATCCTGCCCGCATGCCTCAATGTCCTGGTGACGTACAGTTCCTGTAGAGATGGAAGAGGGAAGCCAATCATCTTCTCAGCAGAACAGATAATCCGCTAGAGTTGTGATGGAGGACATGTCTCTAGTTCAACACTGCAGAAAATTTACCAGAAACTGTTATAGAAAAATCTCTAAACTTAGGAAAATGTTGTCACAGCATGATCTGGAGTTTGTAATCCATGTGTTTGTGTCTTCTCGTTTGGACTATTGTAACAATTTATTTTTATGTCCATGTCAAGAAGGAGCTGTCTCGCCCGCAGTTGATACAAAACTCTGCAGCGAGAATTCTGACCAGCTCAAGTAGAAGAACTCACATTTCTCCGATCCTTAAAACTCTTCACTGGCTGCCAGTTTCTTTCAGGATCGATTTCAAAATTCTGGTTCTTACTTTCAGATCTATTCATGGTCAGGCTCCTCCTTACATCACTGATCTGATCCAGCCTTACACCCCAGCTCGGGCTCTGAGGTCTGTGGATCAGAATCTACTGATGGTTCCTCGCACACGGTTCAGGACCAGAGGAGAGAAATTCTTCCAGACTGTTGCTCCTAAGCTTTGGAACGATCTTCCTCTCTCTCTGTGTTTGATGATCTACTGACTCCTTCAAGAAACATCTTTTATTCGTGCAGGATTTTCCTTGATTCTCTGAGACTCCTGTGTTTGTCACTGTGGTGTCTTGACCTTTTAAGCATATATTTTATTAGGTATTGTTTTGATTGTTTAAGTGCTTTGTGACCCTGGTCTAGAAAAGCGCTCTACAAAAATTACTTACTCCACAATGACGGTGCAAAACTGGATCTGCATCGTCTGTGGGAGTTGAAATTTCCTCAACCGACACAAGAAGTTCATCTGCTTCTGCGCCTTCCTCACGATGAGACTTATATTTTCTCCTACTTCCGATCTCCATGGAAGATTGTACCCAGTTAAAGGATAAACTTAAAAAAGTCAACAGTGGAGTCTCTGAGGGTTGGGGCTGGTCGGCTGAAACTCTCTAAAAGTCCATGATCATCTTCGCTGTCTTCTGAGCGTTGAGCTGCAGGTTGTTCTCACTGCACCAGGTCACCAGTCGATTCACCTGTGATCTGTAGAGACTTGTCTCCCTCCGAGATAAGTCAGAGATAAGATCAGAGTGGTGTCGTCTGCAAACTTGAGGAGTTTGACCGAGGGATGACTTGAGGTTCAGCTGTTGGTGTTCAGGGAGAATAGCAGGGGTGAGAGAACACAGCCTTGAGGGGTACCAGGGCTGATGAGTTGGTGAGATGTTTCCCCAGCTTGACCTGCTGCTTTCTGTCTGACAGGAAGTCGATGAACCATCTGTTCACACAGTCCATCACGTCTTGCTGGAGAGTTGGTTCTGGGGGAGGTCAGGTCACACATTTCAATATCACCTCGTTTATTTGTTGCTTTCTAACGTCCACTTTATGTGCATGTTTCTAAATATCTGTTTCAGTTGAGTTGTTTGCTGAACCTTTCTGTGGATGTATTTTGTTGATTTGTCCAAGGATCTGTTTCCATAATCTCACTATACAGACTAACTAACGTGACTTTGACAGATTAGTATAAAGCGCCTCAACATAAGCGTTTCACGTCCACAGGGTCTGTTATAACATATTTTATTGAAGATACAACCACTTTATCAGGTGATTGCAACTTTTTTATCTCGCCATAAATAGTTAAGAAAGTTTTATTTACATTGAAATTATTTAAAAGATTGATATATTAGAAAACATAATACATAACAAAACATAATAACAGACTTGAACAGACGCAGTTCTAGTCATATACATTTCATTGAATTTGAAACGTATTATAGCATTAACCACTCATTGACAAGGAATGAAACTAAAAGGATAGGGACATCATTGAAAGGGTTGCTGATAATGAAAAAACTGGAACTGAGAACATTTCAATACACAAACCATAATTCACTAGACTTTGAGCATGATATAGACTCGGAAGTCATTTATTCTCCAACATCAACAACAATTGCTAGTATTACACAGACAGACAGTACAACCAGACCATTGAAACAGACAAATTAGTAATTTAGTAGTTGAACATATGTAAACTGTGATTGATAACTTATTGGAATGTATAACTATTGCCATATGTGAAGAAAAAAACATGTTATAATCAGCTACAGTATATAAACAAAGCACTAGGCTCTAGTATAAAAGCATTGGATGGGGAAATGTTTTTCAAAAACAAATCAAAAAGTTGTTTCCATTTGTGATGACTTAAACATTGATTGGCTTAATCCAAATAAGCACAAAATGACAGACAAATTCATCAATACAATGTTGAGCATTGGTTTGCATCCAAAAATCACCAGACCTAGTAGAATCACATCCCATTGTGCCACCTTAACAGATAACATATTCACCAATGATATTGAAAATTATACAGTGAGCTGACTATTGACATCCGTGAGCACCTGCCAGTATTTATATGTACAGTATAACAACAACCACCAGAGGAATCAGCCAGAGGAAAACTTCAAATACAAAGGAGTAAGGACAGAGGAAACTAGAACTCATTAAAGAATGATTTACTGGCACCAGATTGGGAAAAAGGTATATAATGAAAGTGATACTGATGTTGAATATGAAACTTTTAAAGAATATGCACGTCATTAAATGATAAAAATTGTCCAATAAAACAATACTATAGAAAACAAAAACAAAGATCGACCCTGGTGCACAAAGGGATTGCAAAATGCCTGGAAAAAGAAAAATACATTATATAGAGAATTCATAAAGCAAAGGACTAAAGAGGCAGAAAATAATAAGTAATACTAAAATACATCTGTAGTTGTGCCGCTATATAAAGCTGGGGATAGACACCACTTCACAAATGACAGGCCTGTTTCTTTACATCCACAATTCTCCAAAATCCTCGAAAAACTATTCAACAACAGATTAGATTTCATCAACAAACATAAATTAGTTTCAGACAGCCAGTATGGATTTAGAGCAAATGTCACTAGCATTAATAGAATCAACTGAGAAGATCACAAATGCAATAGATCATAAACTGCACTCATTAGTATTGATAGACTTGAAAAAAGCTTTTGACACAATTAATGATAAGATATTGATCAATAAACTTGAACGCTATGGGATCAAGGGGTTGGTGTTGCACTGGGTGGGAAGTTATTTACAGCGAAGAAAATAAGTATTTGAACACCCTGCTATTTTGCAAGTTCTCCCACTTAGAAATCATGGAGGGGTCTGAAATGTTCATGGTAGGTGCGTGTCCACTGTGTGAGAGATAATCTAAAAAGAAAAATCCAGAAATCACAATCTATGATTTTTTTAACAATTTATTTGTGTGATACAGCTAAAAATAAGTATTTGAACACCTGTCTATCAGCTAGAATTTTGACCCTCAAAGACCTGTTAGTCCGCCTTTAAAAGTCCTCCTCCATTCCACTGTATTATCCTGAATCAGATGGACCTGTGTGAGGTCGTAGCTGCATAAAGACACCTGTCCACCCCATACAATCAGTAAGACCCAAACATTCAGCATGGCTAAGAGCAAAGAGCTGTCCAAAGACACCAGAGACAAAATTGTACAACTCCACAAGGCTGGAAAGGGCTACGGAGAAATTGCCAAGCAGCTTGGTGAAAAAGGGTCCACTGTTGGAGCAATCATTAGAAAATGGAAGTAAGTAAGTAATATTTATTTATATAGCGCTTTTCCAGACCAGGGTGTCAAAGCGCTTTAACAATCAAAACAATACTCAAAAAAGTATATACTTTAAAGATCAAGATAATACTGAGAACAACACAGGAGTTCCAGAAAATCAAGGAAAAGCCTGAACAAATAGAAACGTCTTAAACATGACGGTCAATCTCAATCGGAGTGGAGGAATCAGCCCAGAACTACACGGCAGGACTTGGTCAATGACCTGAAAAGACCTCGGACCACCGTTTCCATGGTCACTGTTGGTAATACACTAAGACGTCATGGTTTGAAATCATGCATGGCACGGAAGGTTCCCCTGCTTAAACCAGCACATGTTTGCCAATGACCATTTGGATGATCCAGAGGAGTCATGGGAGAAAGTTTTGTGGTCAGATAATTCCACTAAGCGTGTTTGGAGGAAGACGAATGATGCGTACCATCCCAAGAACACCATCCCTACTGTGAAGCATGGGGGTGGTAGCATCATGCTTTGGGGGTGTTTTTCTGCTCATGGGACAGGACGACTGTACTGTATTAAGGAGAGGATGACTGCAGCCATGTATTGTGAGATTTTGGGGAACAACCTCTTTCCCTCAGTCAGATCATTGAAGATGAGTCGTGGCTGGATCTTCCAACATGACAATGACCCAAAGCACACAGCCAGGAAAACCAAGGAGTGGCTAAGTAAGAAGCATATCAAGGTTCTGGAGTGGCCTAGCCAGTCTCCAGACCTAAATCCAATTGAAAATCTTTGGAGGGAGCTGAAACTCCGTGTTTCTCAGCGACAGCCCAGAAACCTGACTGATCTAGAGAATATCTGTGTGGAGGAGTGGGCCAAAATCCCTCCTGCAGTCTGTGCAAACCTGGTGAAGAACTACAGGAAACGTTTGACCTCTGTAATTGCAAACAAAGGCTACTCTACCAAATATTAACGTTGGTGTTCAAATACTTATTTTCAGCTGTATCACACGAATAAATTGTTAAAAAATCATAGATTTTGATTTCTGGATTTTTCTTTTTAGATTATCTCTCACACAGTGGACATGCACCTACCATGAAAATTCAGACCCCTCCATGATTTCTAAGTGGGAGAACTTGAAAAATAGCAGGGTGTTCAAATACTTATTTTCTTCACTGTAAGTAACAGAGAACAATTTGTGAATTTGGGGGAATTCTTCATCATTCTTGGACATTGCTTGTGGTGTTCCACAGGGGTCAGTATTGGGTCCGAAAAAGTTTTTACGTTACATAAATGACAAGTGCAAAGTTTAAAAAAAAGATTTAAATTATTTTTATTTGCAGATGACACTAACATTTTTGTTCAGGGGGGATTTATATGAACTGCTGGGGAAGATCACAAAGGAAATGGGCAAACTGAAAATGTGGTTTGAAAATATCCAATTATCATCTGCGTGTCTTCCACTCCTGCATTTCCTCACTGGGCTGAACTAGAATTCTGATCGATCTAGCCTTTCATATCCAAAAAATAAGAGTAAGCTAATATTCTAAACATGCTACACATGCTATTCAGCAATTGCAATAAAAGTACACAATTACAGATAAAAGTAAATGGTGTAGATAATGAGAGAGTTTATGAAAATAAGTTTATTGGTGTAATAATTGATGATAAAATAAACTGTAAGTCTCAAATAAAACATATAAAAAACAAACTGGCAATAAGCATTTCAGTTCTAAGCGAACCAAAACACATTCTGGACCACAAATCACTTTACATTCTTACATTTTCAATTTTTTCATTCTACACAGTTACAAATGTACAACACAATCACTATCCATACTGCAGAAAAGAGCCATACGAATAATCCATAATTCCAGTTATAGAGATCACAAAAACTCACTATTCTTAAAATCAAAAACCTTAAAATTCATTGACCCGATTGTCAATGATCTAATCTCATTGGTTTTGTTTAATTGTCTGGAATTTATTTTCTTATCGACCTACACATGTTCGGAATAAAGCATTCATTAATTTATTAATTCATTGTCCACTTCATTTTGTGATCGAGGATTGTTTTCACAAAACAACTCAAGCACAATAACGAAAGAAAAAAAAGATTTTTAAAACGGCTTGAGTAAAAAAAAAAGAAGAAACTTTAAGATTTAGATTCTAACAGAACAATTGTATAATTGTTCATATCTGCAGATCAACAATACTTTGAATTATAGTCTGAGGTTGAAAAGCTAACTAAGGTAGACATTTCCGAATAAAAAATGTGTTTCTCAGCTCCTGAAGCGGAAACTAAATATGTAAATTATCGTATACTACTGCTTTTGGGTAAGGACTCCCTCTAGCGTTACTAATAGTAACTGCATCCTAATTAAATGATAGAGAAGAAGCAAAAATAAGTTTTCCTTTATATTTTATATAATGTATTGGCATTTTGTAAAATTAGGTTCAGTTTCTCACTTTTGATATGAATTATTTCCTTGTATGTAGTCATTAGCACCTCACATGTTCTACTTGTGAAATGTGTTATCGTTGCATATGTGGAGTATTTCAGTTTTAAAGTGCCAAGATCAAATATTTATTTTTACAACTCTGGAATCAACTACTGCTGTCTATTAACAACTTTCAGTTTAGTTCACTTTATTTAAAAGGACAGTGTGCAGTTCCATTAAAAACATGGCTGCACCAGATTTAGCACAATGCTACTGTCCATCTGTAGTCCTCCACAAAGATGAAGACATAATACATTACATAGAAATAAAGCAAAAACACAGTACAATCTAATAATGTCATCTGATGGCCAAATACCCATCTGGTACTATTAGTGCGAGCAGGACTGGTGGTCTAAAAGCCAGTCTTTGTCTGATAATGTTCTTGTATCCGTGTACATGTGTACTCTAGTGTATTTGAATGACTACATGCTTAGATTATAGAAAATGGAGGTGAAATGCAAGCAGTGAGCTTGAGTAGTCAAGCCTACCTGGCGCACACCCATTAAAAAGTTGAAATCCAGCATTAAGGTCGTTCCTTTGTTACACACAATGTTGTGACATGAGCTACTTCAAAGTTAGCAATTATTCTGGTGATAATAGATTTTATTTAAATTACACCTTTCGTCAAAAAACATGTAAAGGAGAAAGGTTAAAAGTCACTTTTAAAATCAACAATAAGAACTTTTGAATAAAAAAGTTTTCAGGCCTTTAAAAGTCCAAGCTCTTGTCCGTGGAAGTTTATCCGGGATGAGACTGGGAGCCTGTGATTGACAGATGGGTGTGAAGGGCTCATGTTTACAGGCTCCCATCAGGACCCAGGCTGCGTCGTTTTGGATTTACTGCAGCTTCTGGATGGTCTTTCCAGGACTCCCAATGAAAAGCCCATTGCATTAATCCAGCCTTGATAGAAATGCATGGACCAGACGGAGTCTTGATATATTGCTATGGTTGTAAAATGGTGTGTTTTATGTCCAACACATTATGGTGTGAGTGTGTATATATCCCTGGCTCACCTACTTGGCTAATGTACATCAAAGCTCAGATTATTCAGCAACCATCCTTGAATGATGAAATGGTGTCTAATGAAAAATACACCAAATACATTTAAATTCTAGGTCATGGAATGAGCTGGAAGTAAAAATGTATGACACCCTGGAGGATGAAGAGACAGCTCAAATAAACATTTCTCCCCACTTACTCTCCTTTCCTGTTGGATGCTTTTATGGCCACCTGGTTGTCATTTTTAAGGGGAAAAAATAAAAATAATTTACCCAAATTACCTGATTCCAAGACGCCGCTGACTTGTCGTCAACTGAACACCCTCCCCTAGAAGAAATTACTCAGCAAGGCAGCAGCCGTGTTACACCGTTAAAGGACAACCTTTATTTTTTTTCCTTTAAGATCATTAAAATAAATATACAGAATCCAATGTTAAAAAAAAAAGAAAAAAAAATCTTAATACACGGTTTCTGTCTCAAAGAAAAAGTTAATTCCATAAATTCACTTTAAAAAAATAGCACTGACCATGAACCCTGAATCCAGCACCAACCCCCTGGATTAGGTTCTGACAAATGGAGGGATGGGATGTAATCTCTATATAGCTCTAGTTTGGTCCTTCAGTCGGACGCCCCTTGGTCCAGTCTTACACTTCATTATGACGCATTATTAAATGATTTACCTCCACCCTAGCGTTCAAAGATTAAAATGAAAAAGATGCAGCAGCATGTCAGATGCGGCGGCGGCACTCACCATCGCTCCAGCCTCCAAAAGTCTGCAGCCTTCTTGTGTATCAATTACCAATAACCTGGAGCAGCAGCTCAAAGATCCAAATTTACAACTCAAATCATTTTGGGTTTTACTATACAGGTCTTTTTATTGAAGATGCTCGCTGTAGTTTGGCCCCAGAAACGTCTTCTAAACAGGATCATTCATGGTTGTAAACGAAAAGGCTGTTTTCTACTACACTGTCGGTTGTGTAACACTGAGCAAGTCAAAACACAGCACTTCCTGTTCCAAATCATGAACCCTTGGCCAATATCAGGTGTGCAAAACACAGCCACATTTCACAAAAGCATCAAGGACCATCTGAGAGTTTGACAGAGCCACTGCCACCACCACTTTAATTGTGCGCTTTTGAAAATAGGGATGTGCTTTGCACATGTGGAAACCAGGCTCACAGTTTATGCGATTCACTTGAAAGTCCTCAGATTTGAAAAAGAAATGTTCAATTAGTGCTCCAAACTTGGAGGCAGGAGCCAATTGGGATATAACAGCAAGCAGATGAAGCATCCTTCCAATCAACTTTCACCTGGCGGGAAAGAACGAGCAGAATCCTCCTTTCCGGAGAATGTCACAGGAACAAAAGAAGTCTTGGTGGTAATTTAGCCAAAGAAAGCTCTTTGTTTTCAGATCTTGTTAGAAACCAGGTCTGACTTAAAATGATGTGTGGGGGTGGGGGGAGGGAGTTGGATGCAGGGGCCTTGAATTCTTCTAGAAAAGATCAGCTACGTTCATGGGCATCTCCTCAATGGAGGTGTTGTAGAACGTCTCAATGTCCCGAAGGGTTCGCTTGTCATCCTCTGTCACCAGGTTGATGGCGACACCCTTCCTGCCGAAACGGCCTCCTCGGCCAATCCTGGAGAGGCAAACAGTTCCATTAGTACTGAAACCAATGCCTGGGAAGTTAAGCAAGGACTGAACGTCACTTTACCTGTGGATGTAATTTTCCCTGTTGGTCGGCAGGTCATAGTTGATGACCAGGGACACTTGCTGCACATCAATGCCTCTGGCCTGCAAGGGTTCAAACTGTTAGTTCATGTGAACTGATCTAAATTGGACTATATGCTTAGAGTTGAAATGGGTCTACGTACCAAAAGGTCAGTGGTGATGAGGACTCGACTAGATCCAGAGCGGAACTCTTTCATGATCACCTCACGCTCCTTCTGGTCCATGTCTCCATGCTGAACATTACAGTTGGATTAGCTCAGGTCAAGACACAACTGTGGAAAATATATTCTCACCAAAGCAGAAACAGTGAAGTCTCTGGCCTGCATCTTCTCGGTGAGCCAGTCCACTTTCCTCCTTGTATTGATGAAGATGACGGCTTGGGTGATGGTCAGAGTTTCATACAAATCACACAGAGTTTCCAGCTTCCACTCCTGCACAGGACACATTGTGGTGAGCGACCCATCAAATAATCAACGTTCGACAGCGAGTCCTTTACCTCCTTCTCCACATAGATGTAGAACTGACGGATACCCTCCAGGGTCAGCTCTTCTTTCTTGACAAGGATTCGGATGGGATCGCGCATGAACTTGGTGGTCACCTCCAACACGTCTGTCGGCATGGTTGCAGACAGTAGAACCACTTGAATGTTCAGGGGCAGCTTCTGGAAGATCTCGTAGATCTGGTCTTTGAAGCCACGACTCAACATCTCGTCGGCTTCATCCAGCACAAACATTTTGATGGCGATGGGGCCTGCCAACAAAAGATGAACATGTCAAGTGGTCTGCCGTCTCTTCTTTCTAAAATACACTTCCACGAGACACTCAACAGCTGTATTCAGTCTTAAATTCAGATCATGTCTCTGTGTCCTCCATCGTGGCGAACACTCCAGTCAACAGAACGCCGACTGGAGAGTCTCCACAGGGGGGTGCACAGAGTCAGTTGACACGCATGGGTTTCATCACCACACAGCTCAAACAATCCAATACAAGTCAGAACTTACAGAGGAACTTGCGACCAAGCATGTCAAAGACTCGTCCAGGGGTCCCCACAATGATGTGAGGGTTGTCACTTTGCAGCTTCTGGATTTCCGTGCGGATATTAGTCCCACCGATGCAGGCGTAGCATGTAGCTCCCATGTAGTCTCCCAGAGCCACAACCACTTTCTGGATCTAGTTGGCACAAAAAAACCAAATCATTAGTGGAACATCACTTAAGGTAAACTGCAGTAAATTTGTTTTATTGAGAAAGCTGTAGTCAGATAGTGATGTATGATCACTTCTGTGTGTACCTGCTGTGGGCAGGACTCAGGCCAGCAAAACGCCAACCTGAGCAGCACCACAACAAGGATGCACACAGTCAGTTGACACGCATGAGTTTCATCACCATACAGCATATAGAACCATGTTTAGCCAATAACTAATATCCTATATAAGATTATGACTAGAAGAACTCACCTGCTGGGCCAGCTCCCTGGTGGGGGCCAGGACAAGAGCTTGGGTGTTTTTGGAATCCACATCTATCTGTTGGAGGATGGAGATGGCGAAGGTGGCCGTCTTTCCAGTACCAGACTGGGCCTGAGCAATCACATCACGGCCTGAACAGAATGACAGAAAACTCATGAGGTGGAGAGCGGAGGCGTGTTGTCATGTCGGTGTGAAGTGCATGTACTCACCCATGATACAGGGGAGGATGGCCCTCTGCTGGATGGCAGAAGGCTTCTCAAAACCATAGGCATAGATTCCTCTGAGCAGAGCCTCACGCAGGTTCATATCGTCAAAACTGTCCACAATAGTGGTGCAGTTACTCTGCGCAAGAGAAAAAAAGATCCATTAGAACACATTAATATACCATTGGAGCCACTTTGCAGAAGATGGTTTTAAACTCGTCAATTGAAAGATTAGTCACTTACTTCGATGACGCCATCAGGATCCATAGTGTCCTGGGCATCATCTCTGTGGATAGAAACACATACAGGTTAACACCAGTCACAAGAGGTACATATGTAGTTAGACATCATGCTCAATGTACCCAAACTTTGTAGTTTCTTCCATTTCTATCATAGCAGAGAACTGCATTCGCGGTTGTTTATGTTCTCAGTAGACTAGTGACATGTATGCTTTGATCCCAACAACAAAGGCGATTTCTCATTAAAACCAACAACAACTTTAACGACAAAAATGGGAAAACGTTATCAAGTAATAATTTTAATTGTCTTTTTAGACAGAAAATGACGATCAGTATCGACTTGAACATAAAGGGTTCGCTCGGGAGATGAAAAAAAAGAGCGTTTCACGAGGTTTGTGTCAGCAAGTAAACGCCTTTTTAACATCGCCGCCATTTTTGCCCTCCATCTTCTAAGATGGAGGTTTCCCCCCTTAAAGGACCTGCTGGTACCGAGACTAACCAGAAAACGAAACCCACCAGCGGCCACGTCGCAACCACCCGAGGACATTAAACTCACTTTACATTATGACATTAGTCACTTTACAGCGGCGCCATTTTGACGTGGGCGGCCGGTAACGTGACCGGGAAGACGACACTGAATCCCCAAACGGCCGAGAATATTTCCTGTTATAATGACTAGTTCCACTTCAAAGATGTACCCCATTAACAGACAAGTCTAGGGGGCGATTTTTTTCCCGACGACTAGTCTCTTCGTCGGTATTGTCCGAGCCGCCGGTCGACCGCTAAAGCTAACACGTGTTAATATAGCATTACATCTTAGCGAACTATTAAAGTGTTCGATGACATTAAGAAATACAAAGTATAAACTATAGTGGATCAACGGAAAAAAAAACGTTTTCAAACGGTCGTCGGCGGTGATGATATCGCAGTGTAAAAAAAAAAGTAGGCTTTGGGCCTAAACCAGGCGGCTTCACGTGCTGCTAGGAACGCCGGTTAAAGGAAGTGGTTCGCCCGGGATAAATCCTGGTTAACAGCTCCAGGTATGTGTCGTCGATCTGTTTCTATGGCTGAATAAATACAAAAACAACCCTCAAGACGATTCGCACAAACGACATCTTCTCGTCACGAGATCGCAGCTAGTTCTAGCCGAGCTAGGCCTCGTCCGTTCGGACCCGCAGGTCTACACCTCATGCCTGGTTAAAGGTACCATCCATCGACGATAAGCGCGTTAAAACGAGAATAGGGTTCGGGAAGACATTGGCAAAGGATCGCCACAAATTGTAATCCATGCTGCTTACCTGTTGTCAAATTCAGCCGACATTATCACAAAGAAAGAAACTGCGGCAGAAATGTCTTATATACGTTCCGCGCACAAAGAGGGCTTCTCATTGCAACACACCGCCGTCATTTAGTTTTGATCCCACCCCCGGCGGCTTCTGATTGGTCGGTGAGACGTCATGATTATGTAGGCGGTGCTGCGCGACGCAGCGGACGCTTGATCGTGTGTCTGCGAACGCGCCGTGCAGGCGGGGCTTAACATCCCAGGCTCACTGTTTGACGTTATAACTCCACCCGGACTGTCCTGGTTTAACTATCCAGACACCGGCGGAAGGCGTCATCAACGTAGACAAAAGCAGGAACGTCGGGTGTAGTTGCTCTGCCTCCCCCAACACAGCGTACAATATTTCACCTTTTTTTTTTATTGATTATGAGCATTCACATTCTGGTGACACATTCTCGAGCATGAATGAGTCAGACACGTCTTCATTGAGACAGTTATGAAAGGACGATGATAGATTTGACTACATTACAGGCCATTAAGTGATTCATACATGTTAGTATGAACAGCCATCATGTGAAGATGATTCTGATGAAGATCAATTGATTCCCGAATAAAACATTTCTGTATTTGTTTTATAAAAGGGCAACATTTTAAGAATGCTTCTGTGAAACTTTATCAATGAAAGGGCTCGGTACCTTTTTATTTTTTAGAAAAACATCAAATATTTCATTCAACACTATATATAACAATTATCTTTAGTACTGAAGGTGAAGTAATAGAGTTAACTAACCAGGGTTTTTTATTTGAGTTTAAGTTTATCAGTGTCAATGTAGATACATTAATTTTGTTCATCTTCTT
Organism: Callionymus lyra; assembly: GCF_982586985.1. Classification (NCBI taxonomy): domain Eukaryota; kingdom Metazoa; phylum Chordata; class Actinopteri; order Syngnathiformes; family Callionymidae; genus Callionymus; species Callionymus lyra. The sequence continues at coordinate 31,438,532 of NC_141821.1, forward strand.
CAGAATCAATTTGGTTTACTCTGCCTGTGAAGAGTTTACCTCAATATTTTTGTCAATTTTTAAATAATAAAGTAATAGACAGTGCGTGAAAGCTGTTAGGGATTATTATTTTTGACAGATTAAACTAATACAATATCATATTAGTTAAAAAGAAGAAAAATCTTATATACTCAGGGTTAAACGTATCTTTGAATCATACAATACCAATGAAAAGATTAGATGATCGAGTTAGAGGTCGACTAATGTGTTGATTTAAATCTGTCTGTTTGTACAAAGCGTCATCCACCCCGGAAATCTCCACCTCCCAGGAACTCGTTCTATAAACAAAGCGGGGCCTGATTACAGCTGGCTGGAGGAGTGAAGATCATTATGTCATAATGCTCTCGTATCCTCTCGTTCGCTGAGATTTCAGATGGGGGAGAACTTTATAAAGTCATAACCTAAAAACAGAGCATCCTCATGACTATTGGTCGATTAAATAGAAATGGAAAACTTCACACAGCTCTCCTCGAATCACTCCCTCATGTCTGGGATTCCTGCTCACCCTTTCACCAGCCTGGAGCTCATGCATTAATGCAACGGAGGGTCATTGAGGAAACAACAGAGGTGACCCCAAAACTTCATGAATTTAGTCCTGCTCCTTTGAGGGGGCGTCAAGTGAAAATAAAGACACTTGTCATATGGTAACAGGGTGATCCGGCAGGTGAGGTTGTGGGAGGAGACTTTTGGTTTCAATACAAGGAAGTGAAGTTGATCAGGAAAGATTAAAGCTGGAAAAGAAAACATAATAACAAAGAAGAGCACACAGAGTTAACGTTCAATACCATATTTACAAGTGGCAAACATTTTAATCTTTATATGATACTAATAAAAACATATATAACCAAAGTACATCATTATTACATCTGTTCAATCCATTGTTAATGGTTTATTATAAGAATATTGAAATATCTACTTAAATATAAAAGTTTTATAATAACACCTTATTTTATTTTTCTTATACTATACCACTCCATAGTAAATAAATACATCCTGGGATTCCCCTTAATTTAAGTTTCGTTTCTGTGTTTAATAATATCCTGTAAGTTTTGTGAGAACCTTTGAGCAACACAATAACACAACAGGCTGAGGGCCTTTGTACATTTACTTAATGTACCGGATCCCGTCCTATCAAGAAAGATTAGGTTTTTTAACCTACTGAAGTCGAGGCAAAGATCTAGAATTTGAATGCCAATCCAATTGTGGCCTCTCAGACATGGAAGTGTAAACTATCAAGAAATTATCTGCAAAGCCAAATCTCTGGTGGCACACCCATGTCAGGAGCTAACACACCAAAACCCAGAACCACCTCCCTTGAAACTAGGGTCAGTGTTCGGTCAATGCTGTATACATAACATAAACCTAAGACTAAGTCTTCTTGAGCAAAAATATATCATTTATAGAAGGAGCAGAAGTATAAAACAGAATTTCTAGGACGTTGAGCACTAATATACACATTTAAATTTTACAAACACATGGCCAAGTGAGTAATTTAAAAATAAAACAAGCGCACACATGACTAGACTGACCACGATAGAAGCCTGAGTAGGACAAAATCAATTGTTCCCATAAATAGAGAAGTGTTAACTGTAAAGTTCAGTCATAGAACAAATACATTATTTTCCAATGTTTAAAAATGATTTAATAGTGCTAAAATCTTAAAAGGTTCTAGAAGAACCTCAACATAAACATTTAAACGTCAACGCAGAAAGAATCCAGCTTGAATTAAAGAGTGACCTCTAAGTACATCTTTCAATCCTATCAGTACCTTTAGTTCTCTAAAAATCATATCTAAACAGGAACTGAAATCGAGACATTTCATTTAAAAAGGAGATTTTTAGTAGAAAGAATTGTGGGGGGGGTCAAAGACCTTCTAACCAATCGTGGATCATGTAACATCCTCAGACGGTAGTGAAAGCATCAGTGAGATTTGATTGACTGTATTTACTCTCATGGACACAAGCTGTTTGCCACGAACATTTTTTATTCTTTGCAACCATTAATGCGCTGTAGAAGATATATAAAAATGTCAACTCAGTTGCACTGTTCATTTAAAAAAGGGGAGAAAGCAAAGACACATCATCGAATGTGTGGTTTGTAATCAAAGAATCACAGAGGACACCCCCGCGCCACTAGACCTCCCGGCGCTCTCCTGTCCTCGCACCAATGGCTCAAAAAGAAAAAAAATTACAAAAACTGGAGGATTTTTTTTCGGAGCGTAACAAGCATCCTCCTTCTTATTACAGTTCTTTTTGAAGCGAAAAGCAAAGCAACACGTTGGTGGACAGATCAGCACACAGGAGAAAAGTAGCTTAGTTGCTATAATAACACTGGCTGTTCAGGAGTGAAGTCCGTCTTCTATACAGGCTTTTTAAATACTTCAACCTCCTGTGGCACCAAATCTCACATTAAGAGCGTCTGAGGAGACATGAGCAACAGAATCCAGTACCAAGCTGATGCGTCGTCAAATGTTTGAAGATGGAGGTGAGCAACCGTCTTTGTGCTCTGACAACCGGCCCAGCAGTTAGTGGTCCTGGGTTCAGGAGCTCCAGTTCCATCTGCAGAACGACGGATGAAGGTGGAGTTTGCTCCCAAATGGCACCATAGTTCCAATAAATGCAGTGGTGTTCGTCCAAATCTGACCTCGACACTTGTTCACACATGCACCGTCCAGAGAGTCACGCACCAGCTGACATGACAGGCGTCTGAACCAACACACGAGAACAGGAGCAAACGTTGGCCTTTGTCAACCGAGAAAAAAAAAAAAGGGGGGAATAACCGTCACATGGAACTCAAATGTTCAACAAAGTGTAGAGAAAATGAAACAACAATAGTCTAGTCTCTGCTCTGGATGTGAGTTTTTTTTCTTGTCTTGTTTTCAAAAGCTTGGGCTCTTTTCAGTTTATCCTTCGCTCCCATCTCGGCCCTCCAGAGCGCTCCAGCCTCGTGGGAGTGGTTGCAAGTGCTGGGATCACAGGCTGAGCTTGCAGTGACAGAGTTCTTTGTACATTTGTCTCCTCAGGCGAGGCATGTCCTGCTGACCGAAGCTGAAGGGCTGACCCAGAGCCAGACACTTGCAGTACTGCAGAGGCGAAGGGAGCAAGTTAGGGACCGACACACTCTGACAAACACATTTTCAACACCCAGATGTATTGTTCCAGTTAAACCGCGTACATTCTTCAGAGTACTTCCAAACATATCTGATCTACGATGTTACGCTCCACAAATTCAAATCCATTAGTGATACCACAAATCTCGAAACGAGATATGGAGCAGGACCTTCAGTAATCGAGCCTCTCTGCTGTGGAACCAACTACCAGCCTAAGGGTGAAGGCGAGACATTCAAAAGTCTTAAAAACTATTCTTTAAAAAAAAAATCTGATATTCTTTACTTTTTAGTTTGTTAACACGGAGATCCCACTTGTAACTCACCCCGTTCCTCTCCCCCATTTACTCAGCACCTGCCGAGCATGCTGCTGGATCTATTACCTCCTTCCTGCCATGACGGTGTCAACAGATACAGAGTCTTCTCCAAGACCCTGTCTGGACTCTGCTCTACTGTCTTTCTGTCCCGTGTCCTTCTCTCTAACCTACTCTTTATCCCCCTCAGCCCCCCGTTTTCCTACCCAGTCCCACCAATGTCGCTCAATGTGACTTGTTTTTATCTTCCCTAATAGTGTTATTTAAGTTGTGAAGCGTCTTTAGAGAACTCTTATTGATTGAATTGTCCTTGAAATCTGCATCATCTAATGGTTACATCAAAATCTGTCACTTCATTGGATGATACTGCAGATTGCCACTGGTATCACAACACTCAGGTGGAAACTTCTTCTTTCATATGCCGATGTGGCTTCAGGTATTTCCACGATTCACCAGACAAGACCCCCAAATTAGGATTCACAGTTTCTCTCACCTGAAGAACAAAGGCTCCGCAGTCGCTGTCATTGTTCTGCCGACCCACATTCTGCAAGACAAGAGATGAAACCCATCAATGGCGTCTGGCTCGGGGGCTCAGCGATGGCTTCAATTAGCATCTGAACTTGGACAAATGCGATGTCCTGAGTTGAGAGCGGCCAAACATCTCACCATTTTGAAGAAGCCCTTCCAGCCAGTCAAAAAATCCTGCTGGTCTTTCTTGATCGCCTCCGCCTGCAGGTATTTAAAAATGTGCTGCCAAAGACAAAACAACAGTTAGTTTAACAACCAAGACGCCACAAAACATTTGAAATATTATATTGTGTAATGATTATGAATTTTTAAATACGAAATACAATTTTAAATGATATTCAAGACTCGAAAATCAACAAAATATCACTACATTAATTACAAAGGTTTAGGGACAATTTGTAGACAAAATGTTTACTTAACATAAAATAAATATGCCAAGACGACCAGAACCCCATTAGCCTATGGCAGGAGCCCCCTAAACTATACCCCCCCTGCTATGGTAATTATCTATTTTTTTTAAATTATATTATAGATATGGCAGAAGTACAGAACAAATGTCCTTGAACAAAAACCCAACAGGACTTATTAGAGACTAGAAACGAACAACAGAAATAGTTACAAAATAATTTACACTATTCAATTCTAGTCTCTAATGAGGACTATGGTTTTTGTTAACTACCTTTGTCATATTTATCATGAAAAGTTATATAAATACCATTCGGTCCTAATTATAGAATATTTAACTTCAATGTATTACTCGTGTATGGGACATGTTGCACTTAATTTGCTTTAATAATTATTTGGATTTGAAGTTTCATACGTGTATATCATTAACTTGGATTTTTTAAAGTTCAATAATGGCTTCAGTGTGGTTTTATTTTATTTGTTACCATCGCTTCAAGCGAAACATTGTCTGAACTGCCGGAGGGTGAAGCAGAGTTCAGTTGAGAAGCACACCACATAGTTTCTTTACCCTATTATTTTGATTCAATTCATAAAAACAAACTGGATTAGAGGAACTTGTTTGTTTACTTTACAAAGTCCTGTGGAAGGTGTTTTTGGAACTTTCAACTGAAATTAAATTCCAAGGCTATTTTTGCTGGAATCTCAACTCTACAACTTGATTTTATTGTGATTACACGCCAAACTTTTAAATTTAATTTTGAGATGTAAAACTACCTTAAAATGTTATTTACCATGTGTTCACGTTTCTAAGACTTTGGAAATTTTAAATAAAAGACATTTTACGCCAGTTAAGGTCTTATTTTCAGAATCATGACTTGAATACGGTAATTTGACAAAACAGACAAATTCTAGTTCTGACCTTGGGACATCGTCTGTTGAGGGTTCGCTGGGAGTCGAAGTAAGTAATGGCCCTACGAGGAATGTCAACACTGACCAGCGACCAGTGAACCTCCAGGTGGATCGGGATCAGGAGCAGGTCCTTCTGGAAAATATCCACCTGATTGATGGATTTAAAAAGATTATTCCAACAAGTCTCGTGAGTATGATCGTTTACACATGACAAATTATATCAGCTAGTTAATCTAGTTACTCACATTTTTTGTCCACCGCTTCACACCATCATAACCTTTTGTTCGTAGTTTATCATAGAAGAAGCTGTTGAAAAAGTGAACCTGCAGAGGAGAAAATACTGATGTGAACATAACCCTGGACTGAGAGGTTCATGCTGCTTCTACTTTGTTCTTAATTATCATTATTATTGTCAGACAGGAACAGCCTCAGAGAAAAAACAACAGCATTTTCCTAAAACATATTTTGGTTTTAGCAAATCGGTTGAAAAAATCTTGACATTGAAATAATGCACAAGCTTTAGCTCGACAAGCAACAAGTGTAAATCAAATGCCAGGAACTCTTGAAGACATGTTTCCCACTCACAAAAACAAATGCACATATAATCAGAAGTAGGAAAATAATACATGAGACATCTCACCTTCTCAGGCACTGAGTCCATTACGAGATCGCCGTACATGTTCATGATCTGAGTCATGAGGGAAAGGATTTTAGATGATTTAATAATTGTGAACAAAAGTAATAACAGTTGAATTTAATCCCAGCTGTACCTGATCATTGAGCCAGTTCTGTCCATACAGAGTTCCCAGGTCATCCATGGTGAGGACGTGACGCTTGTAATTGACTCTGAAGGTTTTGGCCAGAGCCGACCCCGACGATCGCTGGAAGGATTGTATTAGATGCTGCACCACAGCTTTCCTAAGTAATGAAGAGAAGATTCACATTTTTTTTGTTCAAATTCATTACTTAAAGAGATTTAAAGAATCTCTATATGAAATATGAACCCACTTATTCAGTCCATGACATTGAGGGAGCAGGTGAGAAGCTGTATTAAAACCTTTTCTGCCAACATAACATGGGCAATTTAAAAGTTATTACTCACAAGAATGTATTAATTTCATCTGCTTATATTAAAAAGTGGGCAAAGATTTTAGGCTTGGCTACTAAACAGTTTGATTTAAGAATAGTGGAACATAGAAATGCATCTAATTTCTTGCAAAAGGAAACTCTTACAAAAACCACAAAAAAGAAAATCAGGATTCTCATTACAGAAAAGTTAGTTTTTTTTTAAAACTTTTTTAAGAGTAATTTCTTGAATTAACTTTTGAGTGAATGCAAGATTTTGCTTTTTGTAAGGAGACATATATCCAGTCACCTGTGAGGTTGTGAAAAAGTCTCACTGAAGATGTCCTGAAGCTTCTCCACTATGTCATCAACATGGATTGGAATTAAACTTCCGTACTGTTGCAGAGACTCTTCGAGAATACCTGGGATGAGAAGACAGTGGTGAGTTAGTTATTTTCCATCCTAAGAGACGCAGAACAAAACTGGTCGTTTCTTTTGTGTTGGTCCTGAAAACATAGTAATCCCCCTGTATGAAGTACATTAGGCCAAGTGTTGGCGTGAGAGTAACAAGACAAGACTAATGGAACTTAAACATACTTTGCTACTTAAAACCAGTGATGTGCTTGGTCGGATGGGCTAGACGTGTAAAAGAAATTTGTCTCAGAAAATGTTTTCACCAAGTAAACGCCCACAGTGCCCAAACAAAAGTGGGATGAGTTAATTTGGAGTCTGGTTATCATTATTATAGTTTTAAATCTATACAAAAGAGAGTCAAGCTTAGCGATGTCATTTTTCATTATTCTTATATTAAAGTGATAGTTCACCTAAAATTCTACACTACATACTGTCTACACTGGAAGCGTTTGCAATATTTACCTGGAGTACTTCTGGGTTAATATGGATTGTTATTCTTTAAATGTCTGTCACAAGTGACTGTTAAATAAATAATTATTTTATTTTTTACTGACATTCTTTTCACATCAAGGCTTTAAAACAAGATGGACATAACAGACGAGCACCACAGAGGTATTCGGATGTTTTTAAGTGTATTCACACACTAAAAAGGAACGGATTCATCTTAAAAAGAATCCAAACACTTAGTCGACATTAGGGTGAGTAGAAAACTATTGAAATTTGAAGTTTAGGTGAACTATCACTTTAACTAAATATATATTTAAGGAACATAATGTCATTAAAAGGACTATGTTCTGTTATATTTAAAAATATATTTTTAAAGGCAATAATGCAGAAATATTTTTAGAAAATGTTTTGGTTCCATACCGGTCACACAGCTCACATGCTCCTCGGTCAGTGCCACCTCTGCTGGCCTGTTCTCCACCTCCCGTCTCCCATGCTCCACTTGTCTGTCAAACGTGTATCCGTTTGTTTGTTTGTCTGCGCAGAAGAAAGACAGCTTTTTATCTCTGGGAAAAACCACTCTTTGGAATACTTAACAGGAGTTTGGTCTTTTAAATCACAAAAAAACTTTTAAGACATCCAATCATTTTAAAAATGTAGCCACAAAAAACTACAGTCTACTGTAATTATATTTAAAACGAAAAACGCACCTTGTAAATCACCCATTACATTTACACAAAAGTCCCATTAATTTCTGATCCAACTTTGGTTTTATTTTAACTTGGAAAAAAAAGAAGACAACATTCCTCTACAATTTAACTACCAAAAAAACTGACTTTATAAAAAATTTGTTTACGATTTCAAATAAAAAGGAAAAAAACAACTACAGTTTATCAAAATTTCTAGAGAAATCTAAAGGATGTGTTGCAATACCTCTCTCTGATGGTGTGAATCTCTCCTCACTACTCTCCTCGTCTCCATCGGTGAACTGATAGCGGTTTAACCTTCTCTGCTTTCCATGATGGTTGTAGTGGCGTCCTCTCAGGTTGCATCGCTGTGAGGTCAAGTGTATCCACTGTGCTTTTTGGCGCCAACTCTTCCATTTGTGTGCAAGCCTAAGGCCTCGGTGGGTACGAGAGTGTCGCCAACGCCTAAACCGTGTCAGAACTCTGTTCCTGCTGATTTTGAACTTTATACTTGGCTTAGACGGAGACACTCCCTCTTCAACAGCAGCATCCTGGACATTTTCCATCTGATGGATAGCTTCATAGTGATGGTGTTGAGACGGCAATGACTTGCAGGATGTAGATGGAAAATTAGGAGTGTCCCATATATCTTCATGATCACCTTCCTCCTCAATCTCTTCTACATCATGGATCTCTTCACCATCTTCATCTTCTTCATCCACCTCTTCCTCCTCCTCGTCATCCCAACCTTCTTCAAACTCCGCCTCATCATCACCATCCAGATTGTTTTCGTCTTCCTCTACATCATCGTCATCTATTGCCTCGATCTTGCCATCTTCATCATCATCTTCCACAAACTCTCCTCTCCAAACTTGTTCTTTCTGCCCCAGTCGAATGTGCATAGGACTGGCAATACTGTGTCCCGACACAGGGTCGATGAGATGATCTCCTGGGATTCCACCTACAAACAAACATAAATGCAAAGTAAGTATGGTGCACGTCTTCAATATTCATTCATCTTTTGCCGCCGATTCCCTTATGGAGGTTGTGCGGGGTAAGAGCTCATCTCAGCTTCTGATAAGAAGTCAATTGCAGGGCATGTAGAGACAAACAACCATTCACACATATACTCACACCCACGGACACTCATAGTTCAACAACTAAATGATATTTGGATGGTGGGAGTACACCGGAAACAGTAAGGACAAACAAAAAAAGCTAACCACTGCATCACAGTGTGCCATGTCTTTGATATCCTTTCTCAAATGCAGATAAAATAGTTATGAGTTTTAATAATTGGCTTAAGATATTTGCACTTTGTAGTTTCATGACTAATAAATGGTCTGGGGAAAAGTAAATCCAGAGCTGCAAACAGCATATTGTGCAGCTGTGAGACTTCAACGGTCACTTTTGTTTAGACTTGTTCAAGGTCAAGTCGTTCTGATACAGCCTCGCATTGGCAAGCACCTGGCATGCTCCCTGCCTACGGTATTATCACAACAGATATCATACACCAATCCTTTGATTGTGTTAATCAAGTTACAATAAGTCCAGAAGCTTTTAAGAAACGGCTTCCCCCATGAATCTGGGCTCACAAGCTTACAGCTTTCACTTGTGAGGTTAGTGTTAGTATTAATATTTAAATTATCATTCATCCAGAAAGAATGTATAATCCATTGAGTTGATTTATATAGATAATTAATTCGGTGGATAGCGCGACTGCCTCAAGGATGCAGGTTCGCTTGTAGCTTGAGGCAACATGCGGCCTTTTTTTGTGGCATTTATATGCTCTTCCAGTGTTTGCGTGGGTTACTCCAGGCACACTGGTTTCCTTCTACACTCCAAAAACAGGAGGTTGATTGAGAATCATGTATTGTCACTAGGGGTTAATTTGTGTGAAATCCAGCTGAAGGAATCAGTGAAAGAAAATAATGAATGAATAAATAAATAAAATCATAATCATGGACATTCTGCATCTTAAACCGGCTCACTTTAACTAAATGACCTGGGTTAACAGTGAGCCTTAACACTTGTGAAAATTAGATTCAATAATAAGATATGCATCAATATCTTTAGTAAATATTGTACATTTTTGCATATACTGTATATTTGTGAAATAACAAGTTTTTTCAAATTTAGAATTCTATTTAAATTGTATTCTTATTTAAGTATTTTATTCAATATTTGTCATTTTGTGTGCTCTTACTTATTAATTTTTATTTTCACCTGATGCTTCTGTAAACAAAAAAATCCCTTTTTGGGACTAATAAAGGAAAAATGTAACTATCCATCCATGTGTGACAATATCTGCTTGGGTTAAGGTTAAAAGAGAAGCATTTTCAAATAAAGCTCAAATCAAAGGGACTTTGTTGAACAGAAATATTGTTCTTCACAACCATCAACTCACCTCCCCCTGTGTCATTTTGCCCCACAGCAGTCAGAGCCAGGTCTCCCTGCCAGCGGTTCTGGGCCAGGCTACCGCCACCGTCTCGCATCATCCACGAACACCCTGCGACCTGCGCCAGCTCGTCACCTGAAGGAAGAACACAACTTGGGTATTTGTATATTAAATAGAGTGCAATCAAACAATTTAAACTATCACGCACTCTCTTTACTGTCAGATGCAATGTCTGAAAATCAAGTCAATGCAAGGGCTCAAATCACATTAGTGTGGCAAATAATATTCACATTAGTGTGACCTATAATATTTAGCAGTGCTTGTAACTGGACGCCTTTTCGTACATGCTTTACTTTGAAGAAGACTAAAAAAAATTGTGAAAAAATACGCTGTCAATGCATTTTAAATATGGGAAGGGGGTCGTTTTGGCAGGTGCAGCAGTGATAAATACATTTTTCTCATCCGAAGAATTTCATTTTTGAATCTCAGAATAGGATGCACTGGTGTTCATGAGCAGGACAAAAAAGGCTATGAGAGCCGGACCGGAACATCCATATAACATAAATTACGTTTTTAAGTATGTATATTAAAAAAACGTTTCTTAGAGTTAAGTTCATAACATAGGAAACCAAAAAAAACATAGCGTGCTTTTGTGCCAAGACTGCGGCTCTATGATACATATTCCGCGGTAGAAAGTAGTCCCTCTGATGTTAGCTTCTGCACGTTGATAGATATTAGAAAATATTTACTCAAAACACAAACAAAACACGAACACACGTTGGAGACAAACCTTCGGAAGTCAACGCCACTATATTTTCACCAAGCCCGACAGGAAAACAGTTTAATATCGCGCCGATAACTATTGCTAGATCATTAGCCGGTTAGCCATGTTTGGTTAGCTAGCTTAGTAGCATCAACATTTAAACATCTGCTATGTTGTTCCCTGAAGTCAGCTCGGTTTCAAATCCATCTTCTTACCGTTTTCCTGCAGAAAGGTGTGAATGTGTGCCAGCTGCGTCCAAAAAGGCGGTAATGCGTGATTTTTCTTTGCGTGAAACTAAACAATTGCTAATGGAGGCTAAAACTTCATTCAATGAACTCAGGTGTGGAGGCGATAACCTCGGCGGCGCAGAGATTCACTCTAAGAGTCGACAGTAATGCTCCGAACACTCGACGACGTGTGTTCAAATGAAAATGAAAGCGCTATTTCATTTTATTACAAGATGCGAGCAGTGCGGGTTGCGCTCAGATCTGCTACAACAAGAAAGTCGCACAGCAGAGACGTCACCGCGACAGTTAAACACGAGCCGCTGACAAATGATCGCACCATGGCAACAAGTTGGATATAATGGGAAATATTTGGATTTTTACAGCTACGGGTTCAACATATTAATTGCTTTTTATATTACAAATGTGTCTTCTTTCCCAAAATTAAATCAAAACCAGTACCTCTGTCTTTCTAAAGCACTTTAATTGTGTCATGATACTGGAACTGTAGTGTTATTAACGGACGCCTGGTTTGTGTCAAATATATATTCCTACAACAATATTATTATGTTTTTATTTTACAACGACAATTTAAAAAACAAAGCCTGTTATTTAATTAGATAGAATCTTATTGTTCTTGTGAATACTGCAGTAACAGATTCTTAGATACAATCCTTCTAGGGGAAGATGAAACCATTTTGAAGGGAGGTGAGAAACTTTCTATAAAAAGTAATCTTATACTCATAAAAAAAGTGTAATATCGCAGAACTGTTTCCGATTTTTTTTTAGTTCATATGTTATGGGGAGCGTGAAGATCCAGGGAAGGATTTCACTTAATTCTGCCACGATTATATAATGATGTAGCATTGACATATCTTTTTATTCCTTTTCCCCTCCCAATCTAAAAACATTCGGAAAGATTTATGAAGCTTTTATTGTTGGGTGTTGGTTCAATCCAGCTGCGACCTCGAAAAGGAAATCAGTTGTAAGTAAGTAAGTCATTTTTATTTGTATAGCGCTTTTCCAGACCAGAGTCACAAAGCGCTTAAACAATCTGTCAATAAAGTATATACTTTAAAGATCAAGATAAAACTGAAAATTAATGAATAAATGATCTATATAGTGCAGCTTATCTCATTTTGAAAGCAGCAGGATTCTATTATTAATTATTACACATGCTCACATTTATTTTCACTTCTCTATATGCAGCACGTTTACCTTGCTTCACATTTTTCAATCCAAATTTCAACAAACTTTAATCTTTATTACCCGAACAAACAGAACTTGTTGTAACTGAGCTTTTAAAGTTTCCACTCATACCATAATTATCATACTTAATTAGAAACGAGTCAAGAACTGTTGAGGGAACAGCTTATCTGCTTAAAATAAAAGTGCATTAAAATATATATATAAACAATTACGTTTTTCAAGACAAGATTCAATCTGAAAAAGAAAAAGTGAGTCAGGTCAGAAGTTTGGTAGATTTATTAAAAGTTATATACAGGCATGTGTGTCACCAAAGTGGCGACCGTCTGGGATATAAATGTAGACAAAGCAGAACACGAATAAGGTGCAAAAACAAACACTGATGCATGAGTTCGGCTGTTCCTCTGCAGATTGACGTGTAAAGTACAAAATGTATTTACAGGACCCTCAAATTTATTTGAGCAAGAGGTGCTGGTGACAAAAGGTTGCTGATTCACAGGTGGTTTCTATAGTAATGTATGAATCTGATCTGCAAAATGTTCAAGTCATTTAACAAAAAAAGTTGGTTGGTTTCAGTTGAGACAAAGATTGTGTCAATTTACATGGTGTCAAATGAAGCATCTGTGTGAGTGCACAGACACAACCATTCGCAACAGAAACTGGGGTTGCATAACATGATGGAAAGCCATTAAATATATTGACATAAATAAACAAGGGAATGTAGCTTCTCCTTAAAACATTTACAAATAAATACTTTAGTTGTGATGACAAATTGACTGATTTGGAAAAGAAGGAAGTGATGGAGGAGTGGAGGAAGAATGACAAGATCCATATTAAGGTGATTCTCTCCTCCTCACCAGTTGAGCCAATGGATTGAAGATTTTAAATAAATATATACACATTTTCTTCAGAAGAGTAAAACAATAATATATGATAAAACATGCTGGATGTCAGGAGTTCATGTTCCACTCTTCTGTTCCCACTCCTGCAAAGAGAAGCAAACACACATTAGCACATGTTTTTGGTGTCATCATAGACCATTACACAAAGTAAATAATACTTTTATGTAAACTGAAGTCATATTAATGAAAAGCACAATAAGGTACAATGATGGTGCAGTGGTTGAAGAAAGTTGCAGGTTCGCTTCCCTGTTTGGGGGGAGGCGACGTACAGCCTTTCTGTGTGGAGTTTGTATTTTTCCCTGTGTTGCTTGTGTTTACTCTGAAATACTGAGATTGATTGGGACCCCCGCCCCCGCTATGCCCATAAGGGAATAAGTGGTAGAAAATGAATAACTCACTTCACTTATTAAGGCGACTTAAATATGTTTGTTCAGGCCCTTTCCAGCAGAGGGTGCTGTTGCTTAATTCTATTAAAATCTAAAACGGAACCTACATTAAGGAACGTTCGCCAAACACTCCATTTGTATTCCCAAGCACATAAAAAGTATGCACTTAAAGCTCTTTGTTAGAATATTCTGACCTGAATAGATAGATTTATACCATTTATTTTAGGAATTAAAATAGGGTTTTTCTTTTATTTACGATGTACTAGCTTCACCATTTTGTTAACATACATTGCATTATACTAAATGGTAAATATAATCAAATGTAATATCTCATTGGATGTCATTACAATATGTTTTAAATATATATATTTTTTCTGATTTATCAGTCGAGATGTCATTACAAAACCTTTGGTGTCTTTCTCACCTTTGCCTTCCGCAGGACATGACCCCGAACTGTTGAGGGCTTCTGTCCGCCGTGCTGTCTACGCAGCAGCGAGGCGCTGTTCACAGGCAACGAGCAGGACTCAGTGTCGCTGGTGTCACAGCTGGAGAAGGGAGAAGACTCCTGTGTGCGCCGAAGAAGGGCTGGAGACTGCAACGAGAGAGCAGGGACTCAGATATGCAGTGACGGAGCAGCTGGAGGTCTTGTGTGAAAGCGTCGTGCTCACCTGCAGACCCGAGACACCTCCTTTGGGTTCAATGGTCAGCCCCAGAGTCACTCCTCCATTCAAGGCCTTTTTCAGGTTCTCCTTCACTTCTGTCAGCTCGAGCTCCAGGTTGACCCGCTCTTCTTCCTTTTTCCTGCACTCTTCCTCCACCTTCTTCAGTCGATCCGACAGGGAGGTGTGAGAACGTTTACCTGGTGGGAGGTGAAAATCATTATACGTTATTGCAACAATACTAAATATAATACAAAGAATAATATTTTCTTGACAGCACACATGTAAACACTGAAATTAAAAGTTTCCATCATTCATTATGACATCAATCAGCATCTTGACATCATATGTGTCGATGATTCTTCATCATCATCATCTACTGGTGAGTTTTTTTGTACCAGCAGCAGCTTCCACAGCCGTGCGCAGGTCCTTCCTGTCATTCTTCAGTCGGGTCAGATGGTTTCGGATTTCATTCTTTTTCTTGGTCAGTTCCTCCTCTTTGGCTTTCAGCCTTTTGGCATCGGCCTCCACGCGGTTCTTCCCGTACTTGCACTGGTCTGCATCTGCCAGACAAAGATAAGGAAGTGAGCAGGAGGAGATCCAGTGAGAAGAAACTCTGGTCTCTGTTTAGCTGCACGTAGTCGTCAGGTCATTAGAGAAGTCGAAAGGTTTGGTTTTTAAGTCAGTGATGCAACATGACAACCCATGAACATGTCCATCAGAAGCAAGTTGGTTTGAATGTCAAAGGTTGGCAAAGTGCAGACATACACCCACATACAACCTCTGACACGTCAGAGTAAAACTATAAAACTGCTTGTGTCGGACAAGAAATAATTGTTTTTTCCTTGTTTTTATTATTATTATTATTATTATTTTTATTATTCATTAGTACTTCTTGTTCTTTTGTTTTTACCACTTTGTATTTACCATTCCTTTCATTTGTATTTATTTTTGTCATTTCTTCTTCCTCAACATAATATGAAGCTTTACATCACATTTATCCAATTTTTTTTCATTTGTCATTACAGTGAACATGTTTAATGTGGCCATTAAGGAGATATAATTCTTACTGGAGTGAGTAAATGATGTATCGATGCTGTCATCCATAAAACAACCCAGTGAACTCGCGAGGTGAAAGTCTCTAGTAACAACAACTCATTTACTCAGTTTCAAAGTGAAAATTGTACAGGACATATTTTTGGGATTTGAAACATTCTGTAAAACTAGAGGGGTTCAAGAATCTGACCCTGTAACACATTAGCTAAACAAATCCCAACCACAGGGATTAACAAGACCACACATCCCACCCCCTCGAAACAATGACCCAAGTCTGGTCGGACTCTAACCAGAGCTGGCAGGAGGTCCAGCTGAGAAGAGGTTGAAGATATTTACCCTCTGCCCCCTCCCCTTCTGATTTAACCAACTGTAATTTGGAGATGCAGCATTTTCCAAATGTCTGTGGAGTGAAGCTGGAGAGGGATCAGCGGTGGTGAGACAGTGGAGCCAGACACACTGTCTGCTGCTCACTGGAACTGCTGTCAAAGTTCTTCAACAGCTCCACACTTCAACTCACCAGAAACGTTTCGTTTGAGAGATGCTGCCCCATTAGTCCGACCGGCTTCACTCTTCTTGTTTTGATTCTTTGGCTCCGTCTTTTGTTTGGATGACAGTCCGTTCATCATGGAAGTCTTCTTTCCCTTCATCTGAGGGATGGATTGGAACAGGCAAGTGATGAGTCAGGAACATTTGAAATACTTGAAAGCAGGGGTCAGCGACCTTTACGAGCTACATAAATAAAATGATTCAGTCTTAATAATAACTACAATAATCTATGATGCTGATCATATAAACGTCTCTCCATAATTAGTAAGGAACAAGAACTTGAACATGAGGGGCTAACAGGTACTTCCATGTTGATGTTGCCACAAAAAAAAAAGTTTAATTATAAAACAAGAGAAATTGCTGATAAGAATGTGATGGTCAAGCGGTTGATAGGGCTGGTTGCCGTTGTCAAAGTTAAGCCAACCCTCACAGAGAGTACAGAAACAGAATTCCAAAGGTCACACATACAAAAGTGAGGTGAGAAGGTGGAGTCATGCAGGTTGGACAATAGAATCAGTGGAACTGATGAACTCATCACACACTAAGCTGAGCAAGAGACAAAAAGCAAGCACAGACTTGGTCACCTGAGCAGTGTCTTTCTTTTTAGAGTCATCACGCAGGAACTTGGAGGACACTTTGGACACCGGCGTTTTATAGTGATTTGAGGAAGGAGAGGTTAGTTTAGGAGGGTAGCGTTTAGCGAGCTTTGGAGAAGGCATGTTCTCATAGAGGTCAGTGTTTTCATAGGTTGCCTCCTTCTCCAGTTTCAGTCCCTTTGTTTTTGGACGGGAGCGACGCACCTCCTCTGGCTCCTCCTTGTGTTAGCGCAGCACGCATGCAAGCAGCGAGTGACGAGAGAGAGCAGAAGATGTGGTAGAAGATATAGATGAAAGTGTTAGCAACCACACCAAAGAAGAAGACCGAGACAAGCTCTCGACACAAGATTGAGGTTAGAGGCATCAGCGTGACCTTCATATGCTGCACTAAATGTCGCTGGATCTTAAAGTAGTAATCATGAAGGATGAAAAGTGTGTGTGATCTCTTACCATTCCATTGATGGGCACATCGTCATAGTGCAGAGCCATCCCACTGGGACAGGCATATCCATTCACGGGGTTCTCCAGATATCGGTTTGGAGAGACGGCACGTTTACTTGTAAAACTAGGATGAGAACATAAAAGCAATGACTTCAAAAAAAGACGCTGGACAAATAAATTAAGAATTACTGAAGAGCAGAATCATCCCTTGTGTAAAGAAAACACTTCAATCAACAGGGACATCATTCTTTTTTCTTGACTATGAGATCCTTTCAGGCCAAAATATATTTCAAAAGGGATACTGTTACCTACTTAATTTTTAGTTTACATTTTTTTCAATTTAACTATGTTTCAGACTGTGAAGGTTTGTCGTGTATTACCAGAAAGACTGCTTGGCCAACTGGATCACGTTGGCAGTGGTCTCCACGTCGATGTAGTCGTAGTGCAAATTAGCTGGATCAGTGTTGGAGCCCGTCTCTGCCAGTAAGACCCCGAGCCAGCGACCCATCCCTTCAGAGGAGGAAGCCTGGCGTGGGAGACAGAAGAGACGAGGACTGTGATTGGCCGATAAATATATTCACACATTTTTTGTCACAAGATTGTAGACCCGATCCATTTCTATCCGTCACTTTTTTTTTGGACGCAACCCCTAACACTTACAACATCCAAGCTAAGATACCTTACATTAGGAACAACATTATCCATCAATGAAGAAGTATAATCAGCAACATTTGCAGCTAACCAGGTTCTGGGGAGGTCTTGGCAGGAATAGTGGGTTTTGAATGAAAACGAGCATCATCATCATCATCATCATGGAGAAGCATTTGTATGACTAATGGCCGACACAGAAGACGTTAAAAAATCCAATATCGTACCTCCAATACCGCCACCTCCTGGCCGTTTCGAAGCAGGCGGAAGGCAAACGGGTGTTTCTGGTCCAAGCCAGGGCTGACCTCGCAACCTCGCAGCGGCAGGGAAGCGATGTGACTCTTGAGGTCGTCGCGGTCCTTGTGAAGGAGCAGCTGGTTGTCTTTGAGACGGCACCAGCGCTCTCGCCAGCGGTTGTTCGAAAGAACGTTCAGGTATCCTGTTGGTGAAAGTACATGCTGATGTCACGCTGACAGGCGTTAAAAAGTAAAACAAATTCTGTCTAAACTAAAAATGAAATAAATCGCACTGGCGGGATAAGTAGGGATAAGGATTTAAGTAAGATTTCATTGAAAGACCCTTCATGCAAGAAGGTTAACAACATCATATCCATCTCTCTTTACAAAAGACCATTTTGTTGAAAACCAAATTTTCTTCAAAATCATTCTGAGATTTATTCTTGGAGGTAAATCAATCAAAACTTGATCGTCGGTGAATGAGCACATTTTTCTGATTAAAAGAATATGATTAATAGAGGGAAAAGAGACCATTGATGCATGTTAAAACTATTTGACATCAAGTTGTCTCTAAAAAAGTTCAAAGTGTGGAAACATCTTACCACATGTGGGCACGTCTTCCTCTGCAGACGAGGTCTGCTCATCAGTCGACGGCTTCTTCTTTCCCAGGCCAATAATCTTGGTGATGGTCTTCCCTGCACCTTTTCCCACAGTGCTGGATTTATGGTCAGATTTTGAGTTCTTCTTGCCTTTGCCTGGAAGAAAAGTGCAGGAGTTTCAGTTTAAGAACTGTTGAACTCAGAGTACAAAAAAATCAGGAGGACATTTTCACATTGGTCCATTAAATTCAATAGCGTTTTCATAAAAGTTATTTTCAGAACTGTGCGTAATGTTGGAATTGTGTACTCTAATTAATATTTGTTTTACTTGTTTTATGAGAAGTTAAAAATGGAATATCATAACCATAAAAAAGGGATACATTGTGTTGTCTTTGGGTACTTCAAACAAATTTGTTTTTGGGACTTTTTGGGACGCCCGTCAACCTTGAGATAACACAAGGCTTAGCTTACGTTGTGAAAATGTGAATAAAAAAAGTACTTCTTTGTACAAACTACATGGTACAAAACACAAGAAGAGATATTTCAGCTGCAATGAGTAAAATCTATTTGAATCTGGACATGAACAAATTCCAACTATGTTTTCATCTTCTTTTTAAGTTGTCGCTTCTGATGTACATTTTAAGATGCACTCAAAGCTGCAAACACTCTGCCAAACAATGAGAAAAAACAAAAGGGAACGAAGGATTAACACATGCTAACATAACGATAAACAATGACGAAAATTGTTTTCTTTCTGCAATGCACGGAACAAACCTGTAAAGAATCTTTATTACTTCAAAGTTTACTGAAAAAGAACTCTAGAAAGAAAACTAGGCATCTTTTGTGATGACCTCTTCATTTACTGGTCTGAAAATCAAGTTCCTTGTATTTTATCACTTATTTTCTCAACTCCTTCCAAAGACAGGATGTGCTTTTTGTCCTGTGCAGGAGCCAGAGGGGCTTTTTGATGATGCTCATTTATTGATTCTTTCCATCTCATGTGTTCCTCCCTGACATTGTGGATTAACCACAGCAACACAATGTAGCAAATCAGTTGACATCTGCACTTCACTTCAGCCCCAGGACTTTTCTAATAAAGTGAAAATTACACAGAGAATACAGCGCTGAGGTCCAGACACACAGATGTTTAAGTCATTCCTTGACTTTTCTGCCCTTTCTAGAAGAAACGGGATGAAAACTCTGATCTGCTGGATTTCATTCCAGTAATTTTCAGCTTTGTGTTAGCAGCCATGGAAGGAATGCTGCTGATGAAGCTGAAAAGAGAAGTGACGACCGTACGTTTGCCAAATGGTGGCAATTTAAGTGACTATACAAGTTGACTGACTTTATATGACATGTCACTGTCATTACTGCTTATAAAGTTAGCAATTCAACATCAAAACGATTTAAGCAATATGAAAAAGATTTACAACACAACGTTAAAACCAGAAGGGTCATGCTAACTCACTTCCCAGCTTTTCTGAGCTGAAATACTTTTTAAAAAGAAGCACTTAGTACAAATCACTCTGCAGCTCGTCTTCTAACCAACAACTGACTTCATTGTCGCTCCATCATGAATATTAGGATGATTCTTCCTCTACACTTTTCATTTTTGACATGCATCGTAGAACTCTCATAATGTCAGAATTGTTATTTTTGTTTTATGAATGGTGGAAAAGTAACGTATATTTAGCTAATCCATGTATATGTTCTACATTAAGTCTTGGGAACAATTTTAAAAAGACAGTATTTATTCCTTAATTTATGAGGAACCATAAAAAGCTCCTATCATGAACAAAACCAAGTAGTTAGTTTGATCATTGGACAATATTTATTATAGTTTATGTTGAAGGGGAGCCTTCATTTTTTAAATTTACAATAAAAAGGAAATAAGGGAATTAAGGTGAACTCACCTTGATCCTTGCAGTCCACATGCCCGTTCTCATGAGTGGCCTCTCCATCAGAACTGGGCCGCTCGAACGATGATTTCTAACAGAAAAGCACACATTAGCATCACAGATAATAAAATAAGTATTTGGTCATATTACCTATTTTAATTGGCTTTGATTTAGACGTTTATAACTGTTTAATTTAACATTTTCTTGTTTTGAACAGCATATATTGATGCTAGTGGTGAGAGAAAGAGGGAAGAATTCTATAAAAGACGAGGAGTTTTCCACTAATATATGTGAGAAATAGATCTTTTTTTGTTCCATTATTAAGACAAAAGCTTTAAGTCATGCAATGCAACTCTGGTCAACAGTATTGTACACATATAGATGGATAGATACACTTTATTAATCCCTCTGGAGATCTTTTTGGTTCATTGGTTCATATCAATGTGATGGGGAAGGCACAGTTAGTAATGTACGTTTAATAAAAATATTAAAAAAAAACCCTCATAACTTTGGAAACAATAATAATAAAAAATAGCAATTCAAAATATAATTTCAAAATAACAAAACAAGCACCAACGGTGATTCATTTATTGTGAAACAGGGAGGACTTTTATGAAATTATCCATAGTCATTGTTAGTCTATGAAAGATAAAGACTTTTTATTTCCAGTAACACAGTTTAATTAAATCATTAAATCACAGATATTTTAATGGAAATTCCCACCATTTTAAATGTTCATATAAACCATCTCTTTACCTTCTCTAGATCAGGCTTGTGTAAAGTTCCTGCTCCGTCCACGTCGTAGCTCCCGTTGGCACAGACTTCTCTCATGGCCTAGAAATGTGAAGAAATACATCATGAGCCGACTGCTGTTGACATTAAAGCAGTGGAAAGTCTTTACTCCCTCATCCCCATCACAGCAGGACCAGAAACAGTCACATGGTGGAATATTAGGATCATAGCATATGTGTGGATCCATGATTGGAACACACTGGTGGCTAATAACGAAGAAACTATCGCTGCTGTAATGTGGGCCACATGTACAGGCTTCCCTGCTCTCGCTCACCACTCATCAGGTTCTGGGCTGGAGTTCGGGGGTGTGTGAGGACATCAGTCATGGACTCAATGTTGGGGGGTTGATGTGGGAGATACATGTCAAACCATGCAACACTGTCCAATTTCAAAGCATGAACAATAGAATATTTGAAGACATTTTTCCTTCAGTCACACATTTTACTGTATACATTGTATACATGTACATTTTACACATTTTACACATATTTGAATGATGATATTTTGAGAAATATCTTGACTTTTCTCTTTAAAAAAACACTGGTCACTTGAAGCTAAAGTCGACCACAAAAGTATTCCAAAAAGATTTGCTTCCTCAGCTGGTGCTCGTGAGGCACGATGTTTGAACTGCCCTCAGGCACGGTGCTTAGATCCACAAGAACGTGCGTGTAGGAAATATATTTGTCCAGCAGTTAAGTTATCAAGTGTGTTTGGATTCAATTGCGTTGAACCAAGCCCTACAACAAACTCGCTGGACTTGCATCTGGGTGTGATAATAAGCCTTGTCTGAGAAGAGACACACTTAAAAACACAAGCACAAGATGAACACACAAATAGCAGAGGACAACCCGATGTCAACAGTAACAAATGAAGAGGTATCATATGTAACACGAGTGAATCACAGCATTTACAAAGAAAAAGACAAAGAAATGATCAAGAAAAGGTTTTGTGTTCTAATCGAGTTTGGTGCCCTCATGTGGCCGCTTCAGGAAAACGTCTACATTAGAAATGCCTTAAATTCCTCCAGTATCGACTAATGACAGTCATAAATATCATTTCTCGACATTTGAATTATTAAAACAATTAAGTTGTTGCTGGATTTTAACCTCCAGTGGTGAAGTGAGGTCCAGACCGACGTACACCAACACACACCCTCTCATCTTCATGCGATCAGAACCATCCCTGGATGCTGGACTCTGATTTTGGCTTGGCAGGAGTATAATTGGGTTCTCGCAGGGGGAAATGACAGACTGTGGCTCCGAGGGTTTGGCTCCGATCTACGTTCTGGGGCCAGAGAGCGGGATAAGTCTGCAGCGGCACGTCTTTCCTGCTCTCTGGCAGCCGAGCCTCCACCTCGACCTGATGATGTGCCCCACATTAAGTTTAAGCAGGCAGTGGGACCGTGTGGTCGTGTTGGGTGTCGAAACACTTCTCTTCATAAAAGGAGCTGTAGTGGCTGCAGGGTTGCTGCCTCAAGGCTCTCATGCGGGTTTCCTTCACATGTATCCAGCCCAACCACACGTTTCACATGTAAAGCCGTAAACGTAGGAACTTTCAAGTGCAGGAGAATTTTAAACCACATCAGACCTTCAGTGGGAATGGGAAGGTGATCTCACAGCACAGCTAATTTGCTTATTTGAATAAGACTCCCAAAGTCTCCGCACAGCTGAGCACAACCGTGAAAAGACTTTGACTGATGCAGTGCTGCGAGCTGTTTAAAGCCTCTCAATAAAAGCTTTTACCCTGATGGTTTTCACACAATAACGGCTTGCGAGCTGCTTTTAGACGATGCTGCATTGTTTTACTAGCTAAGAAGTGTTTAAATGCCAGTTATGAGAGAGGAAAAGCTTTTGGATTTAACATCTGTAAGTATGTTTTTCATTTTCTCGCTAGTGATTTACTTTAGTTTTATTGATACACGTCTCCCTACTGGACACTATTATTTGATCAATTATATTAAGAGGGTTATCCATTTTCTCAGCGACCACATTTTACTTGTGGATGTCCAGATTCATCTGTAGAAGATCCCATTTGAAGTCAAGAGTTTGACATATCTGGTCACTACTTTGGTCAAATACGTAAAGTCTATATTTGTATGTAATTAGTTACAAATAGAAAATAAGAACGGGACTAAAAGAGAGTGGCAAATGTGTTCTGTGCATAAGACAAAGAAATGAGGTCATGCTGAGCAGCAGGGAAATGTTAGAGTGAAAAAAAGAAGGGAAAACTCCTTAAAAAAAAGGGGGAGTAAGTCAGTGTATGGAGAACATGTGCTCTCCATAAATATACTATCTGCAAGAATCCTGACTGTAAATAGTAGGATTTGGCAACCCACAGGTGCTCCCATTTATCTTTTCTCACCTACTTTCATGCCTTTTATCCTCCTTTTTCTGTCCTGCTTTGCCACATGTTTTCCGCTAGTGTCTTGATGAGCTAAGGTGTGTGCGAGACTCTTGAATGATTATCTGACAAAAGTAAATCACAAAGTGTTCTACCGACTTGTGCTTAGAGATGCTTCAAAAGCCTGTATCTTAAAAAATGCATATATTGTTCCAAAACAAAGTTTAAGTTGGAAGTTAAATGTCAAACGTTTGCCACACAGTGAGAAGTTTGTAGGTTCTCTCGATGCATGCAGAGATGAATTAATGACTTTAAATCGTCTTATACTGCGCATGCTCTGATGGACTTGCAACATGTCCAGGGTGTTGTCTCTTAAGGAAATCACTTTGACGCTACAATTATTGAAAAATATATCAACAGTGTCTTGCTAGACAATTGAAAAAC
This sequence comes from Callionymus lyra, assembly GCF_982586985.1. Classification (NCBI taxonomy): domain Eukaryota; kingdom Metazoa; phylum Chordata; class Actinopteri; order Syngnathiformes; family Callionymidae; genus Callionymus; species Callionymus lyra. The sequence continues at coordinate 31,462,576 of NC_141821.1, forward strand.
TTAAGCTGATGAGGAGGTCAGTAAAGGGAGTACTCAAGATATCGCTTCACAGAATCAGATAGAAACCAAAGCAAATGCATCTGATGGCCTCTGATTGGAACAGGATGGAAAACTGCATGATTAAGCAAACAAAACCTCTGGGACGAAAGCAAAAGCCAAAAAGCTTGTTGCTCTGAGTGTATCGGTTCAATGTGTGTCTTGTACTAAGACATCAGACTAAATGTGTTTCTCCGCGTACAAATACAAGAGATGACTCGTGGTGGAAAAACCTGTGTATTTTCATGCTTCAGATTGCCTAAAGGTGTGCAGGCTAATTACAGAGGTTCATGAGTAATGATGGCAAACACATACTGTTTGGATCCTTCAGCTTTGACATGGAAAACTGAAGTGGGAAAAATAGAAACACTGCAAGTAATAACAACCATCAACGGCCTTTGGGCAATATTCCGTCTTGTATACAAAGAGTTCCTCACCGCCAAAGTTGTAGCAAACTAGCATGAACTTAGACTTACAGCTTAAAATAACACAATGAGGAAGGTTCCCAAAATAGCACACAATTGCTTTTCATGGACAAACAAGAATTCCAGGATATTCCATAAAGAAGGGGAAGACACAAGAGAGGCCTTTTTCCTGCAGAAATCTAAAAGTGGAGACAGAGCACAGGAGTCCGTTTGATGTCAAGTTTGTTTTGAAAACCTGTTGAGAGCTCAAAGGGAAAGATCAGAGTGTTAATAGGAAGTGTGGGGGTGGAGTGCTGTCTTTGTTCAATGAACATTGACAACATCAAGATGAGAAAATCCAAACCAAACGTCTTATGTTAAAAAGCATAGTCTTCAAGATCAGGACCCCTGAACCTGAGAAGTTGGTGACAACACAACAAAGCTCCTTGCACTTGTCTCTGTGTTATACCAGATGCCATTCTTTACTCTACCTTTCAATAAAGACTGTAATCGCAGGAAGTTGTTTCAACTCAAGGCCACATAAGAAAATGGAACTACAAACCATGAAACTAATTACATTTTAAAAGATTTGTCAAATTGAAGTTGTTCATTTGGAGATGATGATTGAATACACACAAATGGATTTGTAAAAGAGGATGTACAATTCTTTAGGACACGAAAAATACTACACAAGAGATTGGAGACCAGACTTTGAAGTCCTCTTGGTTGGTGAGGGAGAATGGTCAACTCAGCGCCCATAAGTTCCAAAATATAGGTACTTATATTTGGACAATTAATTACAAAACCTTTTTTAAAGCTTTGTATAACAAATAACATATGTGCATTATAAAGTACGTTACTCTACATCTGCCCAGTCTATTGATGAAAATGATTTTCTTTCCATTTTTAAAACAATTGTGTGACAATCAATGTATATTTACCTTCAGCCACTCTTCAGCCTGTTCTTTGCTTTGCACTGCTAGCACCAGGGCGTCTGCCCCCTGGTGGACAATCTTAAGCTCATGCCGCTTCTTCTTCCCATCTTTAGGAATGTGAGTGATGCTGCACCCAGGCAAGGTGAGTTCCATCTGTGGTGTGTGGTCTTTGGAGGTTTTGTAGCACTGAAACAATAGACAAAAGGTGTCATTTGCTGGGATTGTTTGTGTTTTTATTATTTTTAAAGTGTAGTCCAGACTGTGGACAGTCGTATAGTGACTCTTACCAGTAGTTTGTTGTCCTTGATCACACAAAGAAGTTTGGTCCACTGGCCAAACCGTTTCTTTCGAAGCAGGAATGCACAAATCCGAGCGTCCTTCACCAGATCCATCGAGGCTTCCTCAGACGGCCACTGGTGGCGCATCTTTTGACCCTTTCCATCTTCCTCTTCTTCATCATATGACTCGTAGGAGCTGCTCATGGCATCTGAGTCGTAGTCTACAAGAGAAGACCAGAACATCAGGGTGAGCCGAGTTTGCTGTAAGAAAAAGAAGTCCGTCACTCACTGGATGTGATGTATTCGGGAGCTTTTCCAGGCCCTAAAGGAACGGCCTCCTCATAGTAGCCTTCAGGTAAAGAGGTGCTGGGCAAGGGTGGTGGTCCATTAGTTGGGGCCTGAAAGTAAATAAATCAGACAAGAATTGTTTGTGTTATTAAAGAAAAAAACAACAATTTATGTTCAGTTTTCTTCATTCTTCATTTTTTAAAATCTGTTTTGGTTTGATGGTAGTTGAGTTGATTCATTAAAAAAAATTGCAGCAAACTCTATGCCAAGATAGATGGAAGCTCAATTTAGATTTTTCACAATTATTGTTTTTATTGCGATAATAACTGAGGCATTATCAAGAGAATAGAATATATGTAATGCAGCATAGATTGCAGGACTTACAAGGTTACGAAGGCTGTTTAATGTAGAATTAAAACCCTTTTGGAATATGATACGTTCTGTCGAAGGAGCATTAAAATCTATCATTAACAGGTTTAAGAAATGATGTTCCAGCAGCATTTATGTAGAAAAGAGGTCAAGGGCAGGGAAAGTTTGCTTCTGAGGAAGGAATGACAATAATTACAAGGTATGTAACAGGGAAAAAAAAATACAAGAAGAAAACCAGAAGAGAGTTGAGCAACATGATTACAGTCTGTGACTGATTCGACTTGTGAGGGAGATTCTTAGAAAATGATGATGGAAATTATAGTCTTGTTGTTGATCCAATTAACAACACACATGGCTAAGGAGTGGTTACATTTGAAATTAATATAAAATGGAACATATGCTATGTTTACAGGGCTTTTTATGCAAGAATATATATGCTGCCTAAATAGGTTAAAGGGCACCAGAAGAATAAGATGTACATCTTTTGTTGTGTACGGTACATGGATGTGAGGTTTGTCTGCAAACTATTACAAAACTTTATTTTTTTCTTTGAACTGCAACAGTTGCCGTTGTTAAGATTTAACTATACTACTGGGATTGAATAGGAAGTGCCTCCAGGTTGTTGGCAGTAATCAATTCTTCCAATAAAAAGCAACATTACATCACTTTGTCAAGATCAATAAACCATTGGCTAAAAGCCTGAAATAATAACAAAGTGCGGAGGGGAAGGCTGACAGCGGAACTTTTGGAAAACCCCGCTTGGTGGTCGACAGTTTCCAAGGCCTGATTGATCTTGAAGAGTGAACAGCTCAGAGCTGTTTGCGCCGTGAGCGGAGCAGCTTCGACAACTCTAGTGTTTTCAGAAAAGGATTTGGCTTGTGTCTGGTCTTATGAGACATTGGATGCCACACATAACTGATGTTCATGTCACTTTTGTCTTGCCTGATTTCACACTTGAGATCATAAATAAAAGCTAGAAAACTTAAATCAAAGTGCAGGCGTTTAACAATAAACCATTGAGATATCAGCTGGATGTGTTCATTAAGTTCATCGCTAACTGTGTTCAACCTAACATCTTCCATATCATGCTAACGGTTTATGCTGCCAATTTTATCGATTGTTTTTTAGAACAACATTAGAAATCCAGAACATAATTAGGTGTTGCTGCTCTAGAGGAAAATCTAAACATTTTCCTTGGACAAATATTCTTACGAATATTATGTGATACTTTTGTTGAGACAAAGTTGACTTCAGTGAAAACTTTCTGCCACAAATAAATTAAGGGTTTTTGTGCCGAATCCTTTTCACCGGATACCTTTTACGAAAACATTTTTCTTACCAGCCACAAGGGCTGGTGCCATCCACGGGTCATGTGCATGGACACAGGGCCAGATTGAACTTCAGTTCTTATGTGTAATTACAGAGTCCTTGCTTGAGTTTGGATACTTAAGAGTGGGAGGTTTGTCTGTCGCTCTGGCCATGACCTTAATGTTAAATCCAAACATGTACTCCTGGTGTCAATTTTCGCCTCGTCGTACGATGAAAAAAATAACTTTTCTTCTCACATTTTCTTGCCATACTTCCAAACGGGCTGTTCTATGGCTAAACGGAGTGGACAGATGAGACCACTAACTCTACAGGTCAGAAACTGCATTTAAATAACATTAACTAAATAGAGTACATCAAATAAAACTTAAGTTATTTAAGTTATAGTCTATGTATTCCTAACTTGGACAGATCTTTATTGGTAATGTTAACCAAGACTATAGACACCACTAACCTGTGGTGTTAACTAATCTATTTGAGCTCAAAATAAAGGGATTTCATTTAAAAACAGATTTTATGTATTGGATGTAAAATGATTGAATTTAGAATAATAAAGTATTATTGAGATATTATTGAACTTGTTTCTAAAACAAAAGGTTTTGCTTGAGTTGAGTTCACTCATCCATTGGAATATCAACTCTGTATATACAGTTGATCAAAACTTTATTTGTCCAGTGAAGGAGTTTCAGCTCAGGCCCGCATTTATTTGCAGCCCTACCCTTTTCACAGCAGAAACATCTGGGAGATTTGAAGTCTGTCCCACCAAATTCTTTAAGTGATGTCCTACGCTTTTTTTCTCTACAAGCACCAGGGGTCAAGTTTCTTTTCTCGGGGTCACAGAGGTGATAGTTCTAAAGAGTGGGTTCCATCCTTTTCCTTTACCAAGCTTCTGCAGCTGGTTCTCGGCTACCCTTCTTTTTTCTAACCAACTGGCGCCCATTATTCTTGCACATGTGTTTTCAGTCTCAGATAAACCAGACACCGAGACTGACGCATATCTTAGATCAGCTGTTGTAGAGTCAAACACCTCCAAGCCCAAAGGAGGGTTATCTAATATGCACATGATCATTGTTAAACCGTTTTCAGTAGAAGAACCGAGGCAAATATGCCCTTCCCCCTCGCATTTTCAAAGATCAAATGTGAGGTCAAACGAAGGCAATGAGATATCAATTGATCCCAGACCAGTGAGAAAGATGAAAGTAAAGAGAGTAACAGACAGCGTGGTAGTTATCCCAAGACATCCCTGGTTCCAGCATTAATGGTGGATAACAAGGTCACTAGACACTTTATGGCAGGGCCAAGTAAATACAATACATAATAAAAGTGACGAGGAAATATAATATTAGTCTTGTCTTTAAACATCTAATCTTTGACCCATAAGTGATCCATGCAAAACAGAGGCCACGGAAGTTCCTTCTAGTCTAAGCATTAGTTGTGGTGACAGTCTGCAGTAGACTGAATCTATTAAAATGACCAAAAGTTTTGCTTTTTGAGATTCAAGAAACATTTCAGAGAAAGATTTAACATCGGCGCCAGGAGTCTCCATCCAAATTTACTACCTGCCAGACCAACGATACGCATCTAAGTGTTCCACTTCCTTGTTTATACATGAACCACCCGAGCTAGTGTTTCCTTTTGACAAAACAAAACCTCATTCATGTTGGACATGCTGACCCTTATTCTTTCCTTGGCTTTCCAGACGTTTGCAGCCCTGTTCCTCAGACACATGGGCGAAGTGTATATTTTGTTGGACAGGTGCATAAATGGCAGACGTGCACGCTGGCAGGCACGACTGAATAAATAACTGGTGGGTGAGACTGGGTTGGCTGTTTCCTGCACTTTCCCTTCTACACAATGAGGTGTGAATGTCTGTCAGCAGGGACTGATAGGCTCTGGGTTTGGAAATGGGTTAAATAGCCTCGTGTTATGTGAAACATATTTAGTCACAAATCCCCCATTGCATTCATTCGGAAGAAGAAAATGAATGTACAGGACAAAATGTGTCCAAGAGGAGTGTCAACAGGTTGGACAGGTTGATCAGGAGGGCTGGTTCTGTGGTTGGAATGAAGCTGGACTCACTGGTGACAGTTGCTGAGAGGAGATCATTGAACAAACTACTGTCCATCATGGATGATGACAGTCATCCTCTCAGCACTGTCATCAGTGAGCAGAGAAGCAGAATGAGTGCACGAATGCTCCTACCCAGGTGCAAGACAAATAGACTCAGGGACTCATTCATCCCTCGGGCTATTAAGTTGTATAATTCTGAGTTTGGGGGCAGGAGTGGAGTGAGAGTATCTGGATGTTCTGTTCCATGTTAGTCTTTGTATCCTTTGTCTTTATTGTTTTTCTTTGACTCTATGTTCTTTGTCTTTATCTTTATACTTAGATTGTGTCATCTTCTTCTTCCGCTTATGTTCTTTTCTTATTTTATTTTTTATGTATTATTTTTTATTGTTTATGAAAAATTGCTGGCTACTGGAAAAAAACAATAAAGTTTTACCTTACCTTACCTTACATAAAGGGCCCTGGTGTAACAGTCAGCACTACTCATATGCTACGATGCTTCAAGTGACTTACATCAAAATGATGTTCTATTTAAAGCTTTACTTTTAGAATAGGTTAAATTGTTCTCCAACATTGTTCTACTTTTCCCTCAAGAACCATGAGGATAAGGCCCTTCTGGATCTCCAGATTAACTCTACCATACATCTGCTCCCTGCAGTGAGTGTTTCATCTCCAATTTTCCTCTTCATTTAGTTCCTGCACAGAATGTGATGTCTCTCAGCGTGATTGGTCCAGTAACCACATTTGCTGCTTTTGAGGCAGTGACACAACAGCGCTGATGTCACTGTAGGCTTTATTCTGGTTTACCAAGCCACAGCCGGGGAAACCCACTCACCAATGATGTAAGAGATGAAACCAGAATCATCAGTAGCAGTGTTTAACAGATGTGCCACAGAACTCGAGTCCTTGATATTAACAGCAGCATTTACTGACTATGCAAATATACGTGATTTGTTTAGTTGCAAAGGTATTATCATAATATAGTCGGCCAGTGATTTAACCATCTTTAAAATGAGATTTCACAAAAAAGATCTCAAATCCCATTAGTTAAACTATTTTCCTTCCAGCAGAGTTGATCTATATAGTAATTGAGGTAAAGGTTTAAAGGTCCTTAAAGTTGGATGAAAAAGTGAATACAATAATATTGTACTGAAAAACAAAAACATAAAGTACACTATACATCACACATACTCTATAAGCGCTACACTCACAGAAAAAAAAACTTTGAAACCCTTCATGCATGCCCATCGAAAACCATTTGTGTTCAGCATGCAGGAAGAGTGGAGTGTTTGGGGGAAGACAAAGGAAGAGTGCAGGACAGTGTAGACTACAGGGGATGGTATTGCTGTCCAACATCAACACAGATGGAAATCATTTGTGCAGGAACATAAGCACTGGCCCACATTTTCCTCAAACTGAGGCACAAAGGGAGACATTTGGTGATGCGACTATAAAATATTCTATTTTTAGAGCAAACAAGTATATTGATGAGTTGTACTTATTGTATAGAAGGTATGTAAACTGCACATAACTAATGACTGAACATGTGACATTTGTACAGTCAACAAAAACATTGCTCATAATAATAATAATATGATCAGAATATCACCCACTTTCTTTTACCTTCTTTATCTAGTTTTTAAATATTTTGTTTAAAAAAATAATTAATTAATGAATTAATCATATTAATGAAACGTAATGGTTGCAAATAACCATTTTATTTCTATAGTCATTTATTCTCCATTCTTTGTATTTCGTTAATAATGCCAATGAGTGACTTGTGTTTTACCTACCTTCTAACAATCACCTCTTTACAGGCAACCAACGATATTTCAAACAGTCGATTAGTTTTAATATACCTGAGGTACCGACTCACACATAGGGAGAAAATAAGTCAGGGTTCAATTGACCTTCTTGGCAGCAGAATTTATTATTCAGCAAAATGTAACAGCATAAACCCAAAGTCTATTCCAAAAAGATACACAATTAAATGCATGTAAATGTGTGTTAATTGAAGGATCCGCTAGGACAGGGGTTTCCAAACTTAACGGCACCCAAGCCTATGGTCGGAGATCCAACATTAAGTATATATCCTTAATTGTTTTTAGTACAGCGTGATAAGTCAAAATGATGATTAAAATATTCATTTTATTATATTCTTCTCTTCTATCCAATTTTCTGAGGCCTCCCTAGATCTCCGTGGCCCATTACTTTGAAGTTGAAGAACTCTTCAATTAATCCAAGACCTGCTTGAAAAGACTGCCAGTTATATTTGTCAAGCTGCTTAACAACTATCCAGAACCACTGTGTTGGCCAAGCCTGGGTCAATTTTAGACTCGTGCCAAAGTCATAAAAGTCATGCCAAATCAAGCAGAAAAAAGAGTGAAAGAAAATAAAGTGAGGAATGCCTTGGAACTGTACCAAGACTAAATATTCTTCATAATCCTAACTTTCTAAACAATGTTATCTGCGCAGCTTCTTTCACAATATTGTTTAAAATGCTTGTCAGATGGACCGTTTGTGCGGCTGAGCTGGCAGGACTGTAGATCGCAGAGATAGAACATATTTCATGCTTAAGATGAAAGAACACTAAAAAAAGCTCTTTAAAAAATAAATTCCTGGAGATCCTTGCTAGATTTAAGTTAGATTCCATCGCACAGAGTTGCCGTTTTGATTTAATTAGAGACAGACTTTGGTTTATGTTTGAGATTCTAAACACGTGTAACATGTAACACAGTGTGAAGCTGTGGAGTAAATCCTCGTCTCCCAATATCTGTGACTAGATTTATGATCTGACAGGAGAAAACCACAACCCGAAAAATATTTACTGGCGTAAATCAACATCTTGTGTTATTGAACTCAGACAGCTGGACGTGTTACCAGTTTCAGAGTCACCCGCAAAACCTTTTCAACATAATCAGAACTAAGAGAATAATAGACGCACTATTGGCAGCCCATATCAACGCTCAATGTTCGTAGCGACAGAGTTCATAATTATTGTCCTAAATGTATTGTTCCAATGGCCTTTCTTAGCCTTGGTTTAATTTGTTTTCCAGGCCAGGACTACCTCATAATGACTGACAAATACCCCTAACATCAACACCCTAAGGATATGAACTGTTTATGTATGTTTATTTACTATATATATTTTTAATGGCTGTTTTTGTTTTCAAGGGACGCTCAGTTTGGGAAGAGGCCCCAGGGCCAACCAAGAAATAGAAAAAAATAAATGCATACACTTGATAGATCTGCCCAGATAAGATATATTCAATGTGCAGATAACCAGATGCAGAAGACAAGCGAGCAGTACTGTTTTTCAGTAACCAAGCATCTGTCGTTGCTCCAGAAACAGTTGTTGATGTGTCAAAATCAAAACAAAAAGTACATGCAAACTTTCTGAAATGTTGGACCACAAGACCTTTTTTCAAAACATGACAATCTTCTTTAAATAAAAACCAGGTCACATCGACAATTACTCATGAGTAAGATATCTTGATTGGACTTGACAACGCTGAATACTCCCTTTCTGAAATATCGCTTTTTGGTGCAATCATTTTCCTACAACGATTGTTCTGCAAATGAATTCTATCTTGCTCGTTTTGTATGACTGTGAGTCATGAAAAGGTTTGATGGAGCCTCTAAAGCCACAGGCTCTCAGTCTTACAGAGTGTTGGTTTGGCTTGCCACTGAGCCTTGAAGGGTCACAGACAGACCGCGTCCATGGCTGACTCCCCCTCCTCCTCACTCGTCCAGTAGCCTCTTTTTATTTACTGCATCGTGCACGTCACATGTGTCACGCTGTAGTGTATAACCTCACATTTACTAAGATCTATAACGATACAGCAATCTTTCTACGACTCTTCCAGGCGTCACTTCGTGAACCCACTGGACTGCACAGCTTGTAATGGAAAGAGGTCAGAACATTGTGGATTGTGAGGAACGGTAATTTTAGAGCGGAGAGACGGCTCCAGCGAGAACCTGGAAAGGAATGAAAGTCGGTAGGCGGTTTGCAAGCCAAGTGTATTTACGTAAATTCTACTTTGCAGCGTATAACCAGCATGTATGTGATTTGTAGAACATTTCTAACCAGCTATTTCTCTTCTTTGGATGTTTTACTGATGTCATTTTGGCCGCACTACATTTGGATGACTACCCGTTTTCTTTCTTAGCTGATGCAACATTCCAAAGTTTCCCCAAAGGAGTATTTGTCATAGAATATGGCTTGATCTTTATTGTCCCATAGAGGTAAACTTATGATGCAAGGTCTGGATTCTTCTTTCTTATGATTTATATTCTTCAAATACACAGCATTTAATCAAGCAAATCCAAATATAATTCACTAATACAAGTCTTAATTTCATGATATTGGCTTAATATCAAATGACAGCTCCATACATTAGTTCACCATAATGCTTTAAAGTCACACATTCATCTGTTGATAATCACCCATTTTAAAAGGCCCAGCATTTGTACTATAATCCACTTCAACAATTTAAGCTAAAATCCCAAGTATGATATACATATACTGTATAATTATTAAACAAGATTCACTAAAGGTCAACTCCATCTATAGACCCCTGTAAACAGAAACATGGCTGCCGTGGAGGTATTTTTATATTATAAATAAGCCTGCCCAGTGAGATGTTCGAAATTATTTACCAACTCTTTTATAACTTTTGATATGTATTACTAACAGCCCAATATTTTAGAAATGTATAATCATCATTCCACATTTAGCCCTAATTTTATATATTTTTAACATAAGTTAACACATTTGAATGTTTATGTATTCATTATTTCCAACAGTGGACCATTAAATATGTACACATATGTTATTAGAAGCTAATTCAAAGACTAATTAATAATAAAAAGCTAAAAAGCTAACTAACAGGGTGTTTAAACTGGCTACTGGACTGCTTCTTCTGCCAATAGCTCATCTTTATTGTCAGCTCTCTGATGTTTATTACCTTCTCTGACATCACTTTAAACACAAAGAAAAGTTTTTAAATCGACTTTGTACTTTTGACAATACTGACATGTGGTAAGGCGGAGAAGTTTCGACACAGTTTTTTTTTTCTTATTCCCTTCAGTTTTCCGGGAAAATCTCAGCTGTGATTTCCAGACACACACCAGGGTCACCTGAAGAGGCAGAGGGCTGGTTCTCATTAGAAACTGCAACCTAAGGCCTCTTGTCTCAGCATGTGTGTGCAGCAGCGCGAGTGTACAACCAGAGGAAGCCTTTTTTATTCAGGCTCAACATCTTCATTAGGACAGTTTCCACACACACACACCTCAATGGATATGATATCGTCAAGCAACAACAATAAGAAATAACAAGAGTTGACTTGAATTTACACAGAAAAAAGATCCGGAAAAGTAACACAATATTTAACTCTTTAGTTGCTGTCTCATTGATATTGAGTTAGTCTTACCAGCCAGGGATGAGGAATCTCAGGTAGGGGCATCTGAGGTGGAGCTGGGAGGCCATTGTGAATCTCAGACTTGAACGTTGGCTCTGCTGAAGAAAAGTGACAGAAGCAAAATAAAGGGACCTTTATTTTACCATGTTAAAGAAAGAAAAGTATAGTTCCACAAGATCATTTCAGAAGAGGCTATCTGTGTAAATATTTGTTCAGACTGACTAGTGGACGTTTACAGAAGTAACATCATGTATATACAATTTAGTGTGGACTTTACTGAAGTTATAAACATTACACATTAAAAATACAGGTGAACATGAAACATTAAAATAGAGGATTCAATGCTTCAGGACTCACTATAGTTTAATAAATACATGTTATTTATTTCAAATAATATTAATAAATCAATATTAAAATAATACAATATTAGTCTCACCTTTGTCTGACAGGACTCTGTGAAGGATGTTGGAAAGGTGCAACTTCTTCTCCCTGACCCCGGCACTCAGATACTCCCGGTCAAGCAGGTCCAGGAACAGTCGAAGCTCGCACACCAGCTCCTCCATGGCTGCAAACAATAGACAATACAGTTTTAGTCCAAACTCCCGATGCATTTGTTGTCAAGTGTATTCAGAAACATGGACAATGTCTTCGGAAAATAAAATTAAATGAGTCATTATTAAATTATAAGCTTGGTCTAACGTAAAATAAAAAGACAAAATATTTTATAACTTTTCAAAATAATTTGCAGTTACAAAACAGCCATATGGTATGTCAGGTAGAGAAGAAAACAACTGAGCTTTGGTATGTCAGTCAAAAGTGGAGCAACCTGACAAATATTTCAAAGACTTGCAGCTGGTAGGGAAGAATAAAACACAAACTCTTCCACACAAAAGGATAAAAAAGAGGGAAACTAAATAAGAAGCACAGAGTGGATGCAAAACACAAAAGCCAAAGCCACACTGCAAATATCGTTAAGATGATGCAACTTTTTGAGTCATGTAGGATTGCAACTAGTGCGGACAGAAAGTTGACTTTATACAGGGAATAATGACCCCAACTTCTTAAACAAAATGTGTATCCACACTGAGCCTGGAGGGCTGTATATCGATCAATGCATCTTCACGAAGTGTACTGCACTACAGGACGTGGAACTGTAAACTTTCGACTCACTATGATGGTGTAAAAAACTGTTTTTAAGTTCTCAACCCATTTACTTGAAGAACATACTTACTAAACTTTCTATTACACAGAGTTCCAAGATAAAGTGGATAAAACTGTTTCTCATTGGACACAGTTTTATCTGTCAAAGTCTAACAGTTTATTTTCATCACTGCTGGAGCAACTGGATGATTGAAACCTGGAAGCATGTCTGTCACACATTCCTCCCATAATACGATTACCTCAAAGGGGGTAGAACACTTGTATCCAGGGAACGAACAATGACGAGCAGCCATTTTTGTTTGCTGTTTCTGGTGTATATGTTGACATAACCAGCTAACAACGTGCTTTTCTGTACCTTGTGTAATATGTGGTAAATAGCATGAGCCTCATTGTTGGCTTCAACTGAATTCAGATCTGAATAGGCCAAAGTTTTTCCATCATTCACACAAAACACTCCCATTACCTAAAAAATAAATTGACTGTAAATATCCATAAACTTTTCTGTTATATAGTGTTCTTAAAGTTAACTTCTGCACTACATTTGTTTACAGATAAAGGCAATTTTCCTAATAAAAATGACCACTTATTATATTCTCTAACAACACTCTTCTGTTAAACATTATTTATCTTACTATGTGTGGAAAACTAAAGTAACTTGTTTACACCAGCTTGTGTACTACGCTTTGTGGCCGTGTATTACATCTTCTGCGAGAAGCAAGAACTCTTGAACACACTGTTTTATTGTAATTTAAGCTAACTTGGCATCACTTTATCTTCACCAGGGTGGCCTGAAAGCAAAACCGGGTGTCATTAGTGAGCACTCCACATCACAATGGATGGAAGAGGAAAAAAAAAGAGGCAGGAATAATGGACCACCCTTGAATGAGCCCAGAGGGCAAACGAAACACCTTTCATGCCAAAACTCTCCTCTAAACCACTTTTATGTTTATCATTTATCCACAACCTACACTGTATCCATCCCTTTTGCCAGAAGGTACATCTTACATGGAGTACTTAAACAAAATCTAAAATATGTGGTTGATTTTAATCTGAAGGCTCATATCGTGCAGCCTTTTGTTGTTTGTACCGTACATATGTTACACCACAAACCACATTCGGTTAATCCCGAGCCTTTATGACACCATACGACATGTTTTCAAAGCAAAAATGATCCCATTGTACACACAGAGACACAAAAACAACACCCACACTAGTATCCAAAACAACAGTAATAATTGCACGACAACATTGCACACTTCCCTTGAAGCAGAACAAAGGAGGTTTTTTCTCTGTGTGTCATCGGGGTCATGTTTGGGTCCTACAAAGAATTTGAAACCCCACGGCTCTCTTGTTGACAGTGAAAATACTTAATGCTTTGCCAGGTAAAGGGGGGAGGGGCTTCATGCCTCTTCCCAGAATACAGCTGTTGTGACTGACACCAGCTGACCCAGGGGGTTTTATGGTTTCTTTATTTTAACAGACCCTAACCCACTTTAAAAAAGGGAAAACATACAGTACATATACATATATACATGTAAAACATAATCTTAAAAAGACTATGAGTTCATGTTAGTTTTGTGTCACATTAATTTCACCTAATTGTAGCAAATATTCACAATTCTACGAATATAGTACAATAGAGGTCCAAGATCAATTTAAAGTAATGATATGGGGTTACATATGCATTTCTGGAAGACGCCACACAAGGGATACAACGGACACATTTGTTTTCGGGCCTTCAGGTAACCTTGAGCCCGGGGATAACACAAGCGTTAAGTGGAAAATATTATTCAATATCTGCAAGTAAGATAAATCTTTATAATCGAGTGTCAAACATCCCTTATTATAAACGTATTTCTTAGAGTAAGTAGGTTAAAGAAGACAGACATCAGTTGTTGAACAATTTAAGACACAGCTTTTAAAAACACTCATTACTCATACATTATGTAGGTTTTTGGAAGATGAAGAATGTTAAAAATGGAGGTTCCTTGTAAAAGGAAAAAGGGTAAGACAACCAATGATGTTTATGGATGTGGTAAATGAGGTCATAAAGAGCAGTGGGGTGACTAAGGAGAATGTGTAAGACAGTCTGACGTGGAGGAGCCAGGCTTGCTTTTGCCATCCTTGAAAGGAAGGTCCACTACACAGACGAAGGAAAACATGTTTGAAAAGTAACATTATTTTTTGACCAATTGAAACAAATCTTTAAAAAAAAACGAAACAATTAAGTTACTATGACTTTGTAAATTACATTTTGATGTTGTGTTGTCAACTCTCCGATGTTTATGACCTTCTCTGACATCACTTTAAACACAGAGAAAAGTTTTTAAATCGACTTTGTACTTTTGACAATACTGATATGTGGTAAGGCGGAGAAGTGTTAGCATGTGATAGAGGCTGAGTTCGACAGTTGATCATAAAATAACGCAGAAATATTCTATGAAATACAATCTAAAATAATTTTGGTCATAAAACACAGTGGTTGCCAATAGATACAGAGGTTCAAGGTGTTTCAATTGTGAGCATGATATCATTCAGAAAAGGCATATTTTCCTAATGATATCTACAATCTGCATTTTTCAATCATCCCCTTTACGTTTTCAAAATGCTTTCACCACATCTGGAGTTCACACTACAAGTAGTAAGATCGAAACTCAAGGTGGAAAAAAGAAACATTGTTAAAATTAGTCAAGAAATGCGTATACTAGCCATTAAACTCATAAAGTAGTAGAAAAGTGAAAGTGAGTAAATTGGTACCTCTAAAATAATATGTGATTTAAAAAAAAATACGTGTAAAGGTGTGAATATTGACGATTTGTTGAGCCCCCACTTGGACAGAAACCAAAAGGGAGAGAGTTATGAACAAATGAAAGGCTGGGGCGACGCTGCATTAGTTTACGATGAAAGACAAGCTGTCTCGTGCTCTCCCTAATGCGCCGCTCTGTAATTACGAGGTTTGCGTGTTTCCAGTGGACATGCCAAGCGAACATCACAGAGCAGGCTGATTGCTATCAAATACTACAGGTGGTTCACTGTACTCGCAGATGTTCTCCGGACCACGAGCACATCTGTAAACCCTGATGGGGAGAAGCCTGGCGATAGACGTTCTCCAAAAATATAGATATTAGGCTGAGAAACGTTTACCTTAGGGTGTGATCATGCTACCTTTAATATCTATTTTTATCATTAATAGAAGGAGTTTGGCTTGTAACTACAGAGTGGATATGAAGGGGTGGGCATTGCCCATTATAAAAGGCTGATCTTAGGTATATTCACCCTAAGATGCCGTGGACTTTGGAAAATGCAAGCTAAAAATGACTACTGTTTCTGTTCTAAATTTAAAATGGTATTAAAGCCTTTAAATTGAAGTAGGTGTTTCAGGATCAACAATTAGAAAGAACAAGTAGAAACCACAATTCGGTTGTTTGAACCTTCAGTAAATAAAACATGTATTAAAAGGTAAATATTTGCAGTACTAAGGAGGTCAGTGCAATGTGTGGAGGAAATGAATCAACATATTGGACTTGCATAAGTCCAAAGAAACCCTTTAGCATCCATTTCTTCTTCTGCTCAGAGGACTAAAACAAATCTGCAAAACCCATCAAATAAACACCACTGTTTTATACCACAGTACTGAACCATGACTTACGTCAATATTGTTTTTAAAATGAGTAAGGCTTTGTCCAGGACCGACCCACTAAAATGCTAAAAGGCTCAACATACTACATCAATTACCTTAATACAAATGCTGGCAGCAGCTCACTAGACTTTACCCCCTTTTTACATAGAACTGTTTTACAGGTTGGTTTACAGTTAGAGGAAGAAATCCAGCGGCAAATGTCTGCCTGATGACGTTAAATGACCAGGCTGGCTGCCAGTGGTGCTGGAGTCATACGAAACTGTGCTATCTGGCACAAATCAGGATTTTCTGAAAAGCGTTCAAGCTTGGCTCAGGGAACCCCAATTCCTCTCCGTTTTCCAGATGGATATTGACACAGGGGAAGGGTTATGAGGGCTATGGTTAGTGGGACCAAAATTAAAGCTTGCACATGCCAGTTTACTGACAGGCCAGCTTTGGAGGGGGGACGAGGGAGTATGTGTCCACTCCCCTAAACCCAATCACTGACACATGAAAGCTTTTATAACCAAGTCATCATGGCAGGGGGAGTACCCGTACCAAGACTTAAAAGTAGAACCAAATGTTTAAAGTGTGCCAGAACAGTAACGCCATGTATGCTTTCTGCCCACATCATACAAAAATCCAATAAACTGCCCCGTCGTATGGTTTCTGTATGGAAATATAACACTATAAATTCAATAAACACTTTCACACTTTGCATTTATGCCCCCAACATGTGTCTTTTCCATTGTGGAGAACAAACGGCAAATGAGTCGGCCGGGGAATTTAGGTTTAGCCAAATTAACCACCGTCAAATCCAGTACCAGTAATCCAGCAAGTGCATTATACTCTTAAGAGATTTAGTTTTGATCAGGAAATGTGATGTTAAAATATTTGATTCCTTAATGTTAAAACCATTATAATCATGACAAGGACTTATTTTATTGGATGTCATTCTTGAATGGATGACAATGTATAGATCTAAACCAAAAGTATCAATTAGACATTATTTGAAATTGAAAAAGAAAGGTTTATAATAGAATAATGTCACACACCAATACCACCAACAATTGGGGTAAGCAGTATAAGAATCTAAGAAGCCCACATCAGGTAATATTTTCAGGGTCTGTTGTAGGGGGCACTCATCACCAGGGACAACTGAGGTTTTTATAAAATTATTTCCATCAGGCGACATGGCAGGAGTGAGCAACCTTTTTAAAATCAAGATCTACTTTACATTGTTCTAGTCTGTCGAGATCTACTAGTTCACAGACCATGCATAGAGCTGGAATTTAGTAGGAGGTTGTTTGATTATGTGCAAATACAAGAAAGATGGGTAATATTACCCTTATGTCAATTTACGGTTGGAATTATTTTCAGACCCAATGTAGACAGTAGACTGGAAGCTCTTTTGCTCAACATGTTTCTTGTCTGTGTAGCATGTTAGTCTTTTAGTGTCTGTTACAAACAAGCTTAAAATATAGACTCTTTTTTTCCTAATAATTCCTCTTGAGGTGGTGTCACAACAAGAGGGACAGGGTTTTTTACATTAGTTGCCCTTAAAACCAAACACAACTCGGCAGAGACGATGGATATGTAACTCTCCGCAGAGATTGTAATGAAGTGAAATGCCTCACTACACTGGAAAAACACATCTGTCGACAACATTGCTGACTAGCTCCGCGAGTCCATTGACTCGTAGATCTAGATATGTTCATACAAACAGGTTACTTTCTTTACAATTTTGAGGGGTTAGGGGATTAGAAATGGATGTGACGTGTATTTATTCAAGCATCTTCTCCAAAACATACCTTTGAGGATGACAATTTTGATCCGTTTAGTTATAAATACAGAATGGTTTTATCAAAATGATATACATTTTTCACATTGAAAGAGCATTAATGTAGCTATTGTAGTTTCAAGCATTTAAAATATAAAGAAGTCATGACTCGTGACATATAAAAAGGGTCAGTTATATGCCCGGAATAAAAAGTGATATATACGACCAATATATAGGCCTATGATCTCATATGATTGAGCAGACATTTCATTAAGTTTATTAAAGCTTTTTGCTTTAAAGGCGTAACCTCTAAATGTAATTGCATCCCGTATGTGAGTCAACAAGTGCACCACTAGAATGAATTCATTTTAGAAGAGATAGTGTTTAAAAAATGTTCTGCACAATCACAACAGTGGTATTTATAATTCTGAAGAAAGCTATCACAGCGATTTAATGCATTTCTTTATCAGGGCAACATAATATATGTCTTCTTAGTAACAAAACACTTATCCTCGCAATCATCCAACCATTTCAATGAAGTCAACAGTGCTGCAGAAATATTAACCCTTTGCTCTTCCCAATAAGAAAAACACTGCTCTCTCCATCTATGCCTGAGATGCGATTACTAGCCGGCACAATGGTGGTCTGTCAGAGCTCAACAAATGTGGCGCAAAGAAGCGCTGCTGGGCTACATGATACCCTGCAGCTGCCTGACAGGGTCCTGTTATTGTAGGAAAGTTTGTGTTGTCATTCCTGGATCATTTTTGGAAAACCATGGTGAGACTGGGGAGTTTCCCCAGTGTTGACAAAAAATTGGGAGTTATGGTCCACTATTGGCTTGCAGACAAGACATTAGGGTGGCTTTGTTTTGCTTTTGTGTGTGTAGTCTTGTTGTTGTGGGACTTCTGCAAAGATGCTGCCACCGAGTCAAGACTTCCAAAGGGTCACTCTTGAGGAAACCCTAATGAAGCAGCTAAAGCCTGCACCTCAGAAATCTCCTATAGGAATGAGTGACTGAAGTCAAAAAGAGGTTTTTAACCAATTCAAAATATGAAGAAGGGTCCGGGATAACCAAGCAGACCAGGGCCTTTCTTGGGTGATCGAACGTAGGGATGCAACGTTGACATCACTACGCGGCATGACCTTTCTTTTGGTGTTAATCTTGTTGAACATGTAACAAGTGAATCCTTGTCTTCACCCACACAACACACAGTGAACACGCTTTCTGTGAGGTTTACCGCCCACGGATCCGGAAAAAGAACGACAACCTTGTTAAGTTAATAAAATAAGTTAGAGTGAATGAATAGTAATATGATAGTATTCCAGAAATGGCCTTTTGAATAGGAATGTGAGTATTTGTCCTATTTTATCAACTCCTTCGGAAAACATCTTAGGCGAGTTATATACGTATGTGTAAGTCGGCCAAATATCTTTCAGATTTATCAGTTTTCCTGACCCGCCTATCGCCTGGTTGAGTCTGAACAGCCATGTCACTCCCAACGCTGGTTTCATTAAATGAATGAGTGAAGAATACACTGTAAGTGTCCTTTAAGTTTCCTTTATAGTATATTTAAACAAAATGTTTGTTTAATCCGTGCTATATATTTACTTTTCTATGCATAGTTTGAGAGCCAGATTTTCTAATCTCACACTTATTAATTGATTAAAACAACATTATTATAATGAAACCTTTTTCTTTCCTGGTTCTTCTTTAGTAAGCTTAAAGTAAAGTGATAAACATTATTCAAATCGGGTAAATAAAAAGCATGTTTGGACAATTTAAAAATAAGGTTATCTCACCTTATTGATAGTTTTTTAATATTTATCACAGGAAAATTATACTTTGGAAATGTACACACATACCTGTGTTAGTCTAAAGTCTTTTAGGATCTTAAAGCACTCTTGCTCTCACCAATGACCTAAAAAGAGAGTGAATGTATTGATCTTTATTGGCAATAACTGATCTGGTGTCGGTGTAGATGTGGTCCCATCACATGACACGTGTGGTCCTCTGACAACATCATCCTCTCAGGAGGGTCACGTGAACGCGCTTGTCAAGAGGACACGCGCACATCACTGGATGCTATATCGCTAGCAAAACAATGCTAAAGTGAGAGGGAAGTCTTTGGGAACATTTGTTGATAATTAAAGTTAGTAATATGTGACTCGAACTGTCGATAAATAATATATAAAAGCATCTTAAAGCAGCTGCACCAGAGGAGCCACTCTGAAGGTCCAGCAGACATTTTGAGGAGAATCAGGAGTTGAAGTTCTGACACACACGTTCTAAACCAGGTCGAGTCACTCACCCCGGTTGGAAGTGAAGAAAACCGGGTCACTCCTCATCTTGGCTCCAGGTGAATACAATCCCTGCTATCTCCCTCCACACACGCACACGCACGTATACCCGCACGCGTGGCCCTGACTACTGTATGTTCAGTCCGCTTCTCCCGGCCGGTCACTCACTTCTCAACTGTTCCTGAGTGACTCTTCTCTTCCAATCCTTTCCCTCCTCCTTCCTTTCTTGTTGCTCCTCCTTCTCTACGCTCCCTCTTTTTGATCCCTTCTTTCTGCGCTCCCTCTCTCCCTCCCTCTCCCTCCCTCTCTCCCTCTCATGATGAGTTCACGGACCTCGTTCTGTATCCTTGAAGAAATCAAGATCCCCTTTTTTCTTGACTAGAAAAGTGTAATGGAGTTTCATGTACACGTGTACATGACTGTGTCAACAAGCCACTAATGTTTCATTTTTATTTTTGTTGTAATTTTGTTTTAATTTCAGAATTTAAAAAGAAGAAAAAATAAGACTACATTAAGAACAACTACATTTTGTTAAAGTAAAATATGTACATCCCGTAAGATAATTAACTCTCGCTTTGTTCAAATATATAAAAGTTCTTTATTTATTTACCTTAAAAAACGTGCATTCCTGATGCGTGCACTCATACTGGGTATTTTCTGAGTGTATATTAACATAACTTAACAAGTCCACAGCTGCTAAATATGAAAATGACTGATCCAAAAGAAGTCAAAAGTTCAGAGACAAACACATTGTTTAAATGTTAACAAGAGAACTGGAAGCACTCGATTTGTGGCCCATATTGGATTAGTGTCAGTACACACTTCAGCTTTTCGCAAACACATTAGAGGAGGATAGAAACAATTACGGAGACAGAGAGTTCTCGTCCTAATTGCAGGCCATTACAATAAGCTGACTCCCCTCCAGCCTTCCCTCCGATCCCCAGGGGCGAGCAGGAGCCAGTTTAAGTTCAGTATTCCATCTGCCACTCGAGAGGAGGAGGATGAGAGGGGGAGGAGGAAGACTGAGTCAGAACCGAGCTGCCCAATTGTGTTTTTCTTCTTCTTCGCGGCTGCACATTTCCAGCCGGGGAACATGAGACAGAGGGAGGGAGCTGAGAGAAAAGGCCGAAAAAATGTCCAGGCTCACCTTTCAACTCCACTGAAAGCCTGTTGAAACATTCCTCCCTGCAGCACAATGACTACGGCCCTACACAGAGATTTTTTAACCCTGAAAATCACTCTTTTAACAGGATGACTACAAAGAGTTGTATGCATGTAAGTACTCATCTAACCGTCATATCCTGGAGGTGAGAGACCAGCAGTCCAAACCGACCGAGTCACCCATGAATGACCGGAGACACAGAAAGACTACTGTTCACATTCAGGCCTGGACTCGGACAGGATCAGTCGTGAGGTCCAGACGTCCCTCTGCATCAGAAACAACTCGTCTCACACTCCTGGGTCCTTGCAGTTGGACAGGTTGGAGGGGATCCATCAACATCCTCATAAGACTAAAGCATCTCATCTCATTTCTGAGCTTTTTCTCACTCTTTAATCAAACCAAACCACGAGAACCATGGTCTCAGATTCAAATAAGCTGATTCTCATCCTTTTGTTTTTTTTACAGTGGTTGTCACCCCAGGGACAGAAGTCATCATGATCACATCACCTGCAAAAACATATAAAAACAAAAGCATTTTCTACACTTACTATGATATTCATAGCTGTTATGATAGTTAACAAACAGAGCAGTATTTTACAACTGAAAAGGAATTTCTATGGAATCAAACGTGTGATTAAGCTGAGGTGAAAAAGAGCGAGGGTGTCTTATCATTGTGTATCAGGTCGAGACAGGAGATCGAGAGGGAGTGCATGTTCACAGCTCGAGTGTGTTTTCACTTTCATCACTTCTTGAACCTCATCTATGATGTCATGCACCCCTCCTCAGAGTGTAGTCTGAGGTCATGTGATCTCAGCAAGATCTCATACAGGAGTAATGTTGGCAACCGTCCCGCGAGTTAAAGTCAACACTGAAGACAGATTTGCACTCCAGGGAGTCCAAAAGGGGTCGGGACTTTGAAATATCAACCGATAACGCTTGACATATCTGAGGTTTTTACCTCAATACTATGTCTTCAGCTGACAAACAAGAGGAGCGTGAGTTGGAGTTTTATTTACTCTTAGCTAGCGTAAGAAATTAGTGTTAAGATGGTGAATGTTCAGATTGAGTTGAGTGGATGATCTGTTTGTAAAGAGATACTTCAGCCACAGCGACAGTCACATATCGATCTTGAGCGCCAAACAAGGGGGAAAAAGTAGAATAACAGATTTGAAGCATTGGGGTTGGGCGAACATTACAACGATGGAATGCTGGACTTGCAAGAGTCCACTGCCAGAAAACTGAACAAACATTCCCATCCCCCAGTCCAATTGACCTTATTAAATTAAGACTCATAGTTTGGGTCCAGGACAAGGCTTTCCTTGTCCCCACGGTGTAGGGTTTTGGGTGGAGTGTGATGCTGTCAGGAGGTGAAGAGGAAACTGGAGATGGAGGTCGTACCAAAACAAGCAACAAACACAGGACCCTGATTACAGAGGAAGATTCTGTTTGACTTTGGGTGTCGTTCAAATCAACACGTCGCTGGTGTTTGTTGAGGGAGGCGAACTTTGACCTCCACCCGGTCAAACGTCAAACTCACAGTCAAGTTGAAAGAAAACAATATCCTATAACGGATGATTTTTATTCTTGGTGTCGAGGAGAATAAAACATAAAGTGACTGCATTGTGGTGGATCCGAGCAACCACCACAGGACAAACCCTCAGACCATCTTTGTGTGTGTGGACACTGTGCTCGGGGAGAGCCTGGTATTTCAGGCATGCCTGTCAAAACAGCAGCCAGCCTGTGCACCTCTCGGCTCACAACAAAACTCTCACAGTTCTGTGTCATGCACACTGGTTCTGGGAGTCACATGGAGGGACGTTGCAGCACTAGACCTACAGATGAGACCTTTTTTCATCACCTTTACCTATACAGTCCCCTTTTTATTTCACCAGTCACTGCTTTTTTACACTGTATTGTAACTAGTTAGTAACTCGATTCAGTGAACTGTACATTGTTACATTGTATTCTTTGATAAGCGTTCACACATTTTGGAGATTCTTTTGACTTAGTACAAAATTAAAAATAACTTCACCTCCAGCACCAATATTAACTTCAATCCATTATTAAAGCTTTGTATGCTTTAAAGATGTCTGAAGTAAAGTTGCAATTGTGGAAAACTTTTTTACACAATAATCCTTTGTACTGGGTGTTAACACTGCTCATTACACATTTTCGGGATTTTGAATTGACACCTATTTATTGAAAAAGAAAAGAAACTTAATAAACTTAAACGCATACATTTTTCATGACGTAGTCATAGGAAAGACACCAACAGATAATGATTTATATTTAAAGATAATGAAGGAAGTGAGGCGAGCGAAAGTGAGTAAATGTATGACGGATAAAAAGTTTCTGAAATAAATAAACAACACAATGACTCCATCTAAACAGCATATACTACCTACCAGAAAAGAAGGTAAAGACAAAAACTCAGTCTGTTTTTGGATTCAGATGGATTTTTGTGGGTCCATGGATTAGGGTGATTTATGTACAGTTTCAAAGAAATAATCTGAATATTCCACCATTTTTAAAGAAACTACAAAAATGAATTATGTATATTGGAATGAGTTTGAACTCATTGTTTGTTGCTGGAAGTTGGAACGACAACAGAAATCAACTAAAGTTATGTTTAGAATCAAAAACTATAACACGATGTTATCTTCACATGCTAATTTATTTCTAACTGAATGAGATGTCTGGAGGATAAACAAAGACTCATTCCAGCATTTTGTGAGCATTTAAATAAGTGATATTGTTTGAGCCAATATTTAATTTCACCGATGATTGATTCTCCACAGCAAAAAGATGAAATCACATTTGGATTCCCTGAAAACACAGAGTAAGCAGAGCTTGCAAACATCCCAGAGGAGTGTGAAACAATGAGAAAAATACTACAAATGAAAAAGCTCTGTGACTAATTTATTAAACACAGATACACAACGCAGACATAAAGACTTTGTTTTGTAAACTTATACTGGGTGTGTCCTCACCCCTGACTCATTCCATCGATCGATGCACGCGGTATCAAACACATTTTGCACGGAGATGATCTGAAAACAATCAAAATGTAAATTGGACAAAGCTGAATACAAGCCTCTGGCATTGCAACAAGTAAGACGCCTGCAGTGAATCAACTTTACCAGCAAAGACACTAATTTATTTATCAATCCTGTGCAGCCTTGAATCACTATCATCCGTCACATGGGACTCCTGATTCTGCCTGGTTTCCCTTTGGGAAATGAAGTCTACAACCAAAGCATGAAGTCTACAAACAAAGAAGTACAACCTGTTTTCTGCATGTATATGCAAGAGAAGCACCATGACACTGTCCAGATGTTTCACATTGTTGTTGCCAATGTGATCCACATGCTGCCGCTCAGCTCTCTCTGCTGTCGGAGGGAGTTTGAGACAAATACTTGAGAATTCAAGGGCTCTTTAATGTTGTCAAAATAATGTCGATAACTAATGAGTGCATAAACACAAACTCCACCTCCACGTCTCTTAATCAAACTAAATATTTAACATTCACACTCACCAGGGCTTTAATCGTCTTAGATCATGTATTGATATTTAAGTTGTGAGTCAGGTTTGTGTATTGCATCTTCAGCATGTTACATTTAGACATAGCAGTAGGTTTTATTCGCATGACACTCGGGTCAAGTGGTGCCGCCATGATTTGTGTCTGAAACAGATTTATGCCCCAATAATGTGACACACAGGCACAAAAGGCTCACCTTTCATATTTGGGGAGCCTTTAAAAGAATGCTGACGTCAGCTTATATAAGCTTATACAGTGGAGGTACGTCACAGTCGAGATGTTTGCCAGCTCTAATGTCCAGGTCTGGAAGTTCCATCATCATTATCATCATCTCAACGAGCTGTGTGTGTGCGCAGACTGGAATATTGTGAGGAATGAGGCCATATGTCTGGATGCAAAGCAATGTGCTGTGGAAGAACACAAGAATATGAGGGTTTTAAACACATTCATTTACTGCTGCTGATTCTCTTCACAGGTTCGTGGGGTTGATAAGCAGTCAATAATCACTTTGGAAGGAAACCTGAGCACCTGGAAAGAACATACCAAATCTGTATTTATCTGTCTTATAGATATTTTCTTTTAATATCATATCTGTGTACAGGGGTTTACACAATCAGCACTGATAGTCTATGGTCAAAAAGATTCCACAGACAACACAGAATATGAGGCACACAAGTGAACCCATTAAACTTTGACATTCTGAAGTAACTTTCAAAATGGTGCAATACTGATTCCATCCCCTTGTGACCACAATAAGCAAATGAAGAATGACTTCATCTCCTCCTCCGAGTCCAGCTGATATGTTAAGAGTTTCGTCATCCAGTATGCAACTGATTCCTGCCACATGTTAGTTTGATAAAAGCCCGATCTCCTCCTGACACCTCACATAAACTGGAATAAAAGAACCTAAAACCGGTTCAGATGCAGTTTAGATCTGTTTTTAACCACTGTTTAGGTGTTCTTAGAATCAATGTTTATTTCGCAATAATACATTACCGTTTCCAAAGCGGCTCAAAAAATGAAGAAAGAAATCCCTTTGAATGAAGAGGGATAGAGAAGGATCTGCTCCACAACACAGTCTTCGCAATCCCTCACTATTTATGGAATGTTTATAGTTAGAAATTCTAACTCCAGTGATACACGCTGTGTAAATAACTGGATGTCAAACATCAAATATAGCAGGAAATAAGCTCTCCAAGGCCATTCCAGGACATGGAACACGTCAGTGAGAACCACATTTCAGCAGTGAATTACCTGCTATTGGATCAAATACCTTAAGTTCAATGACTCTTGCTGAAAGCTAATGGAGAACTCCAGAACAAAAACAAACTCTGGTGAGGGTTTGATTTAAGAATTATTCCAATAATGCAGAACTCCCTCTCCTCTAACACAATGGTGGACTGTAAGAATGTGCACTCAACTGAAAGACAGATTTCAAATGGTAGGATTACTGCGAAGTGGGCAGAAATACCAGAGCAGGCATTAAAAGTTAATCTTGCAGAAGAATGTGTTCTAATCTCAGGTGTTTTTAAAATATCAAGCTTTGTTTTACAGGTGAAACATTGGACCCATTTGGGCCTTTAGTTTTATTGCCATGTGGTTAACCTGCAAGACCGAAAATTGGTAGATTTAATGATTTGAGACGTACAATTGGCTGGCGAGGGAGCGTGAAGTAATCGGAGGTCTCAAAATATCGTCTGCTTTTTGCCAATGATGTGGTCCTATTGCCTCGTAGTAGATTCTATTGTTTTCTCCTGTAAAGTGTTGAGTCTCTACCATTACAGAATAGGGACACTTTTTTTTTTCCTTATGGTGGTGGTTCTGGATTCTGGACAGGATTCCTCTGAGACGCCGCTGGGTCTCTTCATAATAGTGTCTACCATTCATCTTCGTCTTGAACTATGTGTGTGTCCATTTTTGTGTTCTCAGGTGTGTGGCATTCACTGGAATACAGTCCACATTTAACAGCCACTATGCGGTCACATTCAGGACAGCGTTGACCGCCGTGTTCACTTTTTCCATTCTCTTTCTTACTAGTTATTAAATCTGTGTACAGATGGTTCTCTGTTGTACTCAACAGAAACTCCAGAGCTTCCTAAATCCCACCTATTTTTCTTTCACGATTCTTTTTCCTCAGGGCGTGTCGCCTCATTATCAGTGTGAATGCTGTGATCGCAGCCCAGAATAGCTGACATTTGCATCAGGAGAGGAAGATGAAGTGGGTTAGAAAAATAGCAGAATGGAAACTCGGCATGAAATTGACTTTCAGGCTTGTCTGCATTAACACGCAGGTCGGGTGCTACACACTCACAATAAAAGAAAGTTGAGCAGGCTCAGACCAAACATGTGGGGATCACAGGCTGGAGGTGAGAAGGAAAAGTTATATTTGTAAGCGACAACTATCAGATGATGACACTTGTCACACTTGTACTAGTGTGTGGTACGCAACAAAATGATTTTAAAGCAATCATTTTGAAAATTCCAGTTTATATAATAAAAACCTTGTTGTGGTTCCATTTCCTGCCTGAGACTGAGTTTGATCTTAGATAAGTATGTTTATTAAAAACCCTGCAGGGCGAACAAACATTGATTCCCCCACACCGAGACTCTAAAACACTTCCCGACAAAGAGCACAAAAACACACACACACACACATGCACTCAGAGAGATGAGTTCAGCCATCACCTCTTACGCCTCGTTTCTTATGCCCCCTTAAAGTGTGACCAGGGCAGTTCATATGGATGTGTAAAGCTCATTAAGCAGATGGAATGTTGGTGTGTGTGGCTGTATGTGTGCGTAAGAGGGTGCGGTACAGATATTCTACTTCTAGTCTTTTACATCCTTTGTTCAATTTCATTTATATTCCAAAAATGCCAACAAATTATCATAATGTACTTTAAAATAATAGAAACTAACCTTAATACAAGTAATCATAGACAATCCAAAACAAAAAATGCTGAATTTTCTCTATGTTTTTGGTTATGTTGTTATTAATTTTATATATGGTTTCCAAACCTTGTTTTTCTTTCAGTTTAATCTCAGAGTCTTGTTATTCTTTGAAACTCTATGTTCGTGTTCTCTGTGGCATAAAATTAAATGTTGGCTCTTGGTTGACTCAAGACTAAGCTGGAGCAGCCCCTTAGAATTTTGAAGTCTCCACAAACCTTTATCTTGACTTGTGTTTTTACTAAGTTCAAGCAAATGCTTTCGCTGAATTCTGGACACTTCAGGTATCAGTTTGTTTATTGAATAAAGAATCTTTCTTGGTAACAGTGCTCTGCTGCCAGATATGAGTCAATGGTAGGTTAAATTGTAGGAAACTGCTAAACAAATGGTCTCCACAGGCCCATAGCACGGAAGAAAATTCAAATCTGTCAAACTCAGTTACAGAGAGGACCAAAAGAAAAAGTACAGTGTAGGTATTGAGCCAGAAAGATTTACATTTATTGAATTTTCTGAAAGTGACGGTTTAGTCACAGATATGTATTTGAATTGAGTTGTTGCAGAGCATTTTGGGACTTGTAACGTTTTCCTACATCTTTCAAAGTAGACTTAATGCAATGGTGTTACAGGCCATATTTCATTGTAAAACTAATTATATTGTACCTTTGGGCCTGGTTTTCAGGATAGTGTTTACTGCTTGCATTTACCCCCCATCTGGTGTTTGACCTTCATCATTTAGCAATAATAATAATACATATACAGGAGCCTAGTATCCAAAATAACAAAGTTAGCCTTCGCTTGGCATCTGGAAGCCATTTTGCTTTCTAAAAGAAGCTGGTAGCCACTTTCACTCCGCTGCTCCCAAAGGTAAGTGAGGTCGAAACCCCTTAAAACTACATCTACTTTGGACACCACTCAAGCCACACTACTTTTCCCTCATTTACTTCTGGAGCGGGTTGAGACACAAACAATCATCCATCTTTACTCCTCATTAGTCACTTACAATCGCTTCCACGCAAGAGTTAGTGGTCAGCTCGGGGTGAATGTGAATGTGGGCGCAACCACAGCTTGGACCTTGTCTTGGCATTAAAGTGCCCAGAGTTTTTCCTGCTTCTCCAGGCCAAATAGACCGTACTATCAAATTGATTATCTTTATTATATGTAATTGCTTTGAGGTCAAATAAGATTGAACCATTTATACCTTGATGTCTGTGCAGGGATCCAAACTGTGGATGTGGAATGTTCCAAACAATAGCGACACGTACACAAGCACACACACACACACACACACAGTGACTCATAGCACAAGAGATCCACTGGTGGATTCCCTTATGGTTAGCAGAAGACTTTCAACCACTGTAGTATATTATGAAAACATTTTAGGCACATTTGTATGAAGATACTTTTTTTTTCTTAAAATAAAAAAATAAATAAAAAAAAGCTTTCTTTTTCTTTTCTTACTTTTATCAATTGAAGAATAATTGAAACAAAACTACCTTCAAATATAGAACTGAAAGAACACTTCCATGATAGTGGAGAATGACCCGTTAATCAAACACAACTGCCATGCATGCATGTTGAAGTCTCATTAGAAATGGTTTACCATGAATCCAGCATTAAATGAATGAATGAATTAATCGTTTATTTCGGGGATGACTGTCTGGTTCACATTTCGTCATTTCATCATAGTTCAAAAAGAAAATCTAATTTTTTGATTTGTAAGAAAATACAGGTATAGTCATATCGTAATTTTTATAGGAAGAAAAAAAACACAGTTATAATCATTTCTTAATTTTTAAGAAAACACAGGTATAGTTTGTAAAGAAAAAACAAACAAACACTGGCCAGTTTTCCATTAGGTGTATCCACTGAACTTCTCTGGTATCAATTTTAAAACACAAATGGTTCCTCCTCCTGAACACAGCTTCGAGCAAATATATTTTCTTCCCTGAAATCCAAAAAGAATCCGAAATGGACAGATCAAGAAGGATTCAGAGCTTCAACATTGATTGTAAATGTAGAACACACAAACTGAGGTTTCATCATCTTCTGTAATTCGATAAGTCATGTTTGAGTGTTTAACGGGCGTCGCCAGATATTCAGAACCGAAAATACCTCCCATGCCTTCTGCTCTCTATGATGAGTGGGTGTGAAGAAGAATTAAAGATGCGATAATAAACACTCCTTGATCCTCGTCCTGAACCCAAACACAGCCAGCGTGACTCTTGATGTCACGCAGGTCTTCACCTTCTCACTGTTTAAATCCACTTTTGACAAGTTCCTTCCTCCCAGTCAAACACTGGGCTGCTACATTCTCCTCTGGTATGATCCTCCAAATAAAACTTCCTGGAGTTTACACGTCTTTCAGTGGACAAGCATGAGGGGAACGAGACAATGAGGGTTTGCAGGGCCGCCACTGACAGACGCTCCTCTATCCAAACACATTAGCCGAAGTCTGCAGATGTCGACGACCAAGTCCTGACTTGAAGTTCAGCAGCTCAGCATTTTCAACACAAACATCGAAAATATGCTCTGGAGCTCACAAGCTCCAACAAGCAGAGACTGCAGAGGACAGAGCGGGACAAGAAGACAGATGTCTCTTGACGGTTCAGAGCTCAGTCGTGGTCCAGTTCACTCCACAGGACTGTTCAAAGCAAGAGTTGAAGGAATTAAAGAAACAGCTGCTGGATTAGAGGCAGAACGAAAACCTTGATAGAAACAACAAGTTGATCACCAACCTAAAAAAGCTGATGTTTCACAAGTCTTCTACATGAGTGTCGCCTGAAGACAAGAAGCCTCTTTTGAAACAAGTCACTATTCAATAATTACTGTAAAGAAACAAGAATGTTTTGTATTGTAATGTATTTTGTCATATTTTCTGTAATGATGATTTTATGTAAGTCTGTGAGTGTCATGTGACCACCAAACTGCTTTACAACAGTAGGTCAGGGTCAACGTTAACACGCGAAGTACTGCAAGAATTGTCTTTGATCTTATCATGACACAATAATAATAACCTTATCTTTTCTTTTTTTTTAAACAATACAGAAAATGTATATTTAAATACAAATGACTGAATTCCTATTACTTTAAAAATGTATTAAACATTTTCCTTTTCCTTCATTTGATTAAATGTTACCTAAAGTTAAGTTTAGCAGTCCCAACCCCTGCAGTCCCAGATATCTGACGCACAACTTCTCTTCAGCTCACACACCTCCTGATTTTAACCGTGTGTCATTATTGTGTATCTCATTTGTGGTTGAAATTAGAAGCAGTCCCTTGCTTGTGAGGTAAGTCAGCATCAACAGGGAAACTTTCTGATGGTGGGAGTGTCGCACTGTGGGGGTCCAAAGCCGATACTGATTAATGCCCAGGGCCATTGCATGTTTTTTTTGTTCCTGGGGCCAATATCAGGATACACTATTTACACCGCACAATATTACTTACTGTATCCTGATGATTCTTTTGTAATACTAAAGGGTTTAAGAAACCATAAATACCAAGCCGCTGACAAACCTCTCGACACTTGCAAAGTAGAAAATTATCATCAGCTGATGTGACCACAGGAACACCGATAACAGACTACAGCTGAGGAAATGTGACTTTCATTAAATACAGTTATACATGTGGCGATAGGAAACTGCACAAATAAGCTCTTTTATATTTTCCAAAATCTGTTTTTTTTTCACTTTAAACTGGTCATGTCACTAATAACTATACATAATATATGATTCAAGCTTGTCTTTTCTGTTAATATAACCCTAACTTAAGTTGTAAAAGGCATATTTCACTCCAGACTGTGTGCTCATGTGAAATGTAGTTTCAGATATTTCTCGAGGCCTCGATGACTGTACCAAGAGAAGAAGCAGCAGAATTTTGATCTGAGCCTCGGGACTGAATATTTCATGAATGCGTACCTCATGGATTCAGTCTCCTGCAGGCAAACACCTGGACCTCGACTGTGCAGACTTTCAACACATAACAACTGGAGACGAGAAGTCCTGAAGCCAAATCACAATCAGAGACACAAGGAGACAATAGAAGGAACAATAGGAGGGAGAGACGGATGGTTTTGACTTGTGTCTGGCAAAGTCATCTTAATAATATTCTGAAAACCTAATTTATTTAAATTCTTATATATTCTTGAAAGATATTTGCATCTACAAAATGAAGCAAAAACTATTTTATTTTAAAATACATATTCGGTTGTAAGATTAAACAAAACAAGTTTTGGCCTTGATTTCTTCTGACATCTCATTGATCTTTTCTTATTAACGTTTATATCTGCATTAACCACATCAAAAGTCCTCATTTCATGCCAGTGTTGCTGCTGTGAAGCATCACAACTTAAAGTGCGGACACTTCTCCGTCCACACAGGAGCCAGATGTCCCGCAGAGATGATGTCATTTACATGATCAAAGCTATTGACTTCTACAATAGAGGAGCTCAGCTGCTGGTCCGGGAGGAACTGCAGCAGAATTTCACAGCAGCCATATGGTGACGTGTTATAGAGGGAAGCAGATGGAGAAGCGGCTGAGGTGAATTTAACAGGAAACTTGGAGAATTTAAGTCCATATTGAAACTCAAGCATTTCGATTGTCTTTAGAAACCTTGCAATCCAAGGACACCACTCACCTTGGTGCGTGCTCATCATATAACTGATGGAAGGTCTTACCAAAACAATTTTATTAACCCTTTATCCAATTTTTATCACCATTGACCAAAATTTGATTAAGGTGTTTGTTAGATCGAACCTCCTGAAGATACTAATAGGGACTTGAATTGATGACTAACAATTGGGTTCTATGTTGCATATACACATATAAATAACTAGTTACCCAAAAGGTTCAGATAATGGTCATTTAAGTGAATTTCTTTTTAAATTTCTGATGTGGAATCTGGATAAAATAATGAATACTGGAATGTGACAAGAGAAAATGAAGATGTGGAAGATGATGACAGGGGCCACCGCATGA
Source organism: Callionymus lyra (assembly GCF_982586985.1). Taxonomy (NCBI): domain Eukaryota; kingdom Metazoa; phylum Chordata; class Actinopteri; order Syngnathiformes; family Callionymidae; genus Callionymus; species Callionymus lyra. The sequence continues at coordinate 31,495,177 of NC_141821.1, forward strand.
TCACATTATATAATGAAGTGGTGCCTCCTCACTTCCTTTCCACGAGCCAACAGGAAGTCTACAAGTTCTCCCCCTCTATTGTCCATTGTCACTGTCTGTTGTTTGGCTTGTCGACTAAACACAAATACAGTTCTTGTATTCCTGGATGAAGCCACATGGCCCAAGTTGAGTCCAAACCACGTGAAGAGTCAGATGCTCGTAACAACATTCTATACATCTCTGAGGTGTCAAGTGAAAGACTCGCTTTGGGGGTCCAGACTTACCCCCGTCTTCTCCTCCTGCAGGGCTGCTGATGCTGAGAGCAGCCTCCAGGGTACCACTCGCCTTCAATTAATCATGAAACCTCCCCCATCTCTCACCACATGGTCCTTTGTATCAACCTCACCCCATTTAAAAATAGGAAATCTAAATAATAATTATTAATAACAATAATAATACTGTAAACACACTACCAGACAACTGGATATTTAGTTAGTCACTAAAAAAATGATTGTTGATCCTCTCAAGACATCTCTAACCTTCAAGTCACATTTAAACTTAAAACCAAAATTAAACTCTAAGAGCAGCGATGATTTAAAATAAGTTGATTAGACAATAACCACCAAACATGACGTCACTATGAGAAACACATGCTCGTCATTCATGACTGAGTCCAGACAGTGATGACCTCACGCAGCTTCCACGCACCAGACCAAAGATAGCAAGAACAATAAAGAGGCTTAGGAACCGGTTCCTGCTTACCTTTGTTGTTATTCTCTTTTTCCATCTTTTGGATGAATTCTGCTCTCGGCCCGGTGACAATGGAGGCTGGACGCTCGGGTCCGCCACGCCCTCTGTCTGTGACTGACAGACGACGGGCGGGGCTTCGAAGGTGACGTAGAAAGTGATTAAAAAAGCGCCGTAAATATGGTTCCGTTTATTATTATTTTTTTTTTAGCTTTTATCCTGCCACATTGTTTTTCTCTTTGACATAACAGTATTTTAGTATTATGTTCGATGCTGTTAAATCAGAGAAAATAAATAAAAATGTAAGTAAGTAAGTTATATTTATAGAGCGCTTTTCCAGACCAGGGTCACAAAGCGCTTAAACAATCAAAACAAAACTCAGTAAAATATATATTTAAAAGATCAAGATAACAACGAGAATAACACGGGAGTCGCAGAAAATCAAGGAAAAGCCTGAAAGAATAAAAAGTCTAAGTCTTAAGATGTTTCTTGAAGGAGTCAGTAGATCATCAAACACAGAGGGAGAGGAAGATCGTTCCAAAGCTTAGGAGCAACAGCCTGGAAGGAGGAGTCTGACCATGAATAGATCTGAAAGTAAGAACCAGAAGTTTAAAGTTGATCCTGAAAGAAACTGGCAGCCAGTGAAGAGTTTTAAGGATCCGAGAAATGTGAGTTCTTCTACTAGAGCGGGTCAGAATTCTCGCTGCAGAGTTCTGAATCAACTGCAGGCGAGACAGCTCCTTCTTGTTAAGACATGAAAACAAACTGTTGCAATAGTCCAGACGAGAAGAAACAAACGCATGGATTATAAGCTCCAGATCATGTTGTGTTAACATTTTCCTAAGTTAAGTTTTATGTATCAAGTATATAAGAATATAAAGTATATAAAAAGTATATAAAAGTAAATTTTGGATCATGAACATTTTCAAATGGCAACAACGTAGACGAGGAGATTGCAGGATGGATAAAGCACTTTAATTGTAGATGAATATCTGAAAGAAGACATGAAAGCTGACAACAGTTAGTGTTTAATTACAGCAACAAAATAGAACTTGACACTCGGGGTTAAAACTTAAAACGTGAAGCTCGGTGCCCTTTGTTTGTTTGGCACCTTCAAAATAAAATTCCTTAAATAAATATCGAACACAAGCCGAGCAGCTGATCTGGACCAGTTTTTATCAACAACAACAACAACAACAAAAAAGTCACACCGATATGAAGGAACTGATTTCCTCAGAGAAAAACCCAAATATCCGTCATGCAGGCCTCAGGGGTAACATATATATCTATATGAAGGGTTGTATACAGACAGTTATATCTCATATATGTCCAGTATAAGTTCACATACATCTGCTGACAGGATGTTGACATGTCATGTGGATGGACTTCACTGTTGTAGCCTTCCCTGTCTCCGATGAAGCTTTCGAACAAAAACATGCAAGAAGATGTGAGAGTTGGAGTCGAGTGCTTGATGCTCAACAGAAAACCACAATCCCTACCGGGATTTGAAAATAGCTTATAAAAATACATTTTCATTTCTTATCGTCGACACCTGATGCTCTGTCTACCTAGACGGTGGGGTTCCTTAGGGCTCTGTTTTGAGACCTCCGATTACTCCTCTCACCTGCCCTCCAGCTACAGATCTTGTTTGATTTCCAGGGATTGTGTAATGTTTGGCACGGCTCTAAAAACCTCTGACAGACTCAAACAAAAGCATGTGGAGGAACCAAAATCATACTCATGTGTAGGGATTGCAAAGCAAAACATTGAGCAAGAAGGCTTTCAGTTTTGTAGAGAAAATGTTGAGATTTACATTCATCTTTAGTGCGAGGACTAGCACTGGTCCTTTACTGCCTTAAATATTTGTTAATATTTGATTTGACACGAAACTCTACTTGATTTGAAATGATGCAAAATAAGCTATATAAAAAAACCCATCTTAATCTAAGCCTCACATTTGAGATTTTCTAACTGGAGCAAAACCCAGCTACCTGGGGTTACAGGCGATTGCAAGATATATATCGTCATAATTGGAGCCATCAACCTTTGTATTTGGACTTTGGTATGAGACATGGAAACACAAACTTAACTTCTGAAAGTGATGATGCAATCACTTTTCTTTCCATTGAGCCTAAAACGTCACAGAGCTGATTGAAGCTTCATCACGTCAAAAGGCGACTGTGTTAACATGCCAACGCACAACTGGCTCTGCAACAAAGTGAAGATATTCGGTACCAGTAACGATACCAATCATGTGGGAGTGTGTGCTTTATTTGCCTACTTTAATGCCAGATGTAGGGTCAACAGGTCAATCTAATCAAAACATAAATAAAATATAAAATTTAAGTGAGTCCAACTGTCATACTAAACCATCCACTACAGAGATAACTTAAAAGGTTTTCCTTTCAGTTGTGACTTAGGGATAACCAGAAGAGACTACGTTAATGAAAATAGAAAGTCAGTCTTCTAAGCCTTTTAGCTCAGCTCTCTTTGTTGTCTCACAGAAGCGACATTCAGCTATTTAGATTTGTTTTTCTACTGCTGTTATTGTGACTTGACTTCATGTCTTGTTGCTGACAACAGTTCAATGTGGATTCTCTGACTTCCTCAAGGCAAATTGAACCCCATTTATCGGAACTGTGTTGTAAAACAAGAGTCGAGTAAATCCAAAGCAATGAAACTGATGAGAACTATTCCGAAGTAGAAAGACTGTGGAAGACGGAAAAAAACAGACGAGCTTGTGCGACACTGATAAGAAAACGATGTTTTTGGTGTAAGAAAGCTTCTGGGCGGGGTTGGATGCTGAACCCTAGGTGGGAGGTGAGGAACATCAGGCCATGCAAAACGCAACTCCTCTTCTCCTTCCGGTCAGCTTGTCAGTCAAACATTCAGACCACATAGAAAAAGCTAGAGATGCTTGGATGCTGACATCCTGTAGAGGGCGCCACAGTGCAGACTGACAGGCAGATGATAGAGCGCGTCACAGGTAGATGGCTGAAGGATCATGGCGGTGCATATATAGATTCTCTTGGGCGTCTTCCTGAAGCTTGTCGAGATGTTTGTTTCCGTCTAAAATAACCGAGCCTTCTTCTTCATGTCGTTCTTCTTCCAGAGTGCCATGCGGTCGAACTGTTCCAGGGTCATGCCGAACACCTGCTGGAAGTCCTCAGGCGATAGATGTCTCTGGAGGAGGAGATAAAAAGTTGAAAAATTAAGGATTGATCAGCAATACACACGTATCTCAAACATACCTGAGAGTCACGACAAAAGTTATTTGCTTGGACAAAGATACGAAGGAAAAATGCTTTTGTTTCCGTCTTAAATATTTCTCAACTTTGGTTTTTAAATATCTTCACAATCTTAATGTAGTGAGTTTTTAACTTGCACTAGAAACTTTGTTTATTTTAAACATAGATGTTGTGGAAGTAACAACGTGCAGATCACAAATGTTTTCATTCAACAGCTTTTCAACATAACATGATCATAGAGGTGGAACTAAACTTGACTAAGTATGCAGCTTTACATTTAATGCAGTTTGATAATTAAATAGCTTAAACTCTAAATAAGATGATATAAAATGATGTAAAATTAAGATGTTTGTCTCAATAAACGGTTAAAATACATAGATGTTAATGTGAAAAAAAAAGATAATGAGTTATCTCTCAAAGTGAAGAAACAAGTGTGTTAATATTAGACTATGTTTGTGAAAAGAAATGTAAAATCTGACACGGCTGATCTCTCCATCCACAAAGAGCACTTCAGTAGCAGAACGAAAGAACCTGAACTGACATCACTCCACACAATGTTCTTGTTTACCACATTAGAAGAGGAGATTTACCACAAAGAATTTAACTCGCCACCTCAGAAGTCCATCCAAACTCTCTCCAGCTCAAGCTTGGCTCACGGAGGACGAGGGAAGACCAGACGTATGCTAGTGATTACGAAGCCAGCATCTGCTGCTTTATCGTAAATCTCTAGCTGTCTCTCTCAAGATGCCGATTGTAAATCACATGCAGGCCCATCCACTCGCTCCCAAACCTCCAATCGATCATTTATGGAATGTCGGGATGAAACACTTACGGCCCAGAATCCAGAAAAGTACCAGAAGTTTCAGACTTAAATATCTTACGTAATTACGCAATTTCAAATGCAAAAAAGATGCTGAATCTTCTATATCACGCATGTCAAACTCCTCAAGGCCACATCTTGACTGAGATGTTATTATGTATGACCTTCAGAATAATTACGTTTCATCCTGTCTTTCAGTAAAAACCCTCTTATCTTCTATTCAACCGTGAAGCTCATGAATCATCAGACCAGGTACTGCTGAACTACATGAACTATGATCTTCAGTCAGGGAACTCACTTTAGCTTTGTTTTTTTAACCAGCAAACCGTAGCTGTTTGTCAGACATTAACGTGACTTCACCTCAAAGTAGAAATAAAGGTTCTGCTCTCTGTATGATATATGCTTAGGACATGTGAATGAACAACCGTCAATCCTCCAGCTCAGACTTTCAGACGGATCTCTTGCGTCAATCGCACCTCGACGCTCTGTCCGCCTCTCGGGGACGATGGCCTCAATTTCTCTCAGGGACTTTTTTGTCTCAGGGTTAAGGAAAGTATTAAGAGGGTGTTTCAGACCCACGCTCATTACTAAAGTCTGGTCTGGAGACAGGAGGGCCATCAGAGGCGGACCACAAGACTTACCACAACCTGATTTATTGAACTGGACTTCATTCTGTGGACTGTATCTAGGAAGTCCTTATGGAACAGAAACGTTTTCTTTAAATAAAAAAGCTTTGTAATGAGGCAGAATCACAAAAGCAGCTCCAGGGGAGAGTAAGTGGGCACTCAGATGTTTAAACCATTCGTCGGCCATAATGCTGCAGTTCCTTATATTTGTCAAAAAGCAAACAGATGTGAATAAATGACGTGGTTTTTCTAGCAGTTATTCAACATAAGTCTGAGTTTTTTTATTTATTGAATTACATTTATTTATTTTTTTGTTTAAAGGTGTTTAGTTGGTGTGGTAACTCTGAGCATCCTGGGTGGTTCTGTCGCTCCCGATGACTTCCACATGAGTTCTGACTGAAATAGCAAAGTTTTCTTATTCAAAGCTGTGAATCTTTCACAGCAAATCACGATGCAATACTATCTCTTACCAATCACAGTCCCTCTCAGTGAACTCGACTGCATCGTTATGACATTATGTGTGCAGATGTGGAGTTTGAATTTCTTACTGGTGATAAAAGTTTGACGAGTAACAATAGTTAAAAAACGTGCAACTAAAACCCTGTCATTAGTGAGAGGTTTGTCTGTAAAGGGTTAACATCTGGTGCCGAACCAGAAAGAGGTTTATCTCATCTCTGGTGTCGACTGGCGCTCACCTCCAGTCTGGTGCGGTCGATGTCTCTGGGAAGCTTCACTTTCACTCTGTGTGTCACTGCCAGCATTTCGTAGGGGTAGACCTGGTGGGAGGAGGGTTACAAACACAACTGTATCACACGTGTCAGGGCTGAACAGAAGGTTTGATCTATAAAACAGTGAATCATCTTACCTTGTATTCTGGGGGTTTAAGAAAACAGAAATGAATTAGTTTTCACTTAGATATGAGCACATATGCACACACAGCTATGACATCAACACACACACACGAATAAGAATGATGTCATCACTGAACTCTGATCTGGAGTCACACACTGTTGGGCTACATGTGATCAATAAAGAAGAATAACAACAACACACTGATCCATCGACAGTTCCATGGACCATCTTAAATGAACTGGCATGTATTGGTTCTGACACTAATACAATTCTTATCCAGAAAAATCCCCCTCTCTGCAGAGAAAATCCCTCAGCATACTAAAGTGGAGACACATGGTAATACACCACAACAAAAACAAGACTAATGCATTTGTATTTTCATTTTTGAGTCAAGAAACATGTTGAGATTGAAAGAGCTCACCTCTCATGCCTCCCCAGCTGTGAGAGTCGGGGTCGACTTCATCCTCCATCATCTCCGCGGCCTGCAGCAACAAACACATTGATGACGCCATCTTAAAGAAACCTGAGGTCAGAAGATCTCTTCACCTTATAGATGCCATTTCTTCCATATCCAGGTAGAGACGCGGATTTGCTGTATGGGAAGTCTGAGGGGAGAAAAAGGTGAGAATTCATTGTGATATCATGCAGCCAGTCATCAGAGACTCACTGGGCTGAGCGATGTCCTCTGGAAGACTACAAGTGGACTTGCTGGGGTCCAGCTCTTCTGGACCCATATGCCCGTCAATCTCACTCTTCAAAATCATCCAACTGGTCCTCTGTAGCAAGAGGAAGACAAAGTGTGAGTTAGTGAATTAGTGAAAGAATGATCGTGGAAAGTAGAATGCCTCCCCCCTTACACCCACCTTGCCTTCCTCCCCGTCCTGCCAGGAAGTTCTAGAAGCTGTAAAACAGTCAGATGTTACAGAAGGTAAGAGTTAATGTTCCGGATCCTTCACCCTCCACTGCCCACTTAACTCTTCCGTAAGTCACCGCGGACCATGACCTCATCAGCTGCCGACGTTCTTTTGAGCACAGAGCGGACGAAACTGACTAAAACTACGCTTGAAAAATGAGCGTTGGAACCACTTGTCCATTAGACCCTGTCGTCATTGATGTGATTGAACACTAGAATAATTTTGCAGCAAGAAAAACAGATTATGTTGAAGCTCTGACTTCTGTATTGTTTATAGAAGAACTAAGACATTTTGACATTCTGTTTGTCTAACAACGTCTTTATCATTTGAGCTCCTGGACCAACACTAGTTTATTTACAAACACGGGTCCTGTAAGGTGGTGACTCGGGACTTGATGTAAGGGTACATCCACTGGTCTCTCCCTCTAGTTTCTCTTCAAAGCAAAGCCAGACAGTGACTTGATCAATCGTTCCTATAAGCAGACGATGAGCTCATGAACCTGCAGGACTGAACCGTCAGCAGCTGATGATTGTGAGACACAAGATGAAACACGTGACCAATACCACGATAGCCAAACAGTGTGCCACGAGGTGAGGAGCACAAATCACACACCATCACTGGACGCACAACTGACGCACAACTGCCAGTGATTGGAGTGACACTAAAGCCATGACTTCAACATTAAAACCAGCAGATGATCAGGTGACAGAAAAACGTGCATGCATGGATCAAGTGTGTGAACACATGTCAGCCCTTATCTTAATCAATTGATTTATACAAGTACTGACACAACCAAACAGATTTCAACATGGCTGTTCAGGATATGTTAATATTTAATGTATCCTCAGGTACAATGTTATGAACCAAATTACAAATTAAAATCACAAAAAAGCCTGACCGTCTTATAATACTTAACGTGCACCATATCATAGTCATTTCGGTTGAGTAGTCCGACTTTACGTGACATTAAATAACCATAAATAGTTACGTCAGAAGATTGTGTAGCCTTGTTGGACACAACAATAAAAAAGATGTCAATGTTATTTGAGTGTTGTATTTTTTTCTAGGTATTATCAATGCTAACATGCTATATAGCTAATTTGGTCCACATGCTATTACAACAAAACAATGCTTATATTATTATAAAGTGATTATGTATCTACATTCTACATTAGTTGTACGTGTCATTCAAGTTAATAAATATTAATACTGAAGAATTACAATTTTTAAACGCTAACTTAAGACAACATAATGATGATGAATTGCTCAGCTGCTGCAGGATCTCACTACTACACATTACCTGCTCAAGTACGAACATTATTGAAGAGAATTTACAATAAAAATCTGACAAAAACATTTGGCTAAAGTACTAGTGAAGGTGAAGCACTAGTAAATTCCTGAAGTCCAAACTAAATGACGGTTAATGTGTAAACATGAGAAAGATACTTCTACGAATCTTCAACATCTCAACAAAAGGTTTTGATTCAATGTTTCTTTTGTACTTCTTTTTAGATTTTTTTTTAAACAAGGGGCAGCATTCTTTCAACATATCAATGCATGTACATTGTCCACACGCAGATGAGAGAAGGGATGAAGTGAAGGAAGAAAATGTGCGAGCACATCATGCACCGACACACTGACTGTTAACAAAGACTGTACCATGCTGTCTGTAGATGGGGGGTTTTCTATAGAGATTATCTTTGATCGTAGTCTCTGAAGATGGGAACAGGCGCAGAGAAAAGAAAATGGTAGAAGGAGCCAGCATGGCAAAGAAGAGAGAGAAAGTCAGAGAGGGGATGGAGAAAAAAGAAGCATGAATCAGCTGTTATTTAGGGGAATTAGATCACTTGGAGGAGCAAAGGAGGCAAACGAGGTCATCGCAAAAGCTTTCTGGACGGATTTAAACATGTTTTATTATTCATGCCAAAATAAATGGAATTATTGGTTATTACAAAAGACTTTAAGTCAAAGGTAGGAGCATTTAGTGTCACAAGTAGATTATTTAATAAAATAAAGATTAGAAAAACTGACTGTATCTGGAGAGAAACCCCCAATTTGACATTTATTCAATAAAGTTTTATTCGCTATATAGTATTGTTATTTCTCTGATGTAACTTTTCTTGCACGTATTAAAGTGAAACAAAACCCGACCTCACACGTCTTTTGAAACAAAAAGTGAAAAACTGACTCCAGATATGGGCGTTAGTTACCAAAATACAGATGTATTTAATCTGTCTGACAGAGGAAAACTAAGCTGTGAAACGTCGTCATCAATCACAAACCAAGCGTGTGGACAGTTGTGGAGAGTCTTGACCTCGGTTACTTTTACACCGACAGCATTAAGTTAATATAAGATGTCAATTTACCAACCATGAAAAAAATCTAAAATGTAATTTGTGAAAGTTTCTTTGGCTCAAATGTGGGGATGACTCTCACGGACCAAACCGAACTATCCAAGCTTGAAAATGGTCTGAAATGGTTAAAGTATTCCTGTTCTGAACCTCCTCTGACAGACGCAGTGAGAAACAACTGTGTCACATTAAACATGACTCACAATAAAACAACATCTGGTTGTTTTAGCGCCCGCCAGCTTGTGAAACTGCACCCAGAGAGAAACAATAAGGACGATGAAAACCATTAAGTGAGAAAGCTTTTCCTTAACAGAAGGTCCGGCCATGTTTCCTGCAGCGAGACTGACAAGTGAACACGTCAGAGAGAGTTTTTTTTGTTCTGCTACATCTTGTCAAATAAATCTATTGATATTAGGAAGATTAGTGATTGAAAAATGTTAGGTTTATTGTATCAGATTTTCATTGGCGCTAGAAGTGGAATTCTCTCTCTTACCTGACCCTCCTTCATTACTGCACCTCATCTATTGATGCTGTGGAAGGTATTTATAGCTTGTGGCCACACGGGGCAGTTGTTGCCTACCTGGTATGTGGAAGTGGCGAGGAGCAGCCACGTATGTGGAGGCGGAGGAGGGTGATTTTCCGTCCGAGTAGGTGGATAAGCTTGGAGTACTTCGACCACTTTCACTTCCTGCAGGAGGTAACAGGACATGGTGAGCAGAGAAAATAAATGAAAGCAATATTATTAAATACAAATTCAATAAGAGGTGTTGGTGAATCGATGACCCAGCCTGCGTCAAAAACACCTTTCTAATAAAATCAAGAATAATGTTGAAAAAATTGAAAACTGCAGTTCCTGCGGGACATAACAATTAACCAACATAGTGTTTCATTAGAAACGTTCTAGAGATTCAAATAACTTCAAATGCATATTTGCACAAACATTTAACAGACAACAGACTGGATCATAGACTCACTAGATCTTGGTCAAGTTCATAAGAGAAAACTGAATAGAAAGTCTATGTGGAAACTAAAGAACACCTAATATTAACAATATTGTTAAAGTCATACGAAGCATCTCACACTTTCATGCACACAAACACAAAAAAGGTACCCGTGTGTGATTAAAAAAACACAAACACTTTGCCAAAACATGATGATGACAAAGAGAATCGATAAGACTGTTTCTAATCTACATTCAGAGCTTCTTTTTAGAAAAATAGCGAAGATAGCTCTCAATACTGGACAAGTACAGCTGCACACTGGTTAATATGTCTCTGGGACTGGAAACCAGACTCCAAAATTACAGCTTGCACTCCCTTTTCGTTCCCTTTAGACTCCTCAACAATGCAGGGGAAAAGAAAGTCTAGAAGAATTTTTACTTGTTTTCCTGATCAGTAAGACTTTAATGTCCTTGTCCCACCGATCATAAATATGTCTCTTCAAATCAAAACAGGAGCTCAAATACGTTCATGTTGTAACTCACAACAAATCATTTCAGCTGCTAGTCACTCCAGCGTGTGAATATGATGATGATCATAACACATTATGACCTCTGCTATTATAATGGAAATTGAACGATATAGAAGCACCTTCATGCACTAAGGTAGCTAAATCAGTAAAAAAAAGGTTAAAAATAAGCATAAAGCCAAATGGATAAAGACATATTGAGTGTTACAGGTATCGATTAAAAATAAAATACTGATCTCTCCGACAGTGCTTTGTGTTTCTCACACTCTTGTGTACATGTTCAGTTGTGAGTTTCCCTATTTAAGACTGAACCAGGTTGTTACAAATGTTTGTAATGTCCAGCTAGAACAAACCTATATATATATAGCTAGAACCTTATATTTCCCAACTTTCTCTTCAAAACCCAATTTTCTTTTCCATTCCATCTTTCCATTCATTTTCTTTTTTTCCTAGATAGATAGACTCTGTTAAGCTTAACCTTATTTCCCCAAAACCACTTAATGCTACGCTTGTTAGCTTAGCTTGTCGATGACTGTGCTAACGGGTGGAAGTTTACCATATTTAACACCGTGTCACTCTAAATTTGTAGATTAAACCCAAAAACTACATTTTCTGACATCAAATTAAATGCATTTTAATTGCAAGAATTTTTTTTTTGTTTAAATATAAATGTATACATTGTGTCTTAATTACATCTTTTCTGGGATAAAGATGAATGAATCTGCTTAATGAAGTCACAATAAAACATGATATCCATACATAACTTATTTAATGTGAATGTACTGGACAAATGCAGACGTCTGAAATACAAAGATCCAAACAACAAACTAAGTATATCCATGGGTTAAGATGAATAGGATGACCACGAACACATGTGTTTTTACACAATAGGCAATCATTTAAAAGCCACTGATGAGAACAAATGAAGATTTGACCCCCTACATATCATCCTGGGGTCATTATCGATCATGCAAAACAACAAACACATTTCCACAGAGACGATAAAGAGCATGGCATGTACCCTTGATGTACCCATGAAACCTGTCGACGCCACAATACGGTACCACAGCATCACAAAGTCTGCTTCTCATTCCACTTAAGGAGGGACACAGACAACAGAATGAAACTTCTGCTGGTTTACCGTTCGGAGGAGATAAAGTGAGATGTAGGGACGTCCTAGAGTCAGGATCCTGTCTGAACCCTGAGGGATGAGGGAGACTGTTGGTGGGACAGAAGTGAAGCAGTGCAGGGAGGTGGACTTGCTGGGGGGACACGTGGGAGGGTCTGACATTTCTGCTTTGTGATGTTGCTTTGACCACTTGGTATTGTGAGTAGCGTTAAAAGTTTCATGTTTTTTTGGTGAATAGTAAGTAAAAACAAAACTCTGACAGTAATCAAACTGAGGTTAGAACACAACGGTCCAAAGTACACGCCGAGCTGTCTGTGATCCAATAACCAGCAGTCAATTAGGAGACCTGGAGAGAATTAAAAAACGCTTGTTGTGTAAAAACCATGCCATCCAAGTAAAGACAAGACCAGAATGTTGCTCAGGACTCAGCACACCACTCCTTGTGACCTTTGAACCCGATCAAATACAGATGAATGGCATTTGTGGCAGTATGAAAACTACATCCAATTTTAGTCTATTTGACTAGAACATCTTGAATAAATACTGCAACAAGATGTCATTCATCAGATTCAACCAGACCCTGTTTTAGTCGGTCTACCTCTGAAGAAAGGGATGAAGTTGTGCTGCTGAAGCATGGCCAGCGTGGTCGGGTTGAGGTGCAGGGATATCCCGCCACTGCCACCTAGTGGTGTGGGTGAGCACTTGCCACCACCACTACCATCAAGTCCAACAGAGAGGTTTATGGGTGAAGAGGAAGACTCTCTGGCCCAACTTGAAGGGCATCTAACCCCTCCAGTCAGAAGAGGGGGCACGGGAAGAGTACTGGTGTCACGGGGGAGACTGCTGTACCTATTACTGTGGTTCACCTCTGGCCCTGCAGGTCCAATTCAATTAGAACATTTGATTGTTTTTAAAAGAAAAGAAACGTCAGAAAGGGTTACGTTCATACCTGGCCGGCTGTAGTTGGGAGGAGATCTGGTGGGTGTGTAGCGTCCGTACCCCCCGAGAGAACTGTTGGAGCTGGGGCTGGAGGGTCTCCTTTGACGAGGTGATTTCTCCCCATCACCCTGTGCACACAAATACACGTGAATCCTGGTTAGAACCAACCTACTTATGAAGCTATAGTCAAAATAGTTGATGACCCTTGACCTACAGTAAGGTCAGTAAAGCATCCTTACAAATAACCCTGTTTACTCCTTAGTGTTTTTGTTACTCAGAATAGACAGTAATAATGCACTTTTTCTTTTGGGAAAGTTTATCAGGAAATGTTAAACTTTTTCATTAATCTACGGTAGGTACTTATGGGTTACTTGTTTAGCATGGTTATGAAAATGCTGTCTTTGTTAAGTTCTTCAAATACATCTCCCTTGTTATTCAACAAAAAATATAGTATAACACATAAAAGGGTAACTCAGTCATATATAGTTGAACTCCTTTTAGTTGCATTTTACTAGAAAGTAGCCTACTTCTAGACTCTACTAGAGAGTAGAAACATATAGTTTTTATATATTTTTAATATAGCTCCTGTCATCTTTAAAGTTAAAGAGCCCTGAGTAAAACCAAACATTTGAATGTGATGTAGTGATGCAGAGGCAGCTCTAACACAACTTGAAACATGGGAAGGAGTGACGGATAGGAAGTTACCTCTGTGGGAGTGGGAGAAAGCAGCTGGGGGGACTGCAAATGAAAACGGGGAGAAGGTCAATGATCGGGACAAACAAGAGTAAATCATCCAGTCGTGATTGTCCATGGTTAGAACATGGACACGGACGGATAATGAGGTGTCGGTGAACATGAGACTGATCAGATGGTAAAACAGAAGGATGAGACAAAAGGGAATATATACATATATATATATATGTATACACAGTATATATATATTATAAATTATATTTATATGTATATATAGATATATATAGAGAGATTTATATCTATATATCTAAATCTATATAGATATAAATATAGATATAGATATAGATATAGATATAGATATCTATAAATTAACTGTCTTTGAGAAAGCCAGAGAAGAGCATGGTTAAGGGTTTGAATCCTGCTCTACCTCGCTGTAGTGCCGCTCCTCAGACGGGTAGCTGACGTATGGAGAGTAAGACAGCATGTCGGGTCGGTCGATGTTGTAAATGGCCTTGGTCTTTGGAAGAGCGGCCAGGTCCTTGTAGTCCAGTGTCTCCTCTCCCAGTTTGGCCTGCTAGCAGACACAACATGTGGTCAGGTTCTGCTGCTGCCTCACCATGGCACTCAGAGGGTGTTCCTTACGTAGATGACTCTGTTGGGAGAACCCGAGGCACTGGACGCTGGGACAGAGGTGATGCTCTCAGAGGAGGTCCGAGTCACCTGCAGCACAAAGACAGCTGTTAGCATGAGGTGAATGAATGAATATTGTTTATTTCGTGCATGACAGTTTAAATCATCAACATCACATTTCATTGTAATTCACATATTACATGCATGTCTTGAAAGGGAAAGCGGGAGAAGCAAATCTTATCCAGTCCCCCAAATAGTAGTAGTAGTAGTAGTAGAGAAATTAAATCATTGTATATCATATCATATAATAATATCTTATATCAGCGCTTATTTCACTTTGGCTTAACAGATTCTTGTTACATACGACAATTTTCACGCAGTATTGAGATTGGTCTGTAATTGGTAAACTCACGTGCATCACCATTTTTGAACAGGGGAATAACTTTGATCACTTTCATTTTGGTGGCAAAAATTTGCAGTTGAAATTACTTTATTTGGAAACTGAAGGTGAATGAATAATACAGATTAGAAACCCAGATTGTCTGTTGGATGGTTCAATGACACATGGGATGGTAAATATTGATCTTAACTTTTCCTTTTCAACATGAATGACTGAATGAAGGTGCTGTCCAGGCAGACAATACTGCAACATTACCGTTGACAGAAGAACATTTAAAATAGATTTATTGAATAAAAGTGTCAATACATCACTGTTATATAGAATAATACAAATCATTTGTCCATTGTAGGTACTGCATGCTAATGCTAATGCTAACCCTTATCATATTACGAGGGGTTAGCATTAGCAAAAGCCTTTGTCAAGTTCTCATTTCAAATACATTTACATTTTTCTTACACTAAAATTGTGTTAGCATTACATATTGAGAGACAATTCTTCCACCATCAAGAAAATAATAGATATAGTTGGAAAAAGATTATGGATTATGTATTGCCCAACTTTCTTCTTTTTATAAAGATGTTTAGGTCGAACAACTAGCATACAACTATTCACACACAATTATTAGTGAACACACAAGTTCCATCACAGCAACTAGCAGTTAATAAAGCAACGATTCAGAAGCACATCTCAAAAGAGAAGCTGTTTCTGTTTGTCTGAAATTATATTTCTTATTAATAAAGAAAAAATCAAACCTATGGTCAAGAGTTAATTTATTTTAAACCTGCTTGAAGTAACTAAAGCTTTATTTTTCTCTTGGATTTCAGTTTAAAGAAGTCATGCAGGTTAATTGATGAGTGCTTGTCAATCTTAAATATCACCATTAGGTTTGTTTAAAGAAAAAAAACTCTCATTGAAACCACACTCAGTGTTGCAGGTTGAATCTCATGCAGTCAGTGAAGGTGGACCAGAACCAACCTGCTGCTCAGAAACATCACTGAGCTGAATTCTCACCTGTTTCTGAGAGGGAAACAATACACGGACAGAGTGAGAGTCTTCTATGGACTTCCAGTGTGGGTGGGAGTGGTATGTATTGTGTTGTGCTGAGTAATCACAGTCAAATATTGTGGAAGTGTCAGATTCACCAGTGACCCGTCTCTGGGGTGCACATGGTGTTTTCTTGGCTCTCACAGTGTTTAAGTACTAAAGGGTCATGAATCAAAATGGAGAAATGAAGTCTTTATAATCTGACCTTGCCCTTCTCCTCCTGCTTGGCTGCTTGTCTGCATGGAGGATGCCAGATTGAGGATCCTTGAAAACACAGACAACAATGGTCATATTGTCAAAAACAGAATCAATCATTTACTTTCTATGCTCAGATTGTTATTTGTTTGTTACATGAAGACTTTATCTGACTCACCTTGCAGGTACATTTCTTCCCCCTCAGCAAACATCTGCTCGCACCGGGCACAGCGAGCACAGGAAGGATGGTAGTGCTTCTCACCAGCCTGATCAGCAGAAAAAAAGCTTAAATTCTAGATATTTAAGTCATAAGACCGATCCAGGTAAGGAACAATTGTTTGTTTACTACCAATTCAAAGAACAGTTTAAAAATACACCAATAATTAATGCATTTTAAGAACATTTCTTATTTTATCAGTTTAATCATTTTTGCAGAGTTGCAGAAAAAATATTCCAGAAATGTATTGCATTTTATGAATTGACCAGCAGGGGGAAACCTTCGGTCACGTAAGAAACAATCTTTGCTCCATTTCATTTTTTATTTTTACCGAAAGGGATAAATAGCAATGCACAAATCATCCTGGTTGATTTAGGATGTGTCCAACTAAGTTTTAATTAAACTTGAATTGTTGTGACTAATGTGTTGGAACAATGTTATTGTGAATTAAAAAAAAGGTTTCTTAAATTAAGTTAAAGTCCTTAAATACCCCCCCCCCCCCCTTTATATGAAATTGAACAAATAACTTCACGTTTAAAAACATGATCGTTTTGAAACTCCTCAAACGAAACATTTGCACGTGAAACACCCTTCCTCGATGGAATTACTACAAATCCCAAACTATCCCATCTGTTCTTCAGTCATCTGATACCAGATGTGAAAGCTTCATTTCTCGGTATTAGAAACATCCAGAGTGTGTTTCTGTCATGACAACAGCATCGTGTCCAACACAACAGTGTGGTCTCCATATGAATGTTTTGAAACATTGAAACATGTTTGCAACAGTTGAAACTAAAATCAAATAGACTTACATATATATGAAAATGTAATATATTCGTGGCTACTCTTTATAGCTTAGACTTTTGGTTACATTTTAGCTTTTAAAAAAATCCACTTCATTTAACGTTTATATCGATAGGTACAAACAATTTCACACAATCAGTGATTGTTGAAAATATGAAATATGCCAGCCATATTTCTATTGTTTAAATATATTGCATTTGTTTTATATTCCATTATTCAGTACTTGATGTTGACGTCTAGCAAGTAATTATATATTTAGCTTTTCTTTCACTCAGAGGGACGAAGTGGTTTTAGTAAAACTGATATTAGTCCTCATGATGTCAGATACTATTTATAGTAAATGATATTATTATTATATAATAATATAGATAGTATTTATCATGATAATCAACGTAAATTGATAGAAACCATTAAATAACACAATAAAAAGTAAAGTTGTTTTTAAAATTATTTACCAAAAAAAGTTGAAAACGGTTCAAAGATGCTTTTGTCGTAGAATACATTTATGAGTGGATGTGGACTAGTATATAGGAGCGGTAACTGTAAAGCAGGGGTCTCTGGTGGGGATCCAGAAGTACTGTACATTGTTAGTGCTGGAGGGTCTTTTAACTGTTTTGATACAAATTTAATATTTTTTTGTTTTGTTTAATGTTTTGTGGATTCATGTGTAGTTTAACTGTACACTCAGGCTATTTGCATCTTTTGTTTTGTTTTTGGTAATCTGTTCTTAATTCATAATCAATTCTTCATAATCAATTCTACATAAATTCCATCATTTTATAAGATGATCTTGATTTCTCAACCATCTGAGGGAGTCTCTTGTTCGGCCCAACTCCTAAAAAATCAAATGGAGGTCGGGCTGCCAGGCTGAAAATGGCTGCGGGCTGTAAGTTTGCGTCTCCTCCGGTAAAGCATCTTAAAGAATCAAGACCCCCATTTCTTTCTATTTACTGCAAAGTACTACAGTACAGGAAACGATATTCTTGATATCAGCAGATTTGATGTGGATTCAATTGAGAGCAGATGGAAGCAGATACATTAGAATATCTCAAGTATCATCTGCTGTTAGTAGCTCATATTTGAATTGATGGAGAAAGATAAACATGGAAGAGGAGAAGAGGAAGTTGACTTTGACACACAGAGATAAAAAGAAAAGAACTGGATTAGATTCAAACAAAGTTAGATTGAGACGTGTGGAGATAACGGTCAATTCCTTTCTCTGTCAGGAATGCACAGAGATGTGATCAGATCCCTTTTCCTGCCGGACCCCTCGCTTGTGAGGGGAGATCAGGGTGTGGGAGGTAGACCCCAACTGGGCCCAGACTTGTGGTGGAGTATGTCTAAATATTATTTAACCCTGAACGTCCGCGATAGCTTTCCAAAATCATCATCCTCATCCGACTCTCCCAAAACCTCAAAATTCCTGCGTTCATGTGTTGCACAGCCGATGGTTCTCAGTTTGGACGGACACAGTATCTATGTAGTAGCAAACCACAGAAGTAGTATGAAGACATCTACACAGAGGTTAGACCTGCAGACCAGGAGGAGGAACATCACTCCAGCTGAGACAAAGCAGCAGAGACAGCTCACTTCGGTCAGTTTGATCTCAGTTAAATGTCATGACATTCAACATGCTCAGTCAAGCCACCTTTACAACGAGACTCTCCCACCAGAGGCTGAAGTGATTTCATCACTCTTTTTAATGACTTCATCGCGACACCACGACAACTACGGATCTGAGGTGATTCCAAACATGCTCGAGTCCATCCGACCAGCAGGTGGATGATGTCACTCACACACACTGAAGAAACCTGACCAGTGTTCATGAGAAGAAGGAGAAGATGATGGGATGAAAGAATCAAGAGAAAGAGAGGGGGTTATTGTTGCTCTTCATGAATCTGCTCTTTTGTCCGGAGGTCATGGTGGGAGCTTCCAAGACCTCCTCTGGTGTGAAAAACATTCCTGATCACGTCCTCCACTCACCCCTCTCTAGAGTGTCTTCATCAGAGAACACATTTATCACGCACTTGCAAAATGTCTGATCCGCCTCAGATGAGCAGAGTTGGAGAGAGAACCATCAGTGTTATCGATCTTGCTTTACATTCATTTATCAACATTTGAAATGACTTTCACGCAACCATTAACATCGTATGTGTGAAATATTATATCACGATCTTTGCAATGAAGCCGGAGTAGCTGGAGTATACTAAAGATTGAGTCTCAAATACATCAGACTGAAAATTAATATAAAATAACATCTGTTCAAGTCTGTTTAAATATAATTGACTTTATTCAGACCCCTTATGTGAGTTTAAAAAGAAGATATATATTTTTCATTAAGAACAGATTGTAATGAATAGATATGTTAATATTAAAGCAATATTAATTATATGTATTAAACTCATGTGTTAAAACTATTGAGCGATGACAGAGCATCAAGGTATGGATTAGTTGAGTCTAAATAAACACAAAACTACCAACTAATGATTTCACCAGATTGTAAATATCGATCATTCAAGGAACATGCATTTAATCAATATATCTTTAGAACACGATACTCTTATAGACAGAAGGGTATTCTGGTTCCCTTGAGCAACATAATGGTGACCCCTGCTCTAGGTTTTAGATCTTTGTATTTGTTTAATAGAAACAATACCTGAATACAAAAGATGAATAAATCTGCATTTCGACGGCACATTTCTGTGTTAAATTGCTTCCCATGTGCTTGTTACACTGAATAACCTTCCATGAGCAGAACCTGAAGTATTTCAATGATTACATTTCTGAGGTTGTTAAATATGTCATTGTTGCTTTCGAGTGTCCAACTATCAAACAATAGCCACTTACTTTCTTTTGATTTCTCAAGTTTAACATAGGAAACCAGCATTAGTCAAACCTATTGTTCTGTCTTGCACTGTACCAGAGATGACCAAATCAATCAGTCATGGGGCAGACATTTTAAAGAACTTCCAGATCCCAGGCCTGGAAAGTACATATTTAATCAGGAGCCTAATCTGAATGGGGATTAAAGATTACCTCCAAGACTTTCCCAGTGATGTACTTCTTGCAGCTTTCACACTGGATGCCGAACATGGCGTGGTAGTCCATCTCACAGAAGGGGATCCCATCCCTGACAGACCAAAACACAAGTATTTTTAAGTGTTCATTAACTTGAATGAAGTCTAACACTACGATTATTTAATGCTCGGTTGGCATTTTCAATCCAAACTCTCTCTGAAGGTTTACACTTACTTGCTTATGTACTCCGCATTGAGGACTTTGTTGCAGACTTTGCACTTGAAGCAGCCGAGGTGCCAGTGTTTGTCCAGCGCTACGAGGGACTGTTCATTCTTGAACTCCTTCCCACAGCCACAGCAGTCTGGGGACAATAAGGGAGATGTAAGTGAAGGATGTTCACCTGGATGAACTGATGAATGCATGAACATCTGTATTCTACTGACTGTGGACCGCTTGGATGGGGGCAGGACTGTTGGACGGGAGCGGCTGGGTACATGTCTGGCAGATGCACTCCTTCCCATTAAATGTCACTCGGTCACCGGCCGGAAATGGCTGTCTGCAACACAATAAAATAAACAAACATCATAGTCATTTTTGGGCCATAAAGTCATTCTTTCGCTCCACATATTTACTCTCCACAATGACTCAGACTATGTTTTGCTTTCACAACGTGATCGTTTGGCTGCGGCGAAGTTTGACGATGCCAGCGAGAAATACATCTGACCGGCACATTCTGATCCAGACCAAGAGCCGCTGATGCACGATAGCATCAACACAAACACACACACATTGATAACCTCGCAGGTCACACACGCCACATGAACTGGAGACTAAATAGCGGCACTGAGTGACCACACGCTTAACATTCCTCATGGAGGAAGGATCCTGTTGCAAAAGCACACGCAAGCGTGCACACATGAGCGGTCTGTATGAAGCACATGCTTGGAAACAGGTGATGATGGCTGGGAGACTTGGTGCCACGTGGTTTCCTAAATTTAAACATGAATGTATATTCTAGGCAGAGGTCCTTGTCGATGACTCCACGTCACGTGCAACACACACAGACACAACCACACAAACAGAACGAATCCTGATCAGCGCAAATAAAGTGACGTCATTCGTATGTTTGCGGTGCTGATGGAGATTCATCATGGTTGTGAATACCTAGCTAAAGTCGTAAGCTAAGACGTAAATGTGTCAAACTTATAGGATTGTATCCAGGAACGTGGAAGTCTTACTTGCAGGAGGCACAGACGAAACAGCGAGGATGGTAGGTCTTCCCCAGAGCAGAGACCACCTCACCCTCGATGAAGTCCTGGCAGCTGAAGCAGCGGGTACCGTAGAGCTTCTGGTAGTCCTGAGTGCAGATGTACTCGCCCTGGCGCAGGAAGAAGCCCCCTTGTGCGAGTTCAACGCCACAAACTGACGGAAGAAGAGGGAGAGGGAGAGAGTGTCAAGTTAAAAGACTAATGTGGTAATAAAGCTCAGATAGCCAGTTGAACATTGTATACTGTGACCTTTTGTAAGGGGTCATCAAGCCTAAAGACAAACGGTGGGAGAAATGAAAGAACCTTAACATGATGGGACAAGATCAGTCAAACGTATAGTTGAGTAACAATTAAAATAAAAAAAAATTATATCCACAAGTATAATTATACCGTTAAGACTGTATTTGAATGGATGTTGCTTCATTTTATTAAAATACTCCCAGTATGAATCAAGAGCATTGATTTCCACAATATTATGAAGCACCAAAATGTTCACCAAATCTACTTAATGTTCACCAAATATAATTATTTTAATTGTTATAATGTTAAAAATAGTTTAAACGCTTTTTTCTACCAAAACATTTCTAATTCATCGAGGAAGGCACAATGTACATGACGTTTAATAAAGCTTTTCTTAAACTGTGTGAAAGAAGCAATACTTATTCACTGAATTAATCCTTTTGTTTGCCTAACTGGAGCTTTTTTTTCAACTATGCTTGCGCTGATAGAACAAACTTTATCACACTGACGTTCACACTAAAAACACTTATGGGTAGTTATCTTTCATTAAGAAACACATCACATTTATCAAGATATAAAACGAAGCACATTTTATGATATACACAAACTTCTTCATGCAAAATCTGATTAGGATATATTAAAATGGTAATCAAACGGTAATTATATTAAGAAAATGCTTAGCAATTGAATTATAATGAGGTTTCAGTAGACATTGATTATATTATTACACAATCACATCTCACGAAAAGATAATTGTAAAATGATTACTGAAAAAAAAAAGTTTCTAATAGTCCAGATAACTTAAAACTCTCCTCAGCCTAAATACCACAGCCCAAAATAAAGCTTATATGTAATTAATGTTCATAATATTAAAACTGATAGATTTGACCTCTCAAGAGTGTTGGACTGAAACAAATATAAAAAGTAACAACATTGTCTTAAAACATTTGACCAACAGATTGCATATATTACTTATATTAGTTAAAAAGGTCAATTTATGCAGTATTAAAGCTAAATTGTCCCAGATTGAGTTCAAAAGAAGAAGTTAAGATGGTTGTTTAATATGAAAAGAACAAGAAAACAACAGAAGTGTGGAGGAGAACCAGGCAACACTTGTTATGGTTTCCTGCAGAGGAAAAAGATTTGCTCTTCGACATGTGATGCTCTACATTCCAACAACAGTGTGTTCTCAAGGTTCACCCCTCTTTAAAAACACAACACTCACAGTTTCCACGGTGACAGCATGACATCATAGAGCAGCCACACCCTCCAGGGAGACCTCGACACAGACAAGCTACATTTCCAGCCCTTCAGCAAAAACGGATCCTTTCTTTCTATGGCGTTGAAATAAGATAAAAGGAGGATATTTAGGAACACCTGATCCTGGAGCGGATCAAGAGCCTGAACAAGGACAGCTGTGTGCGGTATAACATTTGAATGACATCACTTCCATCTCACATTTGCTCAAACTTCAGGAATCTAACTGGGCTGGATTCATCAGCTGAAGCAATTAGAAATGGATCTTGTTGCGTTGTGTACAACAAAAATATGTAAAACATTTCAAACAGGTTTGTAAACTCTCATCACTCTCCAATCGTTTGTCAAACTCTTCCAGGATTCCTCGACACACAACAATAACAGCGGGGAAGTTTTCCCAGGATGTGGACGTCATACTTTCCAGGACACCACTGGTTCACTTGTATCCGCTCTAGAGGTCTGGACGCAGTGTCTGGAGCCAGATAAGAGTTGAAAAGGTTGCTCAATGAAACGACCAGTTGAAGACGCTGCCTCCAGGCCAGCTAAACTACAGACGCAGGATGCTGGAAACACGGTAGCTTAGGTTGTTTCTCACGATTTGATCAAATCAGATCATTGGGAAGAGCAGACGAACAAAGTCTTTAGTGTTTCGACATTCCAGACTTGAACCCAAAGTTAATGTCATTATGAAAAGATGATATCACTCCAACTACAGTTGTGTTGTCGAGCCGGCCTGTGGACCTGAGGGTGAGATCGTGGCCCGGACCAGTGTGGTTTTGTCCCGAGACTCTACTGAGAATGTGTGAACTTTCTAGATGGAAGATATTTTTCCCAAGAATAACTAGAACTGTTGCTTTGTAAGTTAAACTGTTAACCTCTGTCGGAGAAGACTTGAGAATCCCTTCAATCGTTTTGCTGCTAGTTTGGATCTTTCAATCTCAGTACAAATGACTGAATGAATCAAGAGAAAAAGAAGAAATTCATTTTAACCAGTTAGTGTTACATAAACAACGCCGTATTGAAGACACATCCTCCAGATATCGAGCCTTGATTGTATCTCGATCTTAACGCCAGTAAATGTGCTACACGTCTGCAGAGTGTTTGGATTGTTGAATAATATATATCCAGTGTGTTTAATAAGTCCACACGGAGAGCAGCGAGAGGGAAGTCGTACACTTCAGGGATCTGGAGCAGAAGTAATCCGCTTCTTCCTTGATGGCTACTGTACTCTAGTCTACTGTAAACTGTTATATGAACGCTGAGTGAGATGAGTCGCTGGATTTCCAAAGACAGATCGAAGGTTTCATTCCAAACACCTGCCAGTGACGAGACTAAAGACCTACAGGTCAAGAGATCACAGATGAATCACCTTTAAAGGCAACATTTCTGATAAAAAATACAGCTAGTGTTCTATATGTGCAGCTATATAGGGCAAGAGGAGTGGGACACCCTGGACAGTTCATCAATCACAAGTCATGCTGTGGGAGGAAACCAGAGTGCCCAGAGGGAGTCCACTCAATCATGGTGAAACACCAGTAAAAACCGTGATATATCATAGACGTCAGTTCAGAAGGTTTTTTTTTTCAACTTTCTGACAAGAACAACGTGGTCGAACAGTTCCAGGACTCCAGTTGCATTAAAACAATACATGGGTATCAACTGTGAGTCATATTCAATTCTGGGTGATCATTTGGGCACCCTACATATTCTAATGTGGTCCATGAATGTGATGGGTGGCTCATTTAATCAAATTAACTTTCTGAGCTGCAGTCAAAATTTGAAAAAGTCAGTTTTGGTGTTCATAGTAGCTCATTCATTCATTCATTGTCTACCGCTTTATCTCTTACCGGGGTCGCGGGGAGACTGGAGCCTATCCCAGTATCACAGGGCGAGAGGCATGGGACACCCTGGACAGGACGCCAGTCTGTCACAGGGCATCATAGTAGCTCATAAGACATTATTTTTTACTTGTTAATCATTTCAGCATAAATAATCATAGAGATAAAAAAGTTTAATATTTCAAACCACAGAGTTTAAACAAAAACATTTACAATTTAATATATTCATTGATCAGCCTATTATAATTTAAATGAACTTTTGTTTAACATTAGATGTTAAAATACATTAGACTGACACCATATTGACTTCTTGGGAGGTTGTTGGTTTAATTCTATCAAACCATTTGTGAGTAAAGAGCTTAATTTAGTTCTGAGTCAGAGTTTCAATAGACACACAACACACACGCCTGTTTGTCAATTTAACGAATTCTCGTATAAAGACATGTATGAATCGTGCCTGACACAAATTCAACCTTGACTTGTGTCTCTGTGTGTGAGTGTTTGTGTGTTTTTGTGTGTTAGTGGTGCTGCGATGACTCAGTTTTTATGGGTGTGCGTTTATAGAGCACCATAAGATTGAACGTACGTTATGTGACCTTGAGAGCTCAGCATGTAGCTATCACACGAGTCGAGGACTGATGATGTCGCTGTAACTCGAGCGCTGACAGCTTGTGTTTGATTCTTAAAAAGTATTTGCAAGGAGCTTAAGAGGAAAACTAGCATCCAGGACTCGAAGTCAAAGGATAATGTTAAAAATCAACAAGCTTTTCTTTTTTAAATCACGAGTTTGTTTGTTTCAGTGAGGTCAGAAATCTCCGCCTGACAACACAAACACACACACACCCCTGGCTGGCTTCTGGTCCTTCTACTTCCCAGAATAAGACAATGAAAGAACCACCACCCCGCTGAGAACATCACAACCATGTGTTGATCTGACACCACTGACGTGATGGCCAGGACGACCACGTGCGTCCAGGAGCAAGTATTTCATGAGCCGCTCTCCACAAACACGCCTGAGCACTATTGAATTCACAGCATCTAAAATGAACGTAACTCCTCTAGTAATCATTTTGAGTTAACTAGAAATAAAAAGATTACTTTCAACTTTGGATTTAGTTAGACTTACTGCAGCCACCCTTTATTTAAGTTAAATAATTATAACAAATTCCATCTGTTCCAGATTTATGTTTTTGTCTCGACCCCAGTCATGGAATTCCCTCTCCAAAATTAAGGACCAGTACACTCAGGTCCTAAAGATCAGTGATGAAATCCCATCGAGACCAGAAGACCAGAATATGTGAAAAAAATAATTAGTTTTGACAAAAAAAAGGGGAAAATATCACCCACCCATTTGACCAATCGCTGTTACTTTGTGTCCTGTTGCTTAGCTATCACATAACAATGAATTACTGAGGGAGTTTATTTTCTCACTAATCCGATCAAAGTTTTGGGGTCTTTAAGTGCAGCCAAAGACAAGAGGAGGAGATGTCAGACTGTTGCGCAGTTTTTATGAAACACGTCATTGACTCCACATGATAAGATCCTTGAGCCAAAAGTAAAGACGTCACCTCAGGCATTAACTGAATGAAGGAGCCAAAAAACATCTGTGGTCCAAGAGCTACTTCTTACTGTCCCTTCAACATCAATGGTATTCTCAGTCCTTCTTTAAAAACCTTTTGGGAATTAAGACTTAATCTATATTCACAATAACTGCATCAGCATCCCTCTGGGGAAACATGTGACCCTATGCTGAACCTAAAAACGATAAAAATGATCACTAATAATTTATTTTTTTATACATTTTACTAGTTCAATATAAGTTGTTTAACTTGTTTGTTTGTTTTTCAGAATGGCTTGCATCCAAAATATTACATGCGTAATATATACGTATTTTATCTTATCTTGGACACTGACATCTATTTGTAAGTCACCATAGAAACATTAATCTACTTGGATTTTAAGACAACCATCTGTCGGGCCGCATAAAATGAATGGCGGGCCAGATTTGGATCCTGAGCCTTAATTGTACACGTGTGCTACAGATTATATTTTTTGTTGTAATAAATAAATATAAAATAAAGTGACATGCAATGAAATCACAGCGTAAGGTAAGGTTGTGCTCTCATATTAAGATTTATTTTCCTATTCCCTCTTTAGTTTGGCTTTAAATTGTCCATGTCTGGGTTTATTGGTCCTGCATGATTTTGTGACTCACGAGAAAAGAGCTTTTAAATAGGAGCTTAATATGTAGTTTTTAATGATCTTCTGTCTGTGAAACTGGATACTTTTGTCCATCCTACGGTCAAATCCATTGCAGTCCTTGGAGAACGAACCTTGATGGAGGGTGCGCCCTGGCATGCGTGCGAACTCTGATTTAAAAAAGCAAACAATATTCTCTCTCTTTCCCTTCACATTTATCAGTTTTCCTGCAGGCCTGTCCTCATCAGGGTGTGACCAAATACTCCAGCGTTCCCCGAGTGTTCCCCGCTCACAGCGGCTAATCACAGACTAATGCTTGTTATGTTTGTGGTTCTACTGACAGCGCGGCCATGTTTGAGGAGACAAAACAGGATGAGCGGCCACTTTATCCGACACTGGTGGATGACACCGGCAGCTGCTGTGTCTGCAGAGATGTGATGACACACGCCGGAGACCAGAAGCACTCAGTGTGACTTTGAAATGAAGACATCTGCTGATGATGGTATGATGAGGGGCTGGACGTTTTGACATCTATAACTCTGACACAGAGAAGTGATTCACTGACTGCCGTCAATCTGTCTGCTGTACCTCCACGACCCGACATTTTGATTCGATCTTGACATTAAAATGAAGTCATAAATTGAGACGTACCTTTACAGACGAAGCACTTGATGTGGAAGTGTTTGTTCTGGACCCGGAGCGCCTCCCCCTTACAGGGCTTCCCACAGTTCTGGCATGCGATGGGGCCTCCACTCTTGCCCTGCTTCTGCTGCTTCACCGGGCTCTGGACCACCTGCTGCTGGAACACTGGGCGCCGAAGAAACAAGAAGACGAGATGTTTGAGTGTCACGCAAAGATTTCTGGAACACTGTTGAATCTCTTGATAAGCTTCTGAAGGACTGGTCCAAGACTGAAGGCGTCACCTCAGGCAGTAATGTCGTGGAGCCAAAAAAAAAAAAACTTTCAACATCCGCCAAACAAATCAATGAAATTCTCAGAACTGACTCCACAACTTTCTGGGAATGTCAGACCAACTTCATCGATACAATAATTGATCTTGGAAAGAAAATTCCCTCCAAATAAAGGAAAACATTGGCGTCAACGAGAGCTTTTTTCCTTTAATCCAACCTGTTTCTAGTTTTCACTTCATTATGTGTTTATTGGCTGTTTTACAAGAACAAAATGGAGAAACACATTTTATAGGAGAATTCACATGTTTGACGAACAATGGAAAATAACTTCATCAGAACTTTTCTTAACCTTTATGACTGAATACATGTTGGAAGGTGCTTCTTACTTGTTACACTTGCTTACTTATCATGTCATATTTAATGCATGACTTGATAATGTTCGCAATAAAAAACTAATACATCTTTTCTAAGCATTACATCTTCATGTGTTATTAAGATTACATACCATATTACAAAGATAGCGAGCAGCCAATCACAGAGGGGTTGAAAAAAGAAATAGTTTCTGTACAACCAGAATAAATATTTATTCTAACATTCTGATAATATTGACTTTAATAGGTTTCTTAACTGTTGCAGTGGATTATGTGGCTTACAGTTCGCAGGTCACATTTAACATGACAATATGTAATCATTTGTTTAAGCATGATTTGAGTAGATTAAAAAAACGTAATAAACACAGAGGCAAAAACTTTCTCAAGGAGTTTTGAGCAACTTCTTCTTTCATCAAAAACTTAATCCACCTCCTTTTCATGCCTGTCCTTTTTATTCAGAAGTGGAAGCGAGGACATTTCCAGACAGGTGCAAGCATGAAGCAGTGTTGGATCTAAAGCCTTCTCAAGCCCCCTGAGATGGTCTATAACTGCTGCCTCCAGACTTGGACGGAGGATCAATTCACATGGTGGCAATTTCCTTCACGGAGAGATCCTCCTCATTTACAGGAACTGAGGAATTTCCCTTAACAACCTTTATTGGTCTACAAGTCTGAGTCACAGGGGGGGTCACCACCTCCACTATATAAGCCTCTGGACCTGAAGTCTGCCAGGATTCAGACCATCTTGACTCCAGTTGTCGCTGTCACCCACCAGCCTCCCTGCTGTCTGTTCTCTGGCAGGCAGCCATTGCTGATGCTTTTGTCCTAAAGGTCACAGACAGGCAGGCAGGGATGTCAGCAATGCAACGCTAACATGTTTGCAACACCCCTGGACGACTCCAAGTACACACACACGGCTAAATGTAGACATAGAGCGACACAGACTAGAACCACAACCCTGGATGATTGACTGCAGACCCTCAGATTATATACACAGTCCAGGTTCTGCTCCCAGATTACACAGAATCTGACTCACGACTGAAATGAAAATGTCACCGACTAACAAACATAGAGCAGGACCTTCAGGCCACACCTCAGTGGAACACACAAGCAGCTTCATCGCAAATACCTTTTCAAGATACCACTAAAGCGCCTCCTAAATATAGAGCGCCCTCCACTCACGGGATCCCATGATGCCCTGCAACATTCCTGCTGTGAACCATCCATGGGGCAGAGGATCACAACGCTTATATTACCTTAGTGATGGCATTGTTGACAGAGATGTTGACCTTGGTGACTTCCATTTTAAATCCTGCATAAGAAGAACATGTGTTGTGCCATAGTTGCTTGCTGGCAGATAATGAGGCGCATCGACATTCAGAAGTTTGCGCTATAAAGTTTACATGTCATCTTCTCACCACGCAACTGTGACATTTTCCACTGAAACTAATTATTTAGAAAAATGGAATTCATGCGCTTACCTCAACATTATTTTTAATGATAATATTACCACACTACTATAATTTTAACATACTGTCATTATGGTATTACACTTCCTTAAAATTGATTACCAAAACATTAACATACTACCATAATATTAACATACTATCATAATATAAACAGACTTGGTTATTTGTTTTCTATTGCTTAATTTGTGTGTTATCTTATTTTATTATTGACTGACAATACAAGTTTCTGATTCTTATCCTATCATAATATCATCAAACTACCATAATATTAACATACTATCACAAAATAAAATATGAACATACTTCCATAATATTAACAAACTATAACAATACAAAATGTTAACATACTTCCATAATATTAACAAACTATAACAATACAAAATGTTAACATACTGCCATAATATTAACATACTATCATAATACAATGCAGATATCAATGCTTTATTTAATGTATTGTTTTGTCAGGTGACATTTTTACTGATTTATTTTTTAGAACATTATATTATACTAAAAAATAAAGAAATGCTTTATCTGTATTTAAAAAATAGGGGTCACAGTTGACCGGTTCAATAGCAGTATTATATTTAAGGGTTGATCTTTAGTTAATATCAGTAAAAAAAAAAGATTTTTTGTAAACTTGATTGAAATGAGCATCTTGACATGACAAGAGACACAGGCTAATGTTACTCCAGAGTAAATACATTTTTTTCCAAACAAAACACCTTTCAGACACCAACAATCCATAAAACTATATAAGTTATATAGATATTGTTTTTCTTTCTTCAGTAACAAATGTGTTTCTGTTGTCGGTAAGTCATTCGCCGCCCTCTAACTCCCCATCCAAACTTTCCTGGCCCCACGTGCCCATCATCTACCGACTCTCACACACACCATTAAGCCCCAAAATAATGCTGACAGGACGTATCATTTTCAATTGACAGGAAATTCTTGAAATACCTCTTTGATTTAAGTTTTTGGACACATTTTAATTACGTGTAACCATTTGTTTTTTGCATCTTTTATTTGTGATGAGATTTTATTGCAGGTAATTGTACATAAACTGCAACTCAACTGTATTGAGCGTTAATAAAGTGATCTGTGTGCTAACTAATGGGCCACTCTACAGTCTGCTGTATTTCTGGACGGTGTGACGTCATCTCCGGGAGCTCCACACACATCTTCAACACTATAAATCACAATATTCCAAATTAGTTCTATTCATCTCTGACATCCACCTGTGGAGTTACTCCTGCAACTTGACCTGAGGTCCCATTTGACCTTTGAACCTGAGGGCAGGATCTACAAACAGCCGACCTTTGACCACTTTGGTAAATGACACCTCGGCGCCCTCTTTGGCAAATCCTTTTAAAAGAAAGTGGCGAAAATGAAACTGCTGACTCCATGAGTTGTGTTAACGTAGATCACTGCACTGTTTGTACGTTGTAAGAGATAACAGAGCTACTTTGGAAACGATATGATCCGATACACATGATCCTCTAATGTGACTGGAATAACTGGATAATCTACATACTGTACATGTCAACCATCTGAGACACATCTAGCCACCTATTGAGCTACTAGTAAAACATGTTCCTGCCACTGATCTGTCAAACTCGTACTGTAGCCCTGAGCTAAATCTGGTCTTCCACGTAATTTTCTGAGTCCAGAATGTGTTTGAAATGTTGATGGTCTGCTCAGAATAAAAGCCCAGGCTAAATAAGACAGACGCCAACTATAGTAGTCCACACCTCTATTGAGAACTTTGGGTGAGGCTGAAGAACTTTTTTCGATCTGTTCAGACTAGCAGAAGAATTGTGAAAAAATGTTTTGCTGTTCAATCTGGATATGAAACTTAAGCATTAAATCAGGTGTGAATTTTGGATAATATTGTGAAAGAACATCAAGATTATTTTACAGTCTTTTCTCTTCAAATGTATCTGTTTGAAAATCCTTTTTCCAATGAAAATCTTTTTTCCAAAGGAGATCTTCAGAGGGATGAATAAAGTTAATCTAATCTAATCTAAACAAAGGTTTGATTAAACTCTAGAGGAGAATGTATTTCTTTGACTGTATCACTTATAGTTTACTCAAATAATTATCATCTGTGGCAAAAACAAAGGGGGATTATAGTGTGAGAACACCAACTAGTTGTTCCTGTTTGGGATTGTGGGTCCTGAGATCCTCTCGTTCCTGACCACCATACTAATAATATGGAGATAAACTGTTCGGCCTGAATGGTTCTCTTGCTACAAATCCCCCATATAAGTAATAATTCTGCAACAAACCGATCCAGAACGAAAGATTTAAGTGGTATAGTTCCTCCTCTTCTTCAATCTTTCTCTTGATAAAACTGCTGCAGGACTAGAAGATCTGTCTTCAACAGTAGATCTACTAAATAAGTACACTGTTATGCAGATGATCTGCACTTAATACTAGACTATGCAGAAGCCTGAGAGCTATTTATGATTCATCTTCATCATCATTTATTCTTTCCTCTACTATCGCCTCACAGGGAAAAGCAAAGACCTTAAGAGGACACGAAAACACATAACGTTTTCACATCCTTGCTGCGATGACGCATATAGGGAATATATTACAACTACAACTTTGGTTTGCTAGAAATTGGTAACAGACACTGTGATGGCTCTCCTCCTTATCAAATGGCTCCAGCAATCTGTGACCAAAGATGGCAGAGAGTATTGGTCTTGAGGGTTTGGTGCAAGGTTTTGACCAAGAAATTGCAGAACGTTTAATGCAGGTAGGTATGAAGATGAGTCTCAAAAATTCAATGACCTTGATTTATTTACCATGAAGAAAAAGCCTTGGTCGGAAATAATCTTCAGTAGACTTTAAATATAACAGTTAGATAACCGACTTGAAATACATATAATCACAGCAAAAGATAAGAACTTTGGCAATAAAAGAGCAAATAAAAAGTAAAAGTGTGTATATTTTCTGCTCTGCTTGAGTCCATAAATGGAAAATAAAACACCCACAAATAAGAACGACACATCAAATCAACCCAAAAAGAAAGGAGTCTGAATGTTTATTCAGATACTGACACATCTGCTTAAATTTAAAGTAGATTGTAAACCTTTCTGTATCGTAGTCGTGACAAGTTCCATGTGCAAAACAAATCTGGAGCAACAATGGATGTAAAAAAAAAAACTCAAATGAGCCGACAAAGATAAAAATAACCTCAATAATCCTTGGAGCATTTTAGAGGAAGAAGGGCGGGCGGACAAGAAGCTGTCATCACCAGTCTGGCAAGGTAAGTGTGCACGAACGTAGCTGAGGTCACGTGACCAGGGGGAAGATGACGCAGCAGAAAATTGCAGACTGCCATGTGAGGAAGGTATGTGGAGGTCATTTGTTTCATCTGAACAGGCATGACTCGTGGACAGAAGCTCTGTGTAATGGACCCGAGCAACACTGAAGATTGATCAGCTCATTCCTGGGTTGCTTTAAAAGTGCACACTCACTGAGGTCGCAGCTCCTCAGAGTATGATGGAGTCTTACGGTGACGAAGCAGCATTTGAAAGCAGAAAAGAAGCTCAGATGAAAACATCAGTTTTGAAATCTAACTATTAGAGAAGAAACGTTGTCATTCTTGGATTTCAAATCTAACCTAAAGTAGATGAAGATGGAGCTTGCTGCTCTGTATTCTATCCATCAGTTGTCAACAGAGCAGCACAATAGAAGAAGTGAAGTGTCTCTGACTCATCACTACTGTACAACCTTTTGTTTTTGACTGAATGTTCAAGACTGAAGCATCACTATATCAGCGCTGGAGTCTGCGATCTGATCAAGTTTTATCAATCAGATCTCACAGATTCAATACTATCTGTGCTTTCTTCTTCTTCTACTACTCCAAAAATAAGAAAAACACAAACTGTCAGTAGATCATAAAGTAGCTCAGAGACACAGAAAACTTGATTAAAAAACTTTCATCGCTTATTACTTCAGTATTTGCTATTATTAGCTCTTCCAGGGAGTTGTTGTTGTTTTGATTGGGTTTGGTCTTGTCTTTTAGTAAAATGTCTCCTTGTCTAATGATTTTGAATCTGTTTGGAGAAAGCAGTAATAAAAAGGAAAGACAGACAGATGGTTACATAAAGAAGTTCTTCTAGAGTTGAATTAAAGGCTTGCTCTGGTTGGCCTTCAAACCGCTGAGCTAACAAAAGATGATGATGGTGACTATGTTATTATGCATTGTAAATATTTTCTTCGATTTCCTTGGATTTGATTTTGAAATAGAATCCTGTTCTGTGATTCAATTCAATTCTTGAATCATGAAAGTTGATTTATTTATTTGAAGCTGTCTTCTTGGGCCATGTATCTGCTGTCATAGTAAGTCATCTAGTGTCGGACCGACCTAAAGAAGTACTTTAAGCAGCATTTAAAAAGGTGAGTTGACCATTTTAGAAGACAAATGCCAGGAAAGTGTGTGATCTACGAGTCACAGGACGAGTGTAGAGATGGTTGAAGCACCCGAAGACCCTGGAACTGAACAAATATAAGTCGTCAAAGATGATAGAAGAAACTTAATCGATGATTTCCAAAAAAGGAACCGGTGCCCGATAGCGTGGCCAAAATAACGTGGTCACTAGATATTCTCAATTGAAATACACTCTCAAGTCAACAGCTTAACGTGGCCCTTCAATAGTACTCTTAAGCCTCGACTTCCCCTTGAACTATTTAAAGCCCTGCAATGAAATCGACGAGCAACATGTGGGGTTTGTTTACTGTCCAGAATAGTGACCTGGCGTCGCCGTGACTGCTGACTTCCAGCCAGTTGTTGCGTCACACCCCTGAGATACGCTGTCCTTGACTGGATCACAGACATTGTGCCGAACGACATGGCAGTGACTGTAAAAGTCCAAAAGTCTAAAGGTGTGAGACCTCGGAGCTGATGATGTCATCCGCTCTTTAGACATTCTCGCAAACAAAAGCACCTCTAGAGTGTGTCCGTGTATAATTACGTGGAAAGAATGTGGCTGGAAGCACGTGGCAAGTGTGTGTGTGGGTGTGTCAGCAATATGTTCTCACCACCAGACTTAAGTAGATTTGTCACATAGTGTTGGCAGCAAACACGCCTCACTGCTGTGTGGTTCACAGTTACACTCACTTTTAGCAAAGGGGTAAATATATTTCAGAATGCACTTCAATCATAATGTCCCAGTGTATTTTAATCCAGCCATATTTTCGGTGTATTTTCTCTTAATACCACTCTGTATATCACACTAATTCAGTAGAGAATGAAGAAGTATAATGTTATTTTTTTCCAGTGCAGATATTCTCACTAATAGACATTATTACTTAAAAGATACTCTTCATTTAAGTTCCAGCCAGAGACCTTAAATCATGATGGCAATATGGAAGTCCTTTCCGCTCAGCCTTAGTAAACATCTCACATGGCTGAGCTCCCGGTGTGAGCGGGGCAGGCAGAGAACCAAGTCAACAGTGCACTTGCCAGGTAGGTTGAAGGCAGCAGACCAGCAACCTGCAGCCGTCAGCTCGGTCTTGTCATCCACCAGGAGGAAGTTCTGAACTGTGTTGACTTATGTTACATAATGGCAGGGCTGCCGGGCCGCAGGTGTGACATTTACATAGAAACACTCATGCGGAAAAACTTCTTTTCTTTTTATTTAAAAAATGTTTTAAATACCTTTAAAGCTCAACGATACACAACAAGTGTATTCAGACATGTGAGTCAAGGCTTAATCTGAAACCAAATAAAACGTCCAGAAGTGTCATTATTACCTGTCTCCTCCGGCATGGTCACTCCGTCCTTCTATCCTGCTCTGTTTTAAGTCCTTTACGGCTGAGAATATCTGGCAATATCCAAACAGTCTTCAGGGAGCTGGGCGAGTGTTGCGACACATCCTCGGCACGCTCTGGTGTGATAATAAATGTCAGTGTGAGTGCTCTGACTGACACTATCTGAGGAATTAACCGCAACTCATGTGACTCCTTATGTCTCTTCCTCTCTCTCTCTCTCTCTCTCTCTCTCTCTCTCTCTCTCTCTCTCTCTCTCTCTCTCTCTTCCTCCTTCTCCCCTCCCTTAGTTATTCCAGCAATCTGTTAAAAATAGAAGCGTATGGAGCTGAAAGAGAATGACACCTCCATTTGG
Source organism: Callionymus lyra (assembly GCF_982586985.1). Lineage (NCBI taxonomy): Eukaryota > Metazoa > Chordata > Actinopteri > Syngnathiformes > Callionymidae > Callionymus > Callionymus lyra. Next base: position 31,530,935 of record NC_141821.1, read on the forward strand.
AAATCTGTCACTGGGCGTGTTTCCCAGTCCGACCAGCCTTCTGAGAAGCTCCACTGATATCTGGTGTTTACTATTCAACATTAGACAATAATAAATTAGACAACATACAACAAGTCCTTTGAGCTTTTACCTGCCTCAAACTTGTTTTCAATTCATAGCAGCAGCTTGCTGTCATTGTTTGTACACGGAAGTGTTGTCAAACTGCCTGAAGGCTTGAGCTTAAAAGCCCTCTGAGGTATAGCTTGAATGGTTTGTTATTGTCTACAAATAGTTCATATTATGTTAGCAGGTTTAAAGTAGTTTACCATTTTCATCTTCAATGAATACAATACATCTAAAAGATGATTAAATGTACAATATGTTTAGCTTCAATTGTCAAAAACTATGATTTTATGTTTCATGTAGTAGGGCCTCTGCATTTAAAAGTTAATAAATGAAGCAAACATAATTTATATATTCTATGCATCTCTTAAAATGTATATTTGATGCAGATGCTGAGTCAGTCTCCAGCAACACTAGGCTTAACAGTCTTCCGTGGCAACACAAATGACTACACACTCTATAAAAGGCACATAACTACAGTCACAATCCTGATAAGTCTGAAGTTATGAATGTTTGGAAGAATTCCTGAAATACAGAACTATGGTGCAGATGATGCTCTGATGAGTCAGAGTAACTGTGCTTCACTGCATTAAGGTCAACAGTTGAAATATCGTATCATACTTTTGAGGTTTGTATATTTCTGTGCCACAGTTCACATTTTCATCTTCAATCTGCATTGAAGATATTCCTATGTTTTAACTGAGATGTCCTTGTTCAATGCTTGCCATGAAGATAATGGAGAAACTGATAAGAAAACAAAATCAAGGCCAACAAGACTTTCTGAAATTATTTCTTCAATGTTTCCTCCATGATGCATAGCTTTTGTTAACATTTGACATACTATGATTTTTTTTTTAAAAGGAAAATGTTTTGCTTTATTTTCTGATTTAAAAAAAAGAGAAATCTCCTGTAGTGTAGAGTATTTCCTGTTGTACATTACATTTTGTGTAATGATTAAACATAAAATACAGATGTATTTAGATTATTTTAGGATCTGCAGCCCAAAACCAGTTGAAGAAGAGTAAAAACAAAATTCTATAAAACACTGAGGTTATACAAAAAAACAAAACTAGTACATTGTATATGGATCATGGTACCCTCAAGATTGATTCAAAGTCCTAACTTACATCAGAACCAGTTTTATACTTGAAACACAACACCAATCCTTGGAGTTCGTATGACATCTCTGTACTATTTTCTCTGTATGTTTTTACCTCAAATTTTGACCTCTACTAAATAAAGAACACAAAGTTGAAAATGAGAATAAACACATTAATATCATTAATGAAATTTAACGAAAAATCAAATTGTATTCTTGAAACTACATGTCCACCGTCGATGTCAAGCAACTATATGTTGACTCCTGATCCTACTTGTCTCAAACTATATGTGTAACAAGGGTGCTACATTCATAACTTCTGTTCTAACCATTTCAACAATGTCTGAGGCGACCACAAACATTCGGTACTCTGTCTCTGACTGCCACTTCATTGTGAGGTGTAAGTAGAAAGTCACTTTGTTTACTATCTATTGCTGCACATTTCCTGATGGAACTTTGTGTCGACTCAAGGACAAAAAAAACAATGAGCTATTTCTTCAGTGTGGCTGAGGTCATGGAATTTAGTCATTGTACACGTCCAGGTTCAAACAATGTCGGAGGTGACACGGGTCGTAAATCAAGACTTGATTGAAAGCAGGAAGGCTCACGATGGCTTTTCCTCAGCGGAGAACAATAGTCAACATGCAAGACATTATGAATCTGTACACGATCCAAAAATACAGAAGTTTGGTGGATTTAATAAATCATGTTACAAGAACACGAGCACCGACTGAGTTTAACTCAACAACTCGAAAATGAATCGGATTACTGGCTGGTGCTTATAGACTAGATTTAACTCTCAGCATTGATTGAGCCTGAGTGGGATCAATATCCAGGAATGTGAAACACTTTCCAGCCAAGATTTTCCACAAATGATCTTCCTATGAACTATTAAAGTGTTACAGGATTGTTCAGATCTGTTTCTACATTTCTCTTAAATAAGAAAAAAGTTGGTTGGTAGTTGCAGGTCACATGATGAGTAATTGCTGCAACATTGATCTGCTATTTGCGTGTTATTTTTGGCAGTTTATTGAAGTATGAAAGATTTGGTCGCCCCCTACTGGTTCAACTACTTTTTGAATGGATTGTAGCAAAGCCACATTTTAAATGTAATAATCAAGATGGATCACAGATCTCAACTTTTGTGATCCCTAATTAAATAAATTGTGCAGCCCTAATTCATAATTAATAATAATTAATTAATTCATAATTAAGTAAGTAATAATATTTATTTTAACATGCAGCAAAAATTTAAGAATCCTAGGTCATTAAATAGCATTACTGGGAACACTTGATTCTTGTAACAATACCAACATTTCAGTAGTTGATACCAGTACTAGTACATTATTTCGATACTACCACAAAAAAGCAGGTATTCTTGTATTTGTAGCGTGTTGGTACTGAATTGCAAAGTATCGGTTCTTGTGACTACTTGATTCGGGGTAGAGCCAGAAAAAATGAGGGGATCATCTACCGTTGCTGTCTGTCTATGGTAGTGACATTCACACTTGAACATCTATTTTCTAGTCCCGCGACACAATAGTTACTTCCACAGTGGTTATGCAACAAGAAAGATTGATCAGTTGACAGGACAAAGGATCAGAAAGTGAGCGACTCGAAGCTTCATCACGTAAATAACAACTAGAAGTTATGGACATCATCAGTTTCAATCCTTTGTTGGACAATGTTAATGACATGACTCATATCCAAGTTTAAATAACTTGATTTGCATATACAACCATAACAAAGTAGACCTGCAGCGTTTTCTTTTTCATTCTACAATCAACATCAGATTCCGGAGGAACCAGAAACTGGATCAACAATAATCATTTCCTGGTTCAGTGTGAGGTTCATGCATTATTGACAATCCTCAGTCAGATGTTAATACTGTGGTTAAATACTTTCAATAAGACGTGTTCAAGATAATTAAGCACATTTTTATATTGCTAGCAGATATCTCTCACTTTTTTTCATTTTATTTGTTTTCCAGCTAAAAGTATTTTGGGATTTATTTCACTTAATTATGTATTTAGCACATAGCTGTTACAGATGGTTTTGCAAGATGATTCACTTCATATGATGAAGTGCTTACAGAGATGTAAAGTGACTCTTTTAAAGACAAGACTATATGTGTGTATGTGTGTTCGGTGCTGAGAAAGATTGGCCCCATATCCGAGGGTTAATTCTTTCATCTGACTAATACTGGGATTAATTTTGCTCTTACAGATCTTAACGTCGGTTTAATTTAAGTAATCTCTGAATAATTTTCAGTTGAGTTTGTGCAGGTTAAATATTAGTTTAAGTTGCTAAATCTCACTCATCCTTACTTTTTATACATGGAAAGCACTTTGAAATAGAGGAGAACCTACATAGACATATTGGATCATCTTCAAGTTGCCTTCAGATGGTCCTGGAGCATCTATTGAAGATGCAGACGACAACAACTGGTTCCTAAATGCCTACAGTGTCCACCGTCAAAGTACAGAGAAGGAGTCCTAGTTCTGTCAAGATTGTCAATGAGGTCAACAACTTCACATCACAACAAAGCCAAGGACTAAAAATGTCTACGACCCACACACTGATCCCAACTACCAGTTGTTCTCTGTCCACCAGTAAGATGTGCACCTGCTCCTCAGACCAGTTATTTAGAACTCAAGAAGCCTCTTCGATGAGAGTTAAAAAATCTTCCAAAAACTCTATAAAGTCCTGCTGCCTTGCTTTAGAACCCTCTGGATAACTATGACCTGAATATGTGACGCCCGAAATGAACTTTCCCCCTCTGTCGGCTCTTCCTTCTCTCATGGGCCTCAAACTGTGACGGATCATGAGCAGGGCACCAACAAAGAGACTCCTCAGTAAATGGAAGGAAGCGTTCCACTTACAATGAACCACAGGCCATTTGCAGACCAACCATGTGACTGAACCAGTGCTGAAAAAGAGAGTATGAAAGAGGAACTGATTTACAGGAGCCTTATAAAATGCTGAAATCCTTTGAACGTAAACTGAATACTCCTCCTCCCACGACTAGAGGGGCATCCAAATGAAATCTCGACAAGCTAACTCAACTCAACCTCCACTACTAATGTGAGATTTCCTCTCCAGCATTATCACTCAGGGCTTCCCGAGGACAAGGGACAGGAACTAGATCTGCTTCACAGTCAGCTGTAAACCGTACAAGTGCTGTCTTCTTGTGTACTTTTAAGATTTACTCAGAAGAAACCATTATTAGCATTAACAATGGAGTTTAATTTTTCTGGACAATTAACATTGCTTGGCCAAATAACAACTGAAGCCTTGTCGGGGTCAAAAAAGTAGACTAAGCTTTTAGTAACGAAACAAAACACCCTCCATCGTAGACCCTTGAGAAGGGCCAGGGGGCTAAAGGCCAAAGTACTCCAGATTGATCCGATTAGGGTCCAAGTCTTTGAGGAAAATCACTGTGTGGTTCCGATTCCGGAGCAGACTTGGGCACTAACGAGAAGAGGGATTTTAAAGGGTTCCACTTCAAAGAAATAGAAGGTCAGATCAGTTGGAGGGCGAGAGTGGATAACACAAGGAGACAGCAGTACCTAAAGAACGCTGATGATGTGGGTTAGACCTCTTTAAACATTCTGGCCAGAACTAAACCCAGGCCAAGGCAGGAAATGACATCAGCATTTGTAGCTTTAAGTCTAAACGTTAAAAATTTGGAGCAGAAATTTTTATCTTAATTCACTAACATCTGGTCAAATATACAGTTGTTTTTTTTATTTAATCTATAGTTCATTGCTAGAGATAATTATAATAATGTCCAATGATGCACTGCAAACGTATATGGTATCTGTAACAGCGAAATGTTTCAATCAAATTATACTTCCAGATTAAATATGAGCATTTTTGTTGCAAAGAACATGTTGAGTTCTTCTCTATCTTCCTCATTGGTGACCTCACTTCCACGCACTACTTTAGAAGGCTGTCTTGTCAGACTTAAGCAGGTTATTGAGTCAACAAACCCAAGACTAGTTCAGCACACAGTTCATTTTAGCACATTATCTAAGGTATCAGACTAAAACCAATCATAAAAGTTAATAAAATACTTGTGTTGTTTGGTCATTTAGTGAGTTGTACTTTTTGCTCAAGTCAGAAAAAAGAGCCTAGTAAATTTAGTAACTATGGCAACCACGGTGATGTAACTAACAATCTGGATTATACAAACTATGATCTGGAGGGAAATAATAAATGACGAAACACCAACAATCAAGATATGAGTGTATAATGCTTTGTTTGGAAATCATAATCAACTGTTTTAATTATTGTCTTAATTATAATACATGTGGTTTAAAGTAGTGCCACAGTTTAAATATATAGTATTTATTTGTCTGAAAAGCCCTTTTTTTAAATTGTTCAGAGATACGCATTTACAAAGTCATACTAGATGACAAAAAAATCCTGTTCCAATTATTTAACTAACCTTTTTTTTTTTCCTAACCAAACAGAATCTACATTTGGAAGTGAGAGAACGTTGGATAGTAATGTTTGGTAAGTAAAAGCCCAAATCCTCATCTGGACCCTTTTAAAATTCTCCTAATCTGGGAAAACATTCTAATCCCTGACAGCACAGTGTTGCAGTGCATCGTTGCTCTGGTCCAAACTTTATTTACATGTTCTACCAAAAACATCTTGTTCTGATGAAACTATGGAGTTTCTTGAATGACCAAATGAAAACTGAATTATTGATCAATATACTAATATTCATATATTAATTATAATCAAAGTAATGTTTTATGTATCCATCATTTTAATCTAAATTAAAATGTTATTATAAATGTTTAACTATTTCTACTTTAAATGCTATTTTTAATTTAAAATATATATATTAGTCTATGAATGCTAGAAAACCCATTAATATTTTTCTGTTTGTTGCTTTATTTCCTGCTCCAAAAGTGGATTCAACAAATTCCCCATCACCTCTCTGCTGCTAAACTAAAACAAGGGTATAGTTCATCATCATCACGCGGTCTGGACAGATGTGTCCCCACGACAACAGGAAAACACTCTCTGTTGATGGGAAATGTGACTGAATGAATAATTCAGTAAAGCTCATTGATCTTTTCTCTCTGTGCTTCAGTTTCAGATCCATTTTTAAAGTGCACTGCTCCGTCTGAAGGCAAGTGTTCCCATGATGCACCGCGGTGAGGAGGACAACATTTAAATGTCCTTGACATTTAACCCCAGAAACTGGATGTCTGATCTTGATCATCTATGCATGTATTCTCTCATCATATTGTTGATATTTCAGTGGCGTGGATCCTTGGCTTCACGTCTCCTCACGTAAACATCAGTGTGTCTCCATTAAATCATCTTTTTCAAAGGTAAACACTTTCTACCATCACAAGTATGTCCAACAAAGCTGAGACTCAATTACCGCAGCAAGTGTTTGATAAGAAATGTTCTTTTTTTATATTGTTCTGGTTGTGCTGGTGTGGAACTGTGAACTGCAGTCTTAACAGGAACAGTTTGAATCAGAATATAAAACAGCAACATTTCCTTCTCAACAAGATAAGAGGATATGGTATTATTCCAGAATCATGATTCTACAGCACTGGACACACCTAACAGGCTCATTCAAAGTGATTTTCCGCTTTAACTGACACTCGTTACAGCAATGACGGTCACACGTTTCTCTTCGATGAGATGATTGGTTCTTGTCATAATATGAAATCTAACAGTCGTCCAATAAGGCTGTGTTTCAACATGACTCGACCAACTCCAATTAAAAAAGTCAAAAAACTCCACATGGTAACTCAGACCAGACTCACCTGTGAAGTGAAAACCATGTTCTTGAATTCATCAAGAAAAAGCTAAAAGTCTGAAAACCAGTAGTTAGAAAAAAGGTGGATACTTGGAAACTAGACTATATGTTTTCAGTTATTTCAAATGTGTTTGTTGAGTACATAATTCCTCGTGTATAGGTTTAATGTCTTCAGTGATAACCTACGATCTACAAAGTCATGAAAATAAAGACCACACAGAACAATAGGGTATCTCCAAACTGTATGTCAAGGTTTATGAGTATGTTTTGTTCTAGTGTAGTTGTGTTCTGATAAGCTTCTCAAAGATAATATCTTGTGAGTCATGTCTTGACACACGTGTCATACTGTCAACACGGCTAAATAAATGATGTTACGTTACCTTACAGACACAAGAAAACATTGATTTAGACTGGATCTGCCTAAAAGCTAAAAGCTAACTTTGTCGACACATAGTTGTGTTTACATGTTGTCAACAATGAATTCAAATTATCTAGGAGGAGAAGAATAGCAAAGTAATGCTAACACAAGTGGATCTACAACTTGGAATATGTTAAATGTTCAATTTAATTTTTATTTAACGCGCTGATGATTTTGTGTCAGTAAAGATGTAATGCCTGAGCAACATTAAACCTCCCTTCTCATAACACAGCAGACAGTTTTAAACATTCTGCTTTCTATTAATCTCGTCTTCCTTATAAAGTCGCCTCATGAAAAATCTCGGGGTTTTATAGCCGACACATGCTGGAGGTGCATGAACAGAACAGGGAACATAACTGGCCCCGGAATGTCGGACCTAGGACACGATGGCTGCTGTCGCGCTGAAATGTCGCCCCGTCGACATGTTTAAAGAGGCGCCGGTCATGTGACATGCAGTGTCATATCAGGACACATGTATCATGATACGATCAAATTGACTCAGGCGTGGACATTTTAAATTGATTTTGACTGACAATCAGAGGCAACTTGAGGCGTAACATCAATCTGACGACGCAAATAAACAACATTCCAACACGGAGACTCCGTCTAGAACAGCAGAGAGCAGGGAAATGTCACAAGCTTCGGCCACATTGCTGGTTTAATTACAGCTATGTGTGTGTGTGTGTGTGTCATTGTGTGTGTGCGTGTAGTGATGTGTGTGTGTCATTGTGTGTGTGTGCGTGTAGTGATGTGTGTGTGTCATTGTGTGTGTGCGTGTAGTGATGTGCACGCCGCCGTCAGCTGAAACACCGTCTGCATCCATAGCAGCAATTGTTGACTCCAGCTGGAAGTTAAAGCCATCTGACATGAGTGTGGGACCGGGGTGAGCAACCATATTATATAATGGGCCAAATGACAGGGTTTGACTTTTACATGAGGCTGTCAAGACAAAAAAACAGACGGATAAACACTTGGAAACATGAGCTTTAGAAACAAGAACGTATAAAAACAAGGCTGCAATGTCACTGTGAAAATCAGATATAAACTATATTTTTTAATTGAATATTACATGTTATATGAAGCTAGCATGAAAAAAAATGCATAACAAATATTTAAAAATAAAATATAACTTTTCTACATGATCCGTCTGATAGTTTCACTTTGACTGGCGACTCAAAGGGACACATGTGGTCCTCAGGCAACACTTGTCATAGCTTGACATGGTTTCTTTCTCACACGTGAGCATGCGTCAGCGTGCTGACAGACACACACACACATCAGGAACATGCTAACTCCAGCAGCGCTCAGCTTCACCAGATGACAGAGGAAACAGTAATGACACAAGTGTGTGTGCATGAGTTTGCTGGAGTTTATCGTAAGAGATTCTCAGTCATTATCCGGCTCAACTCTGTCATGATGTCGTGGGAGTTGTTGACATTATTGAGAAGATTGGAAGCAAAACCTGTGGTTAACAGTTGTGTCTTGATGTTGATGGACCTGCAGCTACTGGTCTCAATTTATAATGTAAAAAATAAAGTTTCCTGGTAAGTTCCATGTGAAGCTAAAGTCATTTGACTGACTTTGTTTCAGGCTCTAGTCAGATTATAAAAAAGTGTTTTAAAATTGTATTCATCAGGCCATAATGTTTGTCTATTTCTGTGTAGATTAAATTGCTAAAGATTTGCTACAGAAGACTCGCTCGAGAGCATTAGCAGTACAGTTATTACACTCTAACTTTTACTGTAATATATGTGTATTACAGCAGCTTGGGGTCAGTTTCCACAGGGCAGGTTGCTAACACTGCGAACTGCGACATTTTGGGATATATTTATTTATGCAGGTATATTTTACAAGTTTAAACATGAGTCAAACTCCAAAGACAGCATAAGCCAGATGCTGTAGATATAACATTTCCTAATATATCCTTAGGTCATTTGGCATGACTAAAATAAACAAGTGTTTAAGCTAAGCTAATATAAAAGTTGTTTGATTTGAACTTACTTTAAAAATATTTTAAAGATGAACTAGTTTGACCAACACAAAGTAGTACGATTAGCTTTTCATTTGACTCTTGTTGTCTTATCAAAGTAATATCTGGTGTGTTGGTGAGACACAACACTTATTTTATCACAGAGGCTGCGCATGACATTTGAACAGGGCTGACAGCGGCCCCCCAGCCTGACATTGAACATGTCTGACCTAACGGCAAATAATGTAAGTAAGTACGTAAGTCATTTCTATTGGTAGAGCGCTTTTCAAGACCAGGGTCACAATACTCAATAAAATATATACTTTAAAGGGCAAGATAACACCGAGAACGCCACAGAAGTTCCAAAAAATCAAGGAAAAGCCTGAACAAATAAAAACGTCTTCAGATGTTTCTTGAAGGAGTCAGTGTGTCTTAAATAGATCTTGGCCCTCAATTATATCATCAGTATGTGTCTGTTTGTACAACTCTTTTTTAATTCAAATATTTACATTAGAAAACGTGTGTAAGCCCCGCCCACGGAAAATGCTTAATTTTTCTGGAAATTAAATCTTGTTTATCATAACCACGCCCACTCTACTGTGGTTGGTCAAGCATCAAGATTCGTCACCACATGTCATCAATCCCGGAGGTCTCCACCTCCAAGGGACTCGTTGTATAAACAAAGCGTGTGCTGGAGATGGAGAGAAGACATTATTACATCTTACGAACTCTGTTCTCGTAACCTCTCGTTCGCCGAGATTAAAGCATAAAGTAATAAGTAGAAAACATGGTCATGATGAGAGACTTACTACATCTTGGAGAGAAAGATTTCAACATTTGAATCATGACAGTCAAGAGAGTCGGGTTCTCACATTAGTTGCTCTTTAATAAGTAACAGAGATACTGATTCTGTGTTATTATGGTGTGTATGCTGCACAGCAGAGGAGGAAACACATGTGTGCTGCCTCCTCCTCCTCGGGGACAAAGGGCAGCAGTGACAGACCTCCTGATGCTGCAGACCAGCCCTGGGAAGGAGCTGCTAAACACACACAGGGAGGCTGTCTGCACCCACCCAACATTAGGACGAGCACAGTGGACAGAACCCAGAATAGAACTGAAGCGACGCTGATCCCTTCATTGAATCCTGAACACAGTATGTGTTGTTTACAATGTGAACATGTCTGCACATGCTCAGTGCTGCACAATAGAAGCCCATCTAATAACCTTCATTATGGGAAATGGTTTTAATTCCCAACAGGATTTAAAGAATAAAAATAACAATCCTGATCTCACCAGTGCTGCTCATGGTCCACTTTAGGTGTTTCCTCCAATCAGATGCTGCTCAATAAACAAGCCAGGGTCCAGCCTGGGTGGTCATGGGTGATGCTGCAGCGTGCAGGGTGTGGGGGGCTGAGGATGAGGATGAGGGTGATGAAGGGTCTCCTCTTCCGCCTCACCGAGCCTCCTCAGGCCGCCCTGGACTCAAGACAGATGCCGCCTTGACAGGATGATGTTCCGCATCCACTGCAGGGCTGCGTACTGAGTGGGGTCGAGTGAGAGGGGTGTGCGCATGCACAGCGCACATGCGCAGAAATCAGAGATGTGGCGTTCGCGAACGACTTGATTGATTTGAACGACTCTTTTTGATAAATGGTTCTTCAGTTACGAGGCGTTTGTTTGTGAGTCATACCCGTGTAAACATGTTCCCACACTCCTTCCACGTGATCAACTACTGCCTTTTCCGAGTTTAATTTGTTCACAGAATGTTAATAATGAGTCAATAGAACGGATGCGTGCGACAGATTTACAGGACGAGGGCGCCACCTACCGGACATGACGAAACTTATTTCTGGCAGAAGGAAGCGTTTGTAAAAGAAAAATATTATTTAATTATCCAGTTAATAACCTCACCTTTAAGGTACAGCAGTGACTGTTCACATCAGGAAATGTCATCTAATAGTTAATTGATTGATCGATTGATATGCCTTGATTCTTAACACATTGAGGACATTTGGCAAAAAGATTAAAACATAGATACACATTAAAATAAAAAATACAGTACGACTACTATAAATAGCCGGACAATAGTAAATAATAATGATGACATAATTAATATAAAAAACAAGATAATAATAACATTCTTGTTATCTACAACAAACAAGAATAAAGTTGACAGTCTGACAGATGTGTCTTTCCATTACACCCATCTGACATTTTTCTAGTGAAATTAAAATGTAACTGAAAATGTTTTGATGTTGCATTTGATTTTCCCACATGTTTTATTAAACTATTACTTGGTGTTCGTACATTGTTGAAAATAAATCGAATGTGTATTTATTCTTGCTGGGTTGCTACTCATTGTTTACGTTCCAGTCATTATATTGCTCTTAAAGTGTGTTTTTTTTATTAAATATTAATATAGTTATTATTTGTGTAGTTCGTGCACATGTACAACTATTGGAAGTCTCCTATTGGAGAACTACTGCGTATGACGTCAGAACGGCGGCGCCGGCTGGAAAAAAACGTCACATCCCCGCGACTCACGTGGCTGCGTGAGACCGCCGCATGTAAACAGTCGTAGAGAATTTTGTTTTAATAACTTTGTTCAAAATGCAGCCAACAGAACCAGGGTCACCCGTGCCGGACTCAAATGCGACCGAGTCGGTCGGTTGGGGGTTTGAAGTGATTCTAGAAGCAGACGGAAAGACACCGCCATGTTGTTCTCACGGTAAAATGACTTCTATTGACTAATGTTTTTGTCAGTATATATAAAGATGATCGTATTGTGATATATCTGGAAGGTAATTCTGACATGTTCTTATTCAATATGCTAACCTTGTTTTTTAAACCACTTTGATTTTGAACATGATTTTTTTTTTTTCAAGACTTAATCAAACTTTTGAATAATGTCAACCTTTTAACTGTCTTTTTCTATTTCAAAGGTCCAACACTCTTGTTTGAAAAAGTGTGCAAAGGTTCCAAAAACGGCCGAAGATTCTACGCATGCGCTGCATGTCGGGATAGAAAAGACTGTAACTTCTTCCAGTGGCAGGATGATAAGGTCAGCTTGAACCTGATGATGGAGTGACTTTGAATTTTCTAATAATGCTTTGGGACTCCAGGTGTCAGAGGCCAGGCTGCTTGCCAGGGAAACTGAAAACCAGTTGAAGAAGCCTCCTTTCACCCGGCAACAGTACCACTCCAGGTAAATCCAGAATAATTCATGTGTCTATAAGAAGTCAATATATATTTGTAAATATATATTTAAAAAAAAATTCAATTTCGTAATAAATAAAGGAGAGACATACTTAAAAAATCCCAAGAGCAACAGCAGCATACAATAGAATAACAAGAACTTACAATAAACATATATAAATAGAATGCATGTGGAAACATATCTGAGCTTTTACAATATTAATAGGTTGAATTTTGATTCAAAGGTTGTTTGAAGCATTGAATTAAGCATTATATATATTTTTAATAATTGAAATAAATATTTTATCAAAAGGTTGGATTTACTTTTACTAATAATGTTATGTAATGTCTCTTATTCCAGTGATTGGAAAATTCTTCTAAATTCAGTATTTGTTGCCTTTTTAAATTGCCTATTAAAATGTTTGTGTAAAAGGGCCACCACCCGATACTAAAGAAGTCAGGGCGGCCTTATCAACACTATTAAATTGAATTAACCCAAATTAAATTATATTTAATTTAGAAAATGTAGTTTAGAATTCTTGGAATCAGAATAACAAACTTTGTATAAAGAAATTAAAAAAATAATAATAACAGATTATTCAAATTTGTAGGAGTACGAGTATTGCTTTAAATTATCAATAGAGAGGAAATCAACCTTGCAATATAAAATTATTTTATCCAATTGTATAAAAAATGCCCAAAAACCTAAAAATATATAATTATAAAAAAATAAATGTTTCAATATTTTCAATTCCTCCCTTCATTGTCTGATGGCACTGATAAACTTCTAAATGCATCTATATGCGACTGGATTAATGTCTCTGATGGTGTAACAAAATAATACAGTTTAATATTGTATTGTACATTCCAGAGCATGAATGCATACAATGTTATCTTTTTTTAAATTATTATTGTGTTGGATCTATGGCAGGTTTCGCCAGTTTTCTTCACTCCCACTGGAACAGAAGAAGTTCTGCCAGGACTGTCAGCTGCTACTGCTGTCAGGTGAACTTGCAACTCACTCCACGCACAAGACTGTGTCTGTGACCGCAACTCAGCTCAGAAGACCCAGCATGCTTCTGCGCCCTCTACTGGACAAGAAGACGAACGCCCAGTACCTTTTCACTGACCGCACATCCCACTTTCTGCTGGACACTCTGGTTTCTCAGGGGTTCAGGAAGATCCTGTGTGTTGGGGCACCCAGGTGAGCGATTTAGTTTTGAATCCAGATTAAAATGAAAGTGTAAGTTCGTACAAAATTTAAACGTCACTAATTTTCTACTCGCCCTCAAGAGTTAATATTATAGTTTATTTTCAGAGTAATTGTTCCTTTTTAGAGTTCTAGACAAAAATGTATGTTAATTTTATTGTAATGACTGGAGCTAAGTTGTCTTCATCTTCATCCTTGTCCAAAATGTCTGTGACGTCTGTCTTGTATTAAAGTCTTAACCAGAGGAACTGTTCTGGAAAAACTGAAATAAGTCTGTATTTTAAGATTGTTTGTAGCGGAAGTTTAAAGAACAACAAGCGATACAGACGGGAAGTACTCCAGGCACTATCCAATATCACGAGTGCTTCTAGTGTAGACCGTAGACTGTATCTGCTCATTAAAAGGAACATACATTTTTGTCTATAACTCTAAAAAGAACTAAATGACTTCGTAAAAAATAATCCCAACCCCAGCCGACATGAGGGGGAGTAGAAAATGAGGTTTGAATTTTGGGTGAACTATCACTTTAAAAGTTAAAATAAGCAGTCAAGTTATTAACACATTCATTCATTTATTTAATATACAAATGCATGCAAGAAGATAACAAAGAACGTTGAATATTCATTCAATCTCATTTTTTTTGTCTGCTTCTGTTTCTGAACTAAATGGTCATTTTAAAGTATTCATTTATTTAAAGCAATTTTTAGGTATAAGCCACACAACTCGTCAGATGTATCTGAATAATAATATATACAAATGTAAATGTGCTTCTCTGGTTACATCTATCAAACCCTGTGTTGCCTCTTGTGTCAGACTACAGGAGCTGATCAAGTCAAGGAACCAGGAGCAGAGCGTTCAGCTGAAGAGTCTCCTGCTGGACATCGACTCCAGGTCAGTCGTCAAGCATCAGAAGAAAAAAGTGATTTATATGTGGCAGTTATGCTTTAGTGTGGCACAGCCACAGGTGGTTTGGCCACGCCTGGCCCTCGTTGGGTCTGAGGAACCGTACTGCTGGGTACAAAGGCTCGGTGAAGTGATGGTGAGCCCGGTCGAACACTGGGGTAACAGCTGCTGAGAACCTCTGCAGAACAAACTGGCTCTCCGCGTCGTAAAACATCAGCTGGCCCTTCTCAAAGTTCACCCACACGCCCACCTTCTGCACCGGCTTCTGACCGACGCCCTGGCATGCAACAAAGTGGTCGTTGTGCCAGGCCGACAGTTGACCGCCGCGCAGCTCCACGCACCAGGAGTTCCTGTTTCGTCCCAGTTTGGCTCCCTTGTCGCTCCCCTTCCGCTCCAGGCTGCCGTAGGCCACGCCCACGGCCCAGTTGGAGCAGCAGTGCACGTCCACCTCCCAGTAGCTCTGGCCTGCTGCGACAGGAGACGAGGCCAGAGCACAGCACACCTTGTCGAACCTCAGAGGGTGGTCGGCCATGTTGGAGGCAGAAGAGAAGCTCAAGCCGCAGCCGTCTGAGGTCAACACAATCTGGCCATGACACGTCTCCTTGTCCATCACCACAGGAGAAGAGTCTGAAGTTAAACATATGGATTAGTACCCATGTGTTCCACCTAAATATGTATCAGAAGTGAGCCATCTGCGATGAAATATAGAATGAAAATGGAATTTTCTTGATGATAGGAGGTCTTGAATGCTCAGAATCAGGACCTTCTGATCCGTGGAGAAGAGTTCAAGACTCTCGCTCGTGTCAAGAAAATTCTATTTTAATTCTATATTCTGCTCAGGGACATGGATTGTGCTTTACCAAGCAGTCGCGTCTTCCTCTGCAGCTGGACTCTCAGAAGTTTGGAGATGGAAGATAATGTTTGCTGGAGTCGTTCAAATCTTTCCTTGTTCAGCCCGATCTTGGCCTCCATAGCGTCTGGCTTCTTAAAACTGTGACTCAACACGGTTAGACAGTGAAGCATGCTGGTGATTTGTGTGACATTTGGAAGTTTCTTACCTGAAATTTTCTCTTTGAACCTTGAAAGAAAACAAAAATCAATCAAATCATGCCGATGACTAACTCGGCTGCTCTTCTAATCCGAGCGACTCTGCAAGACCTCATCTGTCTGAATGTTACACTTCATGTTTATCTCGCTTTAAGTACTTGTTTAAATCAGCTGCTCTGTGTCTGAAACTTACAGGCAACATTGTATCTCTTGTCTACTGCAGAGCTTACAACGTTGCTAGCTGATGGTCATAATGATATGGCTGACTTGCGAGTGTCTGTTGTCTATATCAAGTATTAGTGTTCATACCTCCAGGTTCTCTGACTGGCTCAGATCCTTCTCAGTATCAGTGACTCTCTTGCCCACCGAGTGTAGATGTTGGTTCCAGGTCTTCAGAACCTGGTCCAGTTCTGCTCTGGTCTTTCTCTGGTCCTGATCCAGAGCATTCAACACCTCCTGCTCATCATGTTGTAAGGCAGCTCGCATGGTGTCGAATCTCTCTCGAACATGCTGCTTCATCACATCTGTGCTTCTCTATGAGCCAAAGAAGATAATACTTACGAGTCCAACGTGTCTTTAAGACAACTGGCTACTTACCTGTAGGTCTGCCCTGCGCTTCTTGAGGGACTGGATGTGTGCCTCTGTCTTTAACCTCTCGGCCTGCAGTTCCTCCAAACGTCTGGAGAGCTGCTCCTGTGGAGTAGAGTTAAGTCTTGATATCCTGCAGCCCCTTCACAACTCACCTGAGATGGTCTTTCTACTCTGTTAAGCTTCCTTAATAATTTTGGCGATCTCGGAAATGGCTGGATTTCCCGGTTCTCGTTGGAGTCCAGTGGAAAGAAGCTGGTCCCATCCTGGAATACATCGTGGGGGTCTGAAGAGGGCGCCACTGCTCTGCTCTGTCCACACTGTCCTGTGTTGTGCTTCTCAGCCGGCTGTTCCTTTGTCGCCATTTCTGCAGCCTCAGCCAAACAAACTATTCTCAAATAAAATGCACAATTCCAAAGTTATCACAGGCATCATGTATAAACATCAAATAAAATATAAATATATATATAATTTAAATAAAATATTAGGTTTTTAGCTCCCAACACATGCAATAAATCAGTCAGCAACAGCTGTCAGAACTACACCTTTCCAAACAGCCTCACTATTGTTAGTTCAATTTCTTCTAGTTTATTAAAAATAGTTTGATAAAAATCTCTGATAAAGTTACTCACCTCCAGTCTAGAGGTTTCTTCTTCTGGTTTTGGGAAAGAATGCAGCTCTGAGGTCCCTGTGGGTGTGTTCATGTCGTGTGTTCTCTGCAGCAACCTGTCTTACTGAGAAACATTGAGCAGTCGTGACTTGTTATTTCTGGCAAGTCAACTCTACAAATATTTGTCTTTTATTTCCAGATATGCTCAGTTCTACAGTCGTGATGAGTTTGTTCACTACAACATGTTCAACCACCACTGCTTCGATGGCAAGGTGGGAAAAATAAATGTTTGTTGATCGTCATATGTATGTTCGTCAGTGTAACATCATGTGATCACGTTCAGGCCAGCTCTGTCCTGCAAGACTTCCTCAAAGAGTCTGACGAGGAAAAGGTGGTCATGGTGGCAGACCCTCCTTTCGGTGGTCTGGTCAAACCCCTGGCTCACAGCTTCTCAATGATATCTGAGATGTGGAAGGAGCAGCAGAGCTCAGGTCAGTTGTTGAAGATGCCACTGAAAAGGTTGTTTTCAAATAACTTGTATAACTTGTAATAAGTGTCTTGTACGAAAAGTAAAATCTGACTGTTTTTTTTCTCATTTAAAAAAAATGTGTACTTTGAATTGTAGTATATCACATTGTAATGTTTAACGTAATGAAAATGCAGTCATGACCAAACCGTAATCATTCAGGTTAAAATGGTAAACACCATAAGGCTGGATTCATTTTCGCACATTGTTCCATTGCTTAGACGTCTTAATTTTTGTGTTGCATAATTTATTAACAGATTGCAAGTCCATCAGCATAAAAATATAGTTGAGTGTTTATAGCAGAGCAACAACACCAACACTGCAGTCCATAACCCTCACGACCCAGTGCATCGGGAGCCTCTGGCCCTGCAACTTCTTCACCAGACAAAAATATGAGTTTTGTATTTCCTCAAATGGGAGTCCAAAAGAAGAGCTAAAGTCTAATGGGAAAAGTGAGGAAAAGACAGAAGGTTCTTAAACCTTTTAGAAAAATGGTAGATAAAATGTAAATGTGCTTTGTGTTAACATTTTTTACACATTTATGCTTACAGCTGTGTTTTGAACCCTGTTTGCCTTATTTATGTAAATGCTCCCACACATTTTTGTATACTGTATATGTTGAATTCATTTTTACTGTTTTTGTTTACTTTTTCTTCTAGTTACACTTTTATGTTTGTTTTATTAAATATTTACGTAGCAGTGTTAGGGCTGACCCCATTCTTAGTCTGATATTTCTACCTTTAGCCCATGATACTCAGTTTTAAGGGGTTGATGAAGGGTGAGGGCTAAGATGTAAAATTGGGATGCAGCATATCATTGACAAGACTTTAAAACGCCACCAACATTAAATGTATTTTATTTTTTCAATTTTCCCAAGAAGTTTTTGATTGAATACATTTTCATCTGTTTTTGCAGATGGCCAGATTCCAATGATGTGGATCTTTCCCTACTTTTTCGAGCCTCGTATTGTGGAATGTCTGCCATCACTGACCATGCTGGACTATCAGGTTAGATCCCTCTTCTCAGCGATTCGGTTGGCACCGCACAGTTTGTTTGAATACGTTTTTTGTTCAGGTGGACTATGACAACCACCCTCTGTACAAGCATGGCAAGACGGGCAGAAAACAATCTCCTGTCAAGATATTCACAAACATCCCAGCCAAAGGTGTGGTTCTTCCTAAAGAGGAGGGATACCGGTGAGAACATGCTTTATTCGTTTTTATATTAAAACGTGTGAGTCTTGTTCCCACCTATTGCTCTCACCAGGGGGCAGCATTCAACCGTGGATATCATTATACAATACTAAGTGAAGACGAGGTTGCAGGATGTTAACATCTTCTTTTTCAAAGATAATGTTTGAATCCTACATTACATTTAGGACATGTGTTTAGTTTACATTATGGTGTAGTCTAAATCTACTTTTCTTTGCAACTCACTTGCATCGTCTGTACTCTGACAGATTCTGCTCCACGTGTGAGAGATTTGTGTGCTCCCTCAACAAACACTGCTCTAAATGCAACACCTGCCCATCCAAGGTAATGTTCTTGTTAGGCAATCAATCTCTCGACAGCACAGACCTCCGCTGTGGGGAAATTACACTTCCCTGCACGAGCACTAGGAGTCTGGAGTTCATGCGTTTGAATCAGGTTTTCTACTTAGTCCTTGTGTTTCTAACCAGAGTGATCAAATCTCTCGCAGGACGGTCGGGAGTGGAAACACTGCTCTGTGTGTGACAAGTGTGTAAAACCATGTAGGTACATCTGCAAGGCTGCGCGTCCAACTGTGAATTTTATTCCTTCGATGTTTTCACTAAAGTGTTTCTTTGCCAGCATGGCGACACTGTCGCTCTTGCAACCGTTGTGCCCTCCCGGACCACCCCTGTGAGAGCCAGAGCCAGGGGAAGGACGGCTGCTTCATCTGTGGCAGCCCGAAGCACAAACGCAGCGTCTGTCCTAAGAAATCGAGCGTCGGGTGAGTTGAGATGAATCGGAGGTGGATCCAGTGGTGGATTCTCATCTTCTCTGTCATTCTTCTCTGCAGCCAAAAGCCCAAAACCAAGAGTGGAGCCAAACAACAAGCCAAGCTGATAGGAAAAATGAAGTTTAAATCTGCACGCAAAGGAAAGAAGACCTGAGCATGAATGGCATAAAATTTAAAACTTTTGTTGTCATCGTGAGAGGTTTTCATTTCGGAACCTTTTAAATAAACAGTTTTGGACCTACTCTTCTTATAAAGGATACAAATCTCTTGAAAACACAACTTGAATAACAACACTTATCTATTTCCATAGTTTTGTTTTTGAAGTTAAGAAACTTGAACGTTTTGCACATAAACACATACTTGAGATAATATTTATCCTGTAACAGAGTTCCTCTACTCTTCTGCTTCTGATCACACTTGAGTTAAGTCTTCATAACATGTTGGTGAAGCATTGTTGACTTGTTAACAGGGAGCAGCACTGAACCTTTTTTGTGTCGAGTTATTTTTCCGTAGTGTCCTCGGAACTTTTGTGTCTTCCCGGAACTCTTGTGTCCTCTCGGATCTGGTGTCCTCCCACAGTCCAAAAACATACAAATAGTGGGAAATGAAGCAAGAGTTATAAAACATAAAGCACCTTATTATCCAACATAAGTTGCTTTATTTCTATCTTACAATAATAACAATTCAGGCTTGGAATGATAATTTAAGATGCCAAAGAAATTGACAAAATCCATCATCACAGCACATGCGATCAACCCAAGTTGATCTAAGTGATAGAAACAATGTTGTAGATTTAACTTAAATGTTTGTCAGGTTTATCATTGAGTCTGTTTCTTTGACACTGGCGGCAAATGGTGAGCTTGTGTTTGTGATTCTCTTTAGGATGTGTGCGTGTGGTTACACAAGTTGACCCTGACTCAAGACACGTCTCATAAAACGGATGGATGGTTACACAGACGACTGTCACATACATGTTCTCCACATGTTTACAGTGATGATTCATGGTGACACGCACACGAAAACAGACAGTCTTGACTAAACATACAATCTTGCACACACTGTATATACTCCCTGCACTCCTGTCTGAAGTAAGAATCTCAGAATTACACAATATATCACTTTTAATAGTAGAAAGCGTTCTTAAAGTAAATAAAAAAAACATGGATGTCTGACAGCTAAAAAACTGATCATTGTTTTACCAAAGGCTAAAATGAATAAGGTAAAATGTTAATCAATGTATTATCTTTCCTTTTTCAGCTTAATAAGGGTTATTTCTAGATGGAAAAGAAAAAAGTGCTTACAGAAAACATACCCAAGGTCTGATGGGACACATTTACTTCCATAGCTGGGCATCAGTCCAGTCCATCACAGGACTCAAACCGACAACCACTCGCAGACACATCTATGGATAATACTAATTCATCTTTGTGTGGTTTTAAACTTTGGGAAGAGACAGGAGTACTGAGAGGAAACCCACACATGCAAATGGAGACCATCATGGAAGCTCATCCATAGCAGGTGCTTTGTAATAACCATTACTTATCATAGATAATATGATACAAAATATTAAGAGGCTCATTTAAATAAACTTAAATAAAGGAAAAGAGGTGCGGATGCTCCTCAAGTTTTGGATGGAGGTGTTTGAACAAGCAGATGATTCAGATGCTAAACAAGTGTCCACCTGTGAAATGGAAATGAACCCATTGAGATGCAAAACACAATCTGGACTGTGTAGCACAACCCAGTGTACAGGCATCATCGCCTCCAGTGTCCGTGTTTTGATGGCTACGATCAAAACACAGATTGTTTTGCTCCGATGTTATTGGTTTTCTTCAGGTAGAAATCCTCTTCTACCGGAGCTAAAGATATGGTTACAAAGATGTTTCTCTTGTTTTCAAACTTTTTTTTATGTCAATCCAAAATCTCAGTGACCGCCTCAATTAGTTGCTTTCACTTTGAGATTGTTTCATGTTCAAGGAGAGGTTGTTGGTTCTATACCTATTCCACCTCTCTGAAAGCACCCTTCCCTCTGAACCTACGGTGACCTTTGATTCAAAGCTCTTTTATCCCAAACGCTTTAATCCCAGAGCAGCAGGTGGCACATCACAGGCACACAAAACCAAAAAACTGAGTTTACAAAACAGTATTTACTTGTTACTTACATTTACATACTTGTTTTTCACAGTGTACGCGTTATCCAAACCGACGTCTGGTTTGGAATGCAGTGTGCTGTTGTGCTTCTTGACAATGGAATGTCCTACAGAGATGTTTTGACATTTGAATCAGGACAGTTCCGGGCCACTGGTAACATGGAGTGCTTGTTTCTTGTCACACCAGTTACACCTGAACTTTAATCACAACTACTTTAGTAGTGAGAAATATCTTTCCTGCACTAGACTTAGAGGTGCTGATCCTCATCTCTTCAATAAGATCAAACACAAGGTCCACAACAGGAGCGTGTCAACAGAGGTTTGCTATTTTGGCCACATTTCACTTGAGGATCAAGTTGGTTTTCTTTTGGTTTAATTTAATGTGTTGTTCAGTGCAGGTTTACTTTAACACAGATCACATTGGTTTTGGGAGGGAGGGCAGAGAGGGATGATGGGAGGGAGTCTGATCCGTTCATCACTGGGGACTGCTGAGGTTCTCTCTGTGAGGACAAGTCTAGTGATTCTATCAAGCAACTTTAAACCTAATTTCCAATCCAGGGAAAGAGGAACGAGGAGTTTCCGGGTAACAATCCAAGAATTCCCCGAAGGGATCGAATCCATCGCATGTCGAGGCTTTTGATATTCTTCACCAAAACCAAAGACTTTCCAGCATCATGGGGTAAGTTCAGGGCGATCGCCATGACCACATTGAAATTCCCAGCAAACATCTACAGGGAATTGACAGGAAGTGAACAGGCTACAAGTGTGATTAAATCAAGCGTGTGGTCTTCGTATTGTGGAGTGTTGTAATGATTGGACCTCCACACAACTCTCACACTTCCTCCTCTTCCTCTTCCTGATGTTGGAGTTTGGACTTTTCTCAAGTCAACATCTCCCGCCCACATGAGCTAATGTAAACACTCAGACGTATATATCAAAAAGTCTAAATCCGAGAGTCATGCACTGTGAACAACACTTCCCATGGGTTTTGTGGGACTCGTGGTCTGACTCTGAAGCAAATCCAGCAGCGCTCAACACCTTTGACCTCTTTGTTTTGGAAGATTTGACCAGTGCAATGAGGAGCGGTGGAGGACAGCAGTGGACGTGTGAATTGGTCAGTTTTACTGTTTTACTCTTCCATCCATTTTTTATGAGTGTCTCTGCCTTTTCCAACAACTGAGCCTCTTCTGACTATATATGGCTGCCGTGTTTTCTCATCTGGCTCTGATCCGATCAACGAGTGAAAATATGTCAGGAGGACTTTTTTGGTTTATTTTAATCAAAGATTTTTATCGATGTAATGATCTGGGAAAGTGAGCAGATGCTCTGTGTGTGTGTGCTTGTTTGTTCTTCGAATAGACCTTTTTTATTCCAAACATAACAACCTGGTCATAAATATAGGAAGACCCAACTAGTCAACAGATAACTTGTTAGAAGCCAGAGTTTTAAAGTGTCCACTGTTATGTCTAACCGGACACTTGTTATATTTCTGTGAGCAGAAGGGATGTAAACAGGGAACATGAAGCGTTTATAGTGGGATATGTTTGCTCTCTTTCTCGCTGAGAGAAAGTAGTTGATTAATGTCTGCGCCCTTTGGCTGGATGTGGATAAGTACCAGTAACTCTCCTCAGAAGTTATTACTTTATAATTAGAATATATAGCCTCACCTGAGAACTGACATTTACATGAGCAGAGGCAAGAGAGAATATCAAGGTGTGATGTTCAGATATTGTAAAAGTGTTGCATGAATCTGTGTCTCCGAGTTTCTTCTGCCTCATCCGTTTGGTTGGGAAGACTGTTGTTGTACGAGGCTACACTTATTCCCTGGAGGTGATGACAGTGATGGAGCCAATTTCCCTTTGTGCTTGTCCCAAATTTCCCTCACAAGAAACAAACTATTCAAAGCCAAGGCTTGGCTAAAAATACACATGTGAGAGACAATCAAAAACAAATACAGAACAGAACTGAACACCAGTGTCTTCTCGGTACCGGAGGAGAACTGTCTTCAACAGATAGAAGTGACTGGTCGTTGTTACCTTCAGACATGAGTGAGATCAGTTGCCTTCAAGTTATCAAATATTGCATTTAAAATAGTTCCTTTCATTTCACACATCAAGGACACCAGCCATTTTCTTCTCTTTTTTTTATTATTATTGTTTGATTAATGTACTAAGCCACAGGATTTTTATGGTAAATACTATTATTTGTATACTGCTGTTTTTTCTTTATAATATAGCAAATTTTACTCCGGGGAGACAAGCGACTAAAAGATTAGCAAACGTATCTAAAATATGAAATCCAGCATTTTTTAAATTCACATATTTTGCTTCTTGGAAAGTTAAATCACTTTTAAGTCAATTTGAGAATAAATGTAGATTTATAAAATATAAATCTTGAAACACTATTTTGAAGTAAAAAGATAAGTGATTCAATTTGAAGATTAAAAAAAAAGCCAAATATAACAATAAAACAGAAGCGAGAAATGATGGTAAAAGTGAAAATAACATCGGAAAACAGTTTTCAAGGCACTTAGAAAACCTTTTAAGGATTATATCACAGACTCAAAATAGACAGTGCACAGCCATGCTAGCGCTAAGAGCCTTGTTAACATAGCATCAGCATCCAGACCTCCCTGATCAGCGCCGGCTCTGATCCGAGACTTTTTCTGCCCCAACATGTTACCTAACACCCACTGCTGCCTGTTCATCTGTCGGCGTCGGATGAAATGTAAACCTACTTACAAGTGCAGACACAGCAAGTCTGTTGGACGAGAAATCTCTGTTCAGTTGTTACTGTATTAGCGAGCATGCTAGTTTCATAACAGCATTTTTAAAAAATGAAGAGTCAGTCGGTCTAGAGCTCATATTGAAAAAGATAAACACTCCTTTGAGGTTTCTGTCATACAGTCTGAAGTCCATAACAGAAGCACTTATTAGCGATAAACTACATAAATAGCAAAAACAGTGAGCGAGACCTTGAACTCAGGGTTATCAATGAGTCCAAAATGCAACATTCTTAAGGTTCTGATGCATTTCAGTGACTTACAGTTTGTATGCAGTGACTGTGGTGTGAGGAGAGGAACGCTTTTACAATTTTATATTCACATGTACATCTTGTCTTCATATTAACCAGGTGAGAATCTGGACCACAGAGTTAATGGTGACTATCATGGGATGTTTTGTAACCAAAGAACACCTGAGCATAACCTAGAGACGTGGCACACACACACACACACAGACACACACACACACACACACACACACACACACACACACACACACACACACACACACACACATCATTTTAATGAATGCTTTTCCATTCAGCACACATTTATCTTTCCTGCAGTGTTTCCACACAGATGTTTTCCATGCACACACAAACACACGCACGCCTGTTTGCACACGGAGGTTATAATCACCTGAGAGCTTTGACCTTTACTTCCTGAAGAAATTGTACTTTTTATTTTTATATTCATTTCTCTGACATGGATCGCTGTGTCCGACTCATATTTACTAAGTTAATTTAGAAAAAGTCACAAGTATACAAATCTGCATTAAAAAGTAGACAGAATATTTATCATATGACTGTAATTTATACTCTATACCTCTCTGTCTTGTATATATATTTCTGATGGATCTACATTATCGGTGATCGCCAACTATCACACCTCTTCCATTTCTAGATTTAGTCTTTAGTTCATTGATGTGGTTCAATTCACATGTCAGTATGTTTATCAATATTTGTTTGAAGGTCAGGTAACGTTCTCAGGAATTCAAATGGATCAAAATATATATCTTAGCTAATGCGTTTTTACAGAATGATTTATAAATCCATTATCACTATGTATTTTTTGCCTTTTAAAAAATGATTCCACTATAAAATGACTTCTTAACAATTTGCTGGTTCTGTAATTTAAATAATACATGCCAGCAAGGTTGCATATATAATGTGTGTTTGGTCATTTTTGGGCTCCTGTGTAGTGTCAGGTCGTAGAGACTGAAGAGTCTGTGTGTAAACTAGCAGCTATTTTAGGAACCATTCAATGTGTCAGTCCTCGGAATCTACTTATCTGATGTTTCTATACGCCAGTGTCTTAAACTGTGTCAGTCAGCGGCTTTACCATGGATTCAATATGGCAAGGTGACTGCAGATAAAACATCAAATCAAGATGTAATCCTGACACTGTGGCACCGAAGTACTTGATTCAGTCACTCAAGCAAGGCATGTAGAGTCCAACTGGAGCTGGAGGCGACCCTGGGTAGCTGGATCTCTTCCGCGTTGGC